>NC_141699.1:84232236-84832236 GCF_964263255.1 Lissotriton vulgaris
TTTTGAGTGGAAGGAGTTGTGGCAAGTCCTGTTAGCTATGGCCCTGGCTATGTAGCCAATGAAATGCAATAGAATCCTAAGATTTGTAATATAAATACTCATTTTTAATTTAATTTCACAGATTTTAAAGCGTGGCCTTGCCGCTCCGGGGCAGTGTACAGTTTGATAAAATGCTCGTAAAAACATCTCCAGTTGCATAAATCGGCTGTGGCTGATTAAATGACCGTGTTCGACAGAAAGCGGGGTGCATGGGAGGGCACCCTGAGGGAGGGAGCTGGAACGGGCCAGGGTTCAGTACCCGATTATTCCATCTTCTTATCTCCCTGTAGCGCTTTCACATTCTCGCCTGTCAATGAGCTGTAATATGTTACTTGTAAGGAGGCGCTCGACAAGCACCATTGTCTCCTGAGCTTCAACAGAAGGTGTCTTATGCACCCAAGTGGTCTGGTGTTATCGACCTCTGTCGGATTAGAGGCCGAGGCAGCGTTCGTGTGGGTACCTGTGGCCTCCAGGTTATACTCAACATCTCTGAGCCGTCTGAGGGGCTTTAAGTGGACCGGGTCTGAGCACCGGCAGTTTTTTTAAGTAGACCTCGAAACGGGTCTCTATCGGCTCTGTTTTGTGCCGTGGCACAGGAGGTCCGTTTTTTTCGAGCATTATAGGGGAAGGGAAATCCTTTTAAAGAGAGTCATTTCCTCTCTGGATTTCTCTTCTCTTTTTGAAACTCAGGAGCAGCAACATTCTCGTGGTGTCACCAGGGCTGTAAGTGGAAGCTTTTTCAATATTCTATACAAGCCATAGTTGCTGCTTATTTATCTTATGCAACTAACAACCATTGACAAACTCAATAGTCCTGACTTTTTGTAGGTATGATGTTACTTGTTGTATCATATATCTGGATGCAATGACAGAAACAGCAAAATACCAGTCGGGCGGCACACTATGCTAAGCATCAGCACACAAGTTCTATAAAAAGACGTGGGGGGGGAATGACACTATGCAAATGATTGCATGACGCCACGTGCTGAACGTGTCCCGGTGTCTGAATATGACACCCTTAATTACATTAGCCACGCCCCCTTGAGAGACCCCCGACCCCCCTTCAGTTTTTTCATCCCACTTAAGCTCTGGGGCCGAGGCTTACTGCACGCATTGGAAATGTACAGATCTGAGCAACGTCCCTGTGAGAGTTACCTCCTTGTTGGAGCAGTCTCTGGGGCCGTTGCTGTCTCTTTCTTGCTGCCTCTAGGCGCTCTGGGAAGCAGTGCCAAGGTTCTTGACTCTCTGTCACAGTTCAGGCCATTCCCTGGGCTTGTCATGGCGGGAGTCTTAGCCTCCAGCAGTCACTGGGGAAGGCGCTCTCTTGCCTGTCGCGGAGATCCCTTCCTGACTAGGCCAGTCACTGACTTTGTCTAGCGCGGTCTCATTGCAGAAGCCAATAATATGGGTTACTGCCGCCCCCCGCCCCCCACTCCCCCGCAGTGTGGCCTCTCCGCGGAGCAGTCCATGAGGGAGGTACCCTCTCCCCCTAATGTGGCCTCTCTCTCTTCCCCTAATGTGGCCTCTCTCGCTTCCCTCTATCTCCTTCCCTCCTTCTGTTGCATTCCCTCGCTCGCCTTCTCTTGCACCATAGCATTCCCTCCCTCGTTGTGATGACCCACCCCATCGACCCACTTGTCACTGGGCATCATATTCCCAGCATCTTTAACTCCTGTAGTCTCTCATTGTGATGTTCCCGCCCCCTGTCTGCATTTCCTGTTCTCTGGAGCAGTCACAGCCCCTCTTGCAATTAACATTTTCATCCTCACATCAATGCCCCCCTCCCTTTAGCTTTGCCGTCTTTCTTCTCAGGACAAGTGTTAAGAAAAGGGCCCTGTGGCCCCCCAGATATCATGGGTACCGCCCCTTCCCACGTGCCTGCGGAAAGGCCCCTTCTTCCGTTCAGGGGTCGCGCCTGCTAGTGTCCTTCCTGGGGGTCCCCGTGGAGTGATGAGACCACTGTGTCCGGGATCCTGGGACCCCTGTCACATGGCATTACAGACCCCTGTCACATGGCAGTACAGACCCCTGTTTCAACAGCCGGACGGACCCCTTCACATCTTAAGCACTGTGTGTGCCGGGCGCCCTGAAGCCGTGGATGTGAACCCCATCTCGGCTGCAGTGTGAACCTCCAGCTCCAGTGCTTAGAAGCCCCACCGCGGCGCTATAAGGCGCTTACGCCCTGGAATATCCCCTGACTCGTGCAGGCCATTTCTCGAGTAGTCGGAGGCTTTGCTGAAACCGGACCCCGGGGGCCTTTGTCGCCGGCGCTTTACCATGAACAGCCCCGCATTATTGTTCCGCCATCGAGACAGGCCCAAGACACCGGAGCCCGAGAGAAGGGAGCCGCTCTCAGTCTTTGAGGGAAGCCAGCCACCGAGACGGCGGCCATTGTGCCCATGTGGCGCCTTTGTTCGCATAAACTCCCCCAAGCAAAGGCTGCCAGCGGGATTGTGTGAAGTAATCCTGCGTTCAAGTGGAGGGGCCCAGGAGGAGGGAGCCCGCCGGGGCCCGTGGGACTGTCTGCGCCGGTTATTACCAAACTCACTCCTGTGACTGGCCTGAGGGAATGTCTGCGCTGGTTGTCTTGCTGATGTGGGGTGAAACCAGTCCCAGGATGCTTGTTTCCGGTCCAGGGAGGACCTGGCCATTGCCGGTCAGGCTGGACTGTTCCCACTGGGTGCAGGGTCAAGACTGATTTGCATATGGCTGGGTCCAAACTGAAATGGCATGGGGAGCAAAAAACGATGGATTTAGGCCCAGATCGCTGCACTGGAGTGAATGTATGACATTGTTCTGCATTCTGTCCGTCAATTATTCTTTTTGCATTTGTCACTGCCCTGACTGGCCTGTGGGACTGTCTTCACTGGTTGAAATACATGACTCACTAAAATGGCTGGCCTGTTGGATGGTCTTTACTGGTTGACATACCCGACGCACTAACTTGCCCGCCGGCCTCTGGGATCGTCTTAACTGGTTCACACACCTGATGTGCTAACATGGCCGCCAGCCTGTGGGATGGTCTTTACAGGCTGACATACCTGACTTGTTAACATGGCCACTGGCCTGTGGGATGGTCCTTAGAGGTTGACATACCTGATGCTCTAACATGGCCGCTGGCATGTGGGGTGGTCTGCGACATACCGGACTCTTACAAAACCCTTTGACTCAGGGCAGTGGATGGCACGCGACCCATGAGCCTCAACATTTGTGTTGCTAATGACACACAATTCTTCCAGTGTCACCATGACTACTGTGTGACATCACATGTTGCCTGCGCTACAGCCATGGTATTAGTGAAGTAACATCCTGACTACTACAGTCTTCGTGACTAAATAACGTGGCATGACGTGGTCTTGGAGCCACCTTCATGGCATCAGTGGAAGTGACGTAACGTCTTCGTAACGTCTTTGTGACGTTATGGAAAGTGACATGACAGAGGGTGGGGTGAGGAGGGGGTGGAGAGTATGAAAAAGAGACTGGAGCAGCAATCCAGGTCTTTGATGACTGGCGTTCGTCAACACCTGGTTATGAACACCTTTCATACACAGTGCTACGAAATGAGGGAACGAGCAAAGCGCATATAAAACACAAAGCGCTATGGATACCTCATTTGAAGGGAGCAGCTTTGCAGTTCGACTATGTTTGGGATTCCATCCAACCAGCAAAGAATGGCTTTTGCCAACTCCTTCTCCGTGTCCTGGTTTCAGTTCCTCACCTGGGGCTGAAGGAGTGTCCCTGGTTTTTGGTTCTTGTTTAAAGGTCCTGTTTTGCACACAATAGCGTCCAACCTCGAATGAGCAGGAAACAGTAAACCGTCGGTCTGTCGCTCACTGAGAGCCTGCCCTGGGGGCTCTCTGCAAAGCTGCGTGGGATCAGAGAGGCACAGTCTCTGTAAGAGTGAGCTTCACTCACTGAGAATCTAGCGAGTGCAGATGTCCAGACCAGTGTCCTGGGGTAGAGACACTCCCTGTAAGGCTGAGCTTTCAGTCTGAGGGTTTTTAGTTATTTTATAGCGCGAACTAGACCCGAGACATCGGGTACCGGAGCGCTTTACATGAGCACCAGTTTCGTTACAGATGAACACATTCATTTTTGTTAGGCACAGGGAGATTAAGTGATTTGCCCAGAATCACAGGATGTTGAGCGTCGTTGCAGAGACTTGAACCCAGTTCCCCAGCTTCGAGGTCGACCGCTCTAGCTGTAAGGCTACATCCTCTCCCCAGATGTCCTGCTGAAGTGTCTTGGGGTAGACCAGTGGTCGAAGTGCGTGGGATCTGAGGAGCACGACGTGCCCATATTTAGAAGCTATCAAATTTTACCAATGTCCATTTTGGGTCGCCAAGAAGTGCACCATTCAGCACTGGTCACAATACTTCTTTGACCCCTGTGTCTTGGGTTTAGGGACACTCCCAGCGGAAGGGGGCTTCTGAGTGTGCAAGGATTAGAAGCACCGTCAAGTTAGGGTGAACTTCGCCCGAGGGCAGCTTTCCTGATCCAGTGTCTTTTCAGTGCACAGCTGCTTCGTGCAGGAGTTGGTGGTGGTTCTGTCCGTTATGGAGGCCAGCTGGGTCTAAAGCCAGAGTTGCACATTAGTTACTGTCCTTAATTTCCAAAGCCTGCCCTTTCCCTCTCTCTTTCTGTACTACAGTTGTTGCATTCTGCTTAATGATCCATTGAACTGCCCTTTCTTGCGCTTAGAGTGCCAAGTGCTAGGATGAGTGACGAAAGGCAGAGGCTGTACAAAAGAACTGGTTAAAAGGTGAGTGAGTGACCGCCTGTATAAAGAGCCTATTGCCCCGGTGGGTCTCTTGCCTCTTCAAACCTTGCAATTTTAACTATAGTCTGGGCTGACGTGAGATTCTGAGTTGCTGAACTGCATTCAAACGTGCACAGGATCATTGCAACACCCACCCTCTCATGACCTTTGCGCCCCCACCCACCTCGTTGCAGATCTGCTCCTTACTGGGTGAATGAAGGAGGTAGCACCACAAAAAAGCTTGGTGGTGAGGTGGGCGGGGTGGGGGCAGGAGGGCCTTGCATGTATGCACTGTGGGGGGACTCTGCGTTGTGGGCCTTGTCTTCACTCTGAGCCACTGGACAACAGGGCAGAGGGTCTCCGCCAGTTTCCCTTCTTCACTCACCTGTTTGGACCCCCCTCTTCTTGGGCTGCCAGTATCGGGTCTACCTGTTGCTGACGTGGCAACCAACTGGTGATGCTCGAACCAAAAAACCAACAAGGTCATGGAAAAAAACACTGGAGCTGACTAAGTAGCCCCTCTGAATCACTCTGTCACCAGTGCATCTGGTGGTCATTTTACCTCTAATGCTGACTGCCCAAGACAGACGGACAGCCAGTGAAGAGGGGAAAAATGATTTCCTTCTCTGTTCCGCATCAGAAATTTAAACCAGCGTGGACTTCATACTGTGCCTTTTTTTCCATTGGTCTATGGTTGGATTTTGTACTCCATTTGCTGAGCCCTGCTAGGGTTTCCAGTTCTAGAATGTACCATTGATTACACCTGGATGGGTTATGAATTCCATACTCACCCATAAGGGTCTGAAGGCGGTGGGGGGAAGGGAGAGGGGAGGGGGCTGCTGGTCAGACTTGGTTAGAGAATAATTTTAATAGCCAGGTATTGAGGTCCTTCCTGAATTGGGTCAGAGATGCTGATTGGCTGAGGTGCTGGGGTAGGGAAATGGTCCTTTGTTGGAAGACCTCAGTTGTAGAATGTTTATTTCTGTCCGGGCTGGTTTGAGTTCCCAGGTGCCCCTTTCGCTTCAGGTTGTGTGCTGGATAGAAGAATGTTCCTTTTTCAGTAAAGTTTGTTTTTGTTTTCTAGAATATCCCTTTTTTATGGTGTTCCACGATCCTGTTCTTTCTTTTGATGACTTGTACCAGCTGATACAATGTTAACCAGGTTCAGTCTCTTCATGTGCTGCTCACCAGTACCAGCTCATATTCACCCTGCTAACTAGCGCCAGCTGCTCCCTGTGCATGCCAGCTCATCTCCACGCTGCCAACTTCTCACCCCGCACACCAGTGCCAGTTTATTTTCACACTAACCAATGTCACCTAATGTTCACACTGCTAACTACTGCAAGCTTCACCCTCTGCACACCAGTCCTAGCAGATGTTCACACTACTACCCAGTGCCAGCCTCCCTTCCCGCCCATCAATGCCAGCTCATACATACGGTGATACTCGGTGCCATTTTCTCGCCCTAGGCATCAAAGCCAGCCTATTTCCACACTGCAAACCAGTCCAGCCCATGTTCACACTGCTAAGCATTGCCACCTAATGTTCACACTGCTAACCAGTGCCAGCTCCACTCTCTGCCCATCAGTGCCAGCTCCACCAGTGCCAGCTCCACTCTCTGCCCACCAGTGCCAGCTCGTGCACCATAACCGACCGCTTTCCACAGAGCCAGCTTCACTTCTTGCCCTCGATGTGCATCTGGATCATAGAAGAGTGGCCCTTTGGGGGCTCCATGCTCTTTCAATCCTTGGCCTCTCTGCTGAGACAGGAGGTGCGAGGCAGGACGCGAAGGCTGGCAGGGCAGGCGCGGGGAGGCTGGCACGGCTGCGCCGCCTGAGCATACGGCAGCCGCTGGAAAAGTTTCTCTTTCATTAGCGGAGATCTGTCGAATTTCTGCTCACATTAGGGTAATTAACGCGAGTACAGCTTGTGGAACATCTGTGCAGTTTAACGACATGGCGGCTTCCCAGGCTGCGAGCCCGCCTCCGAGCAGCCAATGGGAGGCCGCCGCGTCGGCGCGAGCCCGGGCCATTGGCGCCAAAAACGAGCATCCCTGGGGCCGGAGGCCCGCGCCGCGGCACGTGGCTGCCTGCCTGCGCACTTCCGCCGCGCGCGTGATGGAGCGCGTGAGCGCCGCCAGAAGAGAACCCAGGGCCATTCTGTGCTCATTGTAAATAATGGACATTGTTAAGTGTCATTAGGTGCGGTGCGCATTCGCCCTCCAGCTCCCATCCTTCCTCTGGCCCAAGGTGTGGCTGCTGGCGTTTGGTGCACGGAAGGAGCCAATTCCGCCCTCTTCCCCCCCCCCCCCCCCCAAATTAGCTTCTCCTTCCTTTGCTTGGATACTGCCTCTTTATAATCCATTTAGCGCTGCATCTGCATTCTTCACCGATGCCCGCCGTCTGCCAGGTGTTTTCCTGAAATCAAATCAGATATGCTGCACCGCTGTGAGCTTCAAAATTCACTGATGTGCAGGGCCGGCTTTAGGGCGGTGCGACTGGTGCAGCAGCACTGGGCGCTGACCGTGCGGGCACTGACCTGGGGGGTGGGTGGAGGGGCGCACTGTGTTTAGCAGATTATTAGAAGTGGGATGGGGGGGGTATAAAGAATATTTGGAGTCCCTTCCCTTTTGGCACCTTGTCCCAGCCAGGCTATAAATGACAAAAGATGTTCGTGATGGCCCATTAGAGAAAGAAAAACAAATACTGCTGTTAGGAAGGAAACACACCTAGATTAGACCTGGACTAATACTGCTCTTAGGAAGCTTAAACTCTTCTGGGCCTAGACTAATATTACTTTTACAAAGGATACAAAAATATATCTGGACTAATGCTGCTCGTAGGAAGGAGACACAATTATACCTGGACTAATAGTGCTCTTAGGAAGCACACGTCCTTGGAAACCTGGATAACACACAGGCTCGGAGACAGGGACTGATCAACTTTGGTTAGTGGTAAACACAGGAAGTTGCGTGGTCAATGTCACTCTTAACAGTTCTGCAATAGAACATGAAATCGTTCCATAAGGCGCTACTGGCCGCCTTTGAATCACTTTCTACCACTAGCTAGTTGCAGATTTGGGGGAATGTCGAGATCAGCGCTAGTTAATATTCATGTAGGCGCTGTAGCCCCTCTGTGGCACTCTGGGGATTTCCTGCTCTCTCGCCCGCCTCGTGGTTGGCTGTGTTCGCTGCAGGGCCCTCCACTCTGAAAGCTGGCAGCTCCAGCCAAGGAGACCACAGTAATTATTTAGTGGAATGTTTCAATGGCACTTTGTAAGCAAAAATTAAAAAAAAAATGTTTACAGAAATTAAAAATTAAAGTTGAAGCGTGTGATGTCCATGAAGAATCCTTCGCCATGAACCAGAAACGCATTTGCATCTGGTTTGCCAAGCCTCTCATGAGTATAGCTTTGGAAACGCTCTGGTATGGATAGCAAACCCCAAATGCCCCGACTGCAAGCCCTATATGGACTGGAAAGGCCGCCCTCTAGAGACCCCATATGGAGAATGGTCTCATTTTGGAGTGCGCTTTGCACATCTGTTATTCATTCACATATTGCATAGGCTCCTGGGGAATACAGTCCAGAGCTGGGGGGAGGGGAGGTTAACACATGTAGAATTTGCGCCCCTGCAATGCTCCTCTTCCCGCACACTGGATGACCTGCTGGTGTCGATCTGGGGTTCTGACACCAGTTGTGTCCACATCTGCAATCATCTGGTGTATTCTATTTGGTTCTGAAGTCCACATTTGCAGTGTTGTGTAGTTCTGGGTCTCCTCTCTGGAGTTCTGAGTCCCGGTTATGGAATGCATAAGTAGGAGAAGCCTATGTTCCTCCGTATACGTGCCCCTAAATGCAAAGGTTTATCTTTTTCAGACTGCACACTATTTCACTAACTTTCTTTCATTGCGCCATGTGGATTCGTAGGCTTGCCTACACACACTATAGATTACTAAAGCTTCTTTTCCTAGAATGCTGTAGTAGGTTATACATGCGTGTTCATCTGTTATCATGTCGGCTGTATGGTTTACAGATGCATGTTGTACGTATAATATATTGATTACAGATGCTTTTTTGTGCAGGCAGCGTGGATTACTGAATCATGCTTTCCACAGAATGAATGGATTAATGACGTATATTTTTCTGTAGATTCGGTACAGATTACATACATTTGTTTACCACGGACTATATGTAGTGCCATCATTTACTTCTAGCAGACTTTATGGATTATAGATGCTCCTTTTCACAGAATGCCTGGATTACATAGAATTCTCAGCAGATTATGTGGATTACAGAAGTTTGTTGTCAGGCACACTTTGTTTACACTTGTTTATTTAACCATCTGTAGGGATTGCGGAAGTTTCTTTTCTGCAGGTTCGTTGGATTACATACAATTATATTTTGGAGACAATATGCATTACAAATGTTTTTTTTCCTCCCCGCAGACTGTATGAATTACAGAAGTTTATTTCTCGCAGGTTATTTAGATTACAGGAACTTGTTGCGAACAGGCTTTATGGTTTACAGATTCTTCTTTTACACAATTGCATGGATTGCAGAAGTTTATATTCTGAAGACTGTATGGATTACATACACTTTTATTCCGCAGACTTTATGGATTAAAACAATCTTGCCTTTTGTCGACTATATGAATTACAGAAGCGTGTTTCTCGTAGACTGTGGATTAAAAAAGTTTGTTTCTTGTTGATTGAATGGATTACAAAAGCTTCTTTTTCGCAGACTGTATGAATTTCAGAAGCTTGTTTCCCGTAGACTGTGTGGATTACAAAACCTTGTTTCTCGTAGACTATGCATTACAAACGTTTGTTTCTGATAGACTGTATGGATTACAAAAGTTTGTTTCCCTTAGACTATGGATTACAAAAGCTTGTTTCTCGTAGACTTTGTGGATTACAAAATCTTGTTTCTTGTAGACTGTTTGGATTACAGAAGTTGATTCCTCATACACTGTGTAGACTGTATGGATTGCAAAAGTTTGTTTCCTGTAATGTAATGTATGTGTCTTGTAAAGGGCACTGCTGCCCTGAGGCGTCGTGGGGCTGTAGACCGCTGGGGAACCCGTCCTGGCTATCCCTGTGAGATGGTCCCTACTGGGTATCTCCAAAGTGAAACCAGGCATCCCTGGCGAATGTGGGGGGCCGTTGTAGAGATGAGGCAAGCTAATGCCCAGAGTTGCGGTGTGTGATCCCTGGTTAGAGTAGGCACTGAGGCGAGAATTATCAAGTCTGCTGACCCTGGACCACGACCCTGCCGCATCGGGAATTGAACCCTCGTCCCGGGCCGTTCTCTGCTTCCGGGTCTGCCGCCTCTAACCAGTGAGCCACACCACAGACGGTATGGATTACAAAAACTTGTTTCTCTTAGACTATGGATTACAAAAGCTTGTTTCTCGTAGACTGTATGGATTACAAAAGCTTGCTTCTCGTAGACTGTATGGATTACAGAACCTTGTTTCTCGTAGACTGTATGGATTACAAAAACTTGCTTCTCGTAGACTGTATGGATTACAGAAGCTTGTTTCTCGTAGACTGTATGGATTACAAAAGCTTGTTTCTCATAGAGTGTATGGATTACAAAAGCTTGTTCCTCGTAGACTGTGAAGTTTATTTCTCTTAGACTATGGATTGCAAAACTTGTTTCTCGTAGACTATAGGGATTACAAAAGCTTGTTTCTAGTACACCAGGGATTACAAAAGCTTGTTCCTCCTATACTGTATGGATTACAAAAGCTTGTTTCTCATAGATTATGGATTACATAACATTGTTTCTCGTAGACTGTATAGATGACAAATGCTTGTTTTGTCGTAGACTGTATGGATTGCAAAAACGTGGTTCTCGTAGACTGTATGGATTACAAAAGTTTGTTTCCCGTAGACGGTATGGATTACAAAAACTTGCTTCTCTAGCCTGGGCTACAGATCATTTTTTCTAGCAGACTGTTTTGATATATAAATGTGTTTTCTGCTCACTGTATGGATTACTGAAGCTTGTTTTCCTACTACCGTATGGATTATAGATGTCTGTCTTCTGCAGACTTTGGATTGTAGAAACTGGTTCCCAGGAAACCTTATGGTTTACATACATTTGTTTTCTGCAGGTTTATGAATGTGGGATTATTGCCAGGCACAGACGGAAAGAAATATGAGGGAAATGAATTCGATTCCAAGCCTTTGGAATGTTTTCCTCCTCTGAAGAGAAATGTTTTGTCTGCTTGTTAAAAACTGTCCCCTGTCCAATATCTTTAAACATTTGTTATTAATTTATGCTTGTTTGGTATAAACTCCTGTACCCTTTTTAATTAAAAATACAAAATTGAGTTTCTCATGAAGGAGCAGAATTTTTTTGGTCCAACTCACGCTCCAGTGTTTTCTGCATTTAAAGCTGGAAACCTGTTAATAAAGTAGGCACACAGAGGCGCGTGCACACACAGGCACGTGGGCACATCAGCAGCCATCACACAGAGAGGCACCCAAAAGTCCCACACCAGTTGCACCCTTGCACTAAAGAATGTAAGCAAACATCATCACGCGAGCGGCCAGGGACTGTTTCATGCACTCGTGCACTTACCTACACTGTGAATATTGGTTCCCTGGTCCCGCTTTCTCAGTCTGGTCATGGCTGCTAATTTTTTGCTTTCTTTTTTCGCATTTTTTTGCTTTCTTTTTTCGCATTTTCTTTCTGAAGATTATTTTTTTAGTATTCTGACTTGTTTGCTCTTCAGCTCTGCACCTGATATACTCGACATTTTTTTGTTACATTTTTTTGAAAGATTCAGCTTCTTTCCTACCTGAAAGACACCTTCTACAGCCAGTCTAATAACATAACATAACATGTGTATTTGTAAAGCGCACGTTCACCACTACGGGTATCTTGGCGCTGAATAACAGATGTTTTTTGTTACCCAAATCAATGGTACTCACCTGCTCGTGCCCCAAAGTCCATAATTTAGGAAGGGATCTCACAAATAGGAGGCCAGTCTTTCACCAGAGCCTGGTGGCCCGCCCACAAATCTAGAATGCCCCATTAGTTGGCAGTCAAAATCTAGGAGAAACCGCTGGTGCAGAGGCAAAATCTAAGATGAGCCATTGAGGCAAAGTCAAAATCTGGAGGGAGCCACTGATGAGAACCAACATTGACAGAGAATCAGTGATACCATGCCAAGATCTGGGGAGAACTGTTGATGTTCCGCCTCGATCCAAGGGGAGCCGGTGCTTGGATCCAGAAGGAACCACTGTTGCCCAGCCAAGATTCAGAGGAGACCTTTGGGTGCCATTCAAAGACCCCAAAAGAACAGAACCATCAGTGTCTAGCCGGAATCTTGAAAGACCTGCTCGTATTCAGCAAAAACTTGTCTGAACCAGTATCTCCCAGCCAAGATTCAGGGTGAATCATTGGTCCCTAGCTGAAACCTCAAGAAAACTTTTGCTGCCCAGCCAAACCAATCCTAAAGAAAACCCTTGACGCCCATCCAAAATCCAAAGAGATCCATTGGTGCCCACCGTTCCAGGAACAGCCATCGGTGACCAGACGGAATCAATTGAGGAACACAGGTGTCCATCTAAAAACTAGGAAGGGCCACTATGACTCGCTTGGCTTCATGAAGAACCAGGGGTGCGAGTCCAGAGCCGCTTTAATCACGCGTGTGCAGCCTCCGATCTGCCATCTGTCTCTCAGCGCACACTTGATAACCGCCAAGAACCTCTCGGTTAGGCGTTGAGCGTGTCAGTCCCCTGTGCCCCAGCTGCACAACTAATTGTGTCCCTAGGACATGTTTACCAGAGGTTGTATGAACATAGCAGTACGCGCGGCTCCCTAGGGTGCGCAGCGGGGCAGGCCTGCTGCTGTTTCAGGGCTGGCTCTTTTAATTTCAGCGGTAGCCTGGGGATGACAGAATGGGCCTTCGCATCAATTGCTTTCATTCCCTGTTTTTTTCTTAATTGCTTTATACCAATTTGCTCACAACATGCCAGTAGCATAAATCATAGATTCTTTGGGCTTTGACCGTAAGCGGTAGGGTTCTGAGACTAACAAACATGTGTGGCTTGCTCCTCCTATTTGAAGTAGCTTTTTGATTTCAGCTGTTTTGGTGGGGGGTGGGGGTGTAAAGGTTTTTAATTTATGCAGACACTATCAAATGCTGAATGGTAAAATCTGCTGGATTACAAAATCCGACTGTAACTGCTACGGATATTTCACTAAGGATGCATCCCTCAAGAAAGGGGGTGGGAGGGGAGTTGCTTGTGACTTGTTAGCCTCAACACCAAGTTGTGTTATAAACCCTTGAGTTTTAAGAAACATTTATATCCATAATGCGCGACTCTCGTATGTGTCACAAACATGCCGGCACGCAACAGCAACTCCGCAGCGACAAGACTCTACCACCACTGACTATCACACATGACACCAACGCTGCGCACTTAGGAAAGACCATAGATACACAACTTGCAAGAATGCAAACAAGTGTGGCCTGATGGAGTCTCCACCAGTTGTAGCAATGTACTGTGTAAATGATAGATACAGCACAATTACTGTTCAGAGGGTGGAGTCCCAAGAATTATCGTAAACTGTGTGCACTTCGCATTCTCGCTAGCGCCCTTATATAGCACCTTGCGGTAATTCTATAAAGAATGCCACAGTGCTGTAATACCAGTTATACTTTGGATGCGTGTTTGATTCCTACATTTAGCCCTTGCCACATGCAGGGAGAGGAAAGTGGAGAAAGTTATGCGGCAAACCTGTGGTAATTCAGGACTAATCTTGCAGCACACATTGTAGCACTGCCTGATGGGTAATGTACGGTGGCTACCGATGAAACAAATGACACAACAACACACCGAGGATGGCTTTGCCCCACTACTTCTGAACTTTGTGCGGTATTGTGTGATGAGGCGGGCCTGCAGTACATTCCAAAAACAGTAGTCGGGTGCAAATAAAGAAAATGGCGTCATTCCACTAGTGACCTCTGCAGCGACAGGGGCGGCCTGCATGCGTCACTGCTTGTGAAATGCACCACTGTATTGGTTTTATATTACATCACCAGAGTGTACCGCCTGCTTCTGCTTGGTGGTATTTCTGTGGGGTATGATCTGCAGGTTTTTGGTGTTTTGTGGCCCTTAAGTTGGAAGTTTTAACACTTGGAATAAAACAACACATGGACAACTATTGCGCATGTGGTAATACCGCCAAACTTTATGCACAGGAAGTAACTTCTGATGGTAAATTATCCCGATTGCTGACTCAGGGAATTTCCACCTTCTCTAAATGAGGATTTACGTCAGTGGTGTCGCTGATCCTTGCACGGGGGCCCAGTTTAGAGGATGGTAATTTCCCTAAAGTATGTTTTGGTTCTTATATATTTTTTTCACACCGTTTCTGCTTCTTGTGATGCCTGGATCGTAGCAACCTGATTTAAGACAAATCTGATCCCTCCCTAACTTTTGAGCAGTGGAATAAAATCAGTTTCTTCCATTTTGTGGTTTGTGAAGCGGCAATACAGGGTATGTGGTCTCATGGTTCCATCTTTTCTGCAAATGTAAAGACTTCTGGACTGTTTAGGTAAAACGGGAGTCCAGCGTTCTTTATTGTACAAGAGAGCGAGATGGCGCAGAATAGATTTCCCCTGCCTGTCCAGTGTGCACCTTGTAGTATGAATTATTTAAAGCGGCAGACACAGCTGTCCATGATATTACTTAAGGGTGTGCAAAGGATTTTTATCAGATTTTTTTTCTTTTGTAAAGTTTCCTGGTTTAACTTTAACTACGCCCCTGCAAAGTTGTTGCGTGAGTGCGAGATCCTTGCACTGCACAATATTACCGTATCAAATAAAGCCAATCCGGAAGAGGCCTGCAGCCAGTTATGATGCATGTTTACTTTTTGCCAGGTTTTTCTACACATAATGGCAAAAGCATAAAGACATTTACTCTGCAGCAATTTGCTGAACATTTTTTTTTCAAAACCATCAATTTTCATAGTGTAAAAATACCGAATATAGCCATTTAGGTGAGTTTTACACCACAATTGTGTGAACATTGTCATCCGTGTCAAAAGAAAGTATTAAGTATTTAACCAGTGACCATGTCGAGTATGATGTCACACCCCTCCCCCAGTGATGCTTAAGGCCTTGCTGATGGGACAAGATTTGTGCGTTGTTAAGAAGGTGCCACGCCAGGGTATAGCCGTGTTTTATCACACTCGAGCATATGAGCATCATTGCAATTATCATTGGCAGAAAATTGACAAAGATATGTCTTTTATTTATAGTTCACTACTCAATCCTTAACCACCTCATGGCGATCCTAAGAGTGTTGTACCAATATATGAGTAGCTGGAAATGACTTCCGTGACTCCAGCTTGTGTGCGCCGTGGCCTGTGGCTGTGCCAAGGTATTTCTTTTGTTTATACAAGTCTGGCCTGACAGCCCAACAGCCTGCAAGACCTTTTGTTCCCAATACTTTAAAATATACATATACATGGTTTTCAACTCCTCCTGGAGGAGTAACTTTTCTCTCACCTCATTCTATTAGCTGTTTAGTGTATTGTTTCACCCGCTATGGACTACTTGCATTGTAATCCATCAAGAACTATTTTTCCTCTGAAAGTAGTCTCCCTCATTACCCATTACATTAGTTATCTCATAAATGATGTTTCAAGAAAGTAATCTTTTTTTTTTGTTCACAACACAGACTGTTTTAATGTGTTAATATGGACTTGAAACATAAACTGCACCTTTTGGCTTTGCCAGTGCTTTTTATGTTGCGACCCTCTGCTGTGGTTTTTGCACTGCTCTCAATGGAAAACAATCTTTGTGCAGTTTGTCTTCATTTATCAGGCTCTTTTTTGACAGCGAGCCTCAAGGTGCCCTCAGGCTCTTATGATGTAAGTTACTTTAGGGCGAGGGCCAAAGGTTGACCTAGGCGGACTCAAGGGAAGTGAGGTTTAGGAGCTGGGGTGGAGCGACGTACTAAATTAGTGAATGACCTGCGCGGGAATGTAGAGGTACTGAGTGGTGGCCAGAGAGGGGGGTTGGAGAGACAGAGTAAATGAAATATCTCTTTGAGGTAGTGATTAAGAGACACGATTTATCAATATTATTCGCTTATAACCTGATATATAAGACTATTCTTGTGGTATCTTTACAAATTTGGGAATAGTTGCATGAAGGTCTGATACGAAAAGTAATACATCTTCTGCATAAGCAGTAAATTTGATTTGAGTGATGGATTGTCTCCAAAAATGGCTCTACGGGTGGTATAAAAAGTAAGGGAGATAATGGAAAAGTCCAGAATGTCCCATTCTAACTAAATCAGGGATGACTTGATTAATATGTAGAGCCAAGATATTTGTAAATATTTTTCAATCTGTGTTAAACAGGGAGATAGGTTGGTAGTTTTCACATAAAGAAAGGTTTTTGTCTTTGTTAGGGATTAAGCAGAGCAATGCTTAGACAAATGATTCTAGTGCTTTATTTAATTTAAAAAAGTGTTGAATTAATATTAAGTTTTGGCATTAATGTCAGAAAATTGAAAATAAAACTGAACAGAAAATCCATCTTGACCAGGGACATTGTCTTAAAGCAATTTATAAAGAGCTGCCTCGATCTTGGCTACTGAAATATCTAGTTCTAAAGAGGGCAGATCAACTGAGTGGCAGGGTTTTTAGGTATCGAATTAATCAATTTTTCTATTGTATCTTGCCCTGGATTATGTTTAGGTGTATATAGATTATAATATTCCATGAATCATTCTACAATTTTAAGATTAGTACAATATCTATTGCAAAGACTATCAGAAATAAAATGCCTTTTAGGTTTTTGTTTCTTATTTTTTAGGTAATTTGATAGCATTTTACCTGATTTATTACACCTACCGAAACCTTTTATGTGTACTTTTAGTAAAGCTTCATTTGCTTGTTGAACATACTTTTTGTTAAAATCCAATTTAGTTTTTGTTAGGTGGGTAAGAGTGTCTTTACGATTGGAACATTAAAAAATGTGTGTTTTAAGAGTTTTAATATTAAGTAACAAGGAGGTTTCTTTGAGTGATAGATGTTTTTTAGATGCCAGATAGTCCATGATAACACTTATGGCAGCTGCTTTAAATGCACCCCAAATAAAATTAATTGCAGTATCAGTGGTAAGATTAAACTCAAAGAATTCAGTGCTAAACCTAGCAAATTTTTAAACAAAAGCCTTATCAGTTAATAATACATTGTTGAATCTCCATCTATTGGAGCGATTGATTACAGTCCTCTCCCACAATTAAGTTGTCCGCAGGGAAAGCGAGTGATTGAGTAGAGCACTTTTCTCAAAATTGTACATCAACATCTGTGAGACCATAAACATTGCAAATAGCGAGTTGGGTATTGTTAATTTTAAGTTTGATAATAACCACCTGCCACCATCATCCATGACAGTAGATTCAGCATCGAGAGATAAGGATTTGTGGAAAAAGGATTATTTCACTATTATTACGTTGTGCGGGGGAACAAAAGATCTGTCCAACCCAATTTTTTTTGTGGCATAATATCCTTTTCTGTAAGATGGGTCTCTTGTAACAGAGCAATCTGGCATTTAAGCTTGGATAAATGAGTACTCTTGGACGTTTAATTGGGTTTCAAAGACCTTTAGCAGTCCATGAAACAATGGGAAAATTACTCATATAAAAAACAAGAGGGAAAAACATATTACATTAGGGAAACCGCTTTTAAACATGGAGGAGACAAAGCCAAGGTATACAATTAATACCAAAAAACAGAACAACAATATTTTGAGGATATGAAGAGAAAGTCAAAATACAACAAAAATATGGAAAAAGAAGAGATAAGGAAAAGAAAAAGGGAAAGAGAAAAAGAAATGGATGAAGATGAGAAGGGGGTAAATAAACTACATGATAAAGCGAAGACGCCAGAAAGCCGAATGACTTTAACAATAACATGTAAGTTGAAATAGAAAAAAAGTGAAAACCATACGAGTGGGAGGAAGTAAAGCGTAAAAAGTACAAAGAGGCCAACCTCCGGCAGCCCCCACACATATTGTGAAAATATATTCAGAATAAAAACAGAGATGAGAAGAAGTGAGAAATGTGAAAAATTAAAACTATGAATCATATTAACAGTGATGCAGAACAAATGGAATTATGTATACATACCAACAATGGGTGGTACAATATACACATTAATTCATTTGGCAGGGATAAACAGGGTCTCTGTAAAGGAAAAAGAAAGAGTTAAAAAAATTATGGATTAGATCAATTTGTTCAACAAAAATGGCATAGGAGAACATGACCTTCGTTAATCTGTTTGTAACAAAGGTAATCAAGCCTTTCCAACATCCATCTTTCACCCTTTATTGGAGAGAAATTATTTTATTTCAAATCTTGTGGGTTGTCAAAAGTAGACGTTTTGACTTTTTAAGTGACCTTTAAGAAACAGGGGTGGATGAGGCCAGATCTGACTATTAAGGATCTTAAAGCCAGGCGCAAATCTAAAAATGTCTTATGTCTGTTAGCAGTTGATCGAGCTACACCCTAAGTAAAAAAAATATCTTCTGTCCTGACCAGAGCATTTGTTTTTGCTTTGCAGCCGAGAGAACCTTCATTAGATCTGAGTACTGTAGGAAAAATGTGATGATACCTTTCAGACAATTAACATTGGTTGTGGAAGTTGACAGAACGAACATGTTGGGCTTGTTGTATGTTGTGCTTAGAAGCATCATGTAATCCAACAATTTTGGGTATAGAGTTTTCGAAACACTATCATGTCAAAGCCTTCTGTACCTTCAGGAATCTGATAAATTCTTAAATTGTAATGCTGATTACGGTTTTCCAAGTCTTCAGTTTGTTTATTAAGAAGAATCACTTCTATGACAATGAATCGACTTTGGTCATAATGTCTTGTGCGTCACTAATTCTCTGCTCAACCCCAGAAACTCAATTCCAAAGTGGAACGTTTTTTCTATAATACATTGAAGGACAGCATTGGTTTCCACCACAAAAGGTGTTCAATTCTTAATTTCATCCATGATATCCTCCAACATTACAGGGAGAGATGAGTTTGTAGGAGAAGCAAGAACTTTTTTCTCCCCCTTTAATTATCATTGCCAGTCGATTTATTACGAGGATTGGTAAAAGGAGTAGGTGGAGCAAAGGATATCCATTCTCAAGAAATCTATAGAACTTGCTTCTGCAGAAAACAATACGAGTAGTATCCTGTGTGAGTAATCCCAACTTGACAGCAAAGTCCTTAAAGAAATTCTAAAGTAGAGGAGAGCAGGAAACCGCGGCAACGAGCTATTCAGAGATAGTTCAGAGACAGCGGCTGTAAGCAATCGGAAGCAGCATTAAAGATTGGTGACGGTCAAAAATGAACTCATCCAGCTGTTCCCTCATTGTTCAGATGATTAAATCTTTCACCGGGATATATCGAGAACGAGGGGATCTGCAAAAAAGTCTCCAACTAATGACAGGGGCAGCCACCTTGTGAGCGCTCCAGGAGCAGCCTGTGCAGGTAAGAGCGATGGGGCTGGTGTGGGTGGGGGCCTCGACAGACGACGAGGGTAAATTAAATAAATTATTTTTCCCTCGTCATCCTCGGTCAAGTTTACTCCCCCCCCCCCCCCCTCAACCCGCCCACTACTCTTACAGTCACAGGCCGCTCCTGGAGCGCTCACGTGCACCTCTGCCTGAGAGACTTTAGATGAAGAAAAAACGCCCACTGACTTCTAAATAATGGGCGGGTGATTTAAAGGTACTAGAAGCGCAGAGTCATTCGATGAAGAAATAAGGACTCCCAAATAATGAAAGCGGTCTATACAGGCAGTAACTGTGGGGGTTGGTGAGACTGAAAGCCTGCAGCTACAAACCTCCTAAGGCCACTCTAAGCTCTGTCATGGAAAGTGATTAAAAGATATTAGAGTCACAGAGACATTCGATGAAGAAATAACGACTTCCAATAATAAAAGTGCTTCCTGCAGCCACTAACTGCCACCCTAGGTGGAAGCCAGAGATTGGAAATGTAGGCAGCAGATCTTGGGTCCTCGCTTAGACTTACGGGGAGAGCGATTTAAAGGGATCAGTGCCCCATGTTTGAGGTTTTTCGTGCAAATAAATGCAAGTCTTTTATTGGTGTCGAGTTGGAATGTTTAAGGGTGTGTAAGAGTTTTTAATCTATAATGGAATATTTTGCACATGTTTTATTACCTTTTATAAGAATATTTTAAACTTGTGGTACTGCCTCTTGCTCTTGTTTAAAGATTACTATCATAATAAACATATCTTTGACGTGACTTGACTTGGCAAGTCTCGCCCTTTGGGACCAGAATGGGGAACGCACTCTGAGGACTTTATAAATGTCAACCACCGCAGCATCAGTAACTGAGCTAAAGCAGACATACCTGGCTGCATGTAAAGGACTGGTTGAGCCCTGAGGCAGATCTCATTCAAATTGTGGTTCCCTTTGTGAGATCGAAACGTGTAAGCACTCTGGTGTTGGTGTCCTCCTTATGGACTTTCTAAAAAATAGGAAGACTTATGGACACTTTGGAGGCTACCCACGTATGGGAAGTTATTAATCGATTTTGAAGTAACGATATGAATATTGCTGCTGGTGACAATGCAGTTGGCTTATGATGTATATATAAACTTTAGAAGTCAGGTGATGAAGTTGGGGAATAAGTAAATTGGATGAAGTAGCATTTTATTTTTCTGCCACTATCTGTGTACGGTATACAAATATGATTTGTGTCCTTGTATTCATGTGTATTTTTATTTTTAGATGTACATAACACAGGCATTATTTTTAATTTAATTTACGTTGCCTTCCTGGCAGGATTACGAGAAAGTTCATATAAACTTTAAATAATGTAAAATCTTTGTAGAGAGAATGGTGTGTCATAACACGTCATAATGAATGAAGTCTATATGTCGTTATTAACTAACCAAGGATGTATGGTGAATGACTGTGCTTAATGTTGGTTGGTCTATTTGTACCTCTAGCCTAGTGATTTCCTGAATAAGGTCAGTCCCCAGTTTTCTAGGTAAAACTTTTACATAAAGCCACTGTGGTCTGCGTGTTTTTTTCATGCGCGTGCTTTTCTGTTCTTTACTTCCTCTTCTAATGTGTCGCTTTCAGTGGGTACATTTATGGCATCCGTGAAAAAGGGTGTTCTTATGCCTCTCTGCCCCCTGTCATGGCCTCGGAAGTATATGTGAAAGAGTTGAAGGTGAGGTGAGGTGAGTGCTGTGCTCAAGACAATTTGGGCTGCACTGTTCCCATAGCAACAGGAGTAAGACGGGTTTGCGCACTGCTGAGCTGCCCTCTGCCTGGAGCGACACTGTGAGTGAAAAACAGTGGACTGGAATGTGGCCACAAGACACCATTAGTGGGTGAGAGGGATCCACGCTGTTTCCATCCCTTTGTTGTCTTTGTCATACATGTCCACGTGTGCGTCCACGCTCTCTGGTGAGACTGTCACATTGATAACTGCTAGAATGGAGCTCTAAAGAGACACCCAGTCTGGGCCACGGAAACGTTTCCTTTTTCCTCGTGAACAGGGCGGGCACTTATTAATAATGCTGTCCGAGCGAGCATCCTTCCACGTCGACAGAATGGTTACACCTGGGTGGGTGCAAAGAAGTGGTGACGTGGCTGATCCCCTTGGTAGGTATAATTTCTGACTATCTCCTTGTCAGCCCATTCACCCCGGCACGCGTGTGCCCAGTTACCTCGATGCCCAGAGAATATCCGTAATTGCGGTTTGACGATAATTGACAATCGCTGGTATCACGTAGCGCTTCAATTGCTGACATCACGAGGCGCTTCAATTGCTGACATCATTCACGAGGCGCTTCAATTGCTGATATCACGAAACTCTTGTATCCACGGTGATGTTCGGACTGCATTTTTTACTAGACTGGTCGGGCTTTGGTGACGCAGAGTACCGATGAGAGGACCCTATTACTGAAAGAGCTGCAGGGCTGCAAGAATCCGTCATTCGAATCAACTTCAGGAATAACATCACCTAGCGCTTAGGGGGCGGCGGCCAGCCGCATGCGCACTCTGGGCCAAGGCTCTCCGTCCATCTCCGGGGCCCCATTTTCCTGCTCCGGGATCCCCCCGCCCGCACACGGCCTGCCATCAAGGCCCCGCCGAGCGGCTTCTAATTGTAAGACCTTGCCCGGGGGAGGGGGGTTCAGAGGGGAGCCCCCACCAGGGCCGGCCTTAGGCATGTGCAAAGTGTGCACCTGCACAGGGCCGCCAAACCCCAGGGGCCGCCACGACGACGAGGATCGGATCGGATACCATACCAATCATACAATATTCGTGCTGGAGTTCAGAAGGCAATGAGCAATGAAGAGGCCTTTACATTTTGATGTTATCTTGCCATCTTTGCGGTGCCTTCGAAGACCGGAGCCAAATGTCAGGTGTTGTCTTCTGGCAAACTGCTGCTTACTCTTTTAACAGGGAGACTAGTGTTTCGTTTTCTTTCTCTGGCTGCAAAGTGAGAGGATTTTGTGAAGTGAGCTGTGTGGCAGTCTCACTGGGTGAATGGAAAGGTTGCTGAATGTGTATTTATTTCCCAGGTGCACAGAAAATCTAAATACTCGTAAATTAACTCTACTCATATTGCAAAATCTGTCTGCAATTAGGAAAGGAGAAATGAGGCACATCTTTTGTAGTTCAGAAGTGTGGTAGAAACAACGATTTCAATACAAACAAAACAAATCAAGACCCTTCACTTGGTGAAGCACAAATGATATAAACATTCTCTAAAACGCCACAGTTCTCTATCGTTTGTGTCTTGTGTAGTTTTATTAGTAACACTGGCAGTGTCACCAGCAATGATTTTCTGTGCACCTGACTGAGTGAGTGACCTTGGAGAAGTAGTACTGTCCTTTCCAAATTCTGGCGCAAAAAGGAGGAGATACATACGCTTAAGGCACCGCTAATCGGCCTGCTCAAGGTGGAAGTGGGCATCTCGT
Organism: Lissotriton vulgaris; assembly: GCF_964263255.1. NCBI lineage: Eukaryota > Metazoa > Chordata > Amphibia > Caudata > Salamandridae > Lissotriton > Lissotriton vulgaris. The sequence continues at coordinate 84,255,031 of NC_141699.1, forward strand.
CCCTAGATCATGAGGGTGCAGGCAGCCTTTCCACATTGCGACGTGAAATCGGAGATCGATTCGTTCATCTCCAACATATTATTGCAGTACTGCAGTGTGCCAGCTGCTGCCCGCCTGCTGAGAGACTGCACAGTCAAGATCATGCTGGACAGCGCAAAAGCAAAGGCAGCAGCGTGCTCCTTGCAAGTCGCTTATGCAGGCCATTGTGCCAGGGTAGGAGTGACCTACAGCTTTGCCCCGAAAGTGAAAGTGTCATTAAGGTTGATGGCCGGCTACATTCTCGACAATAGGTACAAGTGCTGTTTTTTAATGTGTGCATTTTTTTAATACAGGGACCGTTAAGATTCTCACGATTTTGAGCACTTGCTCTTCTGTAAAATGATTTTATGCCTATCGCCCCGCTCGCGCTGCCTAAGTATGCTGACTTACTAAAATAATACAAAGAAGATCTCTACATTAACTTGGGCGAATATTAAATCTCACTGTCACCTTCCTGAGCTCCGCCCCGCCTGTACCCCCTCTTCCGGGGCCCACACCAACGCTCCCTGCACAGGGCCACCATGAGCCTAGAGCCGGCCCTGCCCCCACACACCTGATTATCCTTTACCAAGCTCCTTAGTCTGGATAATCTCCAACTTTGAGCCCCGAGACCCCCAATTATGCCGGCCCCCGGCGGCTTAAGCCCTTAGTGGGGGCGGACAAAGGATGCCTCCCCCTCGGCCCTCCTCGCTCCATCCACAGCCTCTGCCTTCCCGCTGGGCCCCACGCCTGCTGCTTCATGCTCGACCCGTCCCTCCAGGGATGGAGCCATTGACGGGCTCTGCGGGGGCGGGAAGGGGGGGCCTCTGCTGAATGCCACTGGCGGGGCCCCCGCTCCTTGCAGGGTCGGTGCAGCCAGGCAGGCAGGGGCCTGTGTGAAGAAGCAGTCCCGCTGGGCTGCATGAGTGCGGGGTACCCGTCCGTCCCGGCCTCTCCCACGAGGGCAAAGGGCTTCCCCCGCCGGGGAGTCTCTTTTTACGGCACTCAGCTGGGGTGGGGGCTCTTTTTCATGCCCTCAAGCTAGGAGCAAGACCCCTCTCCGCCTCACAGAGCACATCCCTTGTCTGAAAGGGGCGGGGCACTCGCATTAATGGCAAACATGAGATCTGGTGGGGTTCCATAAGGACAGGTGATCTGCTCAGGGTCACACGGTTTGGTCTGGTTGGAAAACCGAGGTACTAATTGCTCCCATATGCCTCTCCCCTCAGCCCTCTAGGGTGTGTGCATGGTTAGAACGGAGGTGGCCACACTGTTAGTCCTTATACCTTTGGCACAGTATATGGATGGGCTGCTGCATTTCGTACAGGGGGACGATATTGCAACACTGCTGCAAAACCACCCCACCCTTCCGGCCCACTGGGGAAACGCCCGCTGGACCAGGCGGCCCCTGGCAAGTGGACTAGGCCCGTGTCCTACAAAAGCCCCCACAACGAGTGCTGGATTGTCCCCTGGCGTGGACGTCCGGTTGGATTTAACCTGCTAAAGCCATGAGGTTTATAAAATCCTTCTTGGAGGCTGGTGTCTGCTCTCTATGAATTTATTTCCAGGAGCATTGAGCCAGCCTCCAGCCTTGGTAGGCCAGCACGTCAGGCTCGTGTAAAATAGGATTATAACTAAGGTTCCCAGTTTCCTAATTTTACTGATTTTTACAGATGAATACAGACAGAAAAAGATCTATTTTCTAGTCTGTTTATTTTTAAATAAAGATAAATACGGAAAATAGTTGTTTTGCATCATACTACTGTCAATCACGAGTGCTAGGTCAATAACTGTGCAGATTGACCGGCAGGGAAGCTATTAAAAAAAATTAAAAGGTTTTGTAATGAAGCCGAAATAACTGCAGCAGTGTCTACGGGGGAAATGATTTCCAGTGACTGGAAAGGGCTGTAAAGAGCTAAAATCCATTGGACATTCAAATGAGAGTAAACGTTTGTCGATTAAATGAATGTGGAAATATACCCATTACTGCATAATTTTGTATGCGAACCACAAAATAAATATGGAAAATACAATATACAAAAAATAAATGTGGATAAATGCAGACGGAAATGTCAAAAAAATAAGTACCATAAATCTAGGAGCCCTAATGATAAAGAATTGGGATGAAACCGAGGTTCTCCCTCGTGCCACAGTGGCCTGCGGGCACCGCTGGTGCTTGCTACCTGGCATTGGCCTCTCGTGCCACAGTGGCCTTGAATGGTGCCCCAGAGCCTGCCTTATGTGTTTTCTCAGTTCAGTGCTGGTCTTGCTCTTGTAAACGCCGGTGAGAGGCGTAGGGTGCAAGGAGCCCCCTCGCCCCTTCTGTCTGGAGTGGCACGGCGCTATGTGCGTGGCGCTATGTGCGTGGCTCCGGCGCCCCACCATTCACCTGCCACCGGGCCGGGCCAGCCTCGGCGGCCCGTGAAGTTATGTTGTTCCAGCGCCGACCTCGCCAGTTGTTATTGCAATTTCGTGGCGCGCCTTTGATTTACAGCTGTTTTTACGACCGATGAGGCGGCCACAAATCGAGGGAAGCTCATAAAGCCGAGAGTAAACGTCGCCTTCCTCCAGCGCAGTTTGGCGGCGCCATTTTATTCCCCTGAACAGGAAAGAAACGACAATATCGCGCCCTCGGGGCTCGATGTCGCGACAGATGAGGGGTTCCGGCAGGGAAAGGGCACTCCTGGCTATGACATACGGGTACAATGCCCCCCTGCAGCCCCACCGATCCTCCTTAGACGGGGGCGTGTATGAGGAATTAAAGTCCGTAGGGCCGGGCCTTTAATTATTTGTATCATGGTTCGTGCAATCAGGCACAAGACGGCGTGCGCTGCGCAGCCAGGATGTTTCCTTTTTTAGTAGGACCACAGGAATTATGTGGCATGGGCTCAGGGACCGCGAACGGTAAAGGACCGTGAGAGGGACTGCGAAAGGTAAAGGGCAGAGTGAGGGACTGTGGAAGGCAGAGGCAAGGTAAGGGATTGCAAAAGAAAAAGGCAAAGTGAGGGACTACGAAAGGTAGCAAACAAGGTGAGGGACTGTAAAAGGTAAAGGGCAGAGTGAGGGACTGTGGAAGGCAGAGGCAAGGTAAGGGATTGCAAAAGAAAAAGGCAAAGTGAGGGACTACGAAAGGTAGCAAACAAGGTGAGGGACTGTAAAAGGTAAAGGGCAGAGTGAGGGACTGTGGAAGGCAGAGGCAAGGTAAGGGATTGCAAAAGAAAAAGGCAAAGTGAGGGACTACGAAAGGTAGCAAACAAGGTGAGGGACTGTAAAAGGTAAAGGGCAGAGTGAGGGACTGTGGAAGGCAGAGGCAAGGTAAGGGATTGCAAAAGAAAAAAGGCAAAGTGAGGGACTACGAAAGGTAGCAAACAAGGTGAGGGACTGTAAAAGGTAAAGGGCAGAGTGAGGGACTGTGGAAGGCAGAGGCAAGGTAAGGGATTGCAAAAGAAAAAGGCAAAGTGAGGGACTACGAAAGGTAGCAAACAAGGTGAGGGACTGTAAAAGGTAAAGGGCAGAGTGAGGGACTGTGGAAGGCAGAGGCAAGGTAAGGGATTGCAAAAGAAAAAGGCAAAGTGAGGGACTACGAAAGGTAGCAAACAAGGTGAGGGACTGTAAAAGGTAAAGGGCAGAGTGAGGGACTGTGGAAGGCAGAGGCAAGGTAAGGGATTGCAAAAGAAAAAGGCAAAGTGAGGGACTACGAAAGGTAGCAAACAAGGTGAGGGACTGTAAAAGGTAAAGGGCAGAGTGAGGGACTGTGGAAGGCAGAGGCAAGGTAAGGGATTGCAAAAGAAAAAGGCAAAGTGAGGGACTACGAAAGGTAGCAAACCAGGTGAGGGACTGCGAAAGGCAGAGGCAGTGTGATGGACTGCGAAATGCAAAGACTGTGAAAGGCAGAGGCAAGGTAGACGGCTGTGTGAGGAAGGGCGAAAGGCAGAGGGCAAGGTGAGGGACTGAGAAAGATAGAAGGCAGAGTGAGGGACTGTGAACAGTAGAGGTCATTGTGAGGGTCCTTCCAAGGTCGATAACATGAATATGATTGTCTTAGATATTCAGAACATTTTTCAAGTACCAGATCCTTTTGATGATCGTCGCTGCCTCTTTAGTAGTGTCCCGTTCCCCCCTCTTCCGCAGTCATGTGACCCTACTGGTTCCTCCTTCCTACTCCTATTTTGACCTCAGTGTGGGCCTTCCACTGGTCCCACAGCCAATAAGTGTGTTAATTCATAAACTGGGCCTGGTCTGTACCCGCGGCGGTGGCGGTGTGGAAGGCATTACCTCCTCGTCAGCCCTCCCCGTCCCAGTCCTAACTACATGAGCATAGCTCCTCCCACCAGAAACTCCCAAGCAACTTGAAACCCATCCCTTCCCTCCAGGCCACACCCATACCCTGAGGCATATAACCCTGTGACCTGCCAATCAACAACCTGTTTGTTTTTTCTGCGGAATCACTTCCGAGCAGTCTTCGTCGAGGGGGGCACTGGGATTGGCCTCCTATCTGGTAAGTGTGGAACGGGATGCTAAGCGCCCGTTTTTAACCCCTATTGTGCCTGTTTTTCTTTTGCCTTGTAGGCATTTGCTTTGAGTCCCTGCTGTAGCGGGACCGTGGGGTTGGGGGTCCGGACTGCCTGCTGTGGGGTGGTGACTCCCTGCTGCAGCCTCCCCTCTTCCGGGTTCGTTCCCTGCTCTAGCCGGTACACCCGGGGAGGGAGGGGGTGTGTGTGGCTGGCTTTTTCAGCACGCCGAGGGCGTGCCGGATTGGCTTCTCTGTCTGTAGACGCTGTGTTGCGTTCTACTCCGGTGGTGTGACTTTCTGTGCTTTAATAAAGTCTGTTTTTTGCTACTGAGTGAAGCCGATTATTGCTTTGGTATCTGCTCATGTAGTTAGGACTGGGACGGGGAGGGCTGACGAGGGGGTAATGACCGGTTACTCACCGGTAATATTCATTACTCCGAGTCGTAGCCCTCCCCGTCCAGGTTCCCATCCCTCCCTCCCTGTTTCGGCTTCTTGTGCTTGTTGGGTACAGGTTGTTGATTGGCAGGTCACAGGGTTATATGCCTCAGGGTATGGGTGTGGCCTGGAGGGAAGGGATGGGTTTCAAGTTGCTTGGGAGTTTCTGGTGGGAGGAGCTATGCTCATGTAGTTAGGACTGGGACGGGGAGGGCTACGACTCGGAGTAATGAATATTACCGGTGAGTAACCGGTCATCCCTGAAGACCTTGGCTGCCTTCATCTCGAGCACCATGGAAGCTGGCTCTGTTTCGGAACCCCCTCCTGGGTATGAAGTCCTGTCTGCATTTCCAGGGCTATTCCTTGCTCCGGTCAACCCAAAGCACTGGCATGTGAGACGCACCCGCTGACCCTCGGCACCTGGGACCGCTTCAGTCAGTCTCGGGCCTCTAGCCACGTGGATTTTTCTCCGGGTGGGAGTGGACACCAAGAGCTGGCACTGGTTCTCGATTAGCCTGGGGCACAGTCATTCCCACCTGGCATGCGTCTGCAAGACCTGGGTAAGCACAGACCTCCCCTCGTGTCTCCAGCTGGGCTTTGGCAGTGGCACGGCCTCCACCCTCGTGGAGACTCTCCCAAGATGGAAGATGTAGGCGAGAGAGGGCCTTGTAGGTGCCTTCCCAGGCACCAGAGGTGTGTCCTCTGTGCCTTCAGCCGCGAAGTGTTAAGTGCTAGAAAGGGGAGGGGGAGTGTTGTTGAAGCTGCTGCCCGGGGAGCCAGCCCCCTCGGTTATTTGATAAACACGGGTGCGCATCGTTGAAGTTTAAATGCCATCAGTCCCGGTTGCAGGTCACAGAATGCACTGTTGCATTTAAAAAATAAAATAATAGAGCTGTCTAGAGGCATTGCCTGCCACAGAGGTTTGTGGTCTGTGTATGGGGTGAAAATTAATTACATGTTTATCCATATTATAGCGCCCAAACACAAAGCGACTATTGGTGCTTTTGAAGTAATAGGGTTCTTCCTTCTCGTGCCTATTTGTGCCATCTTTAAGACGGATTAAATATTGCGTCTGGCCCAACAGCAGACCTCGGGGTGGGCCGCCTGCAGGGCGTGGCCCTTCCCAGAACCACCCTTCCTGCAGAGCACCCCCAGGGGGCCTTCATTAAAGGGGGCCAATCGCGGGGTTCGCTGACGTGCAGCCTGATTCCCACCATTCCTCGTGGTATGAGGGTGACTTATAGACATTCCTCCATCCAACAGAACTAAGCATGCTGGGACTTGTAGTCTTACTATTCCAGTTGTAAGGAAGGACATTCAATTCTCTGTAGGCGTAAAGTTGTTGCCAGGCTAGGATTGACTGAAAGTTGCCCACGTGACACGGGTCCATTTGACCCAAATGAAATCAGACGGTATTCGACTGCAGAGACTGGAGGTCAGTCCACTGACCTACCCGTGCCAATCACTGTCATTCTAATCGGGTACTCAAAAGAAAAAATAAAATCTGTGCAGGGCGTCAGCGAGGCCATTGCACACTCGCCCGGCCAACGCCTGCATCCGAGTGAGAATAAAGGGTGCGCTCTTTATTTTATTTAATCCGGCCGCCCTGCTGGCCCTGTCGCAGCGCCAGCAAGGCAGCTTCTCTCTACCGCATCTAGCGATGCCCGCTTCGTCGTGCTGGCATCCTTCCTGCCGCCCCCCTCGCCGCCCCCTCACTCCTCACCCGCTGAGGTAGGAGCCTCCCAGAAGTGATGAATAAGGCAGCGCCTCACACCTCCAGCTTGGAGCTGGCTGTGGGCGCAGCCCTGCCTCCCACGGTGCCCTCCTGGCTGGCCTTCCTGGCAGGCCCTCGCAGTGATAAATGCTGCCTGCTGGACGGGTCCCCGGGCGGAGAACGAGCTGTGTCCTGGCAAGCCCTGCTTGGCATTCCCCGCCGGTGCCAGCCGCTCGGAGAAGCTGGCGGCCTTTGATGAGGTGTGACTTTGTATCCGAGGCCTTCCAGAGCAGCTGTGCTAATGAAAATGCCAGGCCGGCGACGGGCCTTGACAGGGTAATTCAGAGAAGGCGTGAGTAGTGGCCCCCGCCCCTCCCCCGCTCTGTCCCTCTGCTTACCAGGCTGACTGGCCAAGGCCTGCCAGGGAGCCCCAACAGTCTTCTCCTTGGTGACAACGCCCCTGGGCAAGCCCCAGTGCCCCAGCACGGACCCACTGTCCCCAGTCCGTAGACCTGAGGCAGGCCCGAGGGCCACCTTCCATGGCCGCCACGTGCTGTGCAGAGATCTTTTAGATAAATTTGAAAAACGCAAGTGCTTTTTGAGTTGGGATGTTCGAGTGCAGTCCAGAGCAGAGCATGTCCTCAGTTGAGCCTTGGTCCAGTCCAGAGCAGATCCTGTCCCCACATGAGCCCTTGGTACAGTCCAAAGCCGAGCATGTCCTCGGATTAGCCATTGGTACAGTCCAGAGCAGATCCTGTCCTCACATGAGCCCTTGGTACAGTCCAAAGCAGAGCATGTCCTCATATGAGCCCTTGGTACAGTCCACAGCAGATAGTCTCCTCAAATGAGCCCTTGGTACAGTCCAGATCAGATCATGTCCTCCTATGAGCCCTTGGTACAGTCCAGAACAGATCTTGTCCTCAGATGAGCCCTTGGTACAGTCCAGGGCAGACCTTGTCCTCAGATGAGACTTTGGTATCGGAGTTTGTCTCTTTCCCTCATGCTCCCAATTTTGGCAGATAGTGGATCAGAAAGATCCAGAAAGGGAAATCTATTTGCACAATATAGTTTGGTGCCATTTGACTAATGTGTACCAAACTTTCCCCAAAAAGTTCACTCACATTGGGTCCTTCATGTTATGTTCTTGAATGTCCCATGAGAAAAAGGGGCGGGTCTCAAAAGTGCCATTCATGATTTTAATTCCCATGTGACTTTTTGTTCATGGATACAAAACAGATTGAACAGAATTAAACACATTTGGCATGAAATTATAACTTTACTAAAGTAAAGGTCTTTTTGAAGTTTGGTAATCATTTGTTCACTAGTTTTCAAGAGTTTAATTGGTTATTACTCAGCCTTGTTGGGCCTTACTTGTAGGGCACAGCTTAAGTCCCTTTGGCATCATGAGTTATAGAACCCACCCTGGGCATACTTGTGCCTCTAAGATGGGCATTAGCACATAAGGGATGGGTGGAAATGCTTAAAGGGGCCTTTGAGTGTAGAAAATGCATATCTCTTTAACCGGCTCTTGCTGCTAACAGTTGGCAACAATTAGCATTGTAGAATGTTCTTTTGTTTGGTGATGTCACCTTGGGTACTCAGACCTATTGGGTCATCAATTCACAGACTGGCCTCTTTAAATCAATCCATTTCACTGCTGGTTACCATGAGTGCATTCTGTACTGCTGGTTTTGTAAGTATAACTACACATGGGAATAAATATCTGCAATTAAACTTGCCCCTTCCCTGGTCCAGTTCTGACCGAACTAATAGCCCCCAGAGGCACTTTTGCAGTCCTGGAGAGTACCGCTCATTGACCTGCTGTCCTACTCCAGGCGATAGCACATCCATCAGCTGAGAGAAGACCAGCATTTCTGGCTCTTTCCTTACCTGTGTTTTTAAAGCACTCAGGCTTGAGAATTTGGTGAATATTTCTTTGTTCCTGAACCTTCAATGGGAACAAATTCTCATCAGAAACTTATCACCACATTCAAGGCGGCAGAGTAAAAGGCAGGCTGTCACCGGTCTCTTGTAAAGTGTCCCAAGTGCACCAATGTTACGACCTTGTATTGATTAACGTGAAGTTGCCCTGTTGACTCCCAGCCCGATCTCTATTTTTATCAGAAAACCGTTCATAGGACAGTAAGCGGAATCAGGGTACATCTCGCAACCTTCTTCCGAATGGTATGAGTTAGGATGCCGATGTATGAAAGGAGTCAGCCAAGACAAACATGCTTTTAACTACACCACACACCAGGCAACGTGATTGGTCAGTGAGCAGTTTACTCCCCCAAGCTAGCTTAGTTCCATAGTAGGCCCAAACAAATCTTATAAATGAAAACAGGCCTGCAGGTCTAGTGACCTGAATAATCTACTTAACCAAACTGTAATACTCTTGACCCGTAAACTGGTCTCAGATTGTGTGATCCGCGGCAAATATTTAATGTCACTGGGTCGTATTCTTCCTTAATTTCACATATGAGAGCACATTCAAATATGGGCGGTCAGGATGGCTGCTGTACAACATTTATTTTGTTTGGTTTAATAGACAAAACTTTTTCTCCATGCATAACAAAAATCAAGCCCACGTGTAGGGTGCATCTGGCTTCAGATTCACCTCTTAGTTCACTAATAGCATTGTTGTAATGCTGGGGGCAGGACAGTTTCTCAGTTTGTTTAAAAACTCTTGCTTCTAATAAATATATAATTAAAGCATGTTGTGTGTGTGTGTGTGTGTGTGTGTGCACTGTCATTTACAGATAGCACATTTAAATTGAAATGACCACAACATTTCTCACTGACCCCCAGTTTTATTGATAAAACTAAATAGCATGCAAACCACAATGTGCAGAAATCAGGTTTCAGCAAGCATTCTTCTTTTGCACATCACACGTTCCGTGTTTTAATTTGTTCTGATGCCATGGACATCTTTGTTTCTACCACAATTCAAAATTCTAAAAAAGTCCTTTTCTAACTACTGAAATATATTTTTAAATATTTGCACAGTTAATTTACAAACTGTTTAAATGCTGTGTTAGAAAAAAAACTTTCATCCTACAACTTACATCCCTTCATTTGGCACTGACTGTACCGCAGCACAATTTTCAGAGTTCGCTTTACTTTTGTTTCCCTGACTGCAAAGATAAAGGATTTTGTAAATACCAATCTCTAGGATAAAATAAGCAGCAATGTGTAGGAGAGGTAAGCTGACATTTGACCTCGGTCTTTGAACACAGGACTTATAACACGATAATGAGATTTAATGTCCTGGTTATTGCTCATTTCCTTCCTGAATGAGCAGGGAAACTGTTCTTCGCTGGTTTGTGCTCTCTTGCCAGACCAGGCCAATACACCCTAAAAATAGGTTGCCCTAATAAAATGTGCCTCGAGGTTTGCATAGTTTCATATCTACACTGCTTGGTTGGATGGCAACGTGGGTCTCCCCTATTCTGCTGGAACACCATTGGCTCCCGTTGGTAGCCCCTACCATCTTAAAAACCAGTGGCATCATTTAATCTTTAAACTGCAGACTAAGAAGTGCAAATGCACCCAGGATCAGGAACAGCATCCCTGTATCCATCGGTACCGCGCCAACCCATCTCCAGCTTGGGGAATAGCTCCGACTGGCCTCATCGGGATGCAGTAACAGTCCCTTCTGCTTCCAGAGCCCAGCTACCCCATATCACTCGATGGCTGCATGCTTTCTTTTGACCCAGCTCCACTGCCTTCTTGCCTAAGTTCGTGCTAGCCGCTACCACTTACAAAGATCTGCCCAGTGCTGGAGATAGAATTCTTTGCCTTCAAGTCGTAGGAGGTGGCTTTAAGCCAGGGCGCGCTTCGGAAGTGAGTATTTTGCTTGAATGGACAGGGAGGGGAGTGTAAGAGGAGGGTCCCTGGGCGACGGAATGACGGGACCCTGGCACTTGTTCAGGGCAGGTTGGGTGACGTTAGGAGTGCCCACCAGCAGGTTTGTAGTTACAGCTTCATGTGCAGCAGGTGCTGAAGCCAGAGAGGAAGTTTGAGGGAAGGTGCTAGTATAGCTTTGAATTTCAGTCTTAGAAATGGGTAAAAGATCCTGTTTTTGGCAAAGAGACCTCCAGCCTGGTGCGGATAGTGTGAAGGAAGGGTTCGTCTAGGGAGGTAATGCTTGACTAGAGAAGCGAGAGTGATACCAAGGCCTGCTAGAAGACCACTGCAAGCGTGTGCAAGCTTTTGATGCTGGTATGTCTATAATGAGGATGAAGTATGCCCCGTCTGGTGTGGTTTTATTCCTTTCTCTTTCTATCTTCCTATCGTGACACAAATGCTTTGTAACGTGTGGTACTTTTTGGTAAATGATTCGCAATCCGGAATGGATGGACCTTCCTCTAATGATGCTTTTAAATTCGTACACCCCTATTTTCATACAAACGTGGGTTGTTGTATGTATGTTTGGAGTATAATCGAAAAATAAAAATAAAATAATTAAAACATTTGTAATAATTCAGTTTGCTGCATACTCGCGAGCTCGACAGTGCTTTTGGGTACGGCGGTGCCTGTGTGAAGGTAAGGCGGTACCTGTGTGAGGGTACAGCGGTACCTGTGTGAGGGTACGGCGGTACCTGTGTGAGGGTACGGCGGTACCTGTGTGAGGGTACGGCGGTACCTGTGTGAGGGTACGGCGGTACCTGTGTGAGGGTACGGCGGTACCTGTGTGAGGGTACGGCGGTACCTGTGTGAGGGTACGGCGGTACCTGTGTGAGGGTGCGGCGGTACCTGTGTGAGGGTACGGCGGTACCTGTGTGAGGGTACGGGGGTACCTGTGTGGGAGTACGGCGGTACCTGAGTGGGAGTACGACGGTACCTGAGTGGGAGTACGACGGTACCTGTGTGGGGGTACGGCGGTACCTGTGTGAGGGTACGGCGGTACCTGTGTGAGGGTACGGCGGTACCTGTGTGAGGGTACGGCGGTACCTGTGTGAGGGTACGGCGGTACCTGTGTGGGAGTACGGCGGTACCTGTGTGGGAGTACGGCGGTACCTGAGTGGGAGTACGGCGGTACCTGTGTGGGAGTACGGCGGTACCTGTGTGAGGGTACGGCGGTACCTGTGTGAGGGTACGGCGGTACCTGTGTGAGGGTACGGCGGTACCTGTGTGAGGGTACGGCGGTACCTGTGTGAGGGTACGGCGGTACCTGTGTGAGGGTACGGCGGTACCTGTGTGAGGGTACGGCGGTACCTGTGTGAGGGTACAGCGGTACCTGAGTGGGAGTACGGCGGTACCTGTGTGAGGGTACGGCGGTACCTGTGTGAGGGTACGGCGGTACCTGTGTGAGGGTACGGCGGCACCTGTGTGAGGGTACAGCGGCACCTGTGTGAGGGTACGGCGGTACCTGTGTGAGGGTACGGCGGTACCTGTGTGAGGGTACGGCGGTACCTGTGTGAGGGTACGGCGGTACCTGTGTGAGGGTACGGCGGTACCTGTGTCAGAGTATGGCGGTACCTGTGTGAGGGTACGGCGGTACCTGTGTGAGGGTGCGGCGATACCTGTGTGAGGAGATGGGGGCACAAGCAGCCACAAGCCATCTTTCTTCTATAAACTTTATTGGGGAGGGGTCCATCCTACAGTAATTAAACAGCCAATGCTGGGGCACCTGGAGTTTAGCAGGCAGTTTCTCCGCCCCTTTCCCAGATCTTGGAAGTTGTAGTGACCACCTGATGCGTCAGAGAGGAGTTTGCCTGCGAACTCCTCACCAGCATGATGATCTGAGATGGAATGCTGGATCTTCAACGCCCCCCCTTCCCCCCCCCACCCCCCCCCCCCCCTCCCCCTATGGGGCAGCTGTGCTCGAGCAGTCCGGCCTGGCTGATGGCCCCTGTGGTGTCATGTTCACTATAAACCTATTGCTGCACACTCAATAATATGTAGGGCCAGCCACGGTTGTTGCTTCGAAAGAAATGTCACCTCCATAAAGGCAAGTTGTAGCAGTAACTGGTCTCCCGGTGAACTGTGCCCAAAGGCCTCTTGTTGCCTACCACCTGACTCTGGTTTTCTTTTTATTTTTTGTGTATGTGGATATCCCAGTTCACTTAAAGCGCCTGGACATTTGTGTGCCTAAAATATAGTGCTTTGTTACTTCTTTTGAAGATTCTCCTCTGGCTTGTCCTAAACCCACAGGGTTGACCCCTTGGACCCATTGTTCTTCCTGGCACCTCTGGTGCCACTGACTGGGCCTCGAGGAGCCAGCTGTGCTTCTGCAGACAGACAGATCTCCTGGCCTTCCTTCCTAGGACGGCGCTGTTCCACAGTGTGTTGCTAGGCCGTAAACACAATACATCCATTTACTATGTGAAATTCAGGGCCTGCTTAGAAAAAACAATGCCCGAGGCGCTCCTAGTGCAGTTACTAGCCTCAATGTACCCCAGTGGGGGGGGGGGGAGGGAGTCCTTCTGTCTGTAGCTCAGTGTACCTAAGGAGCATTAAAAAGAATCGATTGTTATTAAAGCAGTAAAGACATCTTGTCCTGTCCCAGGAACTAAACGGGCAGAGGCTCTCTCTGCTTCTCTGTGATTTTTATAAGCACTATATGTTCTGGTGTTTTATGGGTCTGTTCAGTTCAACTCTTCGAGCACTTTTTAGATTAATCACTGTGGGGTTTACGACGATGCCTGAAAGCAGGGCGCGCTGTGTTTCTTGACAGGTACCACTTATGAAAGCGCTATAAATCCTGTCTTTTGATGACCGCTAAACGGGGACTAAATTGCTGGAGAAATGAACCAATTCTTAGTGAGATATTTCATCTAAGAATGTAGCCATTGGCAGACGGCGCAGCTTTGACAAATGAATGACCTCGTGACTAAAGCAGGCCTCCAATGAATGACGTCACAGTAAGTTTCAAATAAATGACGTCACAGTAGGTCTCAAAAGCCAGGCTTCGTCATCAAACAAAGCGACGTTCTGGATTTCAAGACCGAACCAGACGTCATTTGACAAAGCTTGGGGATAAAAATGCCCCCAGCAGTCAATAACGGTTTAGGAATCCTTTAAAACCCACCTGACGTCATCAAATAAGGCTACATTATGGAATGCAAAAGCAAAGGAGCTGTTATTACACAAAGGGACGGTGAGATATCGCAAACAGAAGAGACGAAAACCGGGATATTGTAGAAATCAAAACAGAGCCAGACATTATATGGCAACGGATGGTGTGTAATCAAAACCCTTCAATAAACTATAGTATAATATAAAGGTTCGACTTCTCCAAACTATAGGACCTGGCTGGGTGATAGCCGGGAGCCTGCTTTACTTGGGGGTGGGGAGAGTCCAGTGGTTTGACATTTGAGGGTGTCGGACGAGTATTCTTCACAGGTAGGCCCAGGTGGCTGGTGAGCGCTGTCTGGTCGTTGTTTATCTGTCCTGCATGTTACGTGACGTCACTCATCTGATTGGGCGTTTGCCGCCTCAGAGCGCTGGTCGTGAATGATAAACTGCTCGGGGGTCTGGTTTAGTAATGGGGTAGGCCTCAGTGGGTGGGAACCTCTCACCTACCAGATTGGGGTAAATAAAGTCGGTCCTGGTCCCACCGGCTATAGGCAAGGCCTCTACCTCAGCCACCGATCTCCTCAAAGTGCTTAGAAGCTGTCAACTTTTGAGCCATAAATAAAGTTGGCGTTTTGTATTTTTACTAGACTGACAGCGGCGCTTTCCTCGTCTGAGCAGCTCTGGTGGGGCTCGCCTCCCCGGCTCTCCTCTTGCTACTCGTTCTGTGTCAAAAGGGAGCCAGGCAGGGCCCTGGTGGCTGTGATAGGGGTGCACTTTGCCCTGTGTCGGTGGGGGGCACTGAGAGTGTAGTCTGTGATGCAGCGAGCTAGCGCCTAGAACGTCAGGCGATCTACTTAAGTTGGTAACCCAAGCAAGCGCCATTCATTTGTGTAATGCCCCAACAAGGGTGTGGATTGCAGGTTCGAGTTAATCTCTGCAGCTAACTATCATTCAGGCCGTATTCCATTCCATCGTTTTTCGCCCACCATACCATTCTCGGCAAAGTCCGCCTTATGCTCCTCAAGAAACAGCCCACCCCAAACGACCAGAGAAAGCCCCCTCCAGAAGGGAACTGAGTCAACACCAGACCAGTTTCCACCTGCTTAGGCCTCACTAGTGAGGTAGAGTTAAATTCTGTGGCACAGTGAGCACAAGGCGTCATGCTCACTGTGAGCGCAAGGCGTCATGCTCACTGTGAGCACAGAGTCTGGTGCTCACTGAGCTGCTGGAACCAAGCTACCCCCGACTGACCAGACCCACTCGGATCAAAACCGGCTCTGGTCTGCTCGAGTGGCTTGGCAGGTGGGGAGACCGTGGCCATTGGAGCAGGGTAAGACTGATTTGCATATGGCTGGATCTAATCTGAGACGAATGCTAGGCACAAACAAACAAACAAAAAACGATGGAGCGGAATGCAGCTTTAGTGATTTACCACAGGCTGAGAATAATACCATCATCACACCGAGAACTTTATGTGCACCTTAGTTTAGTTAATAGCAATACCCGTTCCAGTGCATAGAAACAGTAGAGGTGCTTCATGAAACGCTACATAAAAACAAGTTACAGTGACTCCTATGCTTGCGCAAATTCCACAGTACCCACGCCTCCCGGGTCCCAAAGCCCTTCTGCTGCCTGGGAGTCTGGCGCGTGCTTCCATCTAGATGCTTCCACGAGTATTTGTGTTAACGTGAAGCTCTTGGTTGCAGAGAAATAGCCCTCTTTGTGTCCCGATGCTGCCCCCCACCCCCTCCACGTTTCATTTCACAGTGAGTGTCCTTGTATTGAACGCAGCTCCACAGCGGCCCCTCCCGGCCTAGTGCACAACTGCAGCCACACATGAACCGGTGGAGACTGCTGGACCTTTTGATTGTCTCTAACCATTGTGTTTTGCTTCTCCCGAGGGATCATGTGCTCTGTTTTTTTCTGACTCTGCCTTCTATTGTCTTTCTCTAGCCCTTGTCTTTATTACTCCCAAGGCTCCTGTGTTATGGTCTTTGTTTTCCTTAAACTCTTGCTATAAGACAAGTCTATCAGAACCTTAGTACTTGCTTCCCTCCCAGGAGGGTCTCTTTGTTCAGACTCTTGCCCTGTATATCCTGCCTCTTGCCTCTGTGCTTGCTTCTCTGTTTGCCACTGACTCCTGCCTTCCATTGCCTGCCTCTAACCTCTCTGTTTCTTTCCCTCCCAGGGCTCCGATGTCGCTGCCGAGAAGCTCTCGTCTCCAGCACCAGCGAACGGTAAGCAGCCCAGGGGGGCCAACATCTTCGTTATTGCGCCTCGCGGGGACATTTCACAGTCCAACAGATACACCCTGCATCTGAAAGCGGCGCAGATTCAATGTGACAGCCACCCAGGGGCAATCATTTCACTGCGCAGAGCATGGCGCGAAGGAACAGCGCCAGCCTGCGGCCTACGAGGCGCCTGGGACGCGGATGGGGGAATGGGGCTGGCGCCCGGGCGCCCATCTGATCCAGCCGCCTGGCTAGTGAATCTCTCTCTCGCATACATTACCTCTCACTTGACAGATCTCTCTCCCTCTGCTCGTTTTTCATTCTGCGTCTCATAATGCATCCGTTTTCCATGCTAGATATGTCTCTTGTAGCATCATGGCGGCTTTATCTGTCAGGAGGCCTCTGCCCCCCCCTTGTATCCATCAGCTGCTCACAATCCACCCATGGGTCTCTTACATTCAGTTGTTGGTCTTTCTTCGAACCTCACGTAGGCCTTTCTTTCTCTCCCAATGTCAGGCTTCCGGTTTGCTTTTTCTTCATTCACCACCGATTCTGTGCACCTCCCTGCCTCACCCAGCTCTTTGCCAAAGTAGTGGTGTGTCTCCCCCCCCCTTCCTCCCTCTCTCTCTCTCTCTCTCTCTCTCACTCTCATAGCATAACATAAACATAACATGTGTATTTGTATAGGCACATTCACACAGAAGGGTATCTTGGCGCCGAAAAACAGATGTTTATTGTTACCCAACTCAATGGTACATATTTTATCGACCTCATCAGGATGAAAGGCTGAGCGCACCCGCTTCAATTTGAACCTGTGACCATGAGGTCGAACACAGGCCCCTACAGTTCACTAAGTCACCAGACCTGGCTCCCCATCTTGCTTATGATGTATATGCTATAGGCTTTGTTTCTCTCCTGACTCTGTCAATCACCCTATCTGCCAGCACTCCACATACCTCCATATTGTGTCTCATCTTGCTGTTGTTCACCTTGTATCTCACTCACACCCTCCCATGTCCTGGGCTGACACTAACTTCATCAGGTTTATGTCAAATGATGTAGTTGGTTGAGGGGATGGGGGTGCTCTGTAAAAGGCAGTAGGAAAGGCAACCACACAGACAACTACAGCACCTACTTAAGAGGGGGTTTCGTCCCAAATTAAGACACAGCCACTAGCGTGCTGCCACCAAATCTGAAAAGTGGGGTTGCTCCATTTTGAAACATTGCACCCACATAATTGGCTGCCAGGTAAAGGAAGGGCTCAGATAACACCTTCGGTATTATCTGTGGACGTCTTGTCAGCCGGAGACCCGCCCTATGCACTCTGTGCTTATGTAATCCTTCGGAGGTGTACCCGTGGACCCAGTCAGTCAACCCTCTTCTCGATTATCCTGTGTGACGATAGTTCGCTCCCAAATAGCATTTTAAGACCTCTATGCCTGTGCATCTCACAGAGACACTCGCCCAACGTCATTTCGGACGTTCCCTTGAGTGTTGGCCTGTCACTTACAAGGATCAGGTTATCAGGATCTGGGTACCTTATCCGAACATTCTGTGTGGTTGAAGGTTACCGCCCTGTTCTATATTCGGATTCTAGCGAATCATACGATGACATGTTCATATCTGATGTAATTTCAAGATTAAGCCCCCCTGTTATTCTATCTTGTGGATTCATTTCATAATATTGAAGGAATAAGTTACGTCTATCAAGAATTGTGTCTACCAAGAACTGTATCGACTGCGCCCTGACGAAGGAACTGTGGACGCGGGTCCTTTTCCGAAACGCGCGTCAGCGCCGTTTCTTCGTTGCCTGTTCGTGTGTATATACTTATGTATTTTTCTGCTTTGCTATGTTTTTGTCTTATTTTATTGTGGCTGAACTGTGGTTGGTGGTTTTTGGATGATTGCTTGGATGCTTGGTATGATTAGATGTATGAATGATAAAAAAAATCCTTTCTTTGTGGGGCTACTGTATATAGTATTTGTGTATATTTGAAAATATTGTACATATAGAGTGAGCATATTGTTGATGTCGTTTTTTCATGTCAGAAGATAGTAAAAAAGAATAATGTTTTCTAAATCACCTTTGTTGTGGGACAATGTTGATATCGGTATTCTATGAAGGATATATTACCAAGATATTGATGTGATACCTAGGAGAGATTTGTTTTTGTTCTATTCTGGTTTTTAATATCTCTTCAGCGTTTCCCATGAAATCTGCAGGTCGTTTTCTCCTGCAGGTTTTTTTTCCTCTTCTCTCACCTCGCGGCGCTTGGCAGGAACATTGTAGTGATGAAGCGAAGCCATCTGTCCCCTATGCAGATCATGTCTTTCTCGTGCTCACGCCGGCTTTTAGCTCCGATGGCAGAGGCATAGATCCCCTCCTGCCTGAATTGTGGCCAAGTCTTCACTGCTTCAGTCCAGGATGCCTGGTGGAGTGTCTCCAGAAGGCCCATGCTGTGTGCCCGGTGTTCGTAGCTGAAGGCGGTGTGTCTGCTTCTTTGGCATTTGTTTTTGATGCGTTTGTAGCAGATCCAACATGGCTGAAGCTCTTACATTGGGGCAGTCAACGCTTTTTTGTGCAAGTTTTTTCCTTCCTTGGGTGAATTTTTGAAAGTATCTGGTTGGCTTATGTGTTTAGTTGTATGCAAATGCAGGAGGGTGGGTTTGCATCTATACCCTGTGGGCACATTCTTCAAAAGGGGGCTGCCACCGTGGCAGACCCTGTGTGCAGGAGAAGGCCCACAATGCACTCCTGCGTAACCCCAAATGCTAACACTACCCTACGCACTCCTGAATAGCCCCGACGCACTCTTGAATAGCCCCGACGCACTCTTGAATAGCCCGACGCACTCTTGCATAGCCCCTGACGCACTCTTGCATAGCCCCTGACGCACTCTTGCGTAGCCCACGACGCACTCTTGCGTACCCCATGACTCACTCCCACGTAGCCCCTGATGCACTCCCGCGTAGCCCCTGATGCACTCCTGCGTAGCCCCTGATGCACTCCTGCGTAGCCCCTGATGCACTCCTGCGTAGCCCCTGATGCACTCCTGCATAGCCCCTGATGCACTCCTGCGTAGCCCCTGATGCACTCCTGCGTAGCCCCTGATGCACTCCTGCGTAGCCCCTGATGCACTCCTGCGTAGCCCCTGATGCACTCCTGCGTAGCCCCTGATGCACTCCTGCGTAGCCCCTGATGCACTCCTGCGTAGCCCCTGATGCACTCCCGCGTAGCCCCTGATGCACTCCCGCGTAGCCCCTGATGCACTCCCGCGCGGCCCCTGATGCACTCCCGCGCGGCCCCTGATGCACTCTCGCGCAGCCCCTGACGCACTCCCGCGTAGCCCCTGACGCACTCCCGCGTAGCCCCTGACGCACTCCTGCGTAGCCCCTGACGCACTCCTTCGTAGCCCCTGACGCACTCCCGCGTAGCCCCTGATGCACTCCCGCGTAGCCCCTGATGCACTCCCGCGTAGCCCCTGACGCACTCCCGCGTAGCCCCTGACGCACTCCCGCGTAGCCCCTGATGCACTCCTTCGTAGCCCCTGACGCACTCCTTCGTAGCCCCTGACGCACTCCTTCGTAGCCCCTGACGCACTCCCGCGTAGCCCCTGACGCACTCCCGCGTAGCCCCTGACGCACTCCCGCGTAGCCCCTGACGCACTCCCGCGTAGCCCCTGACGCACTCCTTCGTAGCCCCTGACGCACTCCTTCGTAGCCCCTGACGCACTCCTTCGTAGCCCCTGACGCACTCCTTCGTAGCCCCTGACGCACTCCTTCGTAGCCCCTGACGCACTCCTTCGTAGCCCCTGACGCACTCCTGCGTAGCCCCCGACGCACTCCTGCGTAGCCCCCGACGCACTCCTGCGTAGCCCCCGACGCACTCCCGCACAGCCCCCGACGCACACCCGTACAGCCCTCGACGCACTCCTGCACAGCCCCCGACGCACTCCCGCACAGCCCCCGACGCACTCCCGCACAGCCCCCGACGCACTCCCGCACAGCCCCGACGCACTCCTGCACAGCCCCGGCGCACTCCTGCACAGCCCCCTCCATAGTCTCTGATATAGTCTTGCATAGCGCTGTCGTATACTTGCATAGCCCCTGCCGCATTCTTCCATAGCCCCTGACGCCTTCTTCCATAGCCCCTGTTGTATACTTGCGTAGCCCCTGGCGTATTCTTGCCTAGCCCCTGGCGTATTCTTGCCTAGCCTCTGGCGTATTCTTGCCTAGCCCCTGACGTATTCTTGCCTAGCCCCTGACGTATTCTTGCCTAGCCCCTGACGTATTCTTGCCTAGCCCCTGACGTATTCTTGCCTAGCCCCTGACGTATTCTTGCCTAGCCCCTGACGTAGCCCCTGACGTATTCTTGCCTAGCCCCTGACGTATTCTTGCCTAGCCCCTGACGTATTCTTGCCTAGCCCCTGACGTATTCTTGCCTAGCCCCTGACGTATTCTTGCCTAGCCCCCGACGTATTCTTGCCTAGCCCCCGACGTATTCTTGCCTAGCCCCCGACGTATTCTTGCCTAGCCCCAGGCGTATTCTTGCCTACCCCCAGGCGTATTCTTGCCTACCCCCAGGCGTATTCTTGCCTAGCCCCAGGCGTATTCTTGCCTAGCCCCAGGCGTATTCTTGCCTAGCCCCAGGCGTATTCTTGCCTAGCCCCAGGCGTATTCTTGCCTAGCCCCAGGCGTATTCTTGCCTAGCCCCAGGCGTATTCTTGCCTAGCCCCAGGCGTATTATTGCCTAGCCCCAGGCGTATTCTTGCCTAGCCCCAGGCGTATTCTTGCCTAGCCCCAGGCGTATTCTTGCATTCTTGCCTAGCCCCAGGCGTATTCTTGCCTAGCCCCAGGCGTATTCTTGCCTAGCCCCAGGTGTATTCTTGCCTAGCCCCAGGTGTATTCTTGCCTAGCCCCAGGCGTATTCTTGCCTAGCCCCAGGCGTATTCTTGCCTAGCCCCAGGCGTATTCTTGCCTAGCCCCAGGCGTATTCTTGCCTACCCCCAGGCGTACCCCCAGGCGTATTCTTGCCTACCCCCAGGCGTATTCTTGCCTACCCCCAGGCGTATTCTTGCCTAGCCCCAGGCGTATTCTTGCCTAGCCCCAGGCGTATTCTTGCCTAGCCCCAGGCGTATTCTTGCCTAGCCCCAGGCGTATTCTTGCCTAGCCCCAGGCGTATTCTTGCCTAGCCCCAGGCGTATTCTTGCCTAGCCCCTGGCGTATTCTTGCCTAGCCCCTGGCGTATTCTTGCCTAGCCCCTGGCGTATTCTTGCCTAGCCCCAGGCGTATTCTTGCCTAGCCCCCGGCGTATTGTATTATTGCTTAGGCCCTGGCGTTTTCTTGCCTAGCCCCTGCCGTATTCTTGCATAGCCCCCTGCGTATTCTTGCATAGCCCCCTGCTTATTCTTGCATAGCCCCCTGCTTATTCTTGCATAGCCCCCTGCGTATTCTTGCATAGCCCCCTGCGTATTCTTGCATAGCCCCCTGCGTATTCTTGCATAGCCCCCTGCGTATTCTTGCATAGCCCCCGGCGTATTCTTGCAAAGCCCCCGGCGTATTCTTGCAAAGCCCCCTGCGTATTCTTGCATAGCCCCCGGCGTATTCTTGCAAAGCCCCTGACACGTTCTTGCATATTGTGAAACAGCTGTGACAGAGCTCCGAATTTTCTCGCACTGCGTTCAACATGCTTTCACGCAGCCCCCTGTGAACGACTGCTGCATCCCCCTCTCTGCATGATTGACAGCAGCTTGTTCACTTCTCTGGGCCTGTATATTTGGGAAAAAGAGGGTCAGGACCACTGGTGACCCTGTTTTCGGCAGCCATTCATAGGAGTTGTGGTCTTGTTGGGGCGGAGGGTGTTGGAGAGTTTCTTTGGATCGCTTATTGATGGAGGAAAGTAGAGCTGGACAATGCCTCAGAGACTAGTGGAGCTGGGGCAGAGTCATTTGTGCGTTGGCTGTGGTGTGTATGTACTGATTTTGCAAGGCGCCTCGAAGAAAGTTAGTTTAGTAGAGCCCGTCCGACCACTGTCCTTTCTTGTGCAGAAAAGGTTGATCTGTACATTATGACGAGAGCTTTGCTCAGCTCGACGTCAAAGTTCCGTTGGTGAAGGGGTGATCCTTGGGTGGGTGGAGGTAGCCACATGATGGTGCCTTTGAATTTTGGAGTTACTTGGAAAACCAGGACAGGTTGCCAGTGCTTAATTTGAGCTGCGGTTTCCTGTGCTCAGCACTGGCACTTAATTGACAGCATCGGCTCCAATGACAGCCACCTCATGGTGGCGCTCTCTGTCTATTTTTGAAATGTGCAAAACAGTCTTTAAAAAAAACAATATATATCAAAAATAAATAATACTTGCTGCTCACGCCATTATTGTAGCTTTGAGTTGCCTGGAATAGTCTGAAATGTCACAAATTTAGGAGTGCAATGGTCAGTAGCTGTGTTGAGACGGTAGATGGCAGTGCTGACCTGGGCAGTGGGTGGCGCAGGCTGAAGTGGTCCTGACACTTATTGTTTGAACATATTGAGCCCTGATTGGACGATTCCTCTCAGATATCAGATACTGCGTGTTTGCGTTAATCTCTTTCCAGGGATGAGGACAGGACCCGCCTCTCGTGCCCCTTCACCATCAAACCTCTCATCAGGACCCTTTCAGACCCACGAGGCACTCCCCATCCTGCGGTAGATGTAGTTCAAACAGTTTGTGATGCTCGAGTGACTTGGTGGCGCCTCCATTCGGCTCTAGGCTCATGGTGGCCCTGGGCAGGGAGCGTAGGTAGGGGGCCCCGGAAGAGGGGGTCCGGGCGGGGCGGAGCGCTGAGGCCAGTGAAGAGGGGGGGGTCAGGGTGTTTGGAAGTGGAACAGAGCTGGAGACCACCAAATCGATGCCAGGGCCCACCACGCAAATATGTATCCATCCTCAGAGGATTATTATATTAAGGATATATATTGGTGTGGTGGCCCCTGGGGTTTGGCGGCCCTGTGCAGCTGCACAGCTTGCACATGCCCAAGGCCGCCCCAGCCTCCCTGCCTCGGCAGATACCTGAAGCACCCCTTCTTGCTCCTTGGCCAGCAGGAGGATGTTTCCTCGCCCAGACGCACAGATATTTCTCCTGGAAGATGTACCTCACAGCAGCTTGTGAACCAGGCGTGCCTTCTGGGAGCTGCGAGGCGCGTCTCTCCCCCTCAGGTGAGCAGACATCCCTGTTCCTGTGTGCACCTGTCAGATGGAATCATCTGAACACGGCAGCCTCGAGCCTCTGGAGCCGGATATGTTGTTAAAAACGGATGCATCCGTGAAAGGGCGCTGCGCACCGGCGCAAGGCGGGCGGATGAGGGCGCAACTGGGAGTCGACCTCATTTTGTCATCTGTGCATAGGGGGCGTGGGATGCCCCCTGCTGTGAAAGGTGCTGCTGGTTCACACTGTATTACATCTGCTCTGTTCACGTGTCAAACACGCCCTCTTAAAATAGCAATTTATTTATTCCACCTGCCTTTTCCGCCAATACTGCCAGGCCAACGAGTCCATGAGCTGGGAGAACCGTGTGTGGATAAACAGCTGGAAACGAAAGCAGAACATTGGGAATGTGTTTAACCATTAACAAAACTCCTAATAAACGTGAGCTACCCTAAATATGCCCCTATGCATATAGCGAACGGAAACCAACAGGGAAAAGCAAATCATGACCACACAAGCCACACACCGGCCAGACGGATGCTGTAGGTGACAGTGACTCCTAGGAAAAGTGGAGCTAAGAGGATGCCAGAGCTGAATGTTGTACGGCCAGCGACATTTGTTCAGTGATGGATAGACCACTTTAGAAACAATTCTAAAGCGTATCCCGGCAACAACCTGAAACAGCGCTGGCGCAGAGAAACCTCTTGGTGGAACAAAACTACCAGGAGAATCCACAAAGACCGTCATTCACGTAGATAAATCCTTGACCATGAAAAAAGTAAAATGTGGCATTCAAAACTAAAATTAAAATAAATCTTACAGTCGAGCCAACATCCTAAATGAGATATTCAAACATGTAACACTTTTCAACCTCTTACAGCAATATGGCACTTTAGAGGCATGTGATCTGCAGCCCCCCTCACTCCCATTCAGGGCTCGAGTCGGGGGGTACACGCAGTCCCCCCACTCTTTTCACAGGGTGGACGCCGTCCCCCCTGCCAAGAAGCTGGGCCCCACAGAAATATGCTGAGCATGTCCTGGTGTAATTTTCAGACAATGGGACGTTCAGCACATGAGGTCTGAGGTCATTTGCATATTGTCAGTCCCCCCACTTCTTTTTATAGGACTTGTGCCCTGCCCCCATCGATCAAAGACCTACAGAATGGGAGGGTTGTGGGGGGGGGGGGACATGTGAGCACAGTAACACAAGAGAACAGTTTTGGAATGGAGTCGATGCCCATGCTCACTGTCACTGAAAGGAGGAGTTGCCTTACCTCGTAACTGGAAAATACTTTTTCGCAAGAAAAACGACTTGCAAACATCAGGACCCAACACTAGAGGGCAGGAGTATGCATAGGGCCGGACCTCCCAGCATGCTCCCCACCCGCCAAGACAGCTGGTACAACCCACAACCAAAATCATCAACAGTGGGTGTAAAACGGCTATGTTTAATTATCAACATTCATAAACATGACTAAACAACATATTAAAAATGTATAAAATCAATAACACATTTTTAATATTGACATTCCACGTTCTCAGGTATACTAGTTCCTTTTCCCCCCAGCAATAAGGGGCCCTCTGGCTCGCATCTCTAAATCTGAGCACCCCACGCAAGGCGCAACCCACCTGCGTCCTTGAGTGATGGGCCCCTGCCCTCTGGTCCTTGTCCGCCATTTCCGGGGCCCACCCCTCGACCACGAGGCTGCCCAGGATCCCAGGAGGCTCGTAACCTGGCGCCCTAGCCTCCGCAACCCGTGGCCACATTCTCCCTGTGGAGAGCTTACGTCTCTCCCCTCCGTGCTGGCCGCGGGAGTACGCAAGGAGGAATCCCGTTCACTCTGTAAGTCCATGTCAATGTTCTAAGGCCTCTTTATCCGCAAAACGCCCTCCCCACCCCCCTCCCCCCCTCCCTCCCCCCCGACTAGTTCCACACATCAGGACCCAACACTAGATGGCAGGAGTATGCAAAGCATGTGAATCTACAGCTCTACATGCCAAGAGCCGATGCTTGCAGGGTAACCTAATCCTTCTGGTGCCTCATGAGCAGAAGTTCCTAATGGATTCCCCGCAAGTGACTGCCCAGAATATCATAATCTCACGCACTCTTACACACGAGCAGCAAACAAAAAGTGGAAACAATCGTCCACTTTATGAAAGCTTTCAAGAATCACTGTGCTTAGATACAGGCCATGAGCTGCTTAGAACGACATATTTAGATTCTGGGGCTTCAGTGAAAGTTACACAAATTCCTTCCCTGCTCTGAAAGACCTACAGCTTACATTTCTCAAAGAGGCACTAGACACCATTTTAAAGCTCTACCGTTGCAAAGCAGCAGCACCTCATAAAATCCTAAAAACAACATTATAGGAAAGAGGAGAAAGAACTCACTGATGTTGAAAAGAGCTCATGGCAGCGCTAGACACCATCTCACAGCTCTGCCATTACAAAGCTACACCACCTCACAGAATCCGAGCAAAGAGCATCATAGGACGGTGAGGGACAACTCACTGATGTTGAAAAGATTTCACTAGGTGCCGTGTTGGGAAACACTTGGGGAACGAACCGTGTTAGATTATTACTGGTAGGACGCTTTGAATTGGCGGAATAAGTCACTGTGGTCAAAAACCCAAAGCACAGACTAACCCTCGCAAGGGACAGACTGGTTGACCACAATGAACCTGGCCGACACCCGCCAGCAGTGTGCTTTCACTGATGTACACACTGAAATGCACTTAATCTTACACCGCGGGAAGCAACTGGGACAAAGGGCAAAAGAACCTTTGGTTTTAACCCAAAGAAATAAGAGGTTGTGGCCTAATGGCTAGGGCGGTCGACCTCAAAGCTGGCAAACCGGGTTTGTGTCTCGGCAGGGACGCTCAACATCCTGTGATTCTGGCCAAATCACGTAATCTCCCCGTGCCTAACAAAATGTGTACATCGGTCATGCAACTGGTGCTCATGTAAAGAGCTTTGATACCTTTCGGTCAAGTTCGCTGTTTATGAAACTCGAAAAAAAGACCCACCACACACAGCTGAGAGACACGGCATTTAACCAGATTTGGCAAAGGCAGAGGAATGACAGAGCCCCTGCTGCAGAAGCTTTAATAACACCTGCCTCCTGTGTGCCTACTTTGGTAACACTTGCCAGGTATGAACTGTTTAGGTGTATATGTACGTTCCTGCAGATGCCGACTCTTCCCTGTTACGTCTTCTCAGTCCCTCCACCCCGCCTCCTCCTCCCGCCTGCTCGTTACCTCCATTACTTGGAACCCATTCTGACAGATCATCAATACTGAGCCGTCCTCTGGTTTGTAGGACACTCCGGCAGGGATCTCCGGCAGGTGCCGGCGCACAGTACCTGGCAGGCGCAGTGTTCTCTCAATCAACCCTCAGCTGGCGGCCATGGCCCTTCGGCCACCTATCGTATGCAGGTCGCCGGGGCACTGCCCGTGGCTTCAGACCAGTCTGTCCGTAGCATCTGCTGGAGGGTACTCCATGGTTGTGGATGCTTTAGCTTCTATGCTACCAGGGTCCCACAGTCACCGGTCAGGTGTGGATTGGTGTCACCGAGTACGCTCCAGTGGTATATTGTCCTGATGGGAAGCTGACAGATTACTCAATAGGAAGCCCAGGAGAGGCCAGACGGCCGGACAAGATGAGCCCAAGATATGCCTGTCTCTGCTCCAACAGCATGTAGTGTTTGTTCCTGACTTCATTGCGGGTGCCTCCGTCTTGGGCTGCGGCGGACATTGGTAGCCGCCATGTCTTTGGAAAAGTGAGTCCTTCAGAGGGTGATGAACCAGGGTAGAGGCTGGGTGCGGGACAAAGACTAATGCCCTTGCTTCTAGACTCAGTTGCCTCTGCAGACACTGCATGGATCAGTAATCAGGTAGTAGATATGCAGCATATTCCAATAATTGATTATTGGATTACCACCACAGCTTTGAAGGAGTACGTTCCAGCTCTGCTCGTGCCTGCAATCACATCCCAAGCGGACAGCCCCAGCGAGGACTGGGCAGGCCGGGATATAGGTCTTCATTCGTGAGCTGTGGGATTAGATGACTCTGCCTGGAGATGAACATGTACTGCCTCTCGGTGCCCATCACTTTCAATAGAGACACGTTTTATTGCGGCTCTTTCTGCTCCTGAAGATGCCAGGCTCTTCTCGCTGCCTTCTGAGTCATTTGCGCCCGGCTCATTTTTTATCGCCTGCTGGGTCATTGGAGCACCACTGCTTTCAAAGGTGATACCCCCACTTCTCCGTCCGGCCCAGGAGTCTGGGTGCTTGGTCTCCGACGCGAATACGGGACTCTGGAACTTACTTGAGACTTCGCTGGAGCTGTGGTCGAGCAGTTATGGATCAACTCTTGGGGGGTGGTGTGTAGTTTGATGCCAAACACAATATAAGTTTGACAGTGTAATTACTGTCAAAGGGCTGTGTCAAGGCCCATGTTGTGGGGTTTTTAAAAATATTTTTAGCATATACCTAGATTATTGGAACGTGTAAAATATGGATATCTGTTGAAAACTAGACCACTCGTGCTCCTATGGTTTACACATTGTATAGATGTATATATATGGTTTTTTTATAGCGCAAACTTAGCCAAAAGGCAGCGGAGGGCTGTACCAGGGGCAAACTGAAGCATAAAGCGATAGGAGAGGAAGCCGGGTTGTGGATGGTTAATGCTTTGCGACGTAGTGTATTTTAAAGAGGTGTGTCTTCAACTCTTTCCTACATTGGAGCAGAGTTAGGGTGTGGTACTAATGGATTCAGGGATGTTGTTCAAGACCCTGAGTACAAAGGCGGGAAAGGCCTGCTGCCTTGTTTTTTCTTTTTTTCACTTCTTAGTCTGAAGTCTGCTGGTCACGGCTGCAGGTGATGGTGAAGCACCAGGGATAGTGAACTTGTCTGTAAGATAGGCGGAAGTGCTGCTCGTGATGGCTTTATAAATGTTGTTGCTGGTTTTGAAGATGGTGTGGACCGACTAAAGGAGCCAATTCAGCTTCATCAGGAAGTGGGTGATTTGATCATATTTCTTCAGGCCTCGGAGGAGGCGTGCTGTTGTCTGTAGGATGCATTTAAGCAATGCCCGTTTGAAGTCTGCGAACCAATGGAGTGGTGTGTTACTACCACCCAGATGCAAGAGTGTGAGGGATTCAACAGCAGTTCTGAAAAAGTCTCTTCCTGGAAGAAACTTTTTTTTGTTTTTTATTGATGAGAAAGCTGGTACCAGGCACTCTGTGTTATTTTGGGCAATGTATTCTTTAATGGGTAAGCTGGTGCCCATGTTTAATCCGAGCGACCTGACATTGGGTGAATTTTGGGTGAGATCAAGGCCTTCAAAGTTCATGTAATTGAGCTAGGATTTTACTGCTTCTTGTTTGTTGTTCTTGGCAAATAACAGGAATTCTGTCTCTGTGTTCTGTTAATGCAGAACAAAAGAAAAAATGCCACAGCACTTAATTTTGACTAAAGTCTTCAATTTAAATATATTAAACTATTTTTTAATTAAAACTTAAGAAAAATCATTTACATTTCCACCTAAAGTAGCAAAAAAAGTTTTTATATTATGTATTCATTATCAATAAAAGTGATTATAGGATTAACTAATGTAATTTAATAGTACATTAATAAACATATTTGGTACATTAATGGTTTGATTAAAAAAAGGTTGTTGAAATATTTTGATCAAATGATACATAATTATTTTTTACATCTTTTAATATTCAATTATGTTTATTAATATGTTTAACTATGATAAATAATTTCATTCGTTTTCATTTTTTTTCATTTCAAAACTTTATTTGGTTATTAAGACAGAATAACCATAAAAGTACATTAAAAGAAAGTCATGATTAAAAAAAAGGTCCTTACAATAAGATCGATTACAATACACAGATGTTACTTCCACATAATTCAGATTTGAATTGATTTGCGTGATTTAAAAACGTTTTTGAGGAATGAGGAAATAATGAGGAAATAAATACGACGCTTAAAATACTTTTTATACTTAATTTTAACATTCTTTTCTATGGTGGGATGTTGCATTATTACGGTTGGCCATGTGTGGTGCTAGTCTTTGACCATCAAGTAAGGAGTTTAGCAGGTAGCTGTTCTAACATCATCAAATCATTGAAAAAAATATTTGATTTTCTTCCCACTGAATCAAGAAAGTCTGTGGCTGCTGCCCTTATACTCCCCCGCCTTGATTATTGCAATGGCCTGATGGCTGGAGTAAAAAAGTTTACACTAAAAAAACTACCAAGTGTCCAACACGCAGGTGAACGTCTGGTACTGAAACTGCCCAGAAAATCTTCGGCATCTGCGGCCCTAAGGAAATTGCATTGGCTTCCTCTCCACAAAAGGATCCTTTTCAAAATCTTATTGACCTCCTTCAGAGCACTAAATAACATTGGCCCTAAGTATCTCTCAAAAAGATACTCACGCTACTATCCCAACCGAGTTCTGAAATCAGCAGGTTGTAACCTAATTAACACTCCCACTTTTCACTATAAAACCAAAGGGGGAAAAACCCTCTGTGTCCTGGCTTCCATGACTTAGAATGTGATGCCAAAGGAGCAAAGGCTACTAGATCGAGAAGCCCCTTTTAGTAAACAACTTAAAACCTGGCTATTTAACTTGTCAGATGCTTATGTATTGGCTGCCATCTAGTTCTCACTTCTGTTGACTCTCTCGCTCCGTAGCGCCAGGATGCTCCTTTCGGAGCGGCAATTTGCGCTCTATAAATTCCGAATAACATTAACATTAACTTATATTAATGTTTCTTTTTGGCAGTAATAACGTACACTCATAAATGTGTCTCTACTCCCTATTTCAGGGGACGAGACATGCAATTTAGTCTTACACTTTGGTGCAACTTTACACTCCAATTTTGTGACTATCCAAAAGTAGTAAGGTTACTCAAAAGTGTAAGACGAAATTGCATGTGTAAATTACTCACAAGTGTAAGTTACCTTTGTGATTGGCCCTATATGAACCTTCTGGTTCCGGGCCTGATATAAAATGAAGGCAGTAGTCGCACAGCGCGCGATTGGCAGAGGGAAGCAGTGCACGCGCTCCTCTGGCTCGGTTCACATGAGGTCACTGCCAGTGGGGCCAACAGCAGCTCGCAAGTGAGAACCTTCCCGGTTCAGCTCCAGCTGCCAGAGTGCGCCAAGCCCACAGGGCGCTCCTTGTTACTTGTGCACAGAGGAGGTAAATTAAAAACAGGTGTAGAACAAATACCCTCCCTGTCCCCTCAAACCTTCCTGCCTTGCCCCATTTTCTTTTCTGGTTCCCCCCTCGCGTCCTCCCCATGGCCTTTAAATTCACAGTCCGCGTGTCCAAAAAAACAAAATGGGCCCTCTGGGAGCTGAGCGTATCAAAGGCCTGAGTGTTGGCGGGCCTGCTCGCGCGTCGACGGACGGGACTAGTTTATGTGTTCTGGAAGAGGGCCCGGGCTTCTCACTGGCCTCCTGTCCGCCACAGCCCCCCAGTTTGGGCTGAACCCGGAGTTCCCTCTCCAGCCAAGCCTGGCTGTTATTTCAGGCTAGTCAGCAGGGCGGTTGGGCTCCAGCCCACTCTTTGAGTGACGCCTTGTTATTGGTGGACAGGGCCCAGGCTCTTGCAGGAGGTTGGAGGGGGTTCGTGTGTGGCTGGCGTGGAGTGGGGGCGTGTAGGAAGCACTACCTCTCAGAAGAAGGGCCCCCACTGAGAAGAACTCTGCCCTCTGCCTGACCTGCCTGACCTGTGGAGCGTGCTTATTAAACTTAAGGGGCCCTCTCCACTGTGTATATACACAATCACTTCCTCTCCACCCTGCTGACTTGGAACCGGACCAGGGGACAGTTAGGGTTAGAAAAGACGGGTTTTGACAGGCAGGAATGTCGTGTCTGGTTCCAATGGAAATGTGCCCGGATGAGCAAAGGCCCCCGAGGATTCCTGGCTTGGTGCGCGTGTGC
The DNA here is from genome assembly GCF_964263255.1 of Lissotriton vulgaris. Lineage (NCBI taxonomy): Eukaryota > Metazoa > Chordata > Amphibia > Caudata > Salamandridae > Lissotriton > Lissotriton vulgaris. Next base: position 84,286,108 of record NC_141699.1, read on the forward strand.
AAGTCTTTCCATGTGGGCGGGGCAGAGTTGTAACCGGGGAGGGGGGGAATGCAGGTTTATTGTTTTTTTATTTTATTTTTATATAGTGCGAGCTAGACCCGAGACATCTAGGTTGAGAGAAGAGAGAGAAAACATAGAATTCTGGAGTACGGATAATGTTTTGGGCACCGGCTGAGGTAAAGTAAGCTCGCCCTGGTGAACGTTCCTCCCTTTAGGGCAGGACTGAGGATCCGTCGTCATCCGGGTCCCTTCAGGAGTGAGTTCTGATGCTGGGAAAGAGTGAGCCACGAAAGACGGAGTGGACGGCAGGCTAGAAATCGCAACATGAGAGTGCTGTAGGCAGTAGGGGAGATGTGTTTTGGGCACTTATCAGTTTCCCGAGACATGCGGGCCCCGTCATAGATGAGGATGGGCACTTGCAGTAGATAGAGGGCCGAAAGCTTTGAATGTTTGCACTAGTGCAAAACACGACACTTCCATTTGCACTATTTTTGCTTCTTTTGCGATAACAAATTAATCAAACTGAATTTTGCAGAGATCTATGGAGCGAAACAGTTTCAAACTATTTTCCTGTTTGCTTAACGGATGGAGAAAATACCCCTTTTCTATTTTTGAAATGTGAGAGGTATATCGTACATAAGGAGCAAAAAAGAAGGCGAATTCAATATTCTTTCCTTGCTTTTCTGCAAATGTGTTAATCGCTGAATAAATCTGTTAAAATCGCCATTACTTCTTAGGTGTAAGCTACGCCCCTGGCGTTTGGGTGCAAGAAAAGCACCCTTTGGTGCAAGCAGCTTACCTGTCTCTGGGATACAAACAATGCACCGGTCCCTGAGGCACGAAGAATGCACCGGTCCCTGTGGCACGAAGAATACACCGGTCCCTGTGGCACGAAGAATACACCGGTCCCTGTGGCACGAAGAATGCACCGGTCCCTGAGGCACGAAGAATGCACCGATCCCTGAGGCACGAAGAATGCACCGGTCCCTATGGCACGAAGAATGCACCGGTCCTTGAGGCACGAAGAATGCACCGGTCCTTGAGGCATGAAAAATGCACCGGTCCCTGGGGCACGAAGAATGCACCGGTCCTTGAGGCACGAAGAATGCTTCGGTCCTTGAGGCACGAAGAATGCTTTGGTCCTTGAGGCACGAAGAATGCACCGGTCCCTGAGGCACGAAGAATGTACCGGTCCTTGAGGCACGAAGAATGCACCGGTCCTTGAGGCACGAAGAATGCACCGGTCCTTGAGGCACGAAGAATGCACCGGTCCCTGAGGCTCGAAGAATGCGCCGGTCCCTGAGGCTCGAAGAATGCGCCGGTCCTTGAGGCACGAAGAATGCACCGATCCCTGAGGCACGAAGAATGCACCGATCCCTGAGGCACGAAGAATGCACCGGTCTCTGAGGCACGAAGAATGCACCGGTCCTTGAGGCACGAAGAATGCACGGGTCCCTGAGGCACGAAGAATGCACCGGTCCCTGAGGCACGAAGAATGCACCGGTCCTTGAGGCACGAAGAATGCACCGGTCCCTGAGGCACGAAGAATGCACCGGTCCCTGAGGCACACGCAATGCAGCGGTCCCTGAGGCACACGCAATGCAGCGGTCCCTGAGGCACACGCAATGCAGCGGTCCCTGAGGCACGAAGAATGCACCGGTCCTTGAGGCACAAAGAATGCACCGGTCCTTGAGGCACGAAGAATGCACCGGTCCCTGAGGCACACGCAATGCACCGGTCCCTGAGGCACGAAGAATTTTCCGGTCCCTGAGGTAGGAAGAATTTTCCGGTCCCTGAGGTAGGAAGAATTTTCCGGTCCCTGAGGTAGCAAGAATTTTCCGGTCCCTGAGGTAGCAAGAATGCACCGATCCCTGAGGCATGAAGAATGCACCGGTCCCTGAGGCACGAAGAATGCACCGGTCCTTGAGGCACGAAAAATGCACCGGTCCTTGAGGCACGAAAAATGCACCGGTCCTTGAGGCACGAAGAATGCACCGGTCCTTGAGGCACGAAGAATGCACCGGTCCCTGAGGCACGAAGAATGCACCGGTCCCTGAGGCACACGCAATGCACCGGTCCCTGAGGCACGAAGAATGCACCGGTCCCTGAGGCACACGCAATGCACCGGTCCCTGAGGCACACGCAATACACCGGTCCCTGAGGCACGTAGAACACACCGGTCCCTGAGGCACACGCAATGCACTGGTCCCTGAGGCACGAAGAATGCGCCGGTCCCTGAGGCATGAACTATGCACCGGTCCCTGAGGCATGAACTATGCACCGGTCCCTGAGGCACACGCAATGCACCGGTTCCTGAGGCACGAAGAATGCACCAGTCCTTGAGGCACACGCAATGAACCGGTCCCTGAGGCACGAAGAATTTTCCGGTCCCAGAGGTAGGAAGAATGCACCGGTCCCTGAGGCACCAAGAATGCACCGATCCCTGAGGCACAAAGAATGCTCCGGTCCTTGAGGCACACACAGCGCGCCGGTCCCTGAGGCACGAAGAATGCACCGGTCTCTGAGGCACGAAGAATGCACCGCTCCCTGAATGAATGAATGAATGAATGGCGTTTTTATACCGCGCAAAACTTAGCCCCAAGGGGCATCAAGGCGCAATACGAACAGACATAGAAAGTCCAGACTCCAGATAGGTAGACCAAAGGCCATTTGGGAGAGCAAGAATCTAATATGCTTGAGAGAAAAGTCAGGTTTTGAGAAGTTTTTTGAAAATTGTCAAGGAGGATTGACTGGTGAGCTCAAGGGGAAGGGAGTTCCACAGTTTGGGAGCCAAGGTGGAAAAGGCTCTACCTCCCCATCTAACCTTAGCAAACCTAGGGACTACCAGCCTATTCTTTGAAGATGAACGGAGCGTTCTAGTGGGGGTGTAGGCACACAGAAGAGATCTAATGCTTTCAGATCCTGAGCCATGGATAGCACCATGGGCCAGACAGAGAATTTTGAAAGAGATCCTAGATGGAATCGGAAGCCAGTGAAGGTCCCTTCTGGCCATTGTTGCAGATGTCCTCCTAGGGAGGCTTAGAACCAATCTGGCTGCAGCATTTTGCACCATTTGGAGGCGATGGATAGAGCCTTTATTGATGCCACCATAAAGGGCATTACAATAATCTAGCCTCGATAGTACTAGGCCAGCTGTTGCTTGTTTCCGGGCTGCCAAGGACAGGTAAGGGACAATTTTCTTTAAGATTCTGATGGTGCCACAGCAAGTAGACACTGTCCTATTTACCTGGGGGTCGAAGGAAAGGGCGGGATCAATTTGTACTCCAAGGTTCTTAGCAATAGGGGTGGGAGTCGGGCAATCTCCCAGGGATGGAGGCCACCAGTCCTTTGACCAGAGATCTTGGCTCCCTCCGAAGACCATAACTTCGGTTTTTTCACCGTTCAATTTTAAGAAATTACCTGTCATCCAATTGGAGACTGCCTCCATACAAGCTCTAAACTTGGAGGCGATCTCACAGACTGGCTGGGTGATGGATACCAAGATCTGTGTGTCATCAGCATATGACAGCACGTCCAGGCCAAAGGATCTTACCACCTGTGCAAGTGGGGTAACATAGATGTTAAACAGTAGAGGGCTCAATGAAGAGCCCTGGGGAACCCCACATTGCACCTTTTGAGGATCGGAGAGGAAGTTGCCCATTTTTACTCTCTGCTCCCTGTGATGGAGAAAGGAGGAGAGCAAGCTGAGGGCAGAGCCTCCTAGTCCGATATCCTTGAGCCTGGAGATAAGTATTGACGGGGACAGGGTGTCAAAAGCTGCTGTGAGATCTAACAACACAAGCAGCGAAGGATGTCCCTTGTCAACCTCAGATCGAATTTTGTTTGTCACAACAGTGAGGGCAGACTCAGTGCTGTGAACTGATCGAAAACCGTGCTGGGAGCAATCAAGCATGTTGGAATTTTCAATATAAGTGGACAGATGTTGATTTATGTGAGATTCCAGAATCTTGGCTGGGGCCGGGAGTAAGGAAATAGGGCGGTAATTCTTCAAGATCCTTGGGTCTAAGGAGGGTTTTTTAAGCAGAGGCCTAACAATAGCGGTTTTCCAGGAAGAGGGAAAGATACCCTCTTGGATCGCCAAATTCATAACTTCCAGTAGCGGGGGAAGCACCGACCCTCTGCAAGTTTTTAAAATTTTTAGCGGTCAGGGGTCAAGAGGCGAGCAGGACTTTTTGGTATCAAGTAGAAGATTGAGATCTTCTATAGATAAAGAGGGAAAACATGTAAGTGAAGGTTTCAGCAAAACATCAGTCTTTTCGTTTATATCAGGGATGGAGAGGGAGGATTCTGGTGCCTTAGCATTAAGCTCTTGGTTTCTAATTTCGAGCACACTATAGATATCCGCAATCTTATCGTGGAAAAAACTCGCTAAGCTGTTACAGAGTTCCTGAGTTTCGAAGAATGCACGAAGAATGCACCGGTCCCTGAGGCTCGAAGAATGCGCCGGTCCTTGAGGCACACACAGCGCGCCGGTCCCTGAGGCACACACAATGCGCCGGTCCCTGAGGCACACACAATGCACCGGTCCCTGAGGCACACACAATTCACCGGTCCCTGAGGCACACACAATGCGCCGGTCCCTGAGGCACAAACAATGCGCCGGTCCCTGAGGCACAAACAATGCGCCGGTCCCTGAGGCACACACAATGCGCCGGTCCCTGAGGCACACTCAATGCGCCGGTCCCTAAGGCACAAACAATGCGCCGGTCCCTGAGGCACAAACAATGCGCCAGTCCCTGAGGCACAAACAATGCGCCGGTCCCTGAGGCACACACAATGCGCCGGTCCCTGAGGCACACACAATGCGCCGGTCCCTGAGGCACACTCAATGCGCCGGTCCCTGAGGCACACTCAATGCGCCGGTCCCTAAGGCACAAACAATGCGCCGGTCTCTGAGGCACAAACAATGCGCCGGTCCCTGAGGCGCACGCAATGCGCCGGTCCCTGAGGCACACGCAATGCGCCGGTCCCTGAGGCACACACAATGCGCCGGTCCCTGAGGCACACACAATGCGCCGGTCCCTGAGGCACACACAGCGCGCCGGTCCCTGAGGCACGAAGAATGCACCGGTCTCTGAGGCACGAAGAATGCACCGCTCCCTGAATGAATGAATGAATGAATGGCGTTTTTATACCGCGCAAAACTTAGCCCCAAGGGGCATCAAGGCGCAATACGAACAGACATAGAAAGTCCAGACTCCAGATAGGTAGACCAAAGGCCATTTGGGAGAGCAAGAATCTAATATGCTTGAGAGAAAAGCCAGGTTTTGAGAAGTTTTTTGAAAATTGTCAAGGAGGATTGACTGGTGAGCTCAAGGGGAAGGGAGTTTCACAGTTTGGGAGCCAAGGTGGAAAAGGCTCTACCTCCCCATCTAACCTTAGCAAACCTAGGGACTACCAGCCTATTCTTTGAAGATGAACGGAGCGTTCTAGTGGGGGTGTAGGCACACAGAAGAGATCTAATGCTTTCAGATCCTGAGCCATGGATAGCACCATGGGCCAGACAGAGAATTTTGAAAGAGATCCTAGATGGAATCGGAAGCCAGTGAAGGTCCCTTCTGGCCATTGTTGCAGATGTCCTCCTAGGGAGGCTTAGAACCAATCTGGCTGCAGCATTTTGCACCATTTGGAGGCGATGGATAGAGCCTTTATTGATGCCACCATAAAGGGCATTACAATAATCTAGCCTCGATAGTACTAGGCCAGCTGTTGCTTGTTTCCGGGCTGCCAAGGACAGGTAAGGGACAATTTTCTTTAAGATTCTGATGGTGCCACAGCAAGTAGACACTGTCCTATTTACCTGGGGGTCGAAGGAAAGGGCGGGATCAATTTGTACTCCAAGGTTCTTAGCAATAGGGGTGGGAGTCGGGCAATCTCCCAGGGATGGAGGCCACCAGTCCTTTGACCAGAGATCTTGGCTCCCTCCGAAGACCATAACTTCGTTTTTTTCACCGTTCAATTTTAAGAAATTACCTGTCATCCAATTGGAGACTGCCTCCATACAAGCTCTAAACTTGGAGGCGATCTCACAAACTGGCTGGGTGATGGATACCAAGATCTGTGTGTCATCAGCATATGACAGCACGTCCAGGCCAAAGGATCTTACCACCTGTGCAAGTGGGGTAACATAGATGTTAAACAGTAGAGGGCTCAATGAAGAGCCCTGGGGAACCCCACATTGCACCTTTTGAGGATCGGAGAGGAAGTTGCCCATTTTTACTCTCTGCTCCCTGTGATGGAGAAAGGAGGAGAGCAAGCTGAGGGCAGAGCCTCCTAGTCCGATATCCTTGAGCCTGGAGATAAGTATTGACGGGGACAGGGTGTCAAAAGCTGCTGTGAGATCTAACAACACAAGCAGCGAAGGATGTCCCTTGTCAACCTCAGATCGAATTTTGTTTGTCACAACAGTGAGGGCAGACTCAGTGCTGTGAACTGATCGAAAACCGTGCTGGGAGCTATCAAGCATGTTGGAATTTTCAATATAAGTGGACAGATGTTGATTTATGTGAGATTCCAGAATCTTGGCTGGGGCCGGGAGTAAGGAAATAGGGCGGTAATTCTTCAAGATCCTTGGGTCTAAGGAGGGTTTTTTAAGCAGAGGCCTAACAATAGCGGTTTTCCAGGAAGAGGGAAAGATACCCTCTTGGATCGCCAAATTCATAACTTCCAGTAGCGGGGGAAGCACCGACCCTTTGCAAGTTTTTAAAATTTTTAGCGGGCAGGGGTCAAGAGGCGAGCAGGACTTTGTGGTATCAAGTAGAAGATTGAGATCTTCTATAGATAAAGAGGGAAAACATGTAAGTGAAGGTTTCAGCAAAACATCAGTCTTTTCGTTTATATCAGGGATGGAGAGGGAGGATTCTGGTGCCTTAGCATTAAGCTCTTGGTTTCTAATTTCGAGCACACTATAGATATCCGCAATCTTATCGTGGAAAAAACTCGCTAAGCTGTTACAGAGTTCCTGAGTTTCGAAGAATGCACGAAGAATGCACCGGTCCCTGAGGCTCAAAGAATGCGCCGGTCCTTGAGGCACACACAGCGCGCCGGTCCCTGAGGCACACACAATGCGCCGGTCCCTGAGGCACACACAATGCGCCGGTCCCTGAGGCACACACAATGCACCGGTCCCTGAGGCACACACAATGCGCCGGTCCCTGAGGCACAAACAATGCGCCGGTCCCTGAGGCACAAGCAATGCGCCGGTCCCTGAGGCACAAGCAATGCGCCGGTCCCTGAGGCACACTCAATGCGCCGGTCCCTAAGGCACAAACAATGCGCCGGTCCCTGAGGCACAAGCAATGCGCCAGTCCCTGAGGCACAAACAATGCACCGGTCCCTGAGGCACACACAATGCGCCGGTCCCTGAGGCACACACAATGCGCCGGTCCCTGAGGCACACACAATGCGCCGGTCCCTGAGGCACACTCAATGCGCCGGTCCCTGAGGCACACTCAATGCGCCGGTCCCTAAGGCACAAACAATGCGCCGGTCCCTGAGGCGCACGCAATGCGCCGGTCCCTGAGGCACACACAATGCGCCGGTCCCTGAGGCACACACAATGCGCCGGTCCCTGAGGCACACACAATGCGCCGGTCCCTGAGGCACAAACAATGCGCTGCTCCCTGAGGCACACACAATGCGCCGGTCTCTGAGGCACACACAATGCGCCGGTCTCTGAGGCACACACAATGCGCCGGTCTCTGAGGCGCACGCAATGCGCCGGTCTCTGAGGCGCACGCAATGCGCCGGTCCCTGAGGCACACACAATGCGCCGGTCCCTGAGGCACACACAATGCGCCGGTCCCTGAGGCACACACAATGCGCCGGTCCCTGCGGCATAAACAATGCAGCCGTCTGCAGCACAGGCATGCATCCAGCTGTTTGGCATGAAAGCAAGCACCTGACTCTGGCCCAAAAAACGCCAAAGCTCCACGAGTAAACCAGATACCAGCTGAATCGAGGACTATCGTGACCCAACAATAGATGTGTCTCGAGATGGTACAGAGCTCTGGCATTAGGTAAAGTTTTGTAGTGTAGATTTAAATAGTGAAACTACCCCTGACGAGGCATTGAATCGCTTTCAGACCTGCGCATGCTCCGTCATGGAACCCAGAGTTACCTTCTAGTGCTGTTAGTGATATATTTTGCATCAGTGCTGTTTTGCTGATTCGTTGCATGCAGCTTCTAGACTAGAGGGGATGTGTTAATTGGTGCAGATGCTTTAGTTATGTATTGATTTGCATCTGTCATTGTTTGTTTGATTAAAGGGCAGGGAGGACGTGCCTTACAGACTAATGGGATGAGCCCACACTGCCCAAATCTCAGTCCAGCCTGTAGATCACAGGTTACTGTCCATCTGCGTGGCCAGTACTCCTGCTGGCATAGCTGTGTGAGGGCGATAAAGTGGGGTGTTGTTGAGTTGGGTAAGAACCTCCATTACTGAGAGCTCCCAATATTTAGATTAATAAACATTATCTAAATATACAAGGAGCAGGCGCGCTGCCCCGAGCGAGTTTCCTAGTGGTGTGATTTGGGCATATTTTAGAGAGTCCGGGCAGGTTTTATAAACTGTGCTCAAAAATCTAAATCCATGCCACAGTGTGAAATTACTTAATTCATGTTTTAGACACTAGCCTTAAAGTTGTAACTGGACGGATGTCTGATGCAGTAGTTTAACAGAGCAATGCAGACTGTAAGAGAGAGAGAGAGACCTAGAGCTGGCCACACTGGTGCTCGGCTGCGCGTCAGAAGTGGAATTAATAAACTATTAGAAATATTAATTTGTGGAAGAGGCCAAGTGCTCCCTGCCCGTGAGTTCCTACAAGCCAGGGCACGGGGTGGCCTCGTCACCCGCCATGGTGACCATGCCGCGAGCCAAGGAGCTCTGACAATAGTAGCCCAACCCGCCCCAGCTCTTTAAAAGTACATCCTGCCGGCACGGATATTCTCCCGAGCCTTGGCTCAGCTCCTGCAGCAGCGGCGCCCTGGAGGTCAGCGGCTAATTAGACTTTGTGCAGTGTTAATTAGAGGAAAGGAGATTACTCTAAATCTTTAACTTGATTATCTGGGGATGCTTCTCTCCTGGCACTGGTGCCAGGGATGGAGATGATTAAATGCAGAAGGGTGGGGGCGGTGGATGGACTGACCCTGGAAGCATGGCGCCCGACGGCCATCTTGGGTGAGGATAGAGGTCCTCAGCCTCCATCTGTACCGCGCTCGATGACTCACTGCAGGAGCCTTCACGTGGAGTACGGCTGGGGCTTCTGGAGGATTTGTGAGGGGCCCCCGCCTACCAAAGCCACTAATCCTTCAGGAGACCTGGGGGAGCCAGGATAAGCCCAGGCGGCTAATTGCAGAAGCCCAGGCCCAGCGCCTGCGTTTCCACTCTTTGGGGAAATGGACTGATGCAGCTGTTAATTGCGTGTGTGAAGTGTGATCTTTCAGCTTAATCTTCAGATTAATCTCTCTGTGCTGGTCTCTTCTGCCACCCCCAAACCCACAGCCACATAAAGGCCCTCCGCTTCAGCGCGACCCAGAGAATGGACCACGTACGCTTGGGGCTTACGCCAGCAGCTGAGCCCTCCTTAATAACTCGGTGGATAGGGCTATTCGGGCCTTTATACAGTGTTAAATGCTCGTCTTCTGCATGTGTTAAGCTGTCTGCTTTAGCAGAGAAGAAAGTAGAGTGGGATAACATGATTTGCCCAGGATCACAGAAAGCTGTTGTTATAATTGTGGCTCCCGGGATATTGTGAGTGTGTTTTTTTTTGTTTGTTTTTGTTTGTAAAATAAGATGGCGTGGTTAAAGGCGTAAGCCAAAACATGTAGGCGTCCTGTGTTGGGTGTTGCGGCATATTAATAATATGCAATAAAACTGAACGACGGAAGAAGGTAGACTCACCGGTGTTTCTTACTGTTTCGCGGAGTGAGCGCGTCTGGACCGCTTCAGACGAGCAGTCATTGTGGTGGAACATATATATATATCTGTGTGTGTGTGCGCGTACATATATATATATATCAGTCGGACTTAACCTCGTAAAACGCTCTTCATCAATATAAACAGTGCACTCCTCAAGTCTTAGATTACATTTTATTCAGCACAATTATCACCATGGTGATAATTGTGCTGAATAAAACTTAATCTAAGGAGAAAGACTTGAGGAGTGCACTGTTTCTATGGATGAAGAGCGTTTTACGAGGTTAAGTCCAACCTCGACATCTGCACCATCCGTGTAACAGTGTGCGCTGAATTTTGGGCTGATTGTTGGGGAAAAAAAAAATATATATATATATATATATATATATATATATGTTTATATGTTTATATATATATATATGTTTATATATATATATGTTTATATCTATATATATATATATGTTTATATCACCCACGCACACAAAGCGCACCACAACATGGGCCCCAAATACCTCAACAACCGCCTCTCGTTCTACGGTCCCAACCGCCAGCTCCGCTCCACCAGCCTTGCCCTCGCCACCGTCCCACGGATTCGCAGAACCACCACCGGAGGAAGATCGTTCTCCTATCTGGCAGCCAAAACCTGGAACTCCCTCCCCATCCACCTACGACTGACCCAAGACCATCTCAGCTTCAGGAAGCACCTCAAGACCTGGCTTTTCTAGCAGTAGCAGCCCCACCCCCCTTCAGCGCCTTGAGACCCTAACGGGTGAGTAGCGCACTCTATGAATGTTTGTTTTATATATATATATATATATATATATATATATATCCTGTGCACCGTCTGTTTCCCCGCTCGCACGCTTGCGCAACCACAGCAAGAAAACTCCGGACACGGACCTCGAGGTATATTCAGCTTTTAATCACGCAGAAAGAGTCACCAACGTTTCGGCTCTAACGGAGCCTTGATCACATGACAGCGTGCATTTCACTGGGTACACCTTTTAAAGTGAAAGCAAGTGAATAACAGAAGACACCTGTGCAAGTACGCTACTAAACATGGAAAACATACTATACATTGTACTGGCAATACGTACACATAGAGGTCACCAAATTTGTGTAAAATACATTCTAATTGTCACGAGATTATATAATAAAAGTAAAATACATTTTGATTCAAATCTCTAAAATGATGACAAACAACAGGTTGAATAACACGAGTGAGAAAAAGGAAGTATTAAGGTAAAATACACAAATCCATTACGTCGACCCATTTTAAAACCATAAATGCAGGACATAAGTTAATAGAGACCTAGATCGTTGTTTTCCCAGACTTACTACATGGAAAAAATGTAGATAAAAATATTACCACATTTCAGGAACCCCCGTAGAGAAGTACAAATAAAGTGCTACGTGCTGGCTCACTAAAGTGCATATAGTGCTGAAAAAGTGCTTCAATATGTGCAAAGATGGCAATGTGCAAATATATGTATAATACACCCCACTGGGGTCCTGATTAGATCCATTCCAAATTAGTGAACAGAAATCACCATGTAAGTTGGGGATGAAGAGACAAGTTAAACTAGCCCGGCTCATATCGGTCTCTGTACAGTGTGTTCCACTACAATTTACTAGTCCTGAACAGGTACACTTTACCAAATCGTGATCATAGTATATTTGTACGCATATGGGTTGAAACTCACTACTAAAATGCCAAGGTTTCCATGTATAGAACGATATGTGTGCTCAAGTAATGTAAAAACCATCACCACCCGGTCCACAGGAGACCTGTGACCCGGTACCAAAACAATACAAAAGGTATAAATAAATATATAACCAGATGATAAAATACCTATGCAATTCATCACATTTATACGGTAATTAACCTGGCTAAGAAAAAACGTGCACAGTGGAAAATAATAATATTAATGATAAAAGTCATCTTAAAGCAGCATTGTTTCATAAAATGAAGATTTTTCCGGATTGTGATAACTCGCAGCCCCCACGGGATTTGTCCCAGCACTCTCCCAACCGGGTATGTACCATGGACATAAGCCACGTGGGGGAGAGCACACAATCCTAATTCATGAAGACTTTCAGAGCAGGCAAGTGTGAAGATCTTCTGTCACATTTAACCCATGAGGCACCTTGGTGTTAAGCAGGAGGATATACTTTGTTTCCAATTTTCTAAGTTTGCTCTCCCTATCACCACCTCTTTTGGTGTTAATGACAGAATCAATGACCCAGAATTTGAGACCACTGTTGATACTCTGATGGTGGTCCTTAAAATGGCGTGCAACAGGGTACGTGCTGTCCATGTTGGTAATAGCTCGTAAGTGTTGTAAAATACGTTTGTGGACAGCATTCCTGGTGCTGCCCACATATTGTAGACCACATGGACAGCGCAAGACATATATAGCAAATTCTGTCTTGCATGTGAGCACTTGGGTTATACGATGTTCCTTGCCTGTGAACCCGTCCCTATAGATTTTGGTGTTTTCACCGTGGAAGCATGCTTTGCAGATTTTACAGTTATAGAAACCCTTATTACTTTGCCACCACTCTGTTCTAGTAAAAGGGTCCGGACTGGTCTTGACAATGTGGTCCCTAAGGGAGGGTGCTTTACTGTAGGTAACAGAGATAGATTTAGGTAAACTGTTGCCTATAACACCATCTCTCAACACAATGGGCCAATGTCTATTCACTATGCTCTTAATTTGCCGATGTTGTCTAGTAAATCCTGTAATTAATCTGAAGCATTCTGGCTCTGCTGGGTCCATTTTAGAGATCTCTCCACTGGGGAGCTTCCTGTCTGTTTTGCTGATAAGGAGCTCATCTCTGTTCTTTAAAAGGGATTTTTGCACAGCTTTGTCAACCATCGCTGCAGAGTAACCTCTTTCAAGGAACCTATCCCTACTCTCCATTTGTGCATGTTTTAATTCCACTGGGTTGCTGCATATGCGTCTTAACCGCAGCATTTCCCCATATGGAATACTGGAGATGAGGTGGGCCGGGTGAGCACTAGCAGCATGTAAAATGCTGTTACCTGCTGTCTTTTTTCTATGGATCCTAGATTCCAAACGGCACCCGTTGGTATAAAGCTCAGTATCCAAAAATGTGACCGTTTCCTGACTAAGTGATGCAGTGAATCTGAGGTTTATATATATATATATATATCTCTATCTATATATAACACCAAATCCTGTCCATCTCGAATACTTTGCCAGCAACATTTTGACAGGAACGGACCACCACTCAGGTTTCAGGTGAAAATAAAGTATTCGTCCATTTCTCCCAACATGACGCGTTTTGACCGGGTCACCCCAGTCTTGATTATTATATATATATATATATATATATATATATATATATATATATATATATATACTCAGCTCCTCCTCCTCGGCTCTCACAGCGTTTCAAGCCGCAGCAGCGCTCGCTTGCAGACGGACCACAAAAGTCAGCAAAGATGGAATTTTATTTGCAACCTCTACAGAGACCAGCAGCTACGCGTTTCAGGCGGGTTGCCCTTGATCACGCATATACCCATGTTTACTTATATAGTGCTCGCTTTAACACAAGAACAATCGTCCTATTCGAGAAGCTATTCTCACTCCCCTTCATGGTATAAACGTTAACTCTCTCCTAGATAAGGGTTGTAAGCGGCGTACTTAGAAAACATATGAGGATACAAGGAACAGGAAAGAAGAACAAACCAAAATCTGTCTTCTTGAAAGGAGATAGAAAAGCTAGATGTCCAGGTAGGATTCATTCAAAACAAACACTTTACATTTATAAGTGTCACCTGAGTGATCACACAAATCAATAGAGTAACCAAAGGGCTTATATCAAAAATATATTCAATTTATTTTTGATTCGCAATTTTTTGTTTTTTTAAATACATGGAAGAAATTTCAAAACTGGCAACAGACAGACTAACATAACATGTAAACTAAATGGAGGTTCAAAAGAGATTGAACCTCCATGCCACCTAGTCAATATAAATTTTTATGTTTTGTTAAGTGTCAAATTGTGATTGTCAACTGTACTATAAGATTTTTATTGCTATTTTGTGTCATATAATGAACTTTTTTTACCTGTGTTAACTAATTAATAAAACTGTAATTTTTAGCAGCTGTAGTCCATGTGTATATATCTTTCTGACCTTAAAATTATTCACTGTGTTTAATTGCCTAGGTTGTTATTTTTCAAATATAACTGAATGATAGTCTACATACACCTACAGCATAGTATGTGGCTACGTTCCATAAACCACATCAGAGTAAATATTTACACATAAAAATTCACAAATCAATTTGTACAGTGAATTATACAGTGTATTGCATGTCAGGTGTTAAGCGTCGACGTTTCGGTCCATGCTGGTCAAGTCGATCCGTCGGACCATCTTCAGGACAGAGACGTTGCACAGCAATGTCTAGTATAAACACAGTAATAACAATAATAAACCCTGAGGCACACGGACACCAATATCCAGCTCAGCACAAAAAACCAACACAAAAAACCAACAAAGTGAAACCAAATTGCGAATTAGAAGCTGAAAACCACACCACATGGAACATTCACCACATGCAACCAGTGAGCATGCGGGTTCAAAACTGCGTGAAGTGGTGTATCTCTTTGACCAGTACTATACATCTCACCGCATGCAACAGTCATCGCATGAAACCCCAAGTGAGCACGAGGGTGTATCAATATCTATAACTGATTCCCGAAAATCTCAGCACCACAAGGTCTGAGCAATACTCACGAGAAATAAAAACGCCACTCAGGTCGTTCTGTTTGTAAGTCGAAAATAAAACATAAAGCATTAATTCCAATGGGACTTTTCTAATTAATGCCTGCCACTACGTAATCCTGCACCAATACACCAAGTAACAAAGGTCAACTCACATGTCAGATAGTCTCCACGTAATCTATCAACAAATGACAAGGGGAAGCATTAGAGTGTTTGCCTGCACAATCAGGCATATATAAATTCGAAATTCGAAACACGGACCAGGCTCCAAGAACGGAGCAAACAAGTAAAACTTACTAAAACAGCAGCTATGCGCCGGCTCTTCAAAGTCCGTGCTCGTTCACCGGTGACTACTCGGGACGCCAGGATATCTCAACCTCTAACGTGGTTAAGTAGTATGACGACATCGCGGCCTGTTAGAGCGGCGGCCATCTTAGTCTAGTCAATGGCCGGGGGTTCTGTATAACTCCGATTTAACAAGCATAACAGATAACGAAAACAGTCAGTAGAGTGCAAAGAAGCCGTATTAATACTCGGCATATATCCACCACAGTGTCTCAAAACAAAACAAAAGTGAAAAGTTACATAAAACATTATTAATGTCGGAAATTTCAAAAAGAAAACAGCCCACTAGGGCTAGTTATTCCTACACAGTTGAATCAAAAGTTGGGCAGTAGTATCAGAGGTAACCAGTAAGGCACCAATAATCTTCAGACAGCATATACAAATGTGAACAACAGGCGTGAAGCCAGTCAAGTAAGAGTGGCTAAATTATGCCATTCAATAAGGCTATTCAACCCATTTTCGACTGTATCACACAACCAAATCAGTTTGTTTTCCCTTTGTGTCAGTAATTTTTCGACATTGGGTCTTCTCCTTGTGCCTCTTACACATTCTATTACATACCATTTCATATCAGTAGGAGCATGCGACATGTTAATAAAGTGCTCAACTAATGGTGCTGTCATGACTTTACATCTGATACGCGATTTCTTGAAAGGAGAGCACTTTTTTTTCTTGACAAGGTTTCATATTTGTACATGAGGGAGAGATGAGGGAGCGGGAAAGCCTGAGGGACAGCAGCAGACTCTTGTAAAGTGCCGGAGGCCGCGCGCCCTAGAGCGATGCAGATTCCGCGTGTATATTTAAACGCATGTTCTGTTAGATTAAAGTGTATCAAACAGAATTTCACAAGCCACCCTGGAGGAAAGTCAGCTTTCAAGGAGACTTCAGACTGTTCTAGCGGCAGCGCTGTACCTTTCTGATTGGTCCATTCTATTTCATCATGGCCACAGGTGGGCCTTTGCTTGCAGGCGCCCCCTCCCCACAGAGCCACTCCTGTAAAAGAGCAGGCCTTATTGGCCTCAGCGTTTACACCAGTGCAATATTAATATAATAAAAAAAAAATGATAAACATATAAGTAACAGGTGGTATGGCTACCACAAGTGTTTTTGAAATGTTCAAGTTTGTGCTGAGGTTGTCACAATTTAAATTCAGGCATTCTAGTTTTCAAGAAGAATACTGCAGCAGTTGCATGATCCACTGAGCTATCTCAGACTTTCAATTTAATGTGAGTTTTCTCTTTCTCTGTGTAGAAAACAATGGTGTGCAATATATATATATATATATATATACTCCCCTCCAAACCCCCAAGTTTAGGTGGACAGCAGGTCCTTTAAAGAGCTATTTTTCTAGCAGAGGTTTCAGTTTAGGATTAGCACAGTTCCATCCACACCAAAAAATGCCAGAAGCTTTGTACCACTCCAGTCCCAATATGATAGCTTTGATTTGGTGAAATTCCATCCAAGCCCACCCGGAATGAATGCTCCTGGCCCGCCCACTCCAGTTAGAGCTCATCAGGGAGGTGGAGCTTTGTCCAGACACAAGAGAGCTCCAGTATAAGTCAAAGCTACACCCTTCCCGGCTTAGAGTGCTGAATAAATGAGGCAGAACAGTACGCACGGAACTCTGGGTAGTTCCTAAGTTTAGCCGCACAGCAGCTGTTCTACATGGAGCACCCTGCAGTATATAGGTTTACACACATGGCAGTGGAAACAAATGTACCCAAGTACCATGTTATTTTTACCAAATGCCTTAATACATAAGTGTCTGCCCACAATGTGTGCATGATACAAACAGTGCAGTGTTTACAGTGTCGGACCACAGTGTGCACATGATGGAAACAGTGCAGTGTTTACAGTGTCTGACCACAATGTGCACGTGGTGCAAACAGTGCAGTGTTTACAGTGTCTAACCACAATGTGCACGTGGTGCAAACAGTGCAGTGTTTACAGTGTCGGACCACAGTGTGCACATGATGGAAACAGTGCAGTGTTTACAGTGTCTGACCACAATGTGCACGTGGTGCAAACAGTGCAGTGTTTACAGTGTCTAACCACAATGTGCACGTGGTGCAAACAGTGCAGTGTTTACAGTGTCGGACCACAGTGTGCACATGATGGAAACAGTGCAGTGTTTACAGTGTCTGACCACAATGTGCACGTGGTGCAAACAGTGCAGTGTTTACAGTGTCTAACCACAATGTGCACGTGGTGCAAACAGTGCAGTGTTTACAGTGTCGGACCACAGTGTGCACATGATGGAAACAGTGCAGTGTTTACAGTGTCGGACCACAATGTGCACGTGGTGAAAACAGTGCAGTGTTTACAGTGTCGGACCACAGTGTGCACATGATGGAAACAGTGCAGTGTTTACAGTGTCTGACCACAATGTGCGCATGCTGCAAACAGTGCAGTGTTTACAGTGTCGGACCACGGTGTGCACATGATGGATACAGTGCAGTGTTTACAGTGTCTGACCACAATGTGCACGTAGTGCAAACAGTGCAGTGTTTACAGTGTCGGACCACAGTGTGCACATGATGGAAACAGTGCAGTGTTTACAATGTGTCTGCCACTATGATCACATGGTGCAGACAGTGCAGTGTTTACAGTGTCTGCCACACTGTGCACATGGTGGAGACAGTGCAGTGTTTATGGTCAGTGTCTGCCTACAATATTCATATGCATCAAACAATGCAGTGTATACATGCAGTTTGCCTGCCTGCTATATGCGCATGCCCCCAACTTTGCAGTATTTACCGACAGTGTATCTGCCTACAGTATGCACATGCTCCCAACGATGCATTGTTTACAGGCAGTGTGTCTGCCTACAGTATGCACATGCATCAAACAGTGCAGTGTTTACAGGCAGTGCCTGCCTTCATACAATATGCACATGTATCAAACGGTGTAGTGTTTACAGGTTGTGGGCCTGACTATAATATGCACATGCTCCCAACTTTGCAGTGTTTACAGGCAGTGTCTGCCTACAGTATGCACATGCATCCAACAGTGCAGTGCTTACCGTGTCTGCCACACTGTGCACATGATGCAAACAGTGCAGTGCCTACCGTGTGTCTGCCACAACATGCACATGATGCAGACACTACAACAGGGGCAGCTCATTCGCTAAGACAGTGGAACATCGCCCACTGCTCTTTGAGTAGGAAAAATTAAATGATAACATTATTTTTTTTTCTGCAGGTTTGGAGCTGGGTTAGGGCGGGCGGGGCTGAAGGCACAGGGGGAGGAGTGGTTTGTGCACACTTAAGTATACATGACTTCTTGGACGGCCGTCTGGGAACGGCCAAACAGTCATGCACACTTAGCATGTTCTCCACTAGGCTGCATTACACAGCCTGGTAGGGAACACACACAGGCCCCCATCTGAGCTACGGTCCATGACGCTCCAACCAATCACAACGCTGCATTGCAGCCTTGTCATTGTCTATGAGGAGCCTGCGTGCTTGCTAGACTCCAGATAAGGGAGGAGAGCCCACCGGCAGAAGAGGTAAGTGGTATTTTTTTTAATTCTCCCCCCCCCCCCATTATCCCCCTTAACCCAGCCCTCCACCCTCATTCCCTGCCAGCCGCTACTGCAGTGCAATGTTTACAGTGTGTCTTCCACATTGTGCTACAGTGCAGTGTTTACAGTGTGTCTGCAAAAATATGCACATGATGCAGACAGTGCAGTGTTTACAGTGTATCTGCCCACAATGTGCACATAATTGACAGTGCAGTGTTTACAGTGTGTCTACACACAATGTGCACATGATTCAGACAGTGCAGTGTTTACAGTGTGTCTGTCCACAATGTGCACATGATGCAAACAGTGCAATGCTTGCAGTGTGTCTGCCCACAATGTTCACATGGTGCCGACAGTGCAGTGTGTACAATGTCTGACCACAGTGTGCACATGAAGCAGACAGTGCAGTGTTTACAATCTCTGACCACAATGTGCACATGAAGCTGACAGTGCAGTGTTTACAATCTCTGACCACAATGTGCACATGTAGCAGACAGTGCAGTGTTTACAGTGTGTCTGCCCACAATGTGCACATGATGCAAACAGTGCAATGCTTGCAGTGTGTCTGCCCACAATGTTCACATGGTGCCGACAGTGCATTGTGTACAATGTCTGATCACAGTGTGCACATGAAGCAGACAGTGAAGTGTTTACAATCGTTGACCACAATGTGCACATGAAGCTGACTGTGCAGTGTTTACAATCTCTGACCACAATGTGCACATGTTGCAGACAGTGCAGTTTTTACAGTGTGTCTGCCCACAATGTGCACATGATTCAGACAGTGCAGTGTTTACAGTGTGTCTGTCCACAATGTGCGCACGATTCAGACAGTGCAGTGTTTACAGTGTGTCTGTCCACAATGTGCACATGATGCAAACAGTGCAATGCTTGCAGTGTGTCTGCCCACAATGTTCACCTGGTGCCGACAGTGCAGTGTTTACAATGTCTGACCACAGTGTGCACATGAAGCAGACAGTGCAGTGTTTACAATCTCTGACCACAATGTGCGCATGTTTCAGACAGTGCAGTGTTTACAGTGTGTCTGTCCACAATGTGCACATGATGCAAACAGTGCAATGCTTGCAGTGTGTCTGCCCACAATATTCACATGGTGCAGTGTTTACAATGTCTGACCACAGTGTGCACATGAAGCAGACAGTGCAGTGTTTACAATCTCTGACCACAATGTGCGCATGATTCAGACAGTGCAGAGTTTACAGTGTGTCTGACCACAATGTGCACATGATGCAAACAGTGCAATGCTTGCAGTGTTTCTTCCACAATGTGCACATGGTGCCGACAGTGCAGTGTTTACAATGTCTGACCACAGTGTGCACTTGAAGCCGACAGTGCAGTGTTTACAATCTCTGACCACAATGTGCACATGTTGCAGACAGTGCAGTGTTTATTGTCGGTGTGCCTGCCTACAATATGGCCATGCCCCCAACTTTCCAGTATTTGCCGGCAGTGTGTCTATCTACAGTATGCACATGCATCAAACAGAGCAGTGTTTACAGGCAGTGTGCCTTCCTACAATATGCACATGTATCCAACGGTGTAGTGTTTACATGTAGTGGCCCTGCCTATAATATGCACATGCCCCCAACTTTGCAGTGTTTACAGGCAGTGTGTCTGCCTATAACAAGCACATGCATTAAACAATGCAGTGTTTACAGGCAGTGCCTGCCTTCAATATTCACACGCCAGCAACGGTGCAGTGTTTACATGCAGTGTGTCTGCCTACAGTAACAGTGCAGTGTTTGTAAGCAGTGCGAGTGCCTTCAATGTGCTTGGAGGAGGGAGGGGGCTGCATAGTACCGCCCACAGCAGCCTTGTCCCGGCCGAGAAAGGGCTCTCAGGGGCGGAATCTACCCCCTGCGGAGCTGGTGGCCCTTCAACCGTTCTGGGGCCCAATTCATTCCAAGGCTGATGAATATGAAGCATGGGAGACTCGGGGGTCCCTCCTCACAGTCTGCAGGAGGGCCCCGTCCTGTTGCGTTAAGCCACTGTCTCTGACACGTTGTCAGCATGTTATTGGCGTCGCGTCGCTCGTAGCATATGTTCAGCCCGGGTGGCTCGGTGCCAGCCGCTGGTCGGTCGCTGCTGCGGATCTTGGAATGGGGGCGCTTGAATGTGCGCCCGCGAGCGGGAGGCATCGACATCCTCCACCCCTTCTCTGCTCTCTTGGGTAACAACCACGTCTGTCGCTGCTTCCTTCCTCCATGAACAAGACATGGAGGCAGCATGCGCCCCCCTTCCCCCCGCCCCCCTTCACGACCCCATCTGTGCGGTGCACACCCTTGGTTGCCATAGGAACGGGATGCAGAGGGCACACATCATTCAGATAAGCGGTCAGGATCAGCAGTTTGCCCGTGGACCCTGTGACTGACGGCGTTAAGATGGGTATAAACAGGGACGTCGTGTAATTGTGCTTCCGTCCCGTCGGTCGTGTAGGGCGGAGGGGCAGCTGGCGGCATCCCTCGGGCTGGTACTCAGCGCTGGCACTTCATTTCTGTTCCGTATTCGGGCTGGGTTCAGACCAGGACCTCTCTGCCGCAGCTAATGGGACATTCATGGCTTTTCCTGCAGGCATCAGAGACCTCCAGCGCATGGCAAATTGCAAGAAACATAAACATAAACATGGCACACCCATGGTCTTACCCCAGTATAGGCATCGGAGGCCTACAGCATGTGGGGCATCCATGGTCCTACCCCAGTGTGCGCATTGCTAGCCTTCCGCTCATTTCACATACATTTTTTTTTTAATTTATTTTAAGAGTTTTATATAGCGCAGCTAGACCCGGAGGTATCAGAGCGCTTTACATGAGGAATTTAGCATATTACAAACATTACAAAATTTACATGAAAGATCGTTGCGAGGAAGAGGAAAAACAAGGTTATACAATACATCTAATGATTAGATCATTACAAAAACAGAAGATATTAAGGAGCAATGGGAGCGAGGGAAAATAGGGGTAAGGGAGCGCGTGGGGCTTTCATGGGTCCTACTTTAGTGCGGGCATCAGACGCCTGCAGCGCATAGGGTACTCGTGGCCTGCAGAGCATGAGGCATCAACACCAGTACTTCACTATGGGCTTTGAAGGCCTACAGAGCGTGGGGCATCCATGGTTCATGCACCGGTGTGGGCATCGAAGGCCTACAGAGCGTGGGGCATCCGTGGTTCATGCACCGGTGTGGGCATCGAAGGCCTACAGAGCGTGGGGCATCCGTGGTTCATGTACCTGTGTTGGCATCGAAGGCCTACAGAGCGTGGGGCATCCGTGGTTCATGTACCTGTGTTGGCATCGAAGGCCTACAGAGCGTGGGGCATCCGTGGCCATACTCCAGTGTGGGCATCGAAGACCTGCAGAGCGTGGGGCATCCATGGCCATACTCCAGTGTGGGCATCGAAGACCTGCAGAGCGTGGGGCATCCATGGCCATACTCTAGTGTGGGCATCGAAGACCTGCAGAGCGTGGGGCATCCATGGCCATACTCCAGTGTGGGCATCGAAGACCTGCAGAGCGTGGGGCATCCATGGCCATACTCCAGTGTGGGCATTGAAGACCTGTAGTGTGGGGGGCATCCATGGTTCATGCACCGGTGTGGGCCTCGAAGGCCTACAGAGCGTGGGGCATCCATGGTTCATGCACCGGTGTGGGCCTCGAAGGCCTACAGAGCGTGGGGCATCCGTGGCCATACTCCAGTGTGGGCATCGAAGGCCTACAAAGCATGGGGCATCCATGGCCATTCTCCAGTGTGGGCATCGAAGGCCTACAGAGCGTGGGGGCATCCATGGCCATACTCCAGTGTGGGCATCGAAGGCCTACAAAGCATGGGGCATCCATGGCCATTCTCCAGTGTGGGTATCGAAGGCCTACAGAGCATGGGGCATCCATGGCCATTCTCCAGTGTGGGCATCGAAGGCCTACAAAGCATGGGGCATCCATGGCCATTCTCCAGTGTGGGTATCGAAGGCCTACAGAGCATGGGGCATCCATGGCCATTCTCCAGTGTGGGCATCGAAGACCTGCAGTGTGTGGGGCATCCATGGTTCATGCACCCGTGTGGGCATCGAAGGCCTACAGAGCGTGGGGCATCCATAGTCATACTCCAGTGTGGGCATCGAAGACCTGCGGTGTGTGGGGCATCCATGGTTCATGCACCAGTGTGGGCATCGAAGGCCAACAGAGCGTGGGGCATCCATGGTTCATGCACCAGTGTGGGCATCGAAGGCCTACAGAGCGTGGGGCATCCATGGTTCATGCACCGGTAAGGGCCTTGTAGGCCTAAAGAGCATGGGGCATCCATGGTTCATGCACCAGTGTGGGCATCGAAGGCCTACAGAGCGTGGGGCATCCATGGCCATTCTCCAGTGTGGGCATCGAAGGCCTACAAAGCGTGGGGCATCCATGGCCATACTCCAGTGTGGGCATCGAAGACCTGCAGTGTGTGGGGCATCCAGGGTTCATGCACCGGTGTGGGCATCGAAGGCCTACAGAGCGTCGGGCATCCATGGTTCATGCACCGGTGTGGGCATCGAAGGCCTACAGAGCGTGGGGCATCCGTGGTTCATGCACCAGTGTGGTCTTCGCAGACTTGCTGCGCGCAGGGTACTCATGGCCTTCTCAGAGTGGACATTGCAGGCCAGTGCATGGGACCTCCATGGTTGTATTCCAGTGTGATATCAACGGGTGGTCTTCGCCCACCAATGGCCTACCTCTCAGCCCATAATTGCACGTATTTTCATCTAAATGTAATGCTCGCCTCCTTTTGAATTATTTGCATACTTTCTCATCCTCTACACGCCCACCTTCATTCGCTTTTCCAGACAAACCCCTCTGCTTGTCCACTCGTGTATGCGCAGGGTCCCTGCTGGCGTTCCACCGGGCACAGATCTTCATGTTGGTAGGAATGAAGGCGCTCTTCTGTTTACAATAGCATGCTCTTCAACCATAAGTGAGGTCTTCCATCTGTAACGATGTGCCTTTCCACCCAGTAGGCACACAATTCCACCTGCTGCCTTACCCACACATTAGTAGTCATCCTTTAATACGTATCTGAAAGATAGACCAACCCCAAATGGCACGCCCTACCACCCAAAATGCCAGGCGTCTGCCTTCATCTCTGAGGGGGGAGTTTGAGGAGGTGGTCCTCATTTTTTAAGTCTGACCTACTAGACCGCGTTTGTGCTGTCTGTTGTAAGACTTATTAGTAGCTTACGGTGAGTTAGAACCCGCCCATTGCGGAACCATTTATTGGCTTCAGTGTCACTCATACTTTCTTGCTTCGTTTTTGTTAGCATGTGTCGAACCTTGTTCCTCCTCTGTTTGTCCCTCCCCTGGAGCATGAACGCATTACTGTGTACTTGCACTATTTTTTTTTTCAGGCGTTCCATTTTTCTTTTTGTTTAGGCACTTCATGAAAGTGCATGCATGTTCCAGTGGTCTCCCTGGTGTGCTGCTTCTCTTTCCCTCTCTGTGCTACTGTCTCTCACCCCTTTGCTTCCACCTAATCCCAGCTCCATATGCTCTCTTCCTCTCTCTCTCTCTTGCCTGTTTGCTTCTTTCCACCCTGTCATCCACTCTCCATGCTGCTCACGCTCTCGGCCATTTGCTCCCCCCGCCTCTCTCATGTTGCCTCTCCCCTTTACCCCTGCCCGTATTGTCCCCACCCCACTCTCTTTACATACCCATGTTGCTTACAGTCCATCCGGCATGTGTTTCATTCCCCACCTGCTTTGTAAAAGAACGTTTTGGTTTTATTTGCCGATCTGCGTTGAATCTGCACATAAAAAAAGCACCCACGTCATTTTGTAGGTGCGCATTCCTACCAAAAGACACCGTAGTCTTTTTTGTTTTATTTTTATTTAGCCATGCTGTACAGCATGGTGATGCTCTGCAGCATAGTTAAAACCTATTGACAAAACCAGTAGATGCTAAATAAAAATAAAATTGTTTAAAAAAAAAAAAAAAAAACTTGCAGTGGATGCCAAATGGCTGTGCCAATGCTTGTTTCTTTCACCTCAATCTTTCCTTGGTACAAAAATCAAGGGTTGGCCTGGACTCTCACTGATGCTGAAAGTATTTTTTTAAGGGAGTGGTATAAGTGTGGATTTTCTTATGTCCCCAGTGAATTCCCCCCCCCCCCCCCCCCCCCCCCCAACACACCTCCACCCGAGCCCTTCCTAAGCCTGTCCAGATGAAACAAGTCGCCTCTCTCAGCCCGGCAGATACAGGCCTCGGAGTAGGATTTGTTCTTTAACCTCCTTAAATTAAACCAGAATTGCGGTCTTAACCCAGCTTTGCCAGAATAACTCGAGGGATGAGAGACGGGGCGCCATGACCCACGTACGACCTTCAGCATACGCCTCTTGGGGAGTGGGGGGTGAAAATGAATGGGATTTGAGCTTGTGCAGGGCTCTAACAGTTCCGAGACAGGCGGAAGAGGGCGCCCTATAAGTGACTGTTCTTAGGTAAGTGTGAGGGCGCTTGCACCACTCATGATGGTGAGCATGTCATATTCTATACAAATTGTAAGCTTCTTTGGGTCAGCCTCCTTCAGTCATTGGTTGGTGTGGTCCAGGAGCCTGCAGCCATTGGTTTGAGATACTGTCAATCACATCTTGGATCCATCCACTTCAGTGTTTTCCTCTCACCGTCTTTCTGTTGGCTGTTTGGGTGTATCCTTCCACCCACCGAATGCAGGAGGGCTTGTTTCCCGTCTGGTAGTGGTAGATACACTGTCATCAAGCATGCACCGTGTATACAAAATAATATATATTTGTTATTGTTTTGCTCTTCCGTAGGCTGTTTGTAAATTGTTTTGCATTTCACTGGGCATTTTATTATTGCTTTTGGCGAAAGCATAAGTGTCAAACCAATTAACTTTGCCAGTGTTAGTCTTTTATTTTGTATTCTTAGCATCACACTAGCCAAGGAACGGTGGAGAAGACGGTTTTAATGTGCAATTCAGTGTTTTTGCGCTTGTGTTATGGTATATTTTCCACTTGTGCAAAGTGTAGCAGGAAAAAACATGCAACACTTATTTATGTATTTCTTTTAAATTTTGCTTATGCAGTGGATTTTGAATTGACTTCGTGATGCTCCAGGATTGCTTGACCTGAAGCCTCTCGTTTCTTTTCAGACCGAGCGAGGGGCCTTTGGCCTCTGCAAGAGGTGGTGGTTGTCTTTGCTAGTGTTTTGTGCTTGTTCTGGAAGACAGCACATATGTGAGCAGTAGCTATTGACCTCGCAGTGATATGAATGTTGTTTGAGCCTATGCATTGGCCTGTCACTAGGGTGTAAATCACAGACACTGCCACCTTGCACTAAAGATCTTTATGCTCGAGCATTCTCCTGCGTGGGGTTGCCACCGGACTGAGATTCTAGGAGCCTTGGCTAGTATTTTTATATCCATGATAGTCAAAAAGTTGGAAATCGTTGTGCAGTTGTGTTTTTTGTAACTTTTGAAATCTAAACCTAAAACAACAAACGCGTGTAGAATTCACTTAAAGGTATTAAAGAAGTGTCTAAATTATTTATAGGTGATGGTTGAAGCAAAGTGAGGGCAAAATGCCATGTTGCAAAAGAATGCTTAGAATTTCACTCAAATTATGTTTTTGCGACGATCCCTTGGCCCATCCAATTTTTCTATGGAAAGGGGGTTTCCATGCCTTTGATGTGTGTGAGACGTGGCCATGGATGCTGTGAACAGAGTGACTTTGCACGGGGAAGCCTTGAACATCAAGTCAGGTGCACAGTGATCAAAAAGCCCACGAAGTGTAGCGCCTTCTGGACTGTGCATGGTGATTAGCCAGTGCACATAGTGCCTCTTGACTATGCACATGATCAGCCATGTACGTCAAGTCACTGGTACACTATGGACCAAAGACCCACCAAGTATAGCGCCTTCTTGGCAATGCACGGTGATCAGCCTTGGGCATCATGCCACTGGTACGCTGTGGACCACAGGCCGCCAAGTATAGCGCCTTCTTGGCGGTGCACGATCAGCCTTGGGCATCATGTCACTGGTAAACTATGGCCCACAGGCCGCCAAGTATAGCGCCAGTTCTTGGCTGCACAGGGCGATCATCCTTGCACATTATGTCCAGGTGCACACTGTGAGACACAGGGCCGCGCTGTGCTTTGCAGCTCCTCCTTGGCTGTGCACAGTGACAGCCTGGACTGTTTAAGTCGGTGACATTACTCAGAACGCATAATTGCCCTCCGGGGGTGCTGAAATCGAGCAGCGGCGGCCGCGGCGCTGCATTAATTGCAGTGATTAATAACTCAGCAGGCGTTCTGCTCACGATCGATATGGAACTAGAAAAGGTGACGTTTCATTCGGCGCGCGCCATGATGCATCGGCTGCTGATAACCAAGTGTGTCTTCGGCTCTGGGAAAGAACCCCGCTCTAGCAAGATGGTGCTTCATTGCATTGTATTAATTTACAATTGAATTTATATAGCACTTACTACCCATAACGAGGAGTTTAGGCGCTTTACGCTGAGTAGCACGCTATTCTAAAACCCAAGATTAGTTAATCCAGTGGGCATCACATAACCTCGCATTTATAAGTCCTATTAATGTAGCGTATTTACTTCAAGCACTTAGAACAAGTGCATGCAGGGATTTTCTTGGAAGCGTAAAACTAATCAAAATGAACGAACAAAGAGCAGCCGGTCTGATCCGGACACATCTGATGACGATGAACCTGGGCACGCAGGGCTGGGGGTGCTGGTGGCACGCTACAAGAGCCCTGCGCACAGAGACAGTATAGTGTGGGGGCAGGGATCGCGCTTAGTCTAGTTTGGAACCCAATATATATATATATGTTTTTGTTTTAAAGAAATGCAGTCTCAGTCCTTAATATTTCAGTATATATAAAGTTCAAAGTCAATACAAGATTGCACACTCGTGAATGGGCCACTGCTTTCCAGGATGGAATCATTCCGAATCGAGCAGCGAACAGAAAGTGACCACTCCTCTTTCACCAGCCAACCCCCAAAATCCAACCAACGCATGGTAGGAGCTGATCATAACTAGGGCTCCCGGTTTCATTGTATTTTTTTTTTTTTTACCATTTTCGTCTGTATTTATCCTTATTTATTTGGCAATTTTATCTGTATTTATCCATATTTATTTTGGGTTTGGCATATTAATTAAGTTGTAAAACGACATTTCCATATCTATTTAACTCATAAACGCGCACTCATACTTTGATGTCTGTTGTGTTTTAACTGTCCAATTTTACATAACAATACATCCACTGGTAAATACTAGCATTATAACTTAAATGTATTTTGACACATGCTGTTATTTAAAGAAATCTCATCTGTTTTTTTAATGTCCCATGCTGTCCATCTATTAAGCTGCTGTTCTATAATTCATGAAAGACAGCACGGAGAGTCACTTGGAAGAAGCACAATTTTCTGTATTTATCCACTTTTAAAAAGAAATGCAGGGAGAAAACATTGTTTTCGGTCTATATTTATCTGTAAAAATCCATAAAAATGGAAAACAGGTAGCCTTAATCATAACTGTACTCGTCTGCCAAAAACCAGCAACCAGTAAAGCCCACCAGTTGACCCTCAGTCCGACACGGCCCCACAGTCTTTCCCTAGCATTACGAGCTCTGAAAAGGGTGTACATAGGGAACTACGACTGTTGGCCTACAACCACTCAAATAAAGAAATCATTGCAAAAGTTTGGGCGAGGCGCCGACAATACAAAAGCAGGCTGTACAGGCACTAGATTGAGCTCGCCGACAACTTTAGGGCCAAACTGCTTGCAACCAGCAAACGCCTTAACTCTCCATTCTGGGGAATAGTAAATCATTTTGGAAAAGTTCACATAGCCGCCAACACCACCAACATTTCTCCCGACGCCTGGGTCTCGCACCTTCGGAGCACCCAAGGAACCCTGGAATGACATCTGAGCCTGTCCATCAGCCTTTCTGCACCACCTGGACCACCCTGTGTACCGTACCACAAATAGACTGTATCTTCAGCAAAAGTAAAGCAGATGGTGCCACCCGGCCTCAGCGGCCTTTCCCAGGCACTATTCAAAGCCAACCCACCCACATGGGTCAAAATTTTAACACCGCTCTACAACCGAGGGCTCACAAATGGTCAGATTCCAGATTCATGGCGAGGGTTCATCATACACTCCATCTTTAAAGGCGGAGACCCGTCAATTCCAGGAAACTACCGGCAAATATAACTGTTGGACAGCAGCGCAAAGTACTATGGAGGCCTCCTCCTGAACGGCTGCTTTGTAGACTTAAATGCGGCCTTTGGCTCAGTCCCAAAAATATGGGCAAAACTGGTTGCCCTCGGGGATCCCACAGCATCTGTTCAAGGCAACAGTGGAATTGCACACAAATACGTGGGTGCACATAAAGGTAGGGGACGGGAGCACCGTCTATAGAAAGAGTCCAACCACCACTGGTTTGAAGCGAGGATGTGTTCTCACACTCCGCATCTTCAATCTTTTGCTGGCTGATCTGGCAACCTCCCCGAATGACCTTTCGGAACATTCTCCCAAATTAGGCAGAAAGCATTTGGACAGCCTGTTCTATGCAGACGACGCACTCCTTATGAGTAGGACACAAATAGGTCTTCGGAGACTTCTAAAAACATCCCCTATTCATACCCGGTCAAGAATCACCTTATGGTAATCCTACAAAAGACCAAAATAATGATCATAGGAAGCCAAATTAAAAAGGCGGGCGAGCAGTTTCTAAACGGCACAGATTCCCAAAGAGAGCATCTACATGTGCCTGGGTGTCCTGACTGACAGCTGAGGATCCTTCCCGCCACGCAAAAAGTCAATCCGTAATAGGGCAGGATCTCTCCAATAAGCTTTCAGAAAATTGACAAACCGTCTGTCTGGGCCTTCCTCGAGGCCTCTCCTAGCGGTAATGAGGACAAAACTGATCCTGACTGTCTTCTAGGACTCCGACACTCTGTATGGCAGGGAGGCGCAGCTCCTCGAAACACTGGTCCCCAGTACATACAGTAGGGTTTTCTCATTACCCCCGGGGCAGCCCCAACCCAAATAAGGCTGAAGTTCAGACTCATCAGCCAAAAAGCAATGCATCAGGGGTCTTTCGTAAAATTCTGTCATACTTCGCGGCTCGAAACCCGACACTCTAAATCAACTTTTCTAGACTCAATTTCAGACCATAGGACCCTCCACAGCAGCCTAGGCATATCTTTATCAGGAAATTACAAACCTACAACTAGGCGGCCATTGGAGCCCAGCCGTCACATTTTCAGCCTTAAGAGCTGAAGTCAACAAAGCCACGCCGCACCTCTCCTTCAACACCGACAAGAGCAGGCTGACCTGGCGATCTTACCCCAATCTGGTGATAAACCGCTATAAGGCCCTACACCCACAATCCTATTTGGCAGCTGGCCTCTCCGCAACAGTCAAACGGCAGCTCATCAAGTGTCTACTTTGGACCTGGTCCCGCGCTGGCGAAGTCCGGTTAGTAGGAAGTAATGCCGGCTATGTAACCATCGCTGGGAGACCATTGACCACAAAACATGCACTTGCCTGCTCTCCTGACGGAGTGTAGACACTGGCTCAAACCGATTTCTTTTAGTAAGAGGAATCCAAACAGGCAGAAGAGCTGTGATGGAGTCCTTGCTCGCTACCGCCCTCGGACTAACTGCTCGCTTTGTTAAATTCTCGATTTGACTAGTAAAGGAAGTAAACGTTAAGCCGGCAGGGTCTCCCTAAAAATTCTTGATCAAAGATGACAGTCACATCATTCTGGACATTGGACTCCAGATTCTCTTCTTCGTCTCACTGAGAGCACCTTATCCATCCATTTGAAATCTTAGTGACTTGATTGTATGAAATTGCGGTGACGTAAGTAGTACTAAGAGTGGCTCTCAAGTAAATGCCTGTACATTCCTTTTTTAACACTTTTGTATGCAATGGGTTTATTAATAGCGAAGTCTTCTGCAACCCTCTGTCGGCACTTTCTTCTCAGTGATTTGCTTTTTTGATTTTCTTCGGTAAGAGATGTAGTTCCACAAGAGTTGCAGAGCTGTGAACTATTGCACTATTTTTAATGTTTTTGTATGCAATGCTTTTTAATAACTGCATGCACTAAAAAATAATAATATCAAGCACCTGTTGCGCACCTGCCAATCTAAAACCTAAAAAAACTCTGTTGAAGGGTGCTGCCTTGGATGGGGCGGGGCTTCATGTGGAAAACTGCCTGAAAAGCACTTCTGCCCACTGCCCCCCCTCCCTACCAGTCGTCAACCCAGCCCCCCTTAAAAAGAAAAAGCTTGTTGAGGCTGCCACTGAAGTCGCAGGGTGTTTTCACACCTCTTAATGGACATTGGCCGCTTAAAGCCTCCAGAGACCGATAGAAACCCATTCAATGCAGGGGTGTCCAGCTCGCCTTCCCTGCCACCATGTGGTACAGTCTCTTTACTGGGTGACCGTGTGAAGGAAGCCAATGTTGTGTGACATACGCTGGCACTGTGTGAGTTGGAAAGCCTGTTGTTGGCTACAGGTACAGGTTCGTAGCAACCGTACCATCTCTTTAGGTGACCGTGTGAAGGAAGCCAATGTCGTGTGTCATACACTGCCACTGTGTGAGTTGCCTGGCCTACTGTCGGCTACAGGTACGGGCCTCGTAGCCAGAGCCGGACTGGGAACCAAAACCGGCCCTGGCAAAGTGCTCGGCCGGCCCCCCTCCCCCCGGCGGGGTTGGGGGTGCCGCCGAGTTCTTTACCAGGGCCGGTTTTCGGATGATTTTGCAGCTATGCTGCAAAAATGACTCTGTAACAAAATTGGCCCCAGGGGCTCCAAACCGGCCCCCCCACCCGTGCGGTGCACTGGGGGATTGCCCGGTGCCCACTACGGCCAGTCCGGCCCTGCTCGTAGCAACCGTACCGTCTCTTTATCTAGTGGCCGTGTGAAGGGAGCCAATATTGTGTGACATACGATAGCACCGGGTGAGTTGTCAGGCCTGTCCTTGGCTACAGGTATGGGCCTCGTAGCAACCGTACCGTCTCTTTATCTGGTGACCGTGTGAAGGGAGCCAATGTCGTGTGACATACGCTGGCACTGGGTGAGTTGCCAGTCCTGCCTTTGGCTACATGTAGGGCCTCGTAGCACTGCAGCCTGACCGTGAGCCTTGGGTTCTGTGTTGCAGCGATAGAGGGGTCGTGAATGCAGAAGAAAAAGTGCAGCAATACAGGGTCTGAGGTGAGACGAGAGGACGGGCAGAATCTCGACTAACACTAGAAAGGTTTCCTTCACAGGAAAGCTGCCAGATTCATAGAACTTTCTTCCCTCTGACGTGGAGAGGGAGGGGCTAACACCGGAACAAAACGTAGGGTAAACACGGA
Source organism: Lissotriton vulgaris (assembly GCF_964263255.1). NCBI lineage: Eukaryota > Metazoa > Chordata > Amphibia > Caudata > Salamandridae > Lissotriton > Lissotriton vulgaris. The sequence continues at coordinate 84,318,051 of NC_141699.1, forward strand.
AGTAGCTGTTTTGCGAGGCAAAGTGGCAGCCGGAGTCTAGCAAGGGACACAGAGGAACGAGGATGTTCTCTGAGTGTTTGGGGTTCTCCTGGCATCGCCCTTGTGTGCTTTCCTTTCTCCACAACATATCCTGAAGTCGCCCCTGCTTGGGTCTTTGCAGGCAGGGTCGGACTAGCCTGTAGGGCACTCAGCTGGTTCTCAATAGTAGGTCTGATGCGGGACGGTTTACGGGCCTGTTTAATGGTCTGCTGGCCGGATGTTTACTGTTGATTTCCCTGATATTAAAACAAACATTGCCTGTAGCAAGCACAAATGCACGAGGTCTTGTATGTTTAGCAAAACAATTATACAGGATGTCTTTACACTCAAAGCTGCCAAATTTGCAAACACGGGTCACTTTTTTGTAGCTTTCCTAAGCACTAATTTGGGTCACTTTTATTTTGGTGCCCGGCCCTGTTTTCTGTCCCAGTCGGACCCTGTTTGTAGGTGTGCCTGTGCCCCTTCACCCTTTGCAGTGGGTACAGAACGGTTCAAGCTTCACCCACTTCCTTATCAAATATTTACAAAACACATTTCTTGTTGAGGTGTACAGGTGTACAGGGTGTTGCCCACTGGCGTTAGGTGTCTCTGTAGTTTCCCTGAGTGTATATAGTTTTGGTAACTTGGGCACCTGAACATGTCACCATTTTTTTTATAAATATATAATGTGCATAATGCTGACATTCAACACTTTCAAAGTGATTCCATGTTTTGCAAGTATGTAACATGTGTTACAGGGGGTGACCATATGTAAACCCACGGTCACACACTTAGGTCTTGTCAAAAATCTAGATTTAATCTTTGGTTTCTTAGTTTCTAGGTCAAAAGAAACAGATGATTTCTCCTCCCTGCTTTGCTGGTGTGTTGCATCTTGTGGCACTATTTTAGGTAAAGCGATGTAATCCTACTGTACAGTCTTTGGAGAATGGGCAGAGCTGACCCATTGTGATGAGTTTGACTGGCTTTGTCCTCTCTGAGAAGCACCACCCTGTCCTCAAACAATCTTGGATTTTTCCAGGCTCTAACCCACCTAGGCTCAGCCTTTCTTCTCCAAAATGTCTTGGATGCTGTGTACAAAATTGCTTGGATGTTCAGAACAAGAGTACCTCTCCCCTATTCCCAACGCTGTCGTTGGTACCCATTCATCTCCGATGGCCGTGCCATCAACCTCATTCCGGCGGCGCAGAAATGATGGAAGTGGTGGTTGTATGTCAGGCCTCCTGTGGGCTGAAGACGCATGCTAACGATGGCCAGGCTTCCTTTGAGCAGAAGGAGCATGCTGCTGATGGCCAGGTTTCTCGCGGGCCGCAGACTCATGCTAATGACTGTTACCTTTCCTCCTGTCAACTGAAGATGCATGCTAATGATCAATGAGCTTTTTGTGGACCGAAGACGCACGCTAACGATCGCTACGCTTCCTATGGGCTGAAGACGCATGGTGATGATTGCCAGGTTTCTTGTGGGTCGAAAACGAATGCTAACGATGAACAGAGTTCCTCTGGGCTGAAAACGCGTACTAATGGTGGTCCGAGTTCTTGCGGGCCGAAGGCGCATGGTGATGATGGCTTGGCTTCTGTGGGCCAAAGATGCATGCTAATGGTGGCCAGAGTTCTTGCGGGCCGAAGACTCATGCTGAAGATTGCTTGGCTTCTTGTGGGCCGAAGGTGCATATTGATGAGGGCGTGGCTTCTTGTGGGCCGAAGATGCATGCTGATGATAATTTGGCTTCTTGTGGGCCGAAGATGCATGCTGATGATGGCTTTGCTTCTTCTGGGCCGAAGATGCATGCTGATGATGGCTTGAATTCTTATGGGCCGAAGATGAATGTTGACAATGCCAAGGCTTCTTGTGGGATGAAAACACAAAGTAATGATGGCCAGGGAGCTGAAGATGCATGGGGATGATGGTTTTGCTTCTTCTGGGCCAAAGATGCATGCTGATGATAGTTTGGCTTCTTGTCGGCCAAAGATGCATGCTGATGATGGCGTGTCTTCTTCTGGGCCAAAGATGCATGCTGATGATAGTTTGGCTTCTTGTCGGCCAAAGATGCATGCTGACGATGGCATGGCTTCTTGCCGGCCAAAGATGCATTCTGATGATGGCTTTGCTCCTTCAGGGCCGTAGATGCATGCTGAAGATAGTTTGACTTCTAGTCGGCCAAACATGCATGCTTATATTGGCTTGAATTCCTATGGGCCGAAAATGCATGTTGACCATGCCACGGCTTCTTGTGGGATGAAGACACAAAGTAATGATGGCCAGGGAGATGAAGATGCATGCTGATGAGGACTTTGCTTCTTGTGGGATGAAGACGCATGATAATGGTGGCCAGAGTTCTTGTGGCCTGAAGATACATGCTGATGACGTCTTGGCTTCTTGTAGGCCAAAGATGCATGCTGATGATGGCTTGGCTTCTTGCCGGCCAAAGATGCATTCTGATGATGGCTTTGCTCCTTCAGGGCCGAAGATGCATGCTGATGATAGTTTGACTTCTAGTCGGCCAAACATGCATGCTTATATTGGCTTGAATTCCTATGGGCCGAAAATGCATGTTGACCATGCCACGGCTTCTTGTGGGATGAAGACACAAAGTGATGATGGCCAGGGAGCTGAAGATGCATGCTGATGAGGACTTTGCTTCTTGTGGGATGAAGACGCATGATAATGGTGCCCAGAGTTCTTGTGGCCTGAAGATACATGCTGATGATGGCTTGGCTTCTTGTAGGCCAAAGATGCATGCTGATGACGGCTTGTCTTATTGTGGGATGAAGACGAATGATCATGGTAGCCAGAGTTCTTGTGGGCTGAAGATGCATGCTGACAATGCCAAGGCTTCTTGTAGACTGAAGGTCCATGCTGATGATCGATTTGCTTCTTATGGGCCTAAGACACATGCTGATGATTGCCAGGTTTCTTGTGAGTCAAAAGCGAATGCTAACGATGGCCAGAGTTCATCTGGGCTGAAAACGCGTACTAATGGTGGCCAAGTGCTTACAGGCCAAAGACGCATGGTGAAGACTGCCAGGTTTCTTGTAGGTGGAAAACGCACGCCAATGGTGGCCAGAGTTCTGACCACCCAGATGGGGAATTGGAACGTCAGGGCCCAAAGATACCTAGACAAGTGATGTACCTAGTCAAGACCTACAGATTGAGTATGTTCATATCTCTAGAGACCCAGTGAGGTGCACAATATTCATCACTTGTGTTGTGGTTGTGCGTATTCTCTTGGGCACTTTCCAAACTGGCTTGTCTTTTGGTGCTGAAATAGGCCTTGTTTTGGTGCCGAAATAGGCGTCAGTTGAGGGAAAGTGTTTGGGGGGTATATATGGGGCAAAGCAGGAGGTCTCAAGTTGAGGTACACTGCACACACGCCTCCCCACACTCTTAAATAAGTAGCAGTCACTCATTATGGTACTTGTTCCAAGACACCCATGCTGAATGTCAATCTGTATTCCAGGCTCTACCTCCATAACTATCCCCTTGGCTACGCCTTCACCAATAGCATTTTCGTGGTCCCTCAGGATCGCACGCCTCATGCGATGGTTTAACCCGTTCCGTGCTTGGAACGTCCAGGGGTCGTCGCGTGCACTACCTCGCTAGTGCTGCGCATGACTGTTGGACGTCTGAATCCCGTTAGCGCAATCGAACGTCCGCACTGGGGTGGAATGTTTGCGCGCGCTTAACAGGTTAAATAATCATTCGGAATATATCGTGTATGATCCGATCTGTATTTTTGGGGCTTTTTTTGTTTTCGGTAAATTACTATGCCGGTCTTTATTTTGTTGTTGTTGTGGCTACTTTATCAGTTGGCTTTGCGGTAGCCCTTGAAGGGATGGGGTGTCTCATTTCCAACCCAGGAGTAGCTCGTCTTAGCTTGTACATCCCCTTATTAGGTATTTGTAAAATGTTTTTTATGCAGTGCTGACATGGGGCCTGGCTGCTCCTCTTGACGAGAAGTGTGAACCTGGAACCCGAGTCACGGTTCTCCTTCTGCCAGGTTGGGGGTGAATAGAAACCGGAAGTAACCCCTACGTGTACATCATATTAGTGTTTCCAATTAACTGAACGTCTGTTCTTCCCTGCTGCTACTCTGTTAGCCTCAGGGTTGTGCCTCTATTACAAATGAAGAAGTCATCTTATTCCTGAAGCCTGCTGCCTCCTGGGGCATTTCATCCAATCTCGAGATGATGAAGGGTTCCAATGGCTTGGCACCCCCACTCTCTGTTCTCACTTTCTGAGATTTGTGGCAGCTAAGCCCAGTCGAGACAAGAGCGACAGAGAATATTGACCCATTGCCTTTTCCACAGCCAGTGAAGGTAGTGTATCGCTTCGTGTTGAAGGTAGTGTAGCGCTTTGTGCTCCTTGTGCTCTTTGACTATACGTGTTTGGCTTATGTCGTTCGCCCAATGGAAGGTGTTTCCTTATTTCACACTGTCACTATTTTCCCAGGGTGCTTTCTGCTTGCACTCTTTCTCCCTGCGGTAACCCTGGCTATCTGTTGTGTTACATTTTTTTGTAGATGTGCTTGTTTTTTCCTGCAGCCCCTTAGATTATCTGCTCCTAACCTCCTGTTCAGCCCCTTAGGTACCAAATATTTGCTCTAAAGTCAGCCATGACTATGCTGCAAATATCTCCCACATCCAGAACACACCACACGAACACCCCAACATGAGACCGGCCTCACCAGAAGCACCGGGCACCCTTCAGGTACCCATACTCCCCTGCCACTCTTCATTAATGTTGTAGGTTTTACAGCACAAAATGGCCGACACTTCTAAGAATGAAGCGCGTCTATGGATACAATGACTCCAATGCTTTGCAGATCATGTTCAACAGATGGTAATTGCAATAAAGCAAAGGGACATAGCGTGCTAAGCGCTGCTAGACCCTAAAACAGAAACTAAAATGAAGACGAGAGCAATTTAGACAGTTACCACATGTCAAGTGTGACGCAGTTACTTGATAAAGTTGGCAGCTTCCAGAATAAATGTCGTTGGAGCATAAAAAAAATGAAAATTCAAATAAAAAAAATTAGATTCCTACAAGTTCTAGAGAAGTTTAGATGGAAGTTAGTAGTCAAGTTGCTACTGCTTTTGTTTTGTTTAAACTCTTACGAGAGTGTGCGTTTTCTGGCAGTTTCCCTCATGCATTTCTTCCCCTTCCATGTTCCTCTTTCTCGCCCTGCTGCAGTGGCCCATGCTGCTTCCTCCCTCTTACCTTCTCTTGCCATTGTTGCTTCCCTCTAAATTCATTGTCTGCTTTCTCCCAAAGCCCCGCCCACTCCTCATCCCTTTGTTTCCCCAGATTCTCATTCCCACCCCTCCAGTATGCATGTTTCCCCATCCTCTCCCGCAGTCTGTTGTCTGTGCTGCTGCATCCCGTCCAGCCCGTCCACTGATGCCTGTGTGCTGCTCCATCACCTCGCACCCACCTGTGTCTGTGCTACCCCATCCCCAACTCACTCGCCCTCCATTGTCAGCTTGCTGCCCCTGTCTGCCCTCTGTGGTCAGCTTCTGTTCTTTCCCAAGTCTTCCTCCCCACCCTCCATTGTCCGTGTGCTTTCCCAATCACATCTACTGTCTTACGTACTCCCTCCCTCAGTGTTGTCTTGTACGGCATGGCTAAAAATCATTGCTAAAGCCAATATCTCTCATGGGCGAGACTCGTTGTCTTTTCCAATGCTTGTTTGTTTCGGATAGCTCGCTCTTCACTAGATGCCACTTCTTTCAAGAAGACGGTACTCTCGGGAAAGAGGGTGAACTCTCCCGTGGGTATCCAGGGATGGGTGGCGTGCATAGGTAGTGCTTAATTTGAGCCAGTGGTTTCCACACCGACACTTGTCAACACCGGCGCTTGTGACAGTCTGCCACGAGGTGGCTCTGTCTGGCTAGTTTAGAGATGACCACAACAACAGTCAATTATTTATTTAATATACGTGAAAGGTGACTATTACCTTCTGCCCACGCTGTTCTTGCAGCTTTGGGGGCCTGGATTTGTCCGAAGTGTCACAGAGCTTGAAGTGTGAAATCAGGTAGTTAGTTGTGTTAGTACTACTGTCACTGGCATCGGTGGCAGGGGCAATGTGTGGTGCAAACTGCAGCGGCCTCTTTACAACAACCCCGGCACTTATTTTATTTTTTTACAAATTAGGCATTGTGCATAGGTGAGCGCAGGGAAGGTCGCCTTCTGGGCTACTACTTTACCTCGTGGTGCATTCCCGTTGCAAACCTCGGGTTTCGGTGCGCAAATGCGCCACGTTTCGCAGGTTCTAAACTCTGCCTGCGTGCCTTGAAGAGGGCAGATTGGCGCTTTGTGCTCCGTAGTTCTCTTGCTCCTTCGCCAGGCGCGCTGCGATCTGTTAGACGAACACAAATTGTTTCATTCGTGGTCCCGGAGTAATGGCTGGAAGTGAGCCGTGTTACAGAGCTCAGCGCGCCCGGCTGAGGACATCAGTCGGTGACAGGGGTGTCCGGCGGGTAATGAGCCCGGAGCGATTGGACCCGACTGCCCGCTCAGATTGCCTCGTCCTCTCGGTGGGAGGCCACTGCAGCTGGTTACACTTGTCACTGAAAGCCAGAGTAGGCGCATCCCTGTGCAGGTGCCTGCTCTCAGGTGGCGGGGGAGGGTCTGCTCGTCGAGGTAAGTCCTGGAGGAGGGGTGCTCTTACTGAAGGCCACCACCCCTCATGTTCCAAGACTGCCAGAGATGACCTCAGAGGTGGCATCAGTACAAGAGCGTGACAGGACGTTCTTCTCTCTCCTCCAGGCATTACCTGCAGCCGGCCTCTCCAACCTTCTCGAGCAACATGGCTACACAAACCAAATACAGCTGGGCACATCCCACACTGGGAGCAATACACAGGATCTTTGCTAAAAGAACTTGCAACCAAGACCCCGGCAAAAATGAACTTGCACAATGTAAGCAGCAAAACCAATTCAAAAAAAGAACCGAGAGCAGAATTAAGGCAGCATAAAAGATTAGTAAATTCAACCTTACGAATGTTAAGATCAGCCCCCGACAACGCACAGCTTCGGACAGTGCTGAAGAAACAAAGAACTGAGCTCAAAAGCATAAAATGGAACATAAAGAAAGACGCTGAAAATGAGACATGGGCAAAATTATTACACGACAGCAAAAGTAGTAACAGCGCACGCTTTAGGCAATCCGCAAACAGGATCCTACGACCACAACATAAAGAACTAGGCTCGCTCATCCTGGAAGACTCCTGGATTAATGACCTCTCTAGCCACTTCAATGACTAGCCGGTATACGCAGGAGCGCAAAAAACATACACCACAGAGCCTAACTCCGCAAGGCTCGCTCTGAAGGGCCTGACCATGAGAGAGCTAAGCCCACCCAAAAACATCTCGGATATAACAGCCGGCCAGCAAATAGCAATCATAAAAAAACTGATTTGCAAGGGCAGGAAGGAAGTTGCTCCGGGTCCAAACGGCATCCCGCCAGCCCTATTTAAGGAAAAGATCACAGAATGGGCTACCAACATGCAACCGCTATTCTCGGAAAGTAAGACTCTTAAACAAAATCCCAGAATCTTGGAGAGGGACGACGATTGTCCCCATATTCAAAAAAGGCGACAAAATAGACCCCAACAACTACCGACTAGTAGCCCTCGTCGATAATGAGGCAAAATATTTTGCGGGAACTCTTTTAGAGGAAATTGCGCTATGGGCGGATTCAAATCAGATCATACAGTTGAACCAGACCGGTTTCCGGAAAAATACTGGAACAGCTACCAATATTCTGGCCATCTCTCTAATGATCGCTGTAGCAAAAACGAAAAAACTGCAGCTGCATATGTGCTACATCGATATCAGTGCAGCGTTTGATAACATCGAGAGAGGCAGACTTTGGGGGAAACTGGCACAATGGGGAATACCGCAGCCGATCTTAAGCATGCTGAAGCTTCTACACTCTGATACGTGGGTGCAGGTGAAGCTAGGAGGCGGCACACACCTGTCATCTAAAGTTCGTACTACCAAAGGCCTAAAGCAAGGGTGCATGCTTGCCCCAATACTTTTCAATCTGTTCATGGCGGATCTATCAGCCTCACTCAACACATGCAACTCCCATTCCCCGAGGCTGGGGGGGAAAACCTTGAGCAACCTGTTGTACGCGGACGACGTTGTGCTACTTAGCCATACAAACATCGGCCTCCAGCAGCTTCTGACTCAAATGCACAGCTACGCCACGGAAAACAAACTTAAAATAAATTTGAGCAAGACACGCACCATGTCGATCAACATCAAAAAGAAGCCTCAGAAGTCATGGGCACTAGGCGGTCAAAAAATAGAGTCGGCACTGGTTTATAAATACCTGGGAGTTCTCTTTGACAGAGATGGCACCTTTGCACAGCAAAAGCAGGAAGCAAAAAGGAGAGGGGCGTGCATCGCCGTTACACTAAAAAACATAGCCAATCTACTGATGGGGCCAATTCTAACCCAAAAAATACAAAATGAGGAGGGTCAAAAAGGCCTATGTTTAACGACCCTGATATTCCAACGGCCTAAATATCAGCTATATACAACAAAGCGGAATATCTGGGTCATGGAATGAGAGTATAGCGAAGGGCAGAGCGAAGGGCAAACTGAGAACTCAGAAAAGGAGAGAAGAAACTAACCTTTGAGAATAATCGGTGGGTGAGAGATTCTCATCAGACCACCCAAGATGGCGGAGTGTCCTCATGTGAGATGGGATATGGATCCAGGCAACATCCTGACCATCAAACGACGGTATAGTTGCGGATACTACTGCACAGGGAGTTGTATGTAAGAATTAATTATATGTAACAAGGAAAGAGAACATCCTACTCGGACCTTGGAGCCCCAATGATTCCAGGGATGTTTGGATAATGCGATCCTTACCTGTAAAAAAACACATAGTAAAGAACCACTTGCAAGTTACAGTAAATGGAGATCTCTATGTTTGCCAAACAACACATGCCCAGAGCACACAAGAACTCGTACTGACTCTTTAATAAACCCCACGGTAAATCCTAAGTTTTGGAGTATATATAAGTATTCTGCTAGCTCATTTATGAAAAGTGTTGCTAGCAGCTCTTAAAGTGGAAGAAGAAAGAAAAAATATTTTCTTAAATAGTACTTACCCAACTTTGTGTGGGTAGTAAACCTCACCTCGCCCGGCGTCCTGCTCGGGAACAAATGAGGCACCGCTCTATTGTGCAGATTAAAATAGAAAGAAGGGACAATGAAAGATCTCGTCCCCACTTAGGTTACTAGTTTTAAATATTGCACAGTAAATAAAAACCTGACTGTTCAAGCAGTGGGAAAAAGAACTGTGTCCCAAAACATAAAAGCTGACAATGCAAAAGAACTGACATTGAGAAAAGAGCTGTATGCTTCCCATTTAAATGTCTTCCAAAAGGTGTTTAACGTTGTAGAAATACACCATAAAGGGGTTTCAGAATGTAGAATCTATCGAAACCTGGACAAAAAAGGGGAGCTGAAAAACCTGCGACCTACCTCTCCGTCGGTCACCCCTCTCTGGCATCCGAGAGGAAGTGGAGGTAGAGCGGGGGGCGGCCGCAGATTATTTATAGTTCTGTCAATTGATTAATTGGCTTCCTAATTGTCTGAATCGAGCGCGCTATACTCGCAGGACAGACAGCAGTGATCCTCTGCACATGCGTAAGTATAACAGTGTGAAAGGAAGCACTAATCTTATGTGCATGCGCGTCCATCTAACCACTCTTTATTATTATTATTATAGAGGCTTTTGTAGCGCGCTCTGTTACTAAATAGTATAGTATCTTTGACAGCGCATGTGCAGGGAGAGCCGCTACTCACCGCCAGCTCGCCTGCACTGGACTATTCATGCGCAGTGCAGAGAAGCTGTTCTATCGCGCTAAATTGAAAAAATATGCGTGACGTGATTATGGCCTGATATTGAATTGTTTAGCGAACGTATCAAGCTATACATACTCAATATATAGCAGCCACTAAGTCGCGCATTGATGTAGAAATGCGCGCAAAGCTATATATTAGTAATTAGTTGATTTTCTCATTTTGGCCTGATATTGTGTATACTTATTGGGCAGAATGCACGCAAAGTTGTATATTAGTGATTGATTGATTTTATCATTTAGGCCTGATGTAGTATATAATTATTAGGCGGACATAGAGGAAGAATGTTAATTTTAGAACAAATGGGGACACTATTATCTATTCTAACCCCCATCTGAGAGTTATCCAGGCTAAGCTACTCCCCTCTATCTGTTATGGCAGCGAGGCGCTTCGTGAGAGAGACTCCAAGAACCGGGACACAATCCAGACAAAAGCCTATAGAACAATGTTTTCCCTTCCGTCCTACACATCGCCGGCCCAACTTAGGCTGGAATTTGGATTGCAAAAGCAAGCCCTTGCCAGACAGGGAGCGTATATCAACTGCTGCCACAAACTCCGCTCGGCCCCCGCCAACACTCTAAACTCGCTGCTATGGCAAGACATTCAAAATAGGGACATATCTCAGGCAAGATCCTACCGAAGGCTACCAACCTAACTGCGATTTGGGAGATGCAACTCGGGCACAACCCATTCAAAAAAGTAGTCTGGAAAACGGTTAAAACTCTATCCTTACTAGAGGACAAGGCCACATTCGCCAAAAGAAACCATGCCTGGATGTCATTAAACTCTTACAAAACGCCAATACCGCAACCTTACTTCAGCCAGGGCTATCCTAAGACAACAAAACTGAAGTTCTTGAAATATAGACTAGGTGTTCTGCCCAGCAGAGAACATCTCCCACCATGGCTCAGGAGCAATGGCCACGAGGTTTGTCCGTTTTGTAACATAGACAAGGGCGATATACTTCATCTGACCTGTCTTTGTGAAGCGCTACGGCCAGCCCGTCAACAGCTCTTAAAGGGCAAAGCGCTCCAGTTCTGGTGGCCGAGTTGGCGCTACATACACTGCAGAAAGATTTGGGGGCAAAAAATGCATTCTCAGCGGCAGGGCTGCTGGGCTTCTCCGGTCGGCGGCGGCTGGGGACGGGCTTCTTGAATAGACGGGTGGGAGACACGAGGGCAGAACCTGGCAGGGGCAGGGCACAGGAGAGAATAAAAACAAGAAAAACGGCACTCACTGGCTGTTTGGGGAGGCGGCGGCTCCTCTCTACCGCGGGCAGGGCTGCTGGGCTTCTCCGGTCGGCGGCGGCTGGGGACGAGCTTCTTCTCCTTGCCGGGCAGGAGCGCGGGGAGACCTCCCGTCCGCTTCCTGCCTAGCCCACTGTACTTCCGGGTCGCGGCTGTGATTTTCGGGTGTCCTGGGCTGCGGCGGTAATGCGGGGCTGATGAGGGGTAGGCTCCCTGTTTAATTTAAATAAACAGCGGGGTGAGCACCCGATGGTGGTATCCCCACGCCGGGACTTCTTCCGGCAGCGACGGTGGTCGGGCAGAAATGGCTGCCTCAAAGCTTCCGAAATTTTTCGTATTTGGGGGCGTGTTTTGCTGTCCTGAGTGACGGACGACGTCATGAGCTAAAGAACAGCAACATTTACGCCCCTGAATCCGAAAAAGACGGGGCTTGTTTTGAGTGACTCACTTCTCTTCCAATGGCTGGCCTCTGTTTAGGAAGCCAGCCAATGGAAGCGAACGGAGCTGAGAGGCGGGTCTAAACTGCCCTACTATACAACATAAGATCTCTGTACATCCGGTTTTGCCTTCGGCAAACCGGATATACCTCGACCTAAAAATATATATTGGCAACGGCAATATATCTTGCATAGGAAAATACTATTGCATTTGCCAATGCTCGTTTCATCAGCTATTTCATAGATTTAAGAAAATGTATCCCATGTCTCTGTTTTCAAAGAGGTTCGACTGAAAACAGCGGGAGGCCAGATTGTGTGTGTTCCCAGGCGGGACCAGTTAGCTGCTCTTATCAGAAAGCAATATAATTAAAAAGGAATATTACTGGGTTTCAAAATTGGATTTAATTTATTTCCTTAGTGCCTCAGTGCCTTAGCGCCTGTGTTGATGAGCGCTGTCTGTCTGTTCCCCTCGGCTGGGGTGAATTGCACTCCTTCTTTTCTAGTGAAATGTCCAGGTCTCTAGTTTTCAAATCTGGTCACCTTACCTAATGCTGACAAATTTATATTATAACATATCAAGTCGTATTACCTTGGCAGCTAAGAAAACGTAGCACATAAATCATAAATATATCACCTACTATGATTCTAAACAGGTTTAGATGCTGCCTGTGAATTACTTTAGATCTACCAAAAAAAATATTGGAAACATGATATTGTATTTACAATAAACTCACCGTGTAGTGGGATTCTGAGGGAGAGTGCGGTTTACTGTCTCATTAAGATGTATGTACAGGGCTTTAAGTGGGATGAAAAAACTGGGGGGTCTCTCAAAGTGGCGTGGCCACGAATTAGGGGCGTGGCTTTTAAACACTTGCGCTAAAAATCTGTGCTAACACACACTCACCATAGAGTTTTTTTTTAAAAAAGATGAGTCGGAAAGAAAAAGCAACTTATTCATTTATAAACATTTTGGCATTTTTGATCATGCACGGTCAGATTTGATCCAAAAGCAGCAAAAATTGAAAAAAAACATATTATAGTATCTACATGTACTCAAAACAATACATAAGGTACAGTCACATCACACATAGGGAACAAGAGGCATGTAGGTTAACACACAGCCGATGGGCACTGGTGAATAGATCCTCGATGTATCGGTATAGCTTTAAGCTGAAAAACGGGAACGCACAGCCGTGCTGTATCACCGTCGGCGTCCTGCATCCGAGTGTGCTCGCACGGCTGTGTGTTAACCTACATGCCAACACTCTGTGGAGCTCGAGGGAGCCCAGATTTCCCAGACGGAACATTTGATGGCCGTTTTTGACGACGCTCTCCATTTCTCTTCCTGATGAAGACCCCACCATGAGGCTCTGAACTAGCCCTTTAGCGTAACCAGGGGTCGAAACGTAGAACTACGCCTTCACTTTACACACCATAGGAACCAACTAAACGATGGACTCTTGTTCCCTATGTGTGATGTGACTTTGGGAACCTTTGCTCATTAACCTGCTAGTAGAGGTTTTTCAAGTGTCGATTTGGATGTAACCACTTTGTCACCACACCTTTACCCTGTCCCTTTCACTTACTCACTCACTTTCCCTCCTTTTCTCTGAGAGCACGTCCGATGAATACCTTATGTATTGTTTTGAGTACATGTAGATACTATAATATGTTTTTTTTCAATTTTTGCTGCTTTTGGATCAAATCTGACCGTGCATGATCAAAAATGCCAAAATGTTTATAAATGAATAAGTTGCTTTTTCTTTCCGACTCATCTTTTTTAAAAAAAAACTCTATGGTGAGTGTGTGTTTGTTGGAAATCATTTGATACTGTTTCAACTCAGACCAAACCTTATTTATACTGACCCACGGACCCAGGTCCTGAGTGTTTAGGGCCTTCCCCGTTAATACTCATAATCTGTGCTTAGCATAGTATGCCGCCCAACTTGTATTTTGCTGTTTCTGTCATTGCATCCAGATATGTGATACAATTAGTAACATCATACCTACAACAAGTAAGGCCTATTGGCTTTGTCAATGGTTATTAGTTGCATAAGATAAATAAGCTGCAACTATATCTTGTTACATATAATATTGAAAAAGCTTCCAATTAAAGCCCTGGTGACCCTAACACAATGTTGCTGCTCTTGCGTTTCAGAAAGAGAAGGGAAATCCAGAAAGAAAATTACTCTTTAAAGTATTTCCCTTCCCCCACAACGCTCAGCTGGCATGACGTCATGCCGTAACTTCTCCATTAGTGAGAAGTGAGCAGTGTGGGCAGCGCACATCCATGTGCTTGTCTCGAAACGGGTCTCTATCTGGCTGTTTTGTGCCCTGGCACTTTTTTCCGGACTGCAGTGACAGTAAACTGCTGTCTCTGCAGTCTGGAAAAAAACGGACCGCCTGTGCCAGGGCTCAAAACAGAGCCCGATAGAGACCCGTTTCGAGGCCTCTTTTAAAAAACTCCCGGTGCTCAGACCCCTTGAGACCCGGCCCACTTAAAGCCCTGGGTATGTAGCTGCTGAGCGTTGTCAATTACATCCGTCTGCGCCCGCGCGCGTATCTGCAAAACTACAGTCCTCTTTCTGTGTTTACTGCATGAAACGTCCTGGGGGAGGTGTGGCCTAGACTAGAGCATTGGGTCCAACCTGTGGTCCTGGGAGGGACCCCCGGGGGTTCACGAAGCCTCCTCAGGGGGGTCCGCGACTTTTTCGAAAATTAAATAATGTTAACCGATTAATAAAGTGTTTTTTTTTATTTTACTGAGTTTTATATATTGCGAACTTGACCCGAAACAGGTATCAGAGCGGTTTACAAAGTACCAGTTGCGTTACATGAGGACACATTATTATTATTTATTTTTCTGTTAGGCACAGGGAGATTTGCCCAGAATTACAGGTTGTTCAGCGTCGTTGCCGAGACTCGAACCCAGGTCCCCAAATGTGCAATTGAAATGTTTAAAGCTGCAAATCTGAAGGAATTTGAATTGGAGTTTAAAAATTAAATTAGTATCCTCAGATTGATTTGCGGGAACAGTGCAGATGCATCAAACCGTATATAGTGTGGGCGATGTGGGCATCAGAAAAGCTCCAACCTTTCTATTATATCTATATTCTATTATATATCTATATTCCTATTAATTTATTTTTATTTTCTTTATAAGTGTGAGAATTAAATAAAATGGGTCATCATTTGCGTATTTGTTTGAATTCCGTTTTCTGTATTTTTTGTATGTTGCTTTGCCGTTCAAGTCAACAATGCTAGGCAGGGGACCCGGATCACAGTAATGATTCAGTGGGGGTCCTCAGGTTCCAGTAATGATTAAGCAGGGGTCCCCAGCAGTCAAACGCTTGGGAACCAGTGGCCTTGTGGATAGAACTGCAGACCCTTGAGCTGGGAAACCAGCTTTGAATCCCAGCCTCTGCTCACCCACCTCATGTGCTTTCAAATTAAAGAATTGTCAGCCCCAGGCACCCCCGGCCCTTTCATGCACTCTTCTAAAGGACAGCTGGAAACAGGTTGATTAGTGCATGTCAGATCGCGTATCACCTGTGCCTGGAAACAGGCACACGGATTCATATCATACAGGTTCCCACCCATGTATGAAAGCGGGCCGATGGGTTCATATCATGTTGTACCTGGATCCCTGGAAACAGGCAGGTTTGTTTCATACTCTGTTGTCTATATCTGGAAGCATGCACCCTGGTCTGTCTTGTGCAGTCTTTTATCCACTCATGAGGTCTACGGGTGCCTATCATGCAGTCCAGCATTCATGCAGGAGAATGGGTTCTACAAGTGCGTAATATGTAACCCTTAATCCACCTCTGCGAGTGGGTATACAGTTGTCTATCATGCTGTCTGACGTCACATCCGATAAGGGGCCTGTGAGTGCGTATCATGCATTTTGTCCTTCTAGTATGAGAGCGAGTCCATTACTCCTAATTACTGGCAGTTCGCTTCTTAGTCCATGATCAATTAAGTTGCTCCCCACTAGCAAGTCAGGTTGCTACCTTTTTCTGCCCTGAAGAAGACCTTTTTCAAAGCAGATGTTTGAGTCGAAACGCCAACAATTTACAGCTTTTGTCACTCATTTAATTTCAAACTTAAGTATTCCCGACCTGATACATTTCTGGGTGCGTGATTCATTTGTACCCATGTGGCAATTGCTAACTGTATATAATTTTCTGTGCACCTTGCTATTTCTTCACTATTACACTTGCGCCGCGTCTGCACTAGGAACACCTATGTTTGAATTGTTTATTGGTTTATGGTTGTTGTCCATAGTAAGATCTATCTAAAACTTGAAACACTATCTCATTAATTCTTAAAAGGCAACTTCAAAGGAATATTGATTGCGTTTACCTGCTGGTTCTATATATTTTGTTTGTAATATACGGTGTCGCTCACCATCAAACTCAAATTGAAACGTTGTCTTACTTCCTCTGATGCAAGATGAGTTCCGGGTGCAGATATGTGGAATAAATGCATAAGCCGCACTTTATAAATATTGACATCTTAATACAGCCTGCAGTTGTGCCCAGAAAATATTGGATGCAAAAGTTACGAGTAGTGAAGTTCAGCTTATTTTATTTGTGTCTTTAAGTGCTGCACAACACATAGCAGCTTTTTCAAAGGAAGCGGGCAGCCTAATATCATAAAAAGTGTATACACACACTTTTGTTGGCACACAATCACACTTTTCTTCTTGCTTGCAATTCAGGCAGACAGCTAGTTGTTGGATGGGGGTGTATTGTGTTTGGAACGAGAAGGCGGGCTAGGGAAAGCGCACTGTAAGCCTGCCTGAATTCCAGTTGTGGAGAAACAAGCATTGGCAAAGCCAGTAGGTCTAGCTTGCATTTGAGTCTTAAATAAAACATAGCATGTGGCAGTAAAATATATATTTTAAAACATGCATTCTGTATAAAATTAGATCAATAATTTAATGTGTGATGATTTAGAGTACTTTTAAAGTGTAAAATAGTAGTTCCTGCATCGCAGCACAAGCACTCCACTGGAGCTGTAATGAAACACAAAACATTTAATGGCATTAGGTTAGAAAGGAATCCCCCTGTAGGCAGAAATTCTATGCATATTTTTAGGTCAAGCCTATAGCGGCAGTGCACATGCGCTGCTCGCTTTGCGAGGCATGCATTATTCAGTATGGCGTGGAAGTTCGTGGAAGCTCCGCCCACTCTCCGCCCATCTTTTTCATTGGTTTAGGTCCTAACTGCTTCCTTCCGATTGGTTTTAGGTCTGTTAGTCCCCCCTCATGGTGGCTTTGTCGTCATTAGTATCCTTCCATGGTTACTGGCCCCTTTACTTCAAACACTATTTTCTTCTTGTGCCCCCCACCCCCGCAGTCCGTTACTTCTCGGCCTTCCCACCCCTCAACCGCACTCTCTTTCGTGCCTTCTCACACGCCCGCACTCCCGTTTCAAATGCAATAGGTCTCGCGTAAATGCAAGTCCTATTGCATTGCAAATGCTTGTTTAGAAGTGCTAACAATAGGTCATGGAAGCAGCTGCAAGTTAAAGCCAGTTCTAACTAAAACAAAGCATACATTCATAGCATGTCTCCATGTTAGCTTACAACTGTGGACTGAAAAGTGTAGTTCACATGTAAGGAGCTTGAAAACTTCACAGTAGTACTTCCATTGGCCTCGCTAATTGTGTAAATGAGGGTTGTTATGGTTTTGTGGACGTCCTTTTCACTCGCCACACCCTCTCTGTGATTGGCATTGGTATTGTGATGTCAGGGAGCAGCCATGTTCTACGTTGTTGCGCAGTAGGTCAGAACATGAGTTATTATCACATGCTGATTCATACGTCAAAACCAGGTTGATAGAAGTTCGTGTTTAACATGTTAAAGGGCTCTAATTTATAATATTAGGGATAAAAGACCCCCTTTCGTACTTGATAAGAATATTCCAAGTCACAGAGGAGTTCCTTAACCACATAGAGGAACGAGGCCAGAGGCCAAGTTCCTTTATATGTTTAGGGAACTGCAAGTTGGCATGCATGTACGCCAGGGGGTAGTTTATCCCACATAATACATGATCACACCATCACCTTTCCCACAAATCACTTAAAACCTTGGTGCATAGTTCTTTCATATGAAAAAAAGATCATGTTTGCCATCATGAAGAATATAAATAAAAGCTCCAGTGCAAAATTAAACACATCACAAACCTCCTAGTTATTTGTTGCAAACGGGTATTAGAAACAGTTCAATGCAGATCAGTTTCAAAAAAAGGAAAGGCTTTACTTGCGCAAATTGTGTGGAAACATGAAGAAAGATTCTAGTTTTTTGCTAACTAAAGAATGTAAAAAATAAACATGTTCTTTCTGCTTGTCATTGTAAGGTAAAAAATAGTGAGGAAGAAAGAAACTAATTTTTCAGTTTTCCTTGCCTAAATAGGTGCTTCAATCAGGCCCCATGAGCGCTCTTGCCTTTCCCCCACTGCTGCTGACTCTGTAAACTTTGTGACGTCAGAACTCGACTGTGATAACCTTATAAATCGAGTTGTGACGTCTTTTCTTATAATTGGTGACTGGGTGCGTCACAAGTTGCTGATTATAAAGAAACTAGAGACTGCTGTCTATGCAGGGATTACAGAGTCCCAAGTATTATAATGCTCATGACAAGACTGCCTAGAGTGCTTGCATAGGGGAGCAAGGGTTGTGTGTGGATAGGCAGAGATTAGGGGTGTTGGGTATTCTCGTTGATGAGTTGGTTGAAGCAGGGTTCCCTCCCTTCCTCCAGGGATGTTCGCGGAGCATCCCTCCGTTCTCGCCGAGACATCTCCGACTCCGAGGCAGTAATAGAAATTAATTGAACACCAGACGGATGCAAATTGAATTTAATTGGAAGACTAGATTGGCAATCAATTTAAATTAATTGGGATGCATTGAGATGCACGTTTTACTGTACTCCTGTCTATGAGGGCTGATGGGTAATTAGGGGAACTGCGGGATGCTTCAGATGCAATAAAGAGAATTTAGTAGGACACCGAGCATTTAAAACAAAGGGGCGAGGGTGGGTGCGCGGAAGCCGCTCTTCCAGGCACAGTGCGGTGATGAGGTGCTGGAACAGAGTGGCAGGAGGGATCCGGCATCTAAAGTTCTGCGGGGGAGACTTTGTTACACGGTTTATCTCTGTGGAGTCACTCCGAAGAGCCATCCAGTGGAAAGGGAAAAATCATGTTTACTATCTGTCGTGCGAGTTCTGAATTGCAGAATAGCTCTCTGTTCAATGACGTCTGGTTGAGTTTTGGATTGCAGAATCCCCCTTTGCTGGGTGATGTCTGGTTGAGTGTTAGAATGTCCCTTTGTTAGTTGATGTCTGGTGGTTTTTAGAAGACTGAATGTTCCTTTGTTTGAAGTCTGGTTCAGCTTTGAATTCTTGAATGTACCTTTGTTAGCTGACGCCTGGTTGGTTTTAGAAGACCGAATGTTCCTTTGTTTGAAGTCTGGTTAGGTTTTAGAATGTTCCTTTGTTAGGTGACATCTGATTGGGTTTTAGAATATAAAATGTTCTTTTACTCGGAGTCTGGTTGGGTTTTAGAATGTCCTTTTGTTATCTGACTGGTTGGTTTTCAAAAGACAGAATGTTCCTTAGTTTGAAGTATGGCGTGGTTTTAAGGTCCCTTTGTTAGCAGACTCTGGTTGGGTTTTAGAAGACCGAAAGTTCCTTTGTGTGAAGTCTAGTACAGTTTTGGGTTCTTGAATGTCCTTTTGTTAAGTGACTCTGGTTGGGTATCAGAAGACAGAAAGTTCCTTTGTTTGAAGTCTTGTTCAGATTTGGATTCTTTAATGTTCCTTTCTTGGGTGACTCAGGTTGGGTTTTAGAAGACCGAAAGTTCCTTTGTGTGAAGTCTAGTACAGTTTTGGATTCTTGAATGTCCTTTTGTTAAGTGACTCTGGTTGGGTTTCAGAAGACAGAAAGTTCCTTTGTTTGAAGTCTTGTTCAGATTTGGATTCTTTAATGTTCCTTTCTTGGGTGACTCAGGTTGGGTTTTAGAAGACCGAATGTTCCTTTGTTTGAAGTCTGGTTGGGTTTTGGAATGTCCCTTTGTTAGGCGGCATCTGGTTGGGTTTTAGAATATAGAATGTTCTTTTGTTTGAAGTATGTCTCGGTTTTAGAACATCCCTTTGTTACCTGACTCTGGTTGGGTTTCAGAAGACAGAATGTTCCTTTGGATTCTTGAATGTCCCTTTGTTAGCTGACTCTGGTTGGGTTTTAGAAGACAGAATGTCCCTTTGATTTAAGTATGGTTGGGTTTTAGAATGTCCTTTTGTTACCTGACTCTGGTTGGGTTTTAGAAGACAGAAAGTTCCTTTGTTTGAAGTCTAGTTCAGTTTTGGATTCTTGAATGTCCCTTTGTTAGGTGACTCTGGTTGGGTTTTAGAAGACAGAATGTTCCTTTGATTGAAGTATGTTGGGTTTTGGATTCTTGAATGTCCCTCTGTTTGATGAGGTCTGCTTCAGTTTTGGATTATAAAAATGCCTCAGTTTGATTTCATTGGGTTGAGTTTAGGATGGCAAACGTCCCTTTGTTCGATGACTTTTAGCTTGCGTTTCTTATTACAAATATCCCTTTGCTCAACTCATATCTCTTATTTACAGCACCTAGAAATGGTAAAAGTGCAGTGTGAAGGCTATATTGAAAAAATAGTCAGTTTTCGTATAAACTGTTAGTCAAGGCGCTGCTTCCTGGTCTCATAGGTTGGGTTTTTTAATACAAATATTACGAGTTCTCTTGGCGCGGGGATCCTGTTTCCCCCAGAGCAATTGTGTGACTTCTGTCAGGTGATGTTGGGCAGTCACGGGAATAAGTACTGGGGTACCATGTAGACTTTGTTTGCCCTAAGTGGTTCTGGTGACCCAAGTCCTTTGATCTTAGTACTTTGAAACTAATCTAGACACGCGACCAGGGCCAGCGTTCTTGATTAAGGCAGACGAGGCATTTGCCAACAGCCAGCCTGCAGGCGGTGCCGCAGAGCATCTGTGTTTCACTTTTTAAAATTTGTATTATGCTTTTGGTGAAACAGAAGCAAAGGGGCTATTTCCAATCTATTATCAATCAGATGTCGGAAGTGTGTACTGGTCTTAGGTCAACAAACGGAAGGACAAAAACTTCATAATGTGAGAATCCGTTTCCAAAAAATAAAATGCCCTGCAGGCAAAAAAGGAAATGGGGAAGGTATGCCTCCTGGTCCCATCTAGCAGGTTTAACCCTGTTAGCCGCCTCGTCTTTGATAAATGGGGGAGCTTTGCCTTCAAAGCTACAAAAAACATTTGCAGCACTCAACATTTGTGGCCTTCAAAAAGCATGGGGCCTGGGAAAAAATGACCTCTCTGTCTTCCCTCTTTCTAATGGGTCTGTTGTCTGTGTGTGTATATATATATATATATATATTTTTTTTTGTAGTGTTTTTTTTTTAAAGGGGCGAAGTATAAAAATCAATTTTTTATCGCATTTTGAATTTGAATCTCTCCATCTTTTGATTTGGGACCTACAATGCTTCTACTGTGTCCGCAGCTTATGTGGCGCCACTCAATGCAAGAGTAACTGACTCAATTGACCATTTGTTTGTGTTTTTTGTTTTTTCCAGGGGTGCTCATCGATGAAAAGCCAGAAGCGAAGGCTGCGTTCTCCCCGAAGGTGTCGGGCCTAGAGCGCAGCCAGGAGCTCAGCACGGAGGTGTGCTTTGTGCTGCCGGCGCAAAGCCCCCAGCCCGTCGCGACCGCCATTGTGACTTCCGCTTCCTCAGCCCCCACCTCCAGTGCTAGCCCGCTGGTGAGGGAGTCGTCTGCCCCCGGCCCGGCACCCCCGCCCCGATTAACTCCGCAACCTCAGCCCCGGCCGCTTTCCCGGCCTCAGTCTCGCCCTCAGTCCCGGCCCCAATCCCGACCCCAATCACAACCACAGACTCAACTGCTGCTTCCAGAACTCAGACCTCAGCTGCCCACCCACATCCCGCCTCACCTCAGCTACCAACCTCACCACCATCATCATCAACAGCTTCCGCATAACGGACTGCAGAACATCAGGTAGGTTTGATGAAGGTGCATGCGTGAAACTCCATTTAGGAGCAGCAGTCTAGTCTTTTACTTGGTGGAAGCACCGGGCTCACTATGGATGGCCCATATGGGCACTTTTTACTGGTATCCGGGGCCATTGGATTTATGCAATGCTGCGACATTTTTTGCATAATTATCCATTTGCCACATGATCCATTATTTGCAGCATAATTAGCAGATTTTAACAAAAAGATTACTTCTAGCTCAAATGGATCAAAAGTTATTAAAAATGCAGCGACACGTGTTGGTGCACAGTGGACGGCCCTTCAGAAAGCTTGACCGGCCACCTTCAGTTGCTTGTTGCTGCATGCGAGAGTTAGTTATACTACTTAGGTGAAACTTTTGCTAAGACAGTATTGCAATGGGTGACAATGACAAAATAATGTATCACATGTACAACATTATGACGCATAATGTGCCTGTTTTTGTAGTATAATTTGGTTCTCTCTGCCCCATCGTGTGGCGCTCTCCTAACGCAGAGTTCCAGTGGCCCTGCTTCTATCTTTGTCAAGGAGGATGCTTGAGGCTGCGTCAGTCCAGGGAAGAAATATGTATGTTGAAAGCCATGTAATGCTTCATTAGATTAATATTTTAAGATCCAAACAGCACTGTACAAGGGTTTTCAGCTCCACATAATCCCGTCGCCTCTGTGGGATTCCGTTGTAGCTGTCGACGCCAAGCAGAGTTTGAGTCAACTCATCACCTCTGTTTCAACCCTACAATGTCACATTTTTACAGTGAAAGAGAAACAACAGTCATTAAAAACATATATTTTATCGTTCTGCTTCCCCCTCCCGGTGAGTCTGTGTGCACCGG
Source organism: Lissotriton vulgaris (assembly GCF_964263255.1). Classification (NCBI taxonomy): domain Eukaryota; kingdom Metazoa; phylum Chordata; class Amphibia; order Caudata; family Salamandridae; genus Lissotriton; species Lissotriton vulgaris. The sequence continues at coordinate 84,340,554 of NC_141699.1, forward strand.
AGGCTTGGCCGGCCTTGTCAATGCAGTTCACCTTTGTCTGGCCTTCCAGTGAAGCGTCTCCTCCCCGGGAGGTGTGATGCTGCCAGGGTAGCCTTAGTTAGGCAGCACAATTGTCTGTCTGCATTAAATAATTGTGTAAACCTGAAGTATCCTTGTAAGAAATGTAATTATGTTGCAGAATATTATTAGGACTCCCGTTTTTTGTTGTTGTTTTTTCCCATTTCTGTCTGTATTTTTTGCTAATTTTATCGGTGTTTATCCTTACTTATTTTGGGTTTTGTGAGGAAAAAAATGAAGCTGAAACTATTACTTACTTCATAAATGTGCACTCATACTCAATGCCTGAAGGTTGCTAGTCTTCTGTCTCTATGCATCTGTAAAAAAAATTTAAAAGAGGAAACTAGGAGCCTTACTTGTGTGCTTTGCTGGGACAAACTATTGTACTTTCTGAATGCGTTCATAATTTAGATTTTATTGCCTCCCAATGTGTTAAACTAAAAAAACACAGTTAGGAACACGTTAATATTATTAAAGAATGCACCGCCTTGAAAGAACACTTCTTCAGGGGTAACCTCTAAACACGTTTTGCTTAGTTTTTAGAGCGCCTCTTCCTTGCTTATCAGAGAGTATTATTATTTCCAGAACGCAAAGGCCTTTTGAGTCCAAAGAAAGGCTGGTGAGGGGAAACGTTCCTGTCCTCCCACAGTGCCAAGCTAGACCAGAAGTGCCCATCTGTTTCTGTGGACCTACACCCCCCATTTGTTCCACCCCCACACTAATTATTTATTTTATTTATTTACTGTATTTATAAAGTGCAGAGATTCATCCTCTAGGGGCCTCAAAGCACTAGAAAGCTCCCTGTATGAGGTTAAGTGCCATATGCATGAACACATTTTCCCATAGACACAGAATGGACAAAACCCTTTGATGCATGTGGCACTTACGTCTGTAGGCACTTCTGCGGGTCAGTCTGTTGTTGTGCTGGCTGTGGGCTGAGAGCCGTGCTGCCCATCTTGTGAGCCTGCCTGAATGCCCCTGTGTTGCTTGTTGTCCCGGTCGGTGGTAATAACTTGTGTTTCTCTCCTGTGTTTGCCCCCTACAGTCGCAGCAGCAGCGCCAGCAGCGCCGCCAGCATCGGCCTGCCCAAGCACTTGACCCCCTCGCCACAGATCTCCCAGCACCACCCCTCCGGCCCGGCCTTACCCCTCTCCATCTCGAACCTGGCTACCTCGCACTTTGCCCTCAGGACGCAGAACCAGCACCATCCGGCCATGTTTGCCACCCCTCCCTCGTTACCACCCCCATCAGCGTTGCCCACCAACAGCCTTGTGATTCCAAGTCACCCAGCCGGCCCTGGTTACTCAGGTAGGTGCCCTCTGTGTGTGGGGGGGGTGCTACCGCAGGAAAGGGGGGAAGGTGCTACCACCAAAAAAGGGGTAAGGTGCTACCCAGGGCACAAGTCCTAAAAAAAGAAGTGGGGGGACGCTGACTTCACGACAGGAAGTGACATCACGAAAGGTGGCTTGCACTCAGTTGCAGTTTATAGTTATCGAGCTCCCAGTAAAATAAGTGGGGGGAGGCTGTCCACCCGCGTGGTACCCCGACTCGAGCCCTGGTGCTACTACCAGGAAAGGGGGGAAGGTGCTACCACCAGGAAAGGGGGTGGGGAAGAGGTTGGTGGTATAGCGAGGAATGGTAACCCCTCTATACCACTCTGGTCATCCCCAATTTCTGGAAGAAGACTAGCGAGAGAGCGAGTCAAAACAAACTCATTTATGTGTTTGCTTTACATAGCGCTGGCTTGTGTCACTAAGTCCCTTCACAGCGCTAGCAAACTGGCTGCTTTTGTCTCTGAGCTCAAGCCGTAGAAAGGCTGAAGCTGAATAGTTTAAATGGGGGACATAACGTACCCTACTACATGTCGTAGGTGTAGGGAAGGGGGAATCAACGAGTGATGCATACTGGGCCAAGTGCCCCTGGCATGACAGTGGAAGCCAGAGAGAGGTTGGGGGCAGCCAGCGGCGTACATCGACTGTCACAGGCTCGAAGGGCAGCAGATTGGAGGGTCCTGAGCAAATCCAGATTCTGTCTCAGTGTACATTTATGGATCCCACACTCAAATAAGCAGAAACCATAGGCTTGGCCTCCTTGACATAAGGGTCAGAGAGGGAAGAGAAGGGGGCCTTTGCCTCTACCAGTTGTCTGTAAAAAGAGGCAAAGCTCAGAGTGACGCAAGTATGAATGCCAGGGATCCCACACCAGGTGTTGGCATTATTCGGGCACATCTAGCTGTCCAAACTGGGCCCTGTGCCTGAGCACGAGTAGGGGGTGTGGGGCTCCTTTTAAGTAGCACATGGAATTGAGGACTATAGCTTTGGAGGGTTTTACGTTGAGGGAGAGTTCTTGGTGGGGTTGCATGGGGGGCTGGAGATGAACCATTTAATAATGACCGAGGGAGGGACTGGGTGGTCTTTGTTGGGATTTGGCCCAGAGTTCTTGGTGTGGAGGGTTGGACCGTGTGAGTGTTGCGGATGTAGACGTACGTTGAAGTGGGGAATGTTGGATGTAAGTGTGAAGTTGTGTGGTTGTTAGCTCAAGGGAGGAGTTCTTGGTGTGAAGGTTTGGACCTTGTGAGTGTTGTCGACGGAGACATACGTTGATGTGTGAAGTCTTGGATGCAAGTGTTAAGGCGTGTGGTTGTTGGGTTAAGGAAGGAGTTCCTGGTAGGCATTGGGGAGAAGTCATGTTAAGATGAATGTTTGGTTAAGTGTTGTGTTGAAGTAGCAGATCTTGACAAGTCAGATTGAGTTGTGCATGTTTTGGAGATGAAAAACAGGTCGAGCGCTGGGGTAGAGGCAAGGAGTCATGGCTGGGAGAGCTGGAAAGTGCACACTCGGTGGATGAGGAAAGGGTTGAGTGGGTCGGGTCTGGGAGAATTCATCAGAGATTTGGGGGTGGGCAACTTGGGGTCATTAGCAAGTCAGTCTACATGATGGACTTAAGAGAGAATTAAATGTTGGGGGCTGAAGTTGGGTGCACAGTCGATTTTGACAGTAGATGGATAGGCAGAATTGTTAGGTCTCTTGGTGCACAGGTTTGGGTAGTTATTGATGGGCTTGAAGGGTGGGTTTAAGATTGAAAATGTTCTTACAGAGTGACTTGGCAGTGTAGATGTGTGGTGGGGTTAAAGGAACCTGTTGAGTGTTGGTTTGAGGGGGAGGTCCATGGTTTGGTGTGGAGGGTAATGCACTTGTTGAGGATGAAGGGGTGGTTTTGGGTGGATTATTAATACGGTTTAAATACTTGATCTGGGGTAGAAAGGGTCCAGGTAACTTGTGTCTGTAGATAAAACAGGGCTCAGATTGTTTCGTAGTAGTAGTGAGGCAAGTGTGCACAGTTTTATCCCTTGAACACTGAAGATGGTGACTGAGGTTGGGGCCGGTGGCGAGTGATTGAGGTATGAGTTGAGCAGAGAGGGCTGCATAATTTTTACATTGTAAATCCCTGCGCTTGGTTTGACATGGAATAACTCTGTGCTCTCTTCTCTCTAGATACCAGTCTGTTGATATCATTCAACCAACCAATCATGTATTGCCAGCCTCATTCTGGGATCCTTATTGGCACTTTGTCTCAAGCATCGCTCTTACCTCCGCCCATGAGTCCTCACGTGGAGAACCACCACAGCATGACCTGCCGAAACAGGGAGTGCCAGGTAAGAACCTTTCGGGGATCTTCTGGGGTGATTCATGCACCACCTTTATTGTCCGTCTGTGCCTATTGTGTCTGTATTTTTTTATCCAAAAGCTGCTGAATGGCCAAGACCACTCAGATATTTAATTTTAGAAGGAACAAAGTGACAAAATGAAAAAAAACAGAGTTGATTGGTCCTGCCCAACTTAACAGAGACATGGCCATGTCCATTTCTTCTGAGAGCCGGTGGCTAGCAGCTCCAATTCCAGGTTACTACAGTCGATAGAACCCTACAAGCTTGTGTAATAGGGGGGTGGGAGGACGCTCACGCATGGATCAAAGTAACATTTTTGTAAAGTGTAAACCCATTTAAGAAAATTCTAGCAGAGGATTGGACCCTCTACAGAGAAGGTCCAGCCTCCACTTGAGTCTTTGAAATCGGCATTGTCACTAATAATTTTCCTTTCTGTGCACTTTCCACAGTAGATTTGCTGTGCGGCAGCACTTTAAGTAACAAGTGTCATTTGTGGCCCCAAACCAAAGCATTCAATGGGGTCAGATAGGCTGGTGTCTCTCAAGTCATGGTGAGGCCTTAAAACAGTCTCCTTCCGCTGTAGGTAGGCAGTGCTTACTGAAGAGCGGTGAAGGTTCCTTCCAGGTGGCTCGGGCTCACCTGAGGCCAGCTTGGTCTCCATCCAGTCTTCCAGTAGCGCCTCGTCACCAGCAGCGCCTCGTCACCAGCAGTGTTCATACAGATCAAGATTGCCCCTGTCTTTCTTCTGTGGGCCAGTTCAGAGTCCTTCCACAAGTGGTCAGAGATTCTTCGTCCGAAGCCAACGTGCCCCATAGGCACTTTGGGGTTTCTGTAGCCCCTGTCCAGGGCCCTGGTATAGCATCAGACATCACATTTTAGTAGCCCGTGTTAGCCGACTGATCCTTGACTGACTCACTGGCTCATTTTGTGGCCGGAGACGCATGTGGCTGCCTTGGCACCAGCCCTTGTTTTTCTCAAGCCTAGAATCCGAGAGAAGAGAGGTTTTAGGGAGTTGCTAAAGACAAGAATCAGAAGCCTAGTCTTGCATTGCAGAATGTGTAGCCTCCATCATGCTGCCCCGGCTGGTGCTGAGCCAGGAGATGTCCTTGTGCTTTCTTCAGTATCACCGGCGGCTTGAAACTGCTCCTTATTGGTAAAACAGGCAGGCTACAGTGTCAAGATGATCTTTGTAATAAGAAGTCGACGTAAGGTTGACGTAAGATTCGACTACTACAATTGTACAACTGTTGCCAGAGACCTTCGTAGATTACACCATTGGAACGGTCAACTTTCGAGTGACAAGTTTGGGGTAATATTTTTCTGAAAGGCTACTTGTCTCTTTGCGGGCCCTAAATGCATTTTCTATCATTTAAATTGACAAAACGTTATTGGATCAACACAGAAAAGGCTGCTGCAGGATACTTTCTCAGATGCCTGTTGCCAACATCCTTCTCTGCCCCCATTGCAAGATGGTTCTGGGGTGATCAGGACCTGTGAAGGGAATATCCTGTGCCAACAGCTGCCAGGCACCCCAGGCTGCTTCTAAGCGCCCTCTCCATTTCTATCCACCTGTCTCCAGGTGGCTCTCTTGAAGGCGAGAACCATGGTGCACACTAGAGGTACCCGCTTCTCAAGCTGGCGGTGTGGGCCACTTGCATGGGAGAACATGGTCAGTAGCTCATCGGTCAACACACGGCAAGCTCTCCTGGTGACACCTGTTGTTCATGCGTCCCCATTTAGAAATGAGCAAACCATTTAGTTTCTGATTCAGAGACTCGGCCGGTCTGCCCTCAGACACGTCTCTGGCGACCCATCAACTAAAGGACCACACGCCTCTGAACCTTGGAAGGCCTGCCCTATTTAAGGCGCGCCCTCTGATGCTGGTGTGATTTGTTCCTGTGGGGCATATCCGTCCCAGGCAGGGGAATAATATCAACATGGCGGCACTTCACAGACTTTGCTACTTCAGTGGTTTGTGTGAGACAAAAACATTGTCAACCAACTCTACCATGACCCGGCAGCCTGCCCGACGCTCATATTTTTTCCGTAAGTGCTCCACAGTGTTGACTGAAGCCTTTTTGGCTGAAGTTTTGTCACAAAATGTGGGTAGACAGTCAGGACCCTGTTAGCCGACACGGGTCATCTGCCACCCATGGGGTCTGGTGGCACGTCCACCAAACTTAAAATGGCGTACTTTGCCTCTAAATGGTAGTTCTTTGTTTTGTATGTGTAAACGAGTAACACTATGTAGGTGTATCCCTTATTCTTTGTTTTCTTCTCATTCTAGTTTGACAAGTACACCCCCAAGTTGGACAGCTCTTTCTACCGACATTCCAACGTAAGTTACACCTCTTTCTTGTGGCCTCCTGTTTGCCTGAGTTTGCTTAGTACTGTGTTATCCTTGTTCCCTTCTCTTGTGCTTCATATATTACTTGTTCCCTTCTCATCAGTGGTTACGTCAGCCAACATGCTTACCTCCCCTCATTCATACAGTACCTTCCCGAGTCTTTCCTTTCATGAAGGGAAGGGGGGGAGGAGGGGGGGACAGCAACAGAAGTCGACTGGGCTTTGAAATCCATTTTTTGCTTTTTATAATTTTCTCCTTCTTCCTGTACCTTGGGTCAACTCTGGATGTCATTAGAGGTCAAATGAAGCAAAATGTCACATGCCTATGATTTTGGTGACACGAAATCTGTAGTTTATTTCTGGAAACAATGTATTACATTTAGAATGAAATGTTTTCAAATAGAAAATTTCGACGAGAACTACTACTAAGTTATTCTAGGTTATGTTGGCTACCAAAAAGAATCTATTAGCAGTCATGTTTTTTTTACTGAAAATATCTAAATCACTTTCATCAGTACTTATGTGTGCATCACGTGCTTCTGCCTGAGTAGCTCTGTGCCTGTATCCTGATCTGGGCTAACCTGTAGTGAAACAGGGAGGTGACTCAACCAGCCACTGCTTCCGGAAGGCCTGGCCAGGTGTGGCAGAGCCTGGCATGTGTAAATGACTCTAAATTTTCCCTTATGGCTGCTTTGAGGCATGGGCCGGATGTGTGCACTTCTTGCTTCCGGATAGCCCGCCCCCTCTGGCGTCTTCTGGTACTGCGCCTGACTTGCGTTCTCTCCTTCCTTCCGTCTTTAGTTCTTCCCGTCGTACCCTCCAACGATGCCCCCCATGCTGCCCCATTCAGGCCCCTTCGGGTCACTTCAGGGAGCCTTTCAACCCAAGGTGAGTGCTGGCGTCCTGCCATTCTTACCTATATTTAAGGAAGTCGATAGTGTGTGCGACCCATTTTTCTCCTTTGTGTTATTTTTGGTGCAACATTTTTTTTCTGGTTTACTGTCTGTGAAAGCTTGAGGTGTGCATTAAAATGACAGCAGGGCAGATTACAATGTCAGTTTCCTGCAAGAGTGTCCGAGGCTGGAGTTCCTTGAGTGATGTCATAGTTTCACGATAATTGAATGACGTCACGTGCCTACTAGCTCAGATGCTGTCACAGTCTAGGGTAGCAAGATCAGTGACACAACCCCAAGTACCTGCCGCAATGCTGTCTCGGGTGCATGCGGTGAGGGGGACATGTCGTCGACCCAGGGTCCATGTGGGGGGCTGGGGAGACATGTCATAGACATAGATCCATGATGCATCTGGCGGGATATGGAGGAACATGTCATAGATCCAGTGTGCATGTGGGGGGCGGGGGAGAAGTCATGGATCCATGGTGCATGTGGGGGACGGAGGGAGGGGTGAGGGGGGACAAGTCATGGATCCATGGTGCATGTGGGGAGGCGGAGGGAGGGGCGGGGAGGGATATGTCATAGATCCAAGGTGCATGTGGGGGGCGGGGAGGGACATGTCATAGATCCAAGGTGCCAGTGGCAGCCTGCCTTCGAGGAGAGGGCAAGGAATGCCCTGGCAGCTCGTGATGTGGTGCAAAGTAATTTTCTCACTTTCTTAGCGCCATACTGAAATGCAAATGAGCCTCCGAACTTTGTGGGGCTTTGCCATTGTATAATCCACACATGTGTGCCCCACAGTGGGCATTATGGAAGGGGCAGTGCAAGCATCTGTGGTCCCTTCAGTAATGTGTGCCTTGGCGTGATGTCATCAGTTCCCTCGGGTGATGTCACATTCTCAGGTACCTGTAATTGTGTCGTGGTCTCAGGTTCCGCTGCACTATCGGAATCTGTGTTGTACGAGGGTTGGTGTGCACGGCCTCTTACCTCTGTGACCTCATGTTATTCACTCTTACTGTGAGTCTCTCGCACCTGCGACCACAGACCCTCCTTAACATCCCTTTGTCCTTTCTTTCCAGACCTCAAACCCCATCGACGTGGCAGGGCGGGCGGGCGCCGTTCACCACAGCCTCCTGCAGAAGACACCCGGGGTAGGTGGCACGGCTTTCGCCCACCAACCCTGGTGCTGCCAGCCGAGAACATTGAATCACGCCCGTTGCTTACAGGGCCTGACTACTTTCTTCTAAAATTCAGATCCCAACACTTTCACTATCATTGTTTACTTTAACATTACAGGGGTCAATCAGAGAATGATGTCATTAAGCCTTAAAACACAACCAGACCTCAAACAAATAAGCATTGCTCCATCCATAGCCAGCCAGAGGTCCTCAAACAAAGGTTGTCTTTGGAATCTAGAACCCCACTAGTAAGCATCAAACAAAGTGACTCTCTTGAATCTAAAAACCACTTAACATCAAATAATGGGGCATTTGGTAATCTAAACCCCAACCACTTCCCGCCAAAAAAATGTTCTCTTTCGTATCTCAAACCTAACCTCTTGTTATGGAACAAAAGTAAGCTCTGGATTCTAAAACCCAACCACTTGCCATCAAACAGTGCATTCTAGAAGCTAAAATCCAACCACTCACCGTCAAACAAAGTGTCTCTCACGTATCCAATTCCCAACCACTTACTATTGAACAACTGTACATCCTACAATCTAAAGCCCAGCCACATCCCATCAAATAAAGGGGTGTTCTACAATCTAAAACTCAACACCTACCACCAAACAAACCATCTCTTTTGTATCCCAACCAATTTCTTCCGAACAAAAGTATCTTCCGCAATTTGAAACCCAACCTCTTACCAGAAAATGAAGGGGCGTCCTGGAATGTAAGACCCACCCACTTCCCATCAAATAAGTGGATATTCTAAAATTCCTTATTTTTAATTAATCTTTTCAGAGCAAGTTTGGATAAAGGGAAGATGGTGTATTTTCTTTCTCTGGAAGGCCCCTTTAAGGGTAAAATATGTAATTACATTAAGGCCACGTCACCCCTGCTATGGATACGCCAGAGAGGATCTCCCATTCCTAGAAGTTAGTGCTCGTAGGTGTAGGAGTGGAACACGGGGATAATAAGAGCTTAAGACACAACTGGAAAGGTCACCAATGGAAGCAAAAATACTCATTCATGAGCAGGGATCCCATACTCTCAGTTCAGGCTGCGGGCTACAATATGCCCCCCTCCCCCCTTTACTCAACCAATACGAAGCCATCCAGTTTGGCTGAATCCATCACCAATCTTCTAAAGTTCACCCATGCCAAGAAGCGTTGAAAAAAGTAGATGTCATTCTTGAAAACACTGTAAAGCCATGCATCCCCAGACTCCAAACAATAGCTTCTAGATGTATTAGTGACACCCTTCCCCCACCCCCACCCCAATCTTTTGCATGCTCAGAGGAGTTCCCCGTCTTTCAGTGCCTTCTCAAAAAACAACTGGTTGTCAAGAATTTTGGTATATCAAATGTGATATTTTTTAATAACCGGTCCTAAAACTTGAGGCTGTTGGTAAAGTGTAAATTGATTTTCATATTTTTATTTCTTGTAGGTAACGGATCCGTACCGGTCATCTGTTAGAGTAAGTTGACAATTTCCAAATCTGTTTCATCTTGTTAGTGCCTCATTAATTCAGACCTCTCCCTGCTCCCACACCCCTCTTGCCTTAAAGAGTTTTTAAAACCTATATAATAGACTAGTAAATCAAATCTGTAAAAGTGGTTCGGAAGAGTCGATGAAGGCCAGAAATATAGTAGTTATTTCACGACTCTGGTGATAAATGTCTTGCACGCTCTTGTGACGAACACTCCTGACCCTGTTTGCTGTGGCTTTCTTTGTGTTGCAGAAACCGGGGAAGTGGTGTGCGGTGCACGTGCAGATAGCCTGGCAGATTTACCACCACCAGCAGAAAATGAAGGTAACCGTGGGGGCCCGGCCGTAGTGGTGACGGGTTGTAGTGGTAAGGTCCCTACTCTCTGTCCCTTCGATGCCAGCTACCTCAAAGTTAAGTTGAGCTCCACAGAAGTGGCATCAGAAACTTCGACAAGATGGCGGGAGTCATATAGGGGTATGGCCATGGTTTAGTGTGGGCGGGGCATATAGTTATTTTGCACAGAGAGGGCATGTATGGTTTGCCCATGGTATAGGGCACGACCGCATTGTGAGATGCCCTTGGCTCAGGGCATAAGTGACATGACCTCTGTTTGGGACAGGGTGGCCATATTGTCTGCCCATGGTTTAGGGCAGAGAGGGTGGGCCTATAGTGTTCTATGCGTGGTTTAGGGTGGGGGTAGAGGTGTTATACAGTGGTCTGTCCATGGTTTGGGCAGAGTGGACATATAGTGTCCTGTCCATGGTTTAGGGCAGGGATGGCATATAGTGGTCTGCCTACGGTTTAGGGCATTGAGTTATATAGTTTCCTGCCCAGAGTTTTAGGGCAAGGTCAGTTTATCATTGTGGGGGCATATGTCAGACTGTCCATTGCACACATGCAGATGAAAAAAAAACCTTACTTTTTTGTAGTGCTTAGAGTACCCCGAAAGTATGGATCTTTAAAAGGACCCGGATGTCCGACTGGCAGCCTGGCACTGTGCCCTGCGCCAGGCTGGTAATAGTCCACGCGCTGCTTGTCTCAGTGCTGGAAGCTCATTCCGGTATATGTTACTTGGATAAAGGTGGAGTGGGTTGGTGCAGTCCACCACCCACCCCATCCCTGTGCAGACCACATGTCACGTGCCCTCGATTGTCAGTTCACCCAGGAAAACCTTCTGCAACTGTTATACCTGTATCTTCATTTTTACATGAAAGCTAAGATGTGAATGTTTTTTTTTTCTCCCCTTGAAGCAAATGCAGATGGACCCCCATAAACTGGACATCTGTGGTAAACTGGACCTGTTCAGCAGGCCGCCCGCCCCCGGAGTCTTCCCGGGGTTCACCTATACACACGAGCTGGCCCGGCCCTTGTTCTCCAGCACTGGTAAGAGAAGCCTGCATGTGTGTGTGTGTGTGTGTTAGAGGGTGTATTCCCTCTGGTAGTGTTCTTTCAGTGTTGAAGCCACTTGCCAAACCTCCTTCTCAACATGTGCCAATGAAGCAATACGAAGTGGAATGCCACAGGGCACACGTATCATCAGCAGCATCGGGGTACGTGCAGGCACAGTGAAGAATGCCCTTTCTTAGCAGCCATGGGGCATGCACCAGTACACAAACATGCCGCAGATCACACTGGCAGGCAGCAGCTATGAGATTTTTCACCCAGAGAGCCCTGAATCTCCATTCACGACACAGCTGCTGAGTCTATTTCTTTAAATGATTCCAGCTTTCTACCTTGTTTCCTGTTGTAACAAGCATTTGTAATGCAATCGGTCTCACCTTTGGGACCCTATATGTATTTAGCTATACAGCACATTAGCCTGGGTGCTGAAACATCTACTGTTCCTTAACATGGAGGGAAAGTAAGCACCAAACTGCGTGTTATGCCAGGTATGGAAACACATGGAGAGAAATATTGCCTTTCAGCAGGAAATGGTGTAGTCCAAAGCTCTGTTTTTAATATAAAATCAGGGCCTTTGGTGGTCATATCACTGAAAAGACAAGATTTTGAAAAAAATATTATTGTCTACGGGTGCTCGTGGAATACAATTTCTATGGACTGGAATCTAGAGAGTCCTAAAGTGATTCTGGTATTTTACTGACCCCTGCTGGTCGTTTTCTATCAAGAACTTTAAATAGAGGCAGTTGCCAGAAACATTTTAAAAAGTACCTCAGCAGAAAGCAATACTGGTATTTTACTGACCTCTACTGGTTGTTTTCTATCAAGACAGTTAAATAGAGGCAATTGAACAGAAAAAAAGTCCCTAAGCTGAAGCAGACAAGTCCTAGAGCTGATCTCCAGAGCTCACAAAGTACATACACATATAAGTATATACTAAAGTATATATACTAAAGGTCTTGAATGCTCGACCTAAAAAATTTAAGCACAAAGGAATTCCAACCCGCACATATTAAAATACGTAACGCACACAAGCACAGCTCTATTAGCATCTTACCTTTTCTTTTCACCTTTTTTTTTCACAAAATGCACGTATCTTGGTAAAGAGACTTTTGCAATAGTTTGGCAAAGGATTGAATTATTAATTAAGTTATTAGTCACCAGAGTTTGTGGTGTATCTGGCAGGTAGTGTTGCGCCTCGCTCCAAATCTTCAGGACATCCTGTCTCCAGCCCCGGGCTTTCCGTTAATAATCATTGTTGCCGCATGCGTTAGTCCGATTGGATCTAAAGAAGTAAAGACTACAACTCCCAGAAGGCTTTAGTGTGTGACTGGTAACCCAGGACTGGAGCGGGAATGTTCTGCCATCTTGCAGCTGGGTGGCCCCATTAGATGAGGATGTTTAGAGGGTGGTGGTAGGCAGAAAGGTCAGCGGAGGTCAGGTGAACGGTCTGCTCATCACTCTGCAGTATCCCGCGTCAGCAGGGGATTGCGACGCAAAGATGGGTCTCTGGCTCCTGAAGATGGCGTCTTGGAGGAAGGCGCCGTGCCGCCTTGGCATTAAGGTGGTAAAGCCAGAAGAAGAGATGCAGCAGGACAGGGTGGTTGGATAGTTCTCCCTTTCGGTGTGCGGATTGTCACCTACGCTGACGACACCCAACTCGTGGTCTCTTTAGACCACAAGGAGGGCTCGTCCAACACGCTGGGTCCGTGTCTAGAGGCTGTTGCTGAGTGGATGCAACTCTCCCATCTCAAACTTAATGGGGAGAAGACCGAGATCATGCTACTAGGCAATCCCTCTCCTACTTCCTTGCCGCTGAATTGGCCTTCATGTCTCGGTGCTCCTCCTCCTCCAAAAGACCAGATAAAGAGCTTTGGAATCTGGCTGGATAGAGCACTGGATTTCTCGGTCCAAGCCACAAAGACAGCCTCTGTTTGCGTGGGGTGGATGAAAATGCTCAGGTAAGTGCTCCCCCTACTTCCATTCCAGGCGAGAAGGGTCATGGTTCAGGCCCTGATACTCTCTCGCCTGGATTATGGAAATGTTTTATATCTAGGTGCTCTGTCAACAGTGACAAAAAAACTCCAAGTCACTCAAACCTGTGCCGCGCGCCTACTGTTTAACATCCCTCGTTGGCAGTCAGCGAGAACTGCCCTAAAAGAGCTCCATTGGCTCCCAGTGGCTGCCAGAACACTGTTTAAGGCCATGTGTATTCTGCACAAATCTTTTCATCAAACTGGCCCGGCAGTGCTGCACCCCTTAGTATCGCCCTATGTGCCACATAGAACTCTTCGCTCGGCCTCTTTGCACCTGGCAACTACGGCAAAAATCAAGAAAGCCCGTTGGGGTGGCCGTTCATTTACCTGTTTAGCGGCAAAGGCATGGAATTCACTGCCTCTACCCCTTAGACAGAACGACAACTTGATGTCATTTAGGAAAGACTTAAAAACTTACCTTTTCTCAAAAGCGCACTAACTATGCCCGCAGCCTTACACAGTAATCAATCATAAGCGCTGCGAGGCCTCCGGGTAGTTATGCGCTATATAAGTGGAATTTTTCATTTCATTTCATTTCATTGGAGGACATTAAGAGAGGCAGCGGTGGCAGTGTCGATTCCCACCACAGCATGCGATAGGCTGCTCCCCTTGGAGGGAGGGGCGCCTACAAGAGTGATGTACTTGTGGCCTCAACTAATCACACAGCATTAATAGGATATCTATTATCGACAGTGATTCTTATTAAGGAAATATCGAGCAAATAAATTGCATTTCCTATCAAGCAGAATACAGGTATCAATTAAAGAATAGCTCATTACATGATTTATTATCTACAGTTACAGCCAATCAAAAGGCAGCTCACACCAGCATCAATTACACAGTTTCCCAAACCTAACAACACTAACAACACATTTGGAGCAACCAATCAGCCTTATTTTAAGCGGTGGAAAGCTTTAACGGATTAGTCGTAAAATTAAATTCACAGCATTTTACTACCAAATGCTCCACTTTAAAAATAATATTCATTCACACATGTGCTTTGTGTCGAGGATCAGAGCACAAGTCAGGAGGAAGCTGGAGTGTCTTCATGCTTGAAGGGTTGGGGGTAGTTTGGAGAGTGTGTCATGGTCAATAATAATATCTGCAAATAATTGAAACCTGGAACATTGCTTCACCCCCTTCTCCACCTAAGATGAAATCACATTGTCGTCTGGCCAAGTTGGAAAGATGAGTGAAGTTTTATGTGACATCGAATTAAAATGTCCCGGAGGAAATCTGTTCTGGAAACACTTCTTCAGCAGACATTTTCCCTTGAATTTTTCCATATAAATAACTTTACTCGGATTGCAAATCCGTCTGTCTCATGTTGAAAAAGTCCTCTGCAGTGTTTTTCAAGCTCACTTGGACCCCTTGCCTCATTCAGGGAGTGGAGTGACCCACCCCCCTTATTACTCCAACTAGCCTGCTCTCTTTTTAGCAACTTATTTCATGGGCCCACACTACTCTCAGCCCCTCCTCTCTCCCACCCACTTCACAAATTGATTGTTCTTTCTTTGCCCCGTTCTCTTCCCATCTCTACCCTTACCTGTACTATAATACCTCTAACTCTGCCTGTTCCGAAGCACCTTTACCCAAATACCTCTATGCACACCTGTGCAGTAGTATCGCCACCTTTGCCTATACTTGGGCCACTGGAGTTATGCGGCAGATGAGAAACACATTTTGCTGCAGGGTTGGCTCAGTAATGCAGCAAGAAAAGGCAGCATATGATGCATAGTGCAGTACATTTTGTTAGCATTCATTTTGCCATTTTTACACTTGGTAAGACTGCCTGGGAAATTATTTCATCTTATTAGCTTCAATTTAACGCCCAAATACAGCAATAGGCAGCTGAAAGATGACCAGTTAACCTTTGTGACGAGCCTACCAGTGCGCAGGAACGCATGTTGCTATGTTTTTAGTAACTTTTGATCTGTTTGAGCTTGAAGCAAATTTGTTTTGTTAAAATGTAAAGATTATACAGCAGATGATGGATTATGCGGCAAAAGCGGCAAATTCCATAGGTATGTGAAAACACACAGGAGAATCACATAATTCCAGTGGCCCCGCCTATACCGACTTCCATCCATCCTCTCTCTCCTTTCCTGCTGTTTACTTTCTCTCTCCCTCCCTTTCTCTCCTTCTGTGCTATCTATATCTCTCTCTCTGATCCCTTTCTCTCCCTCTCTATCTTGAAGACCCCCGTGCCTGTCGCAACTAACTCGGGGGAGCTGGGGAGAGTGTCAGAGGCACCAGAAACTGCTTTGGGCTTTCAAAACCAGCCTCAAAGGGCTCCAGCCCACCAGGGAAATGCCCAGTGGAATTAAAGGCCTGTCTGGCCCAGAATACAAATGACTCTTTCCTTTACTAAATGTCCCCTGCTTACTCCACTCACCAGTAATACTGCCACTTTCCCTGTCTTCATGTGCTGTTTCCTTGGCCATTCTTCCCTTTTCCAGTTGGTTTTGTTGTCTAATTTCATAAGATGTTTTGTGGCTGCACCGAAGTACCTGGTTATCAGCCTGATGTTCTCGTATTCACCATTTTGTGTTTTTTTCTGAACTGAGGTAGAGTCATCTGAGGCAGACCTGGTCTGTATGTTTCGCGTGAAATCGGATGCCATGTGTTGTCTGGAGGTGCATGTTGCAGCATCTCTATGTGATTGTCACCATATTTGTGCCTGTGATTCAACACTCAGTGCTGCGTCTCCAGAAAAGGAGCGGGGAGACAGTGATTTGCAGAGATCACACTGTGTTGTCAAGCGGGGAGGTTGCGCCACACTCGGGACTCTAGTTTCCACAGTCCATAAGTCAGCCACCAGCCCCTGAGCAGACGGATATTAAAGAAGGCAAATGAATTGCATCCTTCGTATCTGGCGGAGATTGGTGGCCGCGCGCCGTCTGTGCCGATTAATCACCCTGGCTACCCACGTGCAACGGGGAGCAGGATACTATCTGGGGGCTGCAGAGCAAACTGCTGCCGAGAGATGGATCCACCTGCAGCCTTCCATATCACAGGCATCCCTCTCACCTTATCGAACAAGTGCACCGCCGGCGCGCGCCGCCGCCTCCGACGAGCATCCTTGTTAGTCCCAGAGATGGCCCTTATCGCGCACCTGCTGTCTGCGAGACAGATGCCGGCATGGCTGGCAGTGGCCATACTTAATAACTACCTGACAGGCTCGCGAGAGGTGGCTGGGCGTCTTATTATATATTTTCGGCTTTATCAGCTGCCTGGTGCTTGGAGGAGTTTGTAAGCTGTCGAGACCAGCGGCATCTCCATCCATTACGCACCCCCTGGATTCTGGATAGATGAAGGGTTTGTGTACTTCAGTCCGTTGCATGCTGGCAAGTGCTGTATCATATTTAGAAATAGTCCCAGTTGGCACTGTGAGTGCCAGCACAGATTTTTCCCCACCCATTCTTGTGAGTTCACATCTGTGTCCAGAATAATCAATTGATAGTAAAAACAGTAATATTGTGTTTATGTAGTGCTTATTGCCACCAGCCTTGCGCTTCGAAGCACTGTAAGTAACTCCTTTTCTTTTAAATCCAACACAGTGGTCCCTGTTCTACTAACCTCTCTTGTGTGATCAGACTGATGGGGTCCACCGCGAACCCCCTCACTCTTAAACACGCCCCTTCATTCTTAAACAAGCCCCCCTCTTGCTGCCTCTCGAACTGTCATTGTTCCAGGCACATGCCTGGAGATGGCCGACCCCACAGATTCTTGGTGTAGTTCTGCAGTAGAGTTGGTCAAGCAGTATATAATCTTGTCACCCCAGTTCATCAACCCTGTTTCCTGTTGTATCCCTCCTCTACCACAAGCCGAAGTGAGTTTTGTTCATTCTGAGGAATCGAATCCCACTAGGGTGGTTAGTTCTACTTTGGAGTTTATGACTACATGCTCAAGTGGTTCTTCAATGCATCAGCAAAATGAGGAGAGGACCTTGGATGTGAATTTATAATTGTAGTAGCTTGTTTTATGATAAACACTGAATGTCACACCTCTGCCATTTTGAGTGACTGTAAATATCCGAAGTTACTTTTACCCACTTTTATTGTACTCGGATTACCATCATCAAAGCTTTATTTCGATATAAAAATATAAAAGCATTTTCCATATTGTTTTTTAAAAGAATTAAGAACAAATTTAAAACACAACAGGATAAAACGTATTCCCCTCTTATACAATCAGTAAATAACAATTCATTCAAAGAAAGGAGAGTACATAGTTATAAAATCAGTTACCATCAATCATTGAAGGTAAAGATGTACAATACATAGTAGTTAAGATTGAATTAAATAATCACTACTCGGATTACCTCCCATTGGCGGTTGAGTCTGCCCTGCAGGATTCGTGCTCACGGCCCGTGTACGTCTCCGCAGTGAGATTCCAGCTATCACCCAATGGTCTGAGCTACTGTAGTTGGAAGAGAGCTGGTCTTTAACCCCTTCGATGCTTGTGACAAGGTCAACTCGTCATGGGTGTTACCTGCGCTGTGCGTTTGACGAGTTGACCTTGTCACATAACAAGGGATTTTTAAAATTGCAGCACAGCACGGGAATGTGCTGTAGCAATGATGCGGTTAACCCCTTCACTGCTGGCCCGTTTCCGCCCCTGTGCTGTAAACAAATGAACAGGGGCGGGCCATGACGAACCCCAGCCGTCATCAGCACACGAGCACCGTAGTGCATGACGGCTGGGGTTCGTCATCAGCATGCAAAGGGTTAAGACGGAATTCTCTGAGGCTAATTCAGGAAGCTGGTTTATTTGGTGGAGAGCTGCCTTCGGAGAACTGTGTGTACCTGCAGATCACAGGGGGTTTGCACCCCTGCTCTTCAGCTACGGAGTTTGCTTCCACTGCCTGTTTAAGGACCAGACCTTCGTATCCTCTTAACGTACAGCACCACATCACTGGAACCTATTTCACATTACCACTCGGGCCTCAAAAAATCATAAAAATGTTACTCGACATGCAGGTCTAGTGACTTAAATGATCTACTCAACCTAATTGTAATGCCCTTGACCCATAAATTGGTTTCAAGTGATGTGATCCTGGGGAAATATTTCAATTCACTGAGCCATCCTTTGTTTCCTTACCCCACATGAGTGCACCTTGAAACATGCAGGTTCAGCAGGTCTGCTGTACACACAACTCTTTTGTTCGATTTAACAGACTAAACGTTTGCTCCATATAGAATAGAAATCTTGCCACATGTAGGATGTACCTGACTCCCCGACTTGTCTCTTTGTTCATTAACAGCATTGTTATCAGGGTGGGGGCAGTCAAGTTTCTTAATTTACATTTAAAACCTATCACTTTTAATAAATGCATACCTAAAGCATGAAGTGGTAGTACACCGCCATTTGCAATCAGCAGATTTTACAATGAAATGACCCCAAAATTTCCCCCTGTATGCGATTTTACTGAAAAACTATATAGTGTACAAGCAATGTTTGGAGATTGAGTAAATATTGAGTAAATATTTGTCATTCACACATCACCAGGTAAAGTGTTCTGATCCTGTTTAGGTCTTTGGATCACACTTCTCAAATGCAAAAAAAATGTGCTTTCGTGCTTCCTGATATATTTTGAAATATTTGTACTATTCATTTACAAGCTATTTTAATGTTGTGTTAGTAAAAAGAACTGCCATCTCACATCCTTTGTCTCACAATGATTGTCACAGCTCCCTGGACAAAAACCTCTAACTGTAATAAAGAAAGAAAAATAAACGAAATGTTCCAAGCAGCAATTAGGAAAAAGACAAACTGACATTTGACCCTGTTCCTTGAATAGACAGCAAATGTGTCAAGATAAAAACAAGATTTAATGGCATCTTTATTGTTCATTCACTTTCTGAATGAACAGAGCACCTGCTCCATTCCAGGTTATGTTCACTTGCCAGAAGGGACCAGTAGGTGCAAAAAATACCTCGACCTGAAAAAACCTGAAATGAACAGTAGATTTTTCCTGCCATTGTTCACGTAACACAAGTGCTGAGCCACCGAAACTTTTCCTTCGAATCCATGTTAATTGACTGAATGCCATCTTTGGTGTGAAGGGGTGGCCTTGTGGTGCAGGCCAAGCCTTGTGGTGAAGGTCAATCCTTGTGGTGCAGGTCAAGCCTTGTGGTGAAGGTCAATCCTTGTGGTGCAGGCCAAGCCTTGTGGTGAAGGTCAAGTGATTAGCCAAGTGGTAACAACCTGATTCCTTATGCTTTGCTGTGTTCTGCTCTCTGACCTGCAGTTCTTCCTCAAAGTCACAGGGCGGCAGTGTGGGGTTCACCGTGACAAGCTACGGCCACACTAACTCTCTTCTTTCCTCTTTTCCAGGGTCTTCTCATCCCACGGCATCCCCCTACGGACCCTCGTCGCACCACAGTGGCTTCCTTCCCACCGGCCACCTGGCAGGTAGGCGTAAGTACAGTGCCTTCCCTCTTACTGCGCCCTTTGGTTTCACCTGTTGACCAGTTGATGTGCTACAGAGTGCCAGTCTGCGGAAGTGTCTACCTAGTTGTGAAAGATGTTGCCAGCCGCTGCACCACTGCTCTACGTTTGCATCTTTACCCACCTTGTGTGTGTCGAGGCCACTCTGAGAAATAGCCGTCAATTCGGAATGCCAGAGTATTAAGGCGATGGATGCAGATATGTTGATAGCAGATTAAAACTGCCCATTAATTCTACCCATCCCAGCCTGATTAAGCAACAAGACCTCCCTTAGTCTATAACTCCTACTGTCTGAAGCGTCTTCAGTTACATGTTCGACTTTGCCAACATATCTGGGTTGGTTGCCAACAAAGGTGGCCGTGTGGTAGGTAAGGGCTAAACCTTGCTTTCGCAGATTCCAGGGACTGCAGACTCCGGTGGCCCTTCATGTCACATACAAGGAAGCTAGACAGGCCTGATTTGTGATGCCATAGAAATACACAGTCCGGGGTAGCTCTCTGTGAAGGGCAGGCTGTGCTCTGGCCCTGCAACTGACAGACCAATGCAAACTTTTTCCTCCTGGACTTGTTAACATCCAAACTTTCATTATGTGAATGTTTAATTATATTCCTAAGAACAACAGCTATAACTTAAATGTCAAAAAATAACCAATTATGCTCCAACTGCGATATTTAGAATCTCATAAATATTTAATAAAATGCACATAAAATACTAGTGAAATTAGTTAATATAGTTTGTCATGCATTGGATCAGATACAACGTCAGATAGATTTGGTCCAAAAATCACATTGGAAACAACTGTTTCGAATCAAAGTGCTAAAGTTAATCGGTCACACAATAATACAATAATAAGAATTCTTGTGTTGGTTTGGCTGAACCCTATCCCCTGTGCCTTTATAAAAAGGGTTATTCTCTATGATGCTTGCAACTGGCAGCTTTTGTACATCTGTATTATTCGTAGCCCCCACCTCAATTTCTGCCTGATTAGCCCAAAATGTATCCCAAATCAACGTTTAGGTGTTGGGGTTCCTAGCCAGTTCTGGTTGATCTGACATCGAGCTCAGAGAACCCAAAGGGTTGTTGATGACTGGTTGTAGATTCATAGTTGTAGCTGGACATAGGGGCAAATCAGTCTTTTAATGGATGTTACGTAGGATGTCTGGGGCTCAGTTCCACCCCATGATGCATTGGTTGGACTATTTATTAGAAATTTAGTGTTTCCTTGAAAAGTGTTGCCTCTGAAAGGGCAGATATGCATCAAGCTTTCAGACTTTCAGAGGGACTTGGCTGCCCAGAAATTGCCCTGACCATTGAATCTTTCTTTAAAAAAATATTAGCAAACATTGTGTATGATGCCTAGTCAGTGAATTTAAAAATTTTAAAAGATACATTTTGGCTAGATAAACACAACTCGGTGCATCCTGAATTTACAGTTGTGGGTAGGAGTTATTTGCCAAAGAAGTGTGGAAAAATGCAATGTCTAGTGTTAAAGGTAATAGTAAACTGTTCTTCTTGGAAATTGGGGCTATTTAAGGTTTCTTCTGATATACCCAATTTAATGGGAAATGCAACCATCACAGAGAGGGTATACTGGATAACGGCAGAAATCTATCTGATGACTGTTTATACCTATGACTTGTAATTAAACGTTGTGGTAAAAAGTGGAGTATTAAAGGTAGCTGAACAAAAAAATAATGGTTTGTGCTTACTAGACCAGATACACTAGGGGGAAAAAATCTGAAATCTTACCAGAAATATTACCAGACATAGAATATTTATTAGCTAGAAAAGGGTTCCAAATTTGGATGAAAGTTCCAACATTGTCCTGCAATCTATGAAGGAGTTTTACATATGACGCTATTTTATACCTTTCAATAAGCCATTCATCATGTTTATGGCATTGTGGCATTCTCCAATGCATTAATATACAAATGTTTCCCACGGTGAGTGCAATAGCTGTCAATCATTTTGTATGGTTTGTTAGATTTGGGAGTTCAGTAACATCATGTGATAGAACTAATTTTCCTGTTAAACGAATGGACGCTTGTATAGCTCTGTGTAGAGAGGCAGTTATGGAAGACCAATATTCCTTCAAAATTGGACATCGGAATAAAATGTGTAGTATATCGCAGTCCTCCTGTGGGCACCTCCAGCAGGTAGATTGGTGCAGTAAACCTGCTGTCTAGAGTTTTTGTGGTGACAGGTACCAGTTATGAAGAATTTTGAAGAGAGTACATTTCATTCTGGTCTCGGATTCCCTTATACATGTTCATATTACCTCCCATTCCTCATCGGAAAAAGCTACAGTAATTAACCCCAATTTGACGTGAAGATGTGGTAGTAATGGGTAAGAGTGTCAATTATGCGCTATGAGATTATAAAATGCAGACACTGCAACGTTGAATTCCCCCCAAATTGTTAAGTCTTGTAACACTGGGGAATCCTCAACTATCCAAGGATATGGTCGGAGTCTATGAAATGAGGCTTGTTTTAGATGTAAGTATTTCCCCTCTTTGGAGGTAGGAGTTGAAATTCTATCTGAAGCATTTCAAAGGCTTTCAGCTCACCTTCTAAAGTGTGTAAGGGATCCAACGTTAAAATACCTGCTCTCTCTTATATATCCCACGAAATAGTCGGGTTACCTATTCTAATATCGGCGTAATGCCATATGGGGGCCTTTCCATGTAGTCTCGGTTTACTCGAGGAGTTTGTGGGCATGTATCTAAATCTAAAGCCTTGTTTGAATAATAGTGTTGGAAGTTTGTAAAGCAGGTAATTTATGAGTGTAAAACATTTGCACACCGGAAGTTGCCTGTACAGTTTGTCTTTCAATGAGAACCCATAGTGGGGGATCATCCTGTCTGGGCCAAAGATAAACCAATTGAGATGCATGGAGGGCTGTATAGTAACGCTCAATGCATGGTAAACTTTGAGAACAGATCTTCCATTGGACATTTGACAACATTTGCTTGCATATCCTTATTTAAGTTTTCAGTGGCTAACTGTGGCTGCAGTCCCAGCCACAAAGATGTGAACATAACAAAATTCACTCCAACCAGGTGGGGCGGGTGGCGGGAGGGGAGGATTCAACAGACGACAAGGTAAAATTAATTTATTTAATTTCACCTCAGCGTTGTCTGTTGAAACCCCGCCTCACCGCTTTTACCTGTACGGGCTGCTCCTGCAACCAGATGTGCTGTCATATGTGGTGAACTTTCTGTCGCTCTTCTCTGAGTAGGAAAGTGCTACTGTGTGGTCTTCTGATCCCACTCTTTCTTTGAAAGTCTTCAATGTGCAAAAATGGTGTCGCCTTGCGTGGTTGATCTAACCTGGTTCCTCTGTGGCAGACTTGGCATGGCCTTCTTGTGGCTACAATGGCTGGGCCTTTCTGTAACTGAGATCGCATCTGCCATGCCCTGGTCGCCAGGACATAGTCCTCCTGTGGTCCAGACGACATGGCCCTATATAATTGCCGAGAGGCTCCAGTTCAATTGTGGAAGAGAGGACGTGGCCCTCCTGTGAACATTCAGAGGGAGTAAACCCTAAAATGTATGGCAGAGCGCTGGAATCATTCATGTCCATCCCTCATGAAGAGGTCTTCTTGCCTAGCACCTGTATTGTTTCATAAGGCAGCCAGTGACTCTTTTAGGTGGCAGGTATTTCCAAAGCGCACTCTAGAGCATAAGCAGGAATATGAAGGGGAAGCTCTGCACTATGTAGGGGAAGCTCTGCACTATGTAGGGGAAGCTCTGCACTATGTAGGGGAAGCTCTGCACTATGTAGGGGAAGCTCTGCACTATGTAGGGGAAGCTCTGCACTATGTAGGGGAAGCTCTGCACTATGTAGGGGAAGCTCTGCACTATGTAGGGGTGAAGCTCTACATTAAGTTACCCTGGAGCCGAGAGAAGGCTTGAAGTGCACTTTCTATGGTTGTGCGAACAACATATGTTCACTCTTCAGGACATTAAGGGGCTGTGTGGGGTCTTTCAACATCCATGTGCTCAGTTTTGGGGAAGCCCCTGATGGTTTGCTTTAGTCTGTCTGCACATCTGGTGGGGTTTCTGTAAGCCTTCGCTGAGGTTATCGCAGTGCCTGTTGCATGCTTGACTACGATCTGTTTGCGGCTGACAGTAAATCTCTTAACAACTCTTTGGTGGTCCTTTGGGTCTGAATATGAGTTTAGGTTAATGTTCGAATGGATGTTTGAGCGAGTATTGTGTCTTTGCAGACATGTATTGCAATGACTGAAGGGGGGACTGTATACACATTATGGGCTGCATAAATATATGTTGGGGCTAATTTAGGGTGTGTTAGAAGCCACACGTGGAGCTGGTGATGGCTGTTTGAATTGCAGGAGTGTGTGAGCATTTGTTCTACTGCAATTTGTGGTCTTGTGAGAGCTACTTGAGGATTCTATGTTGGCTGATGACTAGGATTGCGTCGGGGTCTGTTTGTGGCTACATGGCGACCTGTGTATTGTTGACATCTTTTTGAAAGTCTCTGGGGGCATGTGATGGTTTGCTTGTTTCTGCGTGAAGGTCTTGTGTGGTTTATGCATGAGCTTGTTGTGCGTTGAAGACTGGTGGGTGTTATTTGTAGGCCTGTAGGGCCTACATGGTGCATAATCCTTCGAGTTTCCTCTATCTCCCTCCCTTCTGGCCCTGAACTGGTGCCACCCCAGGTCCTTGGAGCAAACGTAGGGCATATTCTCCCTTGAAATGCTCATCAAAATTTGGGTCTTCCCCACAAGAGCTAAGGACAACAGAGGGCTTAATGTAGTAGATGATTGGAGGTGGTGGAATCTTTACGGGTGGGGTCCTTGAGGGAGGTGGGAAGGGATTATTTAATTCTCCAGTACTCTTAGATGAACGCCTGCTAAATCCCTGCTCCCTGTTTGCCTTTCCAGATTCCCTTAGCAGGTCCGGTGCCTACAGCGGCCTTGGGAGTTTAGGCACCAGTGCGTTCGGAGGATTAGGCAGTCATGCTCTATGTAAGTACTGGCTGGGTTCTGCCCTTTAAACAGAAACTGGGCTTGAGAAACCCCTGCGTTCTGATTGGTCGGTCAGGTTTTAGAACCAGGGGGCAAGACTGTGTCACTGCTTCCCTTCCCCATCAATCTGTCTCCACTGGACTGTAGCCATTGGAGAACGCTGGCGCACGAATACGCCAGTGACGCGCATCCTACGCGTCCCCCCGGACTTAAATCAGCACGCGTCTCTAAAGGCGCGTGGATGAGTGTTTGAGCTTGGTTTCTATTTTCTAAGGTGATGTGCTACCAGAACCAGAAAGATGCTCTTAGTCGTAGCAGCTCAAAGAGGCTTTGTGAATGCAGCCAGGTCGTGACACCTTCCATACACAGGAGATATTAGTATTAAGATCCCTTAATTTTTGGGGGATGATTTTTAGTGAGGGAACATTCACATTATTTGTTATCAAGAATGATAGTTTCATTATTAAAGCTGATGCATCCAGTGCCTTTATTCGCTGTCATTGACATTCTTTAAATAATGCTGAGTTTTACGTGAGATAATACGATAAACGCAGCGTCCCGCTACACTTTTTGCATCTTGTCATGACAGAAAGATCAGGCATGTTGGGAAAAATGACTACCATTGGCCAGACAAATCTAGTTCAAAGTGAGAAGTTAGAAGACCTTAATTGAGAAGTTCAGCTTATTAAGAATTTTGTTAGAAATGTAAATTTTCTTTAAATTTAGGTTCTTTTAAATTGTAAATCCTACCCCTTAATCCTTACATTAACTACACTGATATCCTCGGACTCCTAAGTGTAAACCTGAAGTGAGACCTCCTAACCCTACCCCATACATACCCTTAACCCTAACTGCAGCTTTAAGCTAACTTTGCTCTGCCCTAGTTTAGTTCCACAGTCAGTTTATCATTAACCCTAAACAATACCTATGTTTTTATGTTCACTCCAAACTATCCCAAACTCTTACTCTAACCGCTACCTTAGCTTCCGAACCTGACCTTAGCCCTTATCCCAAAATCTAACCAAATCAATACCCAGACCTTAGCTTAAGGACTTCCCCATCACTGTCCCTCACCCTGGTTCTTTCAAGGGCCTTTTACTTTGTTGCCCCAACTCTGCCCATCTTTTTCGAACTTTTCCCCCCTTCCTATTTTTGCACTTTTTCCATTTCTTACTTTTTCCCCACGTTTGACCTAAAAGTATCACATTATTAGATAGCAGTTTGGACACTCAAAATGATTGTTTTGTGTAATTTCATATAAATATAGATTTGTTGAGGGTAGGAGTTGGTGGACTGACCCCCTTAAAGTAGGAATCAATGCCCCAAGTCTTGGGGGCAGAGAAGAGAAGACGCAG
The DNA here is from genome assembly GCF_964263255.1 of Lissotriton vulgaris. Classification (NCBI taxonomy): domain Eukaryota; kingdom Metazoa; phylum Chordata; class Amphibia; order Caudata; family Salamandridae; genus Lissotriton; species Lissotriton vulgaris. Next base: position 84,366,400 of record NC_141699.1, read on the forward strand.
CTGATACCCAGGAAATAGGCAACCTGGTAGAAAACACGGGGGTGTCCTACTGGAGCCATCACGTCCTCTTGTCCGCTTGGTGTCTTAATATTGAGCTATATGATTAAAAGAAACTTAACAATTCTCTGTAGCTGATCTTGATCTAAGGTTAAAAAAAAAAATTCAATACCAGTGTAAAGATTTTCCGCAAAGTGGGGTGAGTGGACGGACGGTGTCACATATGCATTTGTGTTTTGGTACCTTCCTGGGCTGAGAGAGCCTCATTGGCCAATCAGAACGCATTTTATTTCCCAAGCTCATTTTATGGGTTAGAGATTTGCCCATGAAGTTAGGGTGCCCTCCGAAAGATGAGAATCAGTGTGTAGTGAACTGTACAACTCTGATTGGGGGGGGCACAGCTGCTAGTTTAGATGTTACTTTGGGCTGGGCTTGAAGAAGTCCTGGCCAATACTGTATGCAGAGACAGCTCAAGCTGAGATAACTTGCAGACATGTCTCTTTACCACCCAAGTAAAAATAATAAATGTTAATAAATAGTATTCAAAGCATACCTTCATTGCTTTTAATATACTTTGTTTCTTTTTGTTCCCTCGCAGCTCACAACAGCCTGTTTACTCACAAGGAAGGGCCGACCCTTCAGAGCTTCACCAACCCGCAGGAGCCCTGGAACCGGCTCCACCGAACGCCGTCTTCCTTCCCAACACCACCACAGTGGCCCAAGCCCACCGAGTCTGAACGCTGCTCGTCCGCGACCAATCACGACAGAGATCGGGACCGAGAGCCAGAGAAACGGGATCTCTCCATGAGTAAAGATGAACGTGACAAAGACAGGTATGGCTTTGGCTCAGAAGCAGTGGCGGCTGCTGTCAAATGATAGTGGTGAGGCAGCGGGGGGAGGGGAAGAATGGCCCAAAAATTCGAAAGGGTACTTGCCAACCGGCCGATGCCTCAATGCTCTGCTCCTGTCCTGGCAGTCCATGGGCTGGTGCACAGGCTGCCAGACTTTAGTGCGCTCCCCTACTCCAGTCCAGAATCTGCTCTCATGCTGGTAATACTATTAACCCAGCATGGCAGAGGCGCCGGGATTGGTTGAAGCGGGCTGGTTTGGTGCTCACTCAAGGCCTGGGAGGCTGTGCCTGTCCTCCACCTGACTGTGCAGCACAGCTCGGGTTGGAGAGATCCAAGTGCGCATGTCGGGCTGGCCAGACAAACAGACGTGCACTTGTAGTGCTCACAACTCCTGCTGCAGCTGCTGTCCAGGGAGCCCTGCCCTGCTAAGACCCAGCTTGACTGACAGCCTGGAGGATGAAAAAAACTCATGCTAAAATTGTTTTATTACCATTTTATTTTTCATAATTGACTTTGCTGTGCTCACAGCAGTGGGGCTACACTCCTCCGCCCTAATGGGGGAACCGCAACTGACCAGAGGTGGACATTCCAATGACATCAAAGATAGGTCAGCATGCCTCTGACTTTTAAAGGCCCCTAGGCCCAGGCTAGAGTATGCAGTGTCAGGAGTGCATGCCGCCTGTGGCATATGCCACCTCAGCCCCGGCAAACCTGTGTGGATTAATGTCCTGTTAAAAGGTCTGTTTCTCCATTGGCACGTCCACATTTGGTGCACAGTCCCGTACTTGGACTTTTTGTACATCGAACCTTCATAACTTTTCCCAAGACTCCTGGCAGCTGAAAATTAAATGCTTCTTTATGTAAATGTACATATTGGTGCCTTCAGCTTTTGGCCTTGGTTCTGCGGGGACTTCTCATGGGGTAGGGCTGCAAGTGGCTTCGTGTTGTTTGGAATACCACACAGTTTTAGGGCTCCATCATGGTATATTGCAAAACCAAGAATTGCTTTGTTTTCATTCTCATTCTGCGCAAGACGAAGAGAGGATCATGGTAGTGTTGACGTTGTATCCTCATTGCCACTGAAGTAATAAGACATGCACTTATTCATTGACACAGGTCGTTAAGACATCATAATTAAGATTGGAATTCACTGGTCAAGTCTTTGAAGCGATGAGTCCATACGATTCGTCAGTGTTCTCTTTAATCCAGTGGGGGCCATCCTGTGCCCAGGTGCATGTAACTCTGAGCTACTCCACTCATACAGGCACAGTTGCACTTGGGTCTGTCCAGTAAATGAGACAGGCGAGTTTCTTGACCCAAGCATTTGCCAGAATCAAAATGAAAAACAGGAAAGTCTTAAGGTAAATGGATCTCCTGAAGCGGATATTAGGTTCTAAAATGAACTGTCTCTTTAAATTAGTCTTTCCCCTGGAGAACCCAGAGATCTGAAGTCCCAACCCTTCTAATAAGGTGTAAATCATAATGGCGATGTTGAACGCAAGCCACGAAAAACTGACTTCGAAAGTAGAGACTTCATGCCTGTGTGGGTGGAGAGATTGGGGAGGTGAAGGGGAAGAGAATTTAACTCCTTGCTATTTCCATTCCAATTGGGCTTCTTAGCTTAGGTCTTCTCCCTTGAAGAATACACTTTAAATATATCTTAAAGATAACATTCTAGTATCATGTTGTAATAAATGTCTGCTTAAATAATTGATATATTGTTTTCTCTTTCCTGGAACAGGGATATGATGGATAGAAGTCGTCATCATTCGAACCGGTCTTCACCCGCGTCTGCTCCTGTGAGTCATCAAATCAGCAACCTTATCCGCAGCAATAGTCAAAACTCCAACGATTCCCTGCGGCTAAGCAGTATGGTGGAGCGGGAGCGATCCAAGGAGCCGGAGAGGGACCACCTTGAGCGGTTACGGGCACCCACCCCAACAGAACAGAAAATTAAGGAGAGTCGCTCCCCAGTCAAGGAGCCACTAATTCACGAGAAGAGACTCGTGGAGGACAACACCAAGCCGGTCATTCAGTCTGTCTCTCCGTACAGCAAGCCTGTCCTCAGCGAGAGCCTTAAGCTCAGCAACTTAATGAACAAAGACTTGGAGAGAAAGCCCGATCTTCCCAACGAGCTCCTGAAGATCAAAAACGATGTCAAGGTGAAGGAGGAACGCAAGGAGGAGTCTGATGTTCTTGTGGTGGGAGGGACCGAGCCTTCCCATCATCCCAGAACAGCAGAGCATCCCCCGCCTTCCTCCCTGCATGGACTGCAGTTGCATCAGTCCATGGCGGCTGCCATGCCATTGTCGATGAGCAACGTCCACCAGATGAACGCTATGAATGCCCTAGACCGCTCAAGGATGATGAACCCTCTCTTCAGCATGAACCCGTTGCAGGCGCGGGACCGACTGCCACATCCGGGCTTCACGTGGGACCCAATGAGGGATCAGCTGCGAGATGCTTACCGGAACCTTGACCTTCAGCGCCGGATGGACTTTCAGCTCCGTGCTGCTGACGCCATGCACAGGTTCCCGGCCACAGCGGCTGGTTTTTACGACCACGAGCGGGTCTACCGAGACCGGGAGCCCCATGACTATAACCATGAGCACCTCTTGGAGGCACGCCGCGAGCAGGAGCGACTGCGGCAAGCTGATGAGAGGGAGCGGGAGCGCTTGCACTTGCGTGATGAGATTGAGCGTGCCCGGATGCACCACTTGCACTCATCCCCCATGGAGAGCCATTTGGCCCACCTCCCCTCCTTCATGCCCCACCTGAGTGCAATGCATTACCCAAGACTGAGCCCCTCCTCAGCCATGCACAATGGGATTTTGAACAGGACCCCCCCAACAGCCGCTCTTAGTGCCCCACCCCCTTTGGTACCCGCCAGCAGCACTCGGCCCGCCTCCCCTCGAAGGACTACCCCACTCACAAACTCTGAATCCAGAGACTATTCTCCATCCAGGAACCCAAAAGAAGTGGAAGCCAGGTAGTCTCAGAAAAAAAACGGAAAAACAATATTTTTGTTTTACTGTAGATAGACTTTTTTTTTTTTTTTTTGCAAAAATGCACTGCATCATTTTTTTCCAAACATTCATTTTTTTAGGACGCAAGCACAGTTCTTTACCCTAAGTGGAAGGACGGGGGAAGTGTCAAACTTTAGACAACCAGACAATTGCTTACATGAGGAATCTAGCCAAAATATTTTATTTATTTTTATGACTAGAGACATCTGTTTGTCCAAAGCTCCCTGTGGCCTTTTTTTTAGTTCTGTTTTTGGGGCAGGTGCGAGGTACTTTCATACAGAACTTGTCACTGTGTAAAAGGGTGCTGCCATAATTCACATGGTGGGACCTTCACAAAGGAGGCGGGACTTCCTGTTATGATGTCACAGTGCGGGTTACACTGAAGAAGGCGTACCCCGTGATTACAGCAAATGACGGGGACAGACAGATCTGCTTCCAGCCTGCACTGATCCATAATACCTGGACTTACCTTGAGAATAATGGCAACAAAACCCTGTGGCTGAAGTTTATTTGCAAGCATCAATGAATACATGCATCATGACCCAAGATCAGAATTAAAAAAAAAAAAGTATCTTCAAAAAGAATGGGGTTTATGGTTAAAAATAAAATGATTTGGACAGATTTGTCGTTTCCTTTTATAGCAGTAGTGTATTACAAAGGTGATGATCAGAACAGATAATTATTTTTTTCTGTGTTGACATCACAATTATAACAAAAAGTGTTCGTACATTTTCCCAAATTTGAATAATATTTTAAATGATCTGAAATTTTGTTTTGGGTGCTCTTTATTCACTGGAAAAAAAATCCGATTCTTTTCTTTGATTTTTAGCTCTGTTTTGCGTTAATAATTTTTTGCTCATTAAGGAAGATGAGCTCCAGGGTGTCTTGATGATTTATTTATAAAACTAGTTTAGTATGTTCCACTGTGGACGGCTGATCACACTTACCTTGGTACTTTTAGAACCGGAGTTACAGATATATATTATTATTAATGAAATAATATTAATAATGTACAAAATGTTGTTAGGGTTTTTTTGTTGCCTTATAATATGCAGAAATGTGAGAGGATTTTTTGGGGAACTCGTTGTTTAAATGAAAAAAATAACATGGAAAACTGTACATATTCTGTTGTAAATGTATACTGAATATTACATTCTTAAGTAGTAGATTTTATAAAAAAAAATAATAACATGACAAAAAAAAGTTTCAAAATCACGCTGTTTAATTTTTGACACGGTTCTAATGTACACATTGTCGCAGTCTGAAGAACTTGCAGCCCTCACTGTGGTCAAAATGTATTTCAACTATGCAAAAAACAATCTGGAAGGCAGGTATCATGGGGGATGTGAGAGCGCGAGGCAAAGAATAAAACAAGAAAAGAGGTTGGAGGCAAAGAGGGCAAAGTCAAACTTCTGATGAAAAACAATCATGCAGTTAGCACTGTGGAGATGGGACACAGATACTGGGGAAAATTGATGAAGAACAAATATAAAGAACTCTAAAAGGAAGAAGGCCTTCATAGCGTTTTTATTTGTTCAGTTTTTTGGAAAAATGTTGCCTTGGTGAGGACTTCTTGCAAACCTACACCGGACTGACATGTTTTTTTTAATTTGTATGTTCCCTATTTTTTGTTTTTCTTTCAGCTATTCTTTGCAGACCAGCAAAAAAAGGACATTTTCTTGTTATTTATTTTTTCCCTAAACTCGAATTCCTGGTGTTTCAACTGTGCAGTGTTCTTCATGGATTCTGTATACCAGATGCGTAGAGATTAAGGGGTGCAAAAAATATAACTGTTGGAAAAAAAAATGTGAGATATTCTATATTTTATTGACAGCACACAAAAGATCCAAAGGAAATGTTTGTTGATGCGGGTTTTACCTCAGATGATATAATTGCTGTCCTATTAACTTTTCTTATTTTTAATTTTATATGTGCATTTTGTCCCATTTCCTGCTGTATACCCAGGTTGGCTGCCCTCTTTTTTTTTTTTAAGCGTTCGTCAATACCCATGTTTAATATATTTTGGTTAAATTAATTTTTGAGCTGCCTTCCTTTCCCGTCTGTAAGCTGTTGGTCCTCAATGCCTCCTTCCTTCCACTTATCGCTCTCCTCCCCCCATCCTCTGTAATTTTAATTCAGCTTCCTTGTCGATCGAAGGAGATAAATACAGCATTGATTTTCGATGAAAAAGGCAATTTGAGTGTTTGTGTGTCCAAGCTGCTCTTGTTGACTTTGAGCCTAACGACCTATCGGCAGATGCCGCGGGACTGTTAACCCCAGCGGGGCTTTGGGAGCCCGACAGCCAAGCGCTGGAGGCACGTCTGGGATTGTACGCATCCAGCGATTTAATGTGCCTTCCCCTCAACTTGAGCCTCCTCGTCTGACTGAGTCTAGAATGAATCCCGCAACTTGCCATTCACCGGGTTTGAAAAATGTGCATTAGGAAATTGTTTATTTATTTATTTATTTTTATTTTAAAAAGTTTTATATAGCACTAGCTTGACCCGTGGGTATCAGAGCGCTTTACATACGCACAGTAAAGACAGAAGAAAATTGCATTACATAGTAGGAAGGCAGTAAGGAAGCAAAACAGAGATAAAAATACAACATGAAAAATAGGTAAACCGTGCAGGGGAGGGAGAGAAAACAAACAAAGGTGGCTAACGCAGTCCAATCTGTCTCATTGTCTTCAAAGGCCAGCATGTGACCAATGTGTGGTATACAGGAGAACACAAGAGGGTGTGGAAAGTTATATGAGCAACCTAGCTCATGTCTGGCCAGCCGTTTGGCAGAGACTTGTGACAGATACTGCCTAGGCTTATTGAGATTTGTAAATGACCTATTGTAGGGTGTGGTTGATGTCTAGGATCAACATTTAGAAGTTGAGAGAAGGTGCTTGACCTGCAATGTGGTTGGTTGGATGAGACCTATGATGAGTATGGCATGGATGTTTGAACTAGATATGTGGCGGAGCGTGTAGTAAGCTGGAAGTGGGAGCTGTGATTGGTGTGGTTTTGGTGTGACTGTCACTCAGAGTTGTAGTGTGTTGGGTGAGATATGTAACTGATGTGTGGAAAAGTTGTAGAAGACATGACCTAGTGATTTTGGCCTAAGGTCCATGCCATTCCATAACCCTTCATCTGAAGGCCAGAAGAGCAGTTGACTTGAAGGCCTTCATGAAACAATTCTCATGTGCCAACTTTTTGTGTGGGCCTGGTAAAAAAGTTGCAAAGCTTGTGTTATATAGGTTTATGGTCTCAAATCTATCACCCGTACGTATTGGCTTTTATGCCTCTTTCGTACTACACTGAAAGGTGTCAGCCGCATTACGCTTCCCTCTAATGTTTCTTCTCTGAGTAGGCAATATTGGATTTTATAGCAAGCAGTCTTCCAAAAGGTTGGATTGGGGGAATATCTCTCCCTAGAACATTGCATCGCTCTAACTGGGTAAATCTCAAAAGTATTTTGCTATGATAATCGGGCTGCGTAAGGCTCACAGTCCTTAGTATTAATTTGATAAACTTTCCTTCATATATGATTTTGATTATAAGGGAACCTCAAAGAGGCTAGTCTCAGATATTTTCTTGAGAATTAAAAACCTCCTTATTCGTCTGCTAAAACCACATTGGGACGTATCTCACGTTTACTTTCTTGAGTTATGAGTAATTTTGTATGTTCCTTATAAATCATATTTGGGTAAGCTTCTCAAACATTGTCCTTGGTAGCAGCTCAATTACTACTCTCCTTTTCATTTATTTTGAAATCCTCCGTTTTAAGTTTCAATAAACTGGCAATTACCTTCATTCCTGCATTGGGATGACCAGTCCAGTATCACTGAACAATCGCCTTGGATAAAGCTTCTTTTCAGAAACCTAATCTCATGCACTTTATTTCACTTAATTGTAATTCTGTAGTAGTAGAAATGCGAAAGTTCAGAGAAAAGTTTAAATACAAGTGTTGCATAAAATAATGTAAAAATATATTGCTGACTAACAAAAGGAAGCACAGGACAAACTTTTCAGGCCAAAATTAAATAACTTTAAATTTGTAGCAGAATCAATAGAGCGAGAAAAGGAATTCCGTTTGGAGGCCAGACAAAAGAAGAAGGAAAACTCTACACTGCACATGTGGGATGTAGAGTGAGCAGCAAAAACTGAGAGGAAGACCGAACAGTGTTACCAGAGACATACTAAAAGGCAAGGGATGAAAGAGTTTTAGTGGATTCAAAGTTAAGAGTGAGACCTGACATCCAGACCCGAATAGAGAAAATATAAAGATGTAAAGAGAAACGACCAAAGGAGGAAAACAAATTCAGCATTTCACAGTCACCTTCACATATGTTAGCAGATAGTAGAAGTAAGGGGGATTGGTGTGTATGGAGAATGTAAGTGGACCCATGACAGAACCCTGGTGTGCCTTATAGATGTGTACAGTGCACTTCACCTCTGAGGCAGAGAAGAAACAAGGAAGAGTGACTTGAATCAGATAATTAAGAGATGCCAATAGAAGAGAAAGAAGACCAACCATGTCAAAAGGCCTAGAGCGATCCAAACGAATAAGATGGGAGGCTTACGGCATAGTCTGGTTCTACCAGAGGTTAAAGTGTCTACCGGGTGAGTATTTCACAATAGCTGTAAAAAAAAAAGAAGATATCAAACAGTGGACATTCTGGAATATCTGTTATTGTGCTGATTCTTAAAGATGCAAGATTGAATAAGATAATTTGTTTCTACACTGAATGGCAACAGAAAGGAAAATCGTTTCGATAGAGTGAGTAGAACGGAATCCAGACTGGAAGAGAGATTTGATCAAGAAAGTTTATCTGTTCCAAATGTTTAGAGTGAAAAGGTAAACAAAAAATAGGTCTGAACTAGGATGATGAAGCTAGCCTGAGAGAACATTTCTAGAAGTTGGGTATATAGACGTTTTTTATTACAGAAACATGGATTGATACCGGTGTCAACGCTCTATTTAAAATAATTACGAGGGTCGAGGTATATGATCGGGTCTGACCAAGTCTTCATAAGACTAATTCCCATACCAAAAGACTGCCTCCAAAACAATTGCACAAAGCTCTAATTATAAATCAAATAACAGACAAGAGGAGTGTCTGCTCAATTAGAAAGCTGCAAAATATCTGGCATATACCCCAAAAATATAATAATTTATTGGGTTTTGGGCAGAAAAGCTACACACTCATTATGGTGAGACATGACCTAATAGAGTTAGATTAACAAAGATACAGTCTTTTAAACCAATCGCTTTTCAAATACACAAGATGCATCCAATTAGATATATCTAGTAAACACCAGCTTTGCTGCGTCTTAATAAAGAGGTGTGCATAGGAAATTAATGAGATGGCAGTACATTTATGTAACTTAACAAACAGTAATATGTTCAGGGAATAAAATGGGCTTTCACTCACCGCCAGGAAAAGGGCCTTGAAAATTGCAACATACAGGAACAGCCTAGGCCTGGCTTCCTTGGAAGGATGGCACATTATTACAATGTATTAATACAGTAAACTACACCATGAAGGAGGCTTCTATTTTTGTGATTTTCTGAAATGGAAATGCACACATGCTTGTAGAGTATGCTCGTTCATATAAAATAAAAGTGGACCTAGTTTTCCTTTTATCTTGTGCAAGTCCTTCAATTTATCAAACATCGCTGCTTTCATATCACCATGTTTGATTTCCTCCGCCTGGTCATGATCATCTTCTTGCCACTGCAACATTTTAAACATCTTAATAAAATAACTTAAAGTTTCAATATTAGTGCTAGAATTAGTATGGTAAAAGTTATTTAATTATGTCTGTATTTTCATTAGTAAATCACCACAAATACATCCAAACCATTCACACACCTTACCAAGCCCCTTACCAATGTTACTGTACCATCCACCTACAGTTTCCCAAACTCCAGTTTCTCCCAAAGAATGAACCTCTTTTGCAATGTTAGTTATATTATCAACATTTTAAATAACAGCCATACTATTATCAAGCGCAAAGTGCAACAGTGCTTCATCTTAATTACACAACACACTCCAACTTCTTTTACCAGAAGCCTGTCTAAGCTAATCTACTTTGGATCACAACTGCACAAATGTCAATATTCTCTTCATTAACGCACCTGCACTATTTGTAGCCAAAAGCTCCACTAAAGTAGACAAAATTCTAACCATTATATCATTTAGAGTCACACGAGTAGGAGGAATCAACGCACCAAATACAACCATAAACACTTGACAAAACACACATTTCGCTCTTTTGTAACTTCACTCATTTTCTTCATTTTATTTACTTGGTAGATTTTGGGATAAACTAATGTTAAAAAAAGAACCATCAAAGTTACTTGAAATGTTTAAGCTGGTTTACTACACCTGTGAAAAATGCCTCTAAATAAAGAGTCTTCACCCAACATAAAATTTCTATCAATTACATAGTTCTAAATACACACACAATCATAATGGAAGTATCCCATCTATCACCTCTTGGACGCATCATACACACAACTAATTTCCTCTCTTGTGAAATCCTAAGTCTAGGATGCGCCTCTGAATGTTTGATTCTAGTTTCATCAATTGAATAAAACTCCATTATTTCAACACCACTCATATTAATTTGCACTGTCCTCGCATATCCTCAAATAAGTTTACGCTTTGCCTCAATTCACACACAGTCTTGTTAACGTTTGAGTTCTAAATAAGGCTTCCTGTTTTCCATTTTTACTGATTTATACAGTTAAATAAAGACAGAAATCCATCTATTTCCAGGCTGTATTTTTTTAAAGTGGAAAAATACAGAAAATTGGGCTTCTTGTCAGAGACTCTGCTTGTCCTTCATAAATTCCAGAACTACTGCTAAGCAGATAGACCACTTCGGCACTTAAAAACAGATTTTTTCCTTAAATACAGGCATGTGTTAACATGTATTTGTATATAATGCCAATATTTACCTGTCTGAGTTTTGTATTGTTATATCTGCCTGCTTAATTTGCTAAAACATGACAGACATCAAAGTATGAGTGCATATTGATCAGTTAAATAAGTGTGGAAATATACTATTCTATGTCTGGTTATTCTCAGAACATAAAATAAATATGGATAAATACCAATAAAATGTCCAAAATTAAAAAATATGGCTAAATACAGACGGACAAGTTCAAAAAATAAATACCATAAAACCCGGAGTCCTAGTTATAAAACATAATGTGACGACAATTTTTAGTCAAAGAATCTATTTTTGCAACTTTAAGCATTTTATCTATAGAAAAATATTCTGCTTTGTATTCTTCCGGAAATTCCTGCTGCATAATAAGGGAAGAATAGATGAAAGAGCATAAGACAAAGATAATTAGACATAGGACACACCTGAAGCAGAAGTAAGCAGGTGTGCACAGATATAACAATTACAAACATCCACAATGCTTGTATAGTCACTATGCAGATTTGCATAAATATTTTTCCCAAAGCTTCTGTCAAATCTATTTCTAAAATCTAATCTACTGTTGCTAGTATTATTAATGTGTTATGTTTTATATGGATTGAAGCATATCTGACGGATATATACACTCGCCAAGATGTACCACTTAATGACTATTAAAATAAAAATTATAAAAACAATTATTTTAGCCAAGTAAAATCTTTCTTTACATGAAGCCAACTTCATTCTATAAGTCTCCTAATAAAATCTGTCTCAGAAAAGTGCAAAATTCAAAAATGTTCTTAAAATGTTAGAATGGTAGAATCAATATGGTGTAGGCATTTAACAAAAATAGTCCTTTAAGCAAAAAGCGCATTAGTAAAAGAATCCTTCAGAAATATTATTGCAAGCAAAAAATAAAATAGATGTTTCAAAAGGGCTTTTGTATGCACAAAACTATTTTCTGGTGAATATCCAAGTAGGTACAAAATAAGTCTTCTAAGATGAGGGCATACTCATAATATGTAGGCTAAATACAAATTCTTATCTAAGAGAGTTTTGCTGCCACTTAAATAAAATCTTCATGTTGACAAGTTTGAGTGCCAGCAGAGGTTTGAAGGCGATAAACAATTCTTGGATTTCGTTTTTTTTCAAAGTTTGATTTTACTTAAATTTTGTTCTCCTTTTGTTCTTGTATTCTTTGTTCTACCCCCACTCCCCGGGCTTCTAGTAGGAAACTTGAGCTTGACTCCGTGTATCAGCAGTTTGTATCACTCCTTCTTCATCTGCAGTTCATACTCTTCTCATGTGAGATGCTTGAGTTCAATTAGGCAATAGTTCACACTTCATAGCTGTTTTTGTCACCCATATGATGTTCAATCAATCAATCAAGGAATTTGTAGAGCGCGCTACTCACCCGTTAGGGTCTCAAGGTGCTTGGGGGGTCGCTACTGCTCGAACAGCCAGGTTTTGAGTTGCTTCCTGAAGGCGAGATGGTCCTGTGTCAGCCGGAGGTGGGCGGGGAGGGAGTTCCATGTCGTGGCTGCCAGGTAGGAGAAGGATCTTCCTCCGGTGTTGGCTTTGCGAATCCGTGGGACGGTGGCGAGGCTGGCGGAGCGGAGCTGGCGGGTTGGCGTGTAGAATGCGAGGCGGTTGTTGAGTTACATGGAGCCCGCGTTGTGGAGAGCCTTGTGTGCGTGGGTGAGGAGTCGGAATGTGATTCTCTTGCTGACGTGGAGCCAGTGCAGATTCTTCAGATGGGCAGAGATGTGACTGTGGCATCTCATCGATGAATCTTGCCGAGGCGTTCTGAATGCGCTGTAGTCTTTTCTGGAGCTTGGCTGTGGTACCGGCGTAGAGGGTGTTACCGTAGTCCAGGCGGCTGGTGATGAGGGTCTGGGTGACAGTCTTCCTGGTTGAGGGGGATCCATCGGAAGATTTTTCGGAGCATGCACAGGGTGTTGAAACAGGACGATGAGACGGCGTTGACTTGCTTGGTCATCGTGAGGGAGGAGTCCAGGATGAAGCCCAGGTTGCGTGCGTGGTCTGTAGGCTTGGGTGCGATGCCCAGGGCAGGTGGCCACCAGGAGTCGTCCCAGGCGGAGGGCGAAGGTCCGAGGATGAGGACTTCCGTCTTGTCTGAGTTCAGCTTCAGGCGGCTGAGCTTCATCCATTCCACGACATCCTTCATTCCTTCCTGGAGGCTGGCTCTGGCGGTGGCGGGGTCGTTGGTGAGGGAGAGTATCAACTGTGTGTCGTCGGCGTAGGAGATGATGTTGAGGTTGGGTTTGCGTGCGATGGCTGCGAGGGGGCTCATGTAGACGTTGAAGAGGGTGGGGCTGAGCGAGGATCCTTGTGGGACGCCGCTGATGACTTTGGTAGCTGCTGACCGGAACGGGGGAGGCGGACTCTCTGGGTTCTGCCGGCGAGGAACGAGATGATCCATTCTAAGGCCGCGCCTTGGATTCCGGTGTTGCTGAGGCGTTGTATCAGGGTGTGGTGGCATACCGCGTCGAAGCCTGCTGAGAGGTCCAGGAGGATGAGTGCGGTGGCTTCCCCGTTGTTGAGCATGGACCTGATGTCGTTGGTGGCTGCGATGAGGGCGGTCTCAGTGCTGTGGTTAGCTCGAAAACCGGTCTATGACGGGTCGAGAAATCCGTTCGTCTCGAGGAAGGCAGAGAGTTGTCTGTTGACCGTCTTCTCGATATCTTTGGCAGGAAACGGGAGGAGCCAGATGGGTCGGAAGTTCTTGAGGTCCTTGGGGTCCGCGGTGGGTTTTTTCAGGAGGGCGTTGAGTTCGGCATGCTTCCAGCTCTCTGGGAAGGTGGCGGCTGTGAAGGAGCTGTTGATGACGTTGGGGTGCGATGATGGAGTCGGCTTTGTTGAAGATGTAGTGTGGGCATGGGTCGTGGGAGAGCCGGAGTGGATGGTGCTCATGGTGCAGGCGGTGTCTTCGGTGCTGACCGAGTTCCAGGTGCAGAGGGTGGCGGTTTAGTGCGCTGGTTCGGTGGTTGGGTTGTTGGTCTGTGCGCCGAAGCAGTCGTGTATGATGGCGATCTTGCGGTGGAAGAACGAGGCGAGGGAGTTGCAGAGATCTTGCGAGGGTGTGATGTCGGTGTTGCAGGCGCTGGGGTTGGAGAGCTCTTTTACGATGCTGAAGAGTTCCTTGCTGTTGTGGGTGTTGTTGTCCAGGCGCTGTTTGTAGGTGGTTCTCTTGGCAGTACGGATCAGTTGATGGTGCTTGCGGGTGGCGTTCTTGAGGGCTGTCATGTTGGTAGAGATGCTTTCGCTGAGGCTCCAGGCAGGTCTTCCAAAGTGTTTCTTCACCACAACCCAGTCTCCAGAGGTCGTGGCAGGGTTCATTGCTTGCTGAATGTGTATTTAGTCTAACCTGATGAGCAATCGAGAATACTAAATTAGTAAAACCCTTTTAGTAATCCAGAACCAGCTCATCAGTAATGTTCACAAGAGCCTTGTACAGAATACCAGGAATCACAGGATCTGTCAATCTGGTGCCTTTCTTTCAGGTGCTTTTCATGCTGAGTAGAACTAGAGGATAAGTATCTGACAATTTCAATGACGTCGAAGAGCATGCTAACGTCAACTTTTCTTTTGTTGTATTGTCATTCTCTCCACTACGCCTGATGCTTACGGATGGTAACTGCAGTGAAATATTTGGTCTGTTTTCAGTGGTATCATAGGTTCCTCATAACCTATGTTTTTTTTATTAGTTCCCCTATCTGATTCTGAAGAAGTTGGCAGGCCAAATCTAGGAATCTCAACGCCCTCAGTAATAGCTTGGCTACAGTGAGTGCATCACAGTGCCTTGTTGGGTATGCTTCAATCCACCTACGGAACAGACAGATTACACTATGATGGATCTTAGACCATCTCAAACTTGCATTTGTACAAAATCTATGTATAGCCTTGAGAATGAACCATGTGACTTTCAGGTATGACTCTGTCAATCACGTTTTTCTACCAATATTGCCTTGCTTACTGATTACACACCTTTCACCCAGTTTTTAACTATTTTTAAATTGTGGATGGAACTTGTACTACTTACTTTTATTTTTTTTAAAGAGTTTTATATAGCCCTGGCTAGACCCGAATGGGTATCAGAGCGCTTTACATAAGGTTCCACATAGTTGCCAAATTACATCAGTTACAAATTACAAAAAACATACCATTAAAAACATTTAAAGAAAATAGAGGATAAGTAAAATAGAGTGTAGAAGGGAAAGGGGAGCTAACCATCTTCAGCAGCATTGGATTTGGCAACACATATTTTCAATCTGTTGTCCCTTTTCTGTCTGCATTTATTTTTAAAAGTATTTACAGAAAAGTGTGCTTCTTTTTAAGTGACTCTCCGGGCTGCCTTTCATGAATTATAGGCCAGCGGCTGAGCAGATGGATAGCATGGGATATGAAAAAATAAACAGGATGACATTTCTTTAAATAACGGACTATGTCAACATACATTTATGATTTAATGCTAGTATTTACCAGTGGATGTATTGTTAGGTAATATTTGGCTGCTTAAATAGCTAAAACGCGACAAACGTCAAAGTATGAGGGCGCGTCTATCAGTTAAATAGATGTGGAAATGTAGTTTTACAACTTCATTTATACGCAAAACACAAAATAAATATGGATAAATACAGATAAAATGACCAAACAATAGATATATACAGACCGAAATGGCCCAAAAATAAATACATAAAACTGGGAGCCCTATTCATAAACCATTTGTATCTTGAATACAGCACGCTTTTTCCAAACATTTGTTTTCTTCCTGATAACTCGCTTTGCAAGTCTGAGTTAGTTCAAAGTTTGAACGGACATTGACAAAAAGTTATTTATATTTTCCACTTCTTTTTTTTTTTTTTAATAAATATATATTTCTTATTTAAAATGTTACTGGGGTCACATAAATAAATACTTGCATAAATAAGTACAAAGGGGGATGCACAGTTAAAACAGAGGTATGAGCATTTACAATTGATTAAACAAAATTAAGCTAAATATGATAAAACAGATCTATACTATGTCAGCCCCCAGCCTCGGTCTTTCATTGAAAAATCGGTGCCCATATATTTTTCACCTGTTCTCTAGCCGCCGGCCTTTTCATTCATAAATCCCTTTTTGCCGGTTAAAAGTTGAAAGAAGCTGGGTGAGCCATTGATGAAAGGTAGGGGCAGTTGTGTCCAACCAAGCTGTGGAGATACAAATTCTGGCCATGGCCAGGAACATAAAGTATGGCTGGGCTCTGTCTGACCCTGAACTACTGACCCCCAGCAACATAAGCTCGGACGTTAACACTGTTTTGACCATCAAGGAGAGCTCACATTTTTTTAAATATCTCTCTTCAAGGTTTCAAGCCGTGGACAAGTAGAAAACATGTGGACCACATCTGTCCTGAGGGTTTGACAACTAGGTCATCTGATGCCCACTGAACCACCCCATTTTGCTGTTTTAATTGTCGTATAGTAAAGATCTAAAATAGTCTTGTAGTGCTGTGCTTGCAACCCTGATGAACGCAATATTGTCTAGCCCATATTTAAAGAGTCTAGGAAGCCTTTGATCCCTTTTATCCGCCTGTCTCTCAAGATCATCCAGTTGCAGGGTACTCGGCCCACTTTGGATCTAGCTAATAATATAGCCATCTTTATCCCTCACCCTTTCCATAATAAGGGGCCTTTTGGTCCCCCAGTTTTCTTAGCGAGAAAACTGCGTATCTGCAGGTATTTAAAGAAGTCCTTCCAGTCATCCCCGTGGCTGTCTTGAATCTCAGTAAATGACTTAAAACCAACAGTACTAAACAAGACCCCAATCATCTCCACACCTTAGTTCCCTCAACGTTTCATTATACTATCATGAAAAACAACAGAGAGTGATGGGTTCATAAAGAGCGGGGTATAACAGTTCACTCTTCCTATCCCTATCTCCTCAACATCCCCCACACCCAAGCTGCCACCAGGAAGGTCTTAAACCTTACTCTCTTATAGTAACAGGGTTCACTAAACTTCAAAAGTAAGTTTTTAGCATCTTTACCTACCAGTAGCTCATTATTATCGGCACCCTCCCCCGGTTCCATGGGTCCAAGGGATTTCCCCCGACTAACCCACACATGTATTGGAGGGCTGCTGCCAGGTGGTACATTACAGTCCGGGTGGCCCATCCGGCATGTTTCAAAAAGTGTCATATATTTCAGGGCCCGTTTGGTCTTCCCATATGCTCAGATGTATCTGTTGACCATACCTTCCAACTTCTTAAACCAAGATTTCTTGAATACCAGGGGTATTGATCTAAACAGGAAAAGGACTTTGGGAAGAAAAGTCATTTTGGCAATATTACAGTGACCAACTGTTGACAGATGCAGGTTATTCATCCCTTTCTGTATAACGGGACTAAGCTCAATTCTACAATTTTTTCTATATTAGTTGATATATTTATCCCTAAATAGGTTGCCGATTGGGCTACCCGGTGGTCAACTAGGTTCAGGTTTCCATTGATGATGATTTGGGTTTTGTGTTGGTTAAGCAGATACCCTGAGATCTTCCCAAAAGCCATTGTTTCTTTCGTAATTTCTACCAACAGCACCTCCGGAAGCAGTGTTACAACAGCTAAATAATTCTTGCAGCCCAAAATGTTACTTTCAAACCCTTGGAGGCATATGGGCTTAATACTTGGATTTGCATCTATTTTACATATAAGTGGATCGATGTCACAAGCAAACAGCGGCGAGCAGGGGCAATTCTGTCTGGTCCCCGGCTGTGGGTGCCACATATATCACACGCAGAGCTTCGATGAAGCCCCTTCCTGCCCGAGCCATTCGAGAGTAGCCCAGAAAAAGTCAGAGGAGACCCTATCAAATGCTTTATCAGCATCTAATAAGTGCCATAGGGTCTCTTGCGACTGAGGCAGCGTCAAAGAGCGTGATGACCCTTCCAACATGATCCATAGGCCCCCTACCAGGAATAAAACCATGCTGCCTGGGAGAAGTAAGCTGCCCGATAATAGGGCTCAATGAGGCCGGCATAGCTCTGCCCGATATACAAAAGTACTACTGGGCGGTACAGCTCACCACAATTAACCAGTTGGTATACATGCCACATGACGTACCATCGCTTAGGATGGATCACCTGATAATGCGCCCAGGGGGATACGTATGGGTCTTGTGCTCAACACATCCAAAAATGCAACAACATAACTGGCCAACCGTAACCATTAGCCTCTAGGACGCGGCACACAGGGCTCTGGGTGGCAACACAAGCTGACGCGAGCCACCCCTCTATGGGACACAGTGGCCCTGGGTACTCTAGGAAATCATGCTGGGTTCGACAAATGGGACCTAATCGGTATAGCAAAAATCGGAAACTTGTGGAACCAGGGGGCTGTTCTGTCCTTTGATAACCTCAGACAGGAATGCAATCTCACGAACACAGAGATCTTTCGATAAATGCAAATTAAACATGCGTTGCAGACAGCCATCCCAATGGGTGAGGAACTGCCAGACTACACTCAGCTAGGGACCTCCTCCTAGACGGACACCTGACATGTAGGGCCACATAGCTCATATACAAGAAGATTAGTAAAAATATACCCAACATACTACATCAGCTACGGGCGAGGAGGACGGGGGGGGGACTTAGGCGACATGGACAACGGGGATTGGGCGGAAGCACTAGCCTCACCTAGAAAAAATAGCCATCAAGGCAGGATTTCACCTGATTCAATAAAAAATACTACACAGGGCCTACAATGCATGCACCACCCTACAGAAAATAGGGAGGTCTCCAACTGAAAATTGTCGCCATACATGTAACCAAAAAGCCACCCTCTTTCACATCCTAAGGGAATGCCCTGTAAGATGAATGAAATATGGGACACAAATAACACCCCTATGCAAAAATGGTGCTTGTTAAATATTTGGGATGAGAAGGAAGTAATTCCCGGGGCAGAATATGGATGACACTCGGAATGCCTGTGGCTAAACGCAATATAGCTCACTACTGGGGGGGCATCGACTGCGCCACGCCTAAGTGAGTAGGAGAAAGACATGGACACTAACATGTTTGCAGAAAAATCAGTCTATATAAGTAGGGGATGCCCGAAGAAATGGTCCAAAATCTTGGGGAAATTAAATGACGCGCGTGGTGGTATCTGCACCCCACCCGTCCTCAATACTGAATCAAGTTGACACATTAGCTGATTGGGGGGGACGAGGGTGCGCCCTCGGGTCATGGGCTGGTGTCCTGATGGGAAGAAACCTCTATTACCGTTAATTGATGTTCTTCAGTATTTAATAAAAAGAAGTATACAAAAAAAATATTAGGGCTTATCCGCATCGTTAAGGGGTGGGGGGGCGGGGGCTCCTCCTTGCGGACCTGGCTAAGAGTAAATAAGTTGGGCCCGAGGGTTTCCCAACTTTATAATACTCCAGCGGGATTCAGACCGGTCCCGCCACCTTGCCCGCTGAGAGTTCGCTGAGTGCCCTGAATATTTCTTCCACTGTGAAAGGGGCTTCTAGAGCTTCCTGATCCTCCTGGGAGAATGTCTCTGTATAGACAGAGTCTAGATATTCCCAAATTGCATTGTCCTCAATACCCCTCTCCGAGTTAAATAACTTTTCATAACATTTGCGAAATTCCTCCCGGATGCCCAGAACAGTAGTTACCAGGCTCCCTCTTCTGTTTTTAATCACTGCTATCTCACTGCGCACAGATGTATGCCTAATTTGCTCTGCCAATGTGTGCCCTACCCAGTCACTGTACTAATAGCATCCTGCACGCCATGCCATGTACTTTTTCTGCTGCTTTTGCTGTTGTTGCCTCCCCTATTGCTGCTTTGACCGAAGCAAGCCTACCCATTATGTTCTCTATGGCTAAACTGGCTTCTATAGCCCTAACTAGTTCTTCTTTTTCTCTTAATTTTTTATACAGCTCATTCTGCTGCTGATGGGTTTTTTACGATACAGGCTAAAACTCAGTGTCTTCCCCCGTATACCTACCTTGAAGGCATCCCAGGCCATACCCAAACGAGCGCTGCCTCTATTCCTTGCCATAAAATCTTCTATCCATTTCTTCACCTGAATAATATACCCCTGATTAACCAGCAACCCCTTTTCAAATTTCCAGTTTTGGAGTTTGCTTCCCCCTCCATACATACCATTCTTACTACCAGGGGATTGTGGTCTACCATTACCCGGCGGGTATTTTCCGATACAGCAATGCCCTATATATTTTGCAAAGCAAAAAAGGATCCAGACGGGCAACTGTTTTGCGTGGAACAAAAAATAGGTGCTCCCTGACTCTGCCAGCTTGAGGTACGGCCAAACATCTATAAGCTCATTGCCCTGGACCATGTGAGTAACAGCTCTGTAGACCTTGGGCTTGCAGCCTGTATATTTTCCTGTGCATTACCCCATAACCCACCTATCCTATTAACATTCATTTCCCTGCACATTGTAATCGGAGTTGGCCAAGCAGCCAGCTCATGAGTTAAAAAATCAATTAGCTCCGAATCATCCCCAGTTAGTCAATATACTGAGAATATGGTGAACGGAAGTGTGGTGTTATGTAGTTCCGCAATAGCCCAGCGCCCATATTTATCAGTCAGTTTCCTTTTACATTAAATGTCTTTCTTCCGAGTTAAGAAAGCTACCCCTCTTGCTCTAGTACCCTGCATGATGTAGGCTATAAGCTTATACCCTAGCTGTTCTAACTCCCTTTCATTTTTCCCCTCAACGTGTGTTTGGTGGAGGCCACATGTACAAAAAACAACATTTTATAGGGTTTGAAGCGGAAAAGCCAGAGTATGATGAGACAATGTAGGACTGATTAACAAAGATACACTCATTTAAACCAATCACTTTTTAAATACACATTTACATCAAATAAGTCAAGTAAACACCTACGTTGCTGAATAATTAAAGCAGCGTACATGGGAAATGAAGCAAATGGAGGTACATTTACCTGACTTGGCAAACAATAACACGATCAGTGAGTGAAAGGCTCTTTCAACACTATTGCACCAAACAGGAACATCCTGGGCAGGGTTTCCTCATGAGGAAGGCACATTAATGCAATTTATTAATACAGTAAACAACACCACGAATGAGGCTTCCATTTTGTGGATTTATTCAAATGGAGAAGCACACAGAACAAAACATGCAGGTGGAAAATGTTTGTTCAGTGCAAGCTGTTTGAGGCCTAGTCAGGCTAACACAGTTCCATTCAAATTAAACATTATTTTCAACTTATTAAAAAAACTCTGGCACCAGAAGTAACAACTTGGAAAAGAGAGCCAAAAAGAATAGAAGGCCATGATTAGAGCCGAAAAAGCGGATCAGTGGGGACATTTGAAGGAGTGCTCTTCTGGGTGCCAAATGTAAGAGCATATTCACATCCGATCGGTGGTCTGCAGCATTGGGGAGGGCAACAGAGATTCGACAGACTTCCACAAGGGAAAATTAAATAAATAAATAATTTTCCCTCATCATAGTCTGTCGAAATCCCGTTCCACCTGGCCGACTGTCCTTTCCTGCACAGACCACGGCTGCTGGTCTGAGCTTTAGGGCTTGAAGAGGAACATCACCGTACAATCTTAACTATAAGAGACAATTGTAGTTTTTACCACAGGTTAGAGACTTGTCCCAGTGCCCACCCCACATTCTAAAGTGCTCCTACACTTTGACCAGTGTATATCCAGTTGGTTTACTCAAGGGAGTGGTACACAATTCCTCTGTTACCCTTCCTCAGGAATCTCTTGTGAGGTATACCCAACTTTTTTTCTCTTGCAGAGTTATGGTACTGGCCCTAAGAGTTCTTCTCCCAGCAATTCGCAAATAGATAAATTGCTTTTTAAACTTGTGAGTTGGTCTAGTACTGAGTCCAGAGCTCCTCAAACCACAATTGATATGGAAATGTCTTCCTCCGAGGGTACGGTTATTGTGTATGCTGGAGTAGAGAAGACAAAAGCTGGTCAAGAAACGAAAAGAGCAGATGGGAATTTTAGGAAATAATGGCAACATCGGCTTGCAGAACCTGCCATAAGATCAGCAGACGAAAAAACCCAGACTCTGAGTGATTAGTCTTTCTTAGGACTGTGCAAGGGTGTGTTAAAAAAAAAGATTTAGATAGCAGAAGATTATTATGCAGAAAAAATTGCGTTAGTGACTTGGGAAGATAGAGTATCCAGATGAAGCTTGTAGCCAAAGTCAGGAGCCTGGAAAATGAAAAGAGGATTGGAGATGGTGAGGGAGGGGATATTGGGAACATAGGTTATGATGGAAAGAGAGAGAGGGCAAAGAAGATAAGCAGAAGAGGGGGGAATTAAATTAAAGGAAAATGAGAGAGGTGATCAGTGCAGAGAATGGGGAAAATAAACATCTTTATTTGAAGAGTTAAGTGATAGGATTTCAGAAAATATAGGAAAGAAGAAGCAGGAGTCCTATCTGAACAGGAATTGAAGTTCTCAAGAAGGGAGGAAGATAAGGAGGGGGAGGAATCATAGCAAATGGCTAAGCAGAGTGTCCATATCTACACGAAACGAGTGAAGCAACTAAGGGGGTAGTAAACAATGGGAAAGGAAAGAGCAGTAAGTAGACTGCGTTGTGATGTAAAGATCAGGCGTGACACAGAGAAGGGTGAATGACCAGAAGGTTTATTCACCTGCATAAACCTTGTGACATCCCAAGGGCAGGCACCTTAACCATCAGGAATCCAAAATGTGACATCATTGGAATCCCACGATTTCTCAACCCATTACATAGCTAAAACGACATAGGATGCCACAGGATAAAAGATACATAAGAATCAGCAGGAACAGCTGCTGCACAAGGACTCTATGGTGGAATCCAAATCTCTATCAAGCCACTTAGTATGGAATTTGTTTCTAAACGGGTGAACATCCCAAAGAGTGGTAGAAATCGAAAGAAGATTAAGACGTAGGAGACCGACAGATGCTGTGTTGAGCACATTGGGTGCTCTATTGCAGACTTTATACAGCCCTCCATTCCCCTGATTGTGGTTTCCAAGCCCTACTGTCTGTGTTGGGTGCCTGGGCTCCCTGGTTGTAGGTTGGCTTATAAGGGAGCAAACATGTGAAATAAGTTAGATTCTCATTTAGAGGAATATCTTAATCCCACATTATATGGAAATCAGGTGCAGGACCGATTGGTTGACGTACAAACATTGGGTTTGTTTAATGTGGATTCTGCAGCACGTGCACATATGCTCTGGACAAATGCATGACCTTTCGGTGTAATACAGACAAGATCTATGACTACATGACTTGCTCAATCAGAGATGTAGTCTACAATCTGTAAATATGAAAATATATATTTGGGCACTACAATCATTAAAGGAACACCTTCTAAAACACTTCAGAGACATTAGTAATGCAAACTCCTTGTAGCACCTAGCTGGTCACCATGCACATTACAATGTCCGTGTAACGTCACTGAGCTTCCGTACACATCAACGCATAACGCCCTATACCAAAGGAGGTGGTAGGGAATTGAGAATATGCAGGGTTGAATGTCTTTGGATCATAAAACTAAGAGCATTCATCTGGGTCACAATACAAACCATGAACTGCAGCCTTGTTTGGGCAGATGCCACTATATGGAACAATGTCTTATTTTCAGAACAATAAATATTGACAACCTTTGATCTTGACCAATGTCTGATTGATGCTGCACAATCTTGTAATAATTACGCTTAACCTTTGCACTATAATAAATTGCGAGGCAGAGTGTGGTCTAGGAATACCACCACTGCCATACATTTTTAAATGACCTATAAGGGAGGTGATGGTTGAGGTATGTGAGCGTGGAGCGCTGAATTGCGGTGCTTAAGCGCTGAGAAGAGTGGGATGCATTAGGTGGAACAATAAACAAATTCACATTCACATACCAATTCTTTATCCCATAACAAATAGAAACATTTCAGAATGCTCCTCAGTGCCAAGTGTGTGAATGCCCATCACCGCTAATCTGTTCACTTGCACAATCTTTTTTTAAAACTTTAATTGGAGTTCTTAATAGCACAAACTTGACCCGAAGGTATCGGGTATCAGAGCGCTTTACACAAGCACCAGTTGCGTTACATGAGGACACATTCATGTTTTTTGTTAGGCACGGGGAGATTAAGTGATTTGCACAGATTCACAGGATGTTGCGCGTCCTTGCCGAGACTCGAACCCGGTTCCTCAGATTTGAGGTTGACCGCCCTAGCCTTTAGCCAACTCCTCTCCCCGGTAATCTTGATATAGTATGGAGAATTGACTAAGCTCCCAAGCTGTCACTGACTTCCTAGTCAGGGTTATAGCATAATTTGTGAGTGAGCATAGACAGCAGAAGAATCCCAGTGTTGCTGTTGCCGGAATCATTAAAGACCTGCTCCATAGCAAACACATTCCCACCATCTCATCATCTGCCATCGACTGCCTCATGATCTCTTTCTCTGATACCATCTGACACTGTCTACTTACACATCATTTACCAACCTCCAAACCTTAAACCATGCTTCAGACCAGATCTCAGTTGACTTCTTACAAGACAGCATTTTTCTGAGCGATTTCAGTATTGCCAGCGACACCAAAAGTCCTGGCCATTGACAGCACCTCAATAACCTCCAGAACTCTGTCTAATACTCCTCCCTTCCCACTTATAAAGGGAGAATATACCACTTTATAGTAACAGACAGTGATCTGCTGTCCTATTGAGATTGGTTGACCAGATTACTTTCATATCTGATTTCATATCTTGACATTCCACTAAGACTACGACCGTCCATGAAATCGAAGACTTGGTTGTGTCACTCAATAACACAAATCAGAATGTTGAATCCTTGAGTGTTTGGCCAAATCCTCAATGCTACAAACCAGATTAAATACATTAAGAACTTAAAAACTAGCATTTCTCACTGCCACATCAGCCTACCTACTGTCTCAAAGTGTCAACCCCATCAAACTCTGCTAAAAGTTCTTCAACCTCAATACGATGGCCCCTCATTTTGCTACAGCATGTCATCCGCCTCCAAGTGAATGAGTCCCTCCATCAGATGCATTTAACTCCATTGGTGGCACATTTTTGTTGGCCTCCACTTTGGATCTCCAGGCTTGATGGTGCGTAAGGGTGGAGGGTAAGACATTAGGGTTGGTATGTCTGGTCCGGTGAAGGGTGAGTGCGATAGAAGGTGAGAGCAACGGATGGTGCATTGGACGAGGGGGGGACAACCTTTTCCTCCACATCACAGTGGCTTGTGACGCATGTAAAATGCTGGCATCCACCTTGAGCTTGAGGGTGCAAGGATTGTGACTGCTTGAAGAATGGCAACCCCTTTCAAGAACCCACCCTGTAAACCCCAGAGACCAATAGCCTTCAAAAGGGGAAAACACGCTAATCTGACCTATGGTGGAGAGTAAGTCAAGAAGACACTGGGCCTATGGAGGGGATGGCAGTGGGCACAAGGAGAACTCCAAAAGAGGTAGGTGCAGGGATTGAGACACCAGGTAAGGGACTGCCTTCAGAGGGCCAGTTGTTCCCAGGCACAAGGCCCTTGGGAGATGAGCGAGGACTCACTGGACAGTTTTTCTGATGTGCAAAACTTAGGCCGAAGTGTAAACTTGGTTAAACAGCTCAGCCTCCAAGAAACTGCACTGCGACTAATCTGACAAGCATCAGCAGAGACATCGAAAGGGCCCCTTCATCGAATCACTCATCCTAAATTAATCTGGTTATGTGAAGCGCTGCAGGATCCAAACCCTTCATAACATACAAAAGTTATGTTGACCACTTGCAAGATACACCTGCGGAGACAACCAAGCCTCCAAACCACATCACACACTCCCCAATACCCTGTCGTAGAGATCCTTGTTTGGAAAACCCCATAATTGCAGACCTCAACCTGTGAATAATGTGGTAAGAGGTGATGACGCCACTATGTAACAAAGCAAACACAAGGAAATGATGGACGGAGCGCTGAAACTTTTCAGACGCTCACCCCCCAGTTACAGATCTAGGTTGAACCCATCATTGTTCTTCAGCTCACTTCGCCATCCAAGTTCAGACACAGCTTTATGCAAATCAGTCTTGACCATGTGCCTCATGGGAACAGACCAGCCGGAACTGCAAAGCCATGTCTTACCTGGACTGGGAAGAAGCATCCTGGGACCGGTTTCGGGTTAACACCCCTCATCAGCCAGGCTAGCTTGAATTCAGTGGCAAAGTGAACAAGGAACCCAAAAGAGCAAAAGAATTATGGATTTAACCCAGATCGCTTGACTGGGAGTGAATGTTTTGATTTGTTCTGCATTCCGTCCATCAACTGTGTGTCTTTTGCCACTATGTAACAAGCATCGGCAAAGCCAATATGTCTGCCGGCTTTTTTGACTTTGTCAATGCTTGTTTTGTCATGATTTTTCTAAACCTATATTGTCGTTTGAATTACCAGGCCCTCGCCAATTTAGAAAAGAAAACACTGGCTTTGAGCAAAAAATGTATTTCTGAGTTCAAACTCTTACATCGCCATAGAGGTCCCTGGCACTGAAGGGAACTATCTTGTGTGTGCTCCTTGCAAAACGTCAAAAGGCTGTCGCTCGCCATGAAGATAGCGGAGCCCCATGCTGTATAGCACAGAGGAAAGACGTGAGTGAAGACAACAACAATAGATAGCAAGTTCTGACTGACAGACCCTACAATTAAGTCTATTGTACATATAATTTCAGTAAAACTAAAAGTCTTGGCTAATACCAGACCTAAACAACCACTGGCAAATCCAATCGGTCTGGCATTGGTAGTCAGCCTTTTGGCTTTGTCAATGATTGTTTTACCATGGTTTTTATAGAACATTATAATGGGGGAGCTGCCAGCACCCTGCAGTAGTTTTACAAAATGGTAAGAAGGAAAACTATTTGTTGGGATTCAAAAAGCACACATTGTCATAGTAGTCTCTGACAATGAAGGAACTACTTTTTGTGTTAGCGAGTGTCTAGAGTGGACGGCCCCTGCTGCAATGAATGAAGAAAAAAAAGAGAATGACGCAACAACAGACCTGGATGGATGATGAGGGCTGGATGAAGCCCCTAAGAGTAAGTGTTTCAATATACATTTATAATATTTGTTAAATGTAAAAATCTTGGCTAACGTCAGACCTAAACAACCATTGACATTGCTAACAGGTCTGGCTTATGAAGACATATGCATTTTGTGTTAGTGATGTTTTGAGGCACTTACTAAGTCATCATTCCTGCACACTACCACTAGCCTTTGAATTAATTGAGTCATCTAGCGACTAATCCTTACATTTACCCTCTGGCACAACTGTAAATGTAAAAGAATACTAGGGGAAAAAAGGACATGCTGCTATCCAAACACGGCAGGCATATGCTTGCAATAACAAAACTAAACATTGCAGTGGGTGTCCATCTTGCACAGGTTTTGTACATTGTCTATCGTAGTTTTAAAGTTCCAGCACAAACGCCATATTTACAAACCACGTGCTAGCCATCTTGGAATGGTAAATAAATGATACACTATGAACAACAACATTCCATAATGGTGGCTTGGTTTAACCCCTTGTGTGCGGCTGCGATTCTGCGCCTGTGCGGCACTTTCTAAAGAGTGGGCGGGTTCATGACGGCCCCCAGCGGTCATCAGCACACGCCCACCGTGCTGCCTGACGGACGGGGGCCGTCATCAGCATGCAAGTGGTTAAAGGAAGTAGCCATGTGTCATGCGGAGCACTGCAGATGAAATGAGCAGCATCGAGCGACATGTTAGTGCTGCCTATAGAGCTGCAATATCTTCTTAGGAAAAGATAAAAATAAAAAAATACGCAAATAAATGAAGGATGAAATTGAAAAGCTAAAGACTAGTCAACGAGCCCTGACACTGAAGCACACTATTTTTCAGTTGGATGTGCATGTGATCAGAAAATCCCGGCATTCACGAGGCAGGAGAGCCAATGACTGTTGTGGAGTGAACCATTACCCCTTGCAGTACCTTGTCCTTGATGGAAGCGGGGTGCAAATGACACTCAGGCCAGTGGCAGAAAGAGCTGACCGTCTATGTATGTATCTATATGGATGGATGTATTTAATGTTTTTTTTTTACCAGAACTGGGCAGATAGCTAAGACAGTCAGCCCTCCCAAAGAGATTCTTGCAAGATTTATTACAGTAGAAATCTTCTCCCCTAGGGTTTGTCAGAGGAGGTAACCAGCACCAAAAGCCTTCCCTGCAAAGGCAATCTGTGAGATTTCATGTAACAAAATACCTGTCTGTATGCTTTAATACAGAGAAATATCAATCCACCCTTAAATGCTTTTGACTTTAACATATGGTTTTCACAATCAACATGTCAGGCCTACTACCTTTATCATAACTTTGCATAAAAAAACACAACAGATCAAACCCACGGCAGCTGAAATATCCTGCTTATATTCTTTTATTTGAGCAAGTGCTTAGCTTCTACAAATCAAATCCTGTACTCTGGGCTGTCAACAATGCCAGACCATAAAAGGTGAATTTCTTCAATACACTAAAGCATTTCACCTTAGTACATCAGAGAGGAGCATTTATTAAACATGACTTTTTAAACATGGACTGTGAAATATCCCTGCCCCTGCCCTAATGTCAATGGTATTAGTGAACTAAGAGGCAAAGTCGGTAGTCGTGCGCCCTTTATGTGGCCTAGATTCATATTATGCATGGAGCAGCACCGGAAGCTATTACATCAAATAAATAAGGAGTTTTGTACAGCTCTAATCCTGATTGCATATATTTGAAGGTGCTCTCTAATCCTGATTGCATATATTTGAAGGTGCTCTAATGAAGGTAGGTGAAATTAAGTATTTGCGTAGGGTCACACAATTTGGTCAAGCAGGAATGTCAGGACTAATCCTAGATTTTCCAATTTCACACTGTGGAATTCGACCACTGGAAGGGTATCTCTTTGTCAGATCAAATGTTTGTGTTTAATTCTTGGGGGATGGGATAAGAGCATTTTATTTTTGACAGTTTTACAAATCACAAAGCCTGTTTAAGTACATTAAAAGCGTCATAACAGAAAGAGACTACACCTGGCACCGGGAAACTTACTGGAATTCAAAGGATGATGAGTCAAATGAGATTCGAACCTGGTACCCCCTGGTGTATGGTTGCCAACTGTAGCCAGTAGGTCACGTGGCGTCCATGAACCCTCATCTTGTTTTAGGTTTGAGGTTCCAAGGGCAGCAAGTGTAAAAACATGAGAGCGACCCCTCCAGGCCAAGAGCCAGGGCACTGTAATCAATTCTCAAAAAAACTAATCTTGGCAAATAAATATCCAACTTTTGCACACTATCCTCCAATCATTCGCAGCGTACCCCTTCACCAGTCTAGCAAGGGCAAACCAAAGCAAATGTATGTATACATCAAATGTAATTGAAACCTCATAGTGTACATCACACTACAATAAAAATTGATAAGAAATTAATAAAACATTTGGTCATCAAAGATTTTACACATTAAAAACCTCAAAGATCAATTGATCATGATTACTTTTATTTTTTTTACTGCTTTTGTACCAATATAAATTCTCATAATTTTTTTTTTTTAAACTCAAAGATCAAAAGACATATCTATTTGTCATTAACAATGGATTATTCCTAAAGAATCAATGACAGTATTGGCAACATTGAATTTTTTCACAAGCAATACTTTTGTTCCTCGGATGTAACCCCACAGAGACAAGAGTTGACGCGTTTCGGTGGTGTAAGAGCACCTTTTGCCCAGGTTTGCCCTTTCTAGACTGGTGAAGTGGTATGCTGAAAATGATTGAAGGACAGTGTGCAAAAGTTGGATATTTATTGCCAAGATTAGTTTTTTTGAGAATCTAAGGGGAGCAAGACACAGCTCATGCTTTTAGTGTCTGACTCAGCTCTAAGAGGGCAGTGACCTGACTCAGACGTTTGACTGGGGAGCTGTTCAACCCCTACAGCCTTCGAAGGTAAACCTCTGGCGATGAGGTACACCCAGAAAATCCTATGCTTAGGGGGCATGTTTCTGAAAGAACAAGTTAGAGGTGTAAAGTTTGGTAAATTATAAGGCCACAGGCTGCTCCTGAATCACACATATGGCTGTGATACAACAACAGCCCCCCTCCCCCCCTCCCCCCATGGCGTACCACTATTGCAGCTTACATTGTTTTTAAATAAACACATTTAATGAGTTAGTACCAGGTGCGAGTGCATATTTTAAAGGTGCTAACCATGGTAACTTCTGGGCGTTAAACAGGTGCTCTGTCGACATGGAGCAAGGCTGCATCCTCTCCACATGCAGTGTTTATTTTGCAGACTGTGCAAGTTGTAGATCTGGGTTAGAATCACTTCACCTCGCCCAACAAGGCCCAAATGAAGTATTCCTTTCTTCTGCTGCTCAGGTGATGCTCAGCACTGCACCATAGCCTCAATCAACTTCCTCACACAAAGGTTTGATTGTGCAATAAAGTTGATGAGAGCTCACCACAAAATGGATTTGCAGTGCATAGCGCCACCCCTTGGATGATATATGCAAGGGGAGGGTACCTAACTGGGCGAGAACAGCGAACGCTAACACTCTAAGGCTTCCACCCAAGGAGAGAAAAATGAAAGTATTGTGACCAGGCTGTGTGGCAGTCTAGCACCAAACGACAGCTGGTGCAATCAAGGGCAAAAGGAGAATTGCATGATTTTTTAATGTATAATATGTGTCATTTACATGCTGGGATATCTCGAGTACAAATAACATGTCAGAGACGTGTATGGTTTTTATGCATGGGCCCTTCCAGAGACATCATTAGTGAATGACACTTCCTAAAACACACCGTTTCTGGGAAAGCACTCTTACGTTTATCAGATAATGGAACAAGCATTTACAATGCAACGGTTTTGCCTTTGACAATTTTAGAGTTGTTGGCATTGTAAATGTTAAAATATATATATATTTTTTTTTGAGTAAACAGATAAATACATGGCCTAAAAACTTAAAAATAGTATCAGGACACGAGGCAAAAACAAACTCGTAAATAAAATAAATAAACAACAGAAAATGCATTACAGGAACAGAAAACTGAAACCATAAATCAAACCAAATGGAAGTTTCTCAGAAAACACTCGATCTGTCTAACTTTTCCCCAAAAAACTCGACCATAAGACGGGCCTAATACACCCAAATATACGAACAGGAATACAACGTGCCCCACTGAAACGTTTCAAAATAATTAATAGACACAAACAACATATTAGCGACCATAAGACGGACCCAATACACCCAAATATACGAACCGGAATAGCACGTGCCCCAACCAAAGGTTTCTAAAGAAATAATGTACCCAAACAACAGATTACAAAGAAAACGTAAAAGCCCTAGGTAGACAAGTTAGACCCGAGCACAATAAAATGTAATAAAATGAAAAGTAAGAAGATGAAAACGTCGGAAAACGTGCGCTTACCTTTAGCTTGCTGCGTAGGGTCTCCTTGCTTCTGGAACTCTCTAGAACACGTTGACCGCGACGTGCCCCACTGTAACAGGACGTGCCCCACTCTAACGTAATAAAATAATAACAATATCTAAACAGCAGTTTCAACAAAACACTTACAAGCCCAATTAATTAAACGAACATCACCAAAAAGCAATAAATATTAATGTGCACGGACCAGAAAAACTTAAAAATAGTATCAGGACACGAGGCAAAAACAAACTCGTAAATAAAATAAATAAATAAACAACAGAAAATGCATTACAGGATCAGAAAATTAAGCATAACTGTTTCAAAAAATTAATGTACCCAAACAACAGATTTGAAAGGAAATGTAAAAGCCCTAGATACACAAGTTAGATACTAGGACACCAAAATGAGAAAATGAAAAGTAAGAAGCTGAAAACGTTGTATAACATGCGCTTACTTTTACCTACCTGCGTAGTGTCTCATTTGTTGTGGAACTCTCTATAACATGACAAGATACGACTCTGACACAAATCAGCCCAAAAACGTTGTAAACACTTCTCTAAGTAAAAAAGCTTACAGGAAGTGGACACAAATGAACGAAAACGTGAAAATCAAAGTTGACAAATGGAAAATAGTAAAAGTTGCGCTTACTTTTAGGTGACAGCGTCTGGTATCGTTGCTTCTCGAACCTTGTCTTACATTTCGGATAACGCAGATTCTAGAAAACATATTCCCACAAAAAGCAGTTTCCCCCAAATGCATGCAAGCCATATAGCATTCCCCAAAGTAAATAAAGATATATAACTGCCCTTAATGTGTTTGCACCATACTGTACACGTTGCATGTTCCACTTACAAAGACTAAAAAAAATCACATTCCTTACATTAAAGAGATAGGCAACACAGTAACATTATAAAATACAATCAATAGATACCTATTAATGAGTCAACAAAGTCGCACTTACTTTTGTAAGAATGTAAACACAGGGCATCTTAAACGTACAAAATGCAAAGAGAAACAGATAAAGAGAATAAGCCAAGACTTCCTCCGGCGGCGGTCGGCCGCAGAATGTACAAAATAAACATGGACGTACAGCCAGGGGGCAGGGAAGCACAGGCGAAACCTAAATAAAAAGGAGACAAATGGGGGGGCGTGGCTTGCAGCCAACGATGGCGGCCGCAGCTTAGAGAGGCTCCCGAGGCAAGGCGGAGTCCCGCAACAATCCGATCTACTTATCCGGGTCTTCACAAACTTTAAGGGAAGGACCGGACCCGGAGTCCGTGCGGCTACCAACGCAACAACTTTGGGGAAAGCGACGGCCCGAATTCGCATCGAAATGCCAGACGGAGACCGGAGTGGGGAAAGGCCTAATGTCTGCCTGAAAGCAGCGGAGTCGCGGCAAGACTATAGCCGGCCGGAAGTGACCTGGTGGCGGCGGTGTGGAGCAGGAAGTCCCGGCCCATCGGGCGCGTTGCTTCGAAAAACCTACGGACTACTCACCGGCTACCCGAGGACAAGGGAGAAACCCCGCAACGTTCATCGATCCTCTACAAACCCACAGGACTTGGCCTGTGGCACGGAGGAAGCAGCGAAACTCGGACGCAACACCGCCATTTTGCTAACTACGGACATACCACCTCAAGGCCTTTCACACGGGGCAGCAACGAATATGAGTGAATGACCCGACCCGATCTGTCCACTAGCTTACTGTAGCCTCTGACAACGCTAACACAAACTGCACTATGTCAAACAGGGGCCCCAAGAACAGCACTACCCAGGTTAAACTGGACAAATTCGCGTATGAAAGGCAGACGCCACCCCAAGAACAACGCAAGAACTCAGGGAAAACGACGGAGACCGAGGGGGCGAAAAAGGCCACGCTTGAAGATGTCCTGGCGGCATTAGCCCAGGTACAGGCGACAGTGGGGGCAACAGCTACGGAAGTCACGCTGATACGGGCGGACCTCCAGAAAATGAACGTGAGAGTCAAGCAGGTCGAAGTGGTCACTAAATCCCTAGTCGAGGATGTTTCCGAACTGCAAACAGCAATGGAGCGTTTACAAACAGACAACAAACTGCTCAGGGATAAACTGGATGACCAGGAAGGCCGTTCCCGGCGAAACAACGTCCGAATTCTAGGTGTTCCGGAATCGGAAGACACGGGGGCGATGGACCTTTATGTGGAGGACATGATCAAAAACCGACTCCAGCCCAAAGGACTCTCGAATTTCTTCTCCGTAGAGAGGGCCCACCGAGTTCCGGGGGGAAAACCAAAGTCTGGGGGACCGCCCCGACCTATCTTGGCGAGACTAATTAATTTTAGGAACCGAGATGCCATACTACAGGCCGCAAGAGTGGCGCCGGCCATTCAAATTCAGAACTCAAGGGTTGCCTTCTTCCCGGACTACACAGCCGAAGTCTCCAGGAAGAGAAGGACGTTCCTGGAAGTTAAAAAAACGCTGAGAGAAAAGGAGCTACCATACTCGATGATCTTCCCGGCTCGGATAAGAGTCGTAGCGGACAAAAAGGTGTGGTTTTTTGACTCTCCAGATGCTGCCCGGGACTGGCTGGAGGGGTGGCACACTGTTGGTCGACAACGTAAAACTCATAGACCGGATCGCGAAAGCGCAGGACACAGCAAAAATGGCTCACAAACGTCCGGTCGTGGGGGAGGAGCGGAGAGATCTCCCTCCCGCAGCTTTACGGGAGCAGGAGGAGAGGAATAATTTCTAACCCGGGATCTGTTTTAATGACAATCACTGCTCATTGACTTCACATTTTGATTGCTGCACATGGACTCTGGCATGGCTAACCCGGAAGCACGCAGGGATGCCGCCTGCTCGGGGAGACACTCTCCCCCCTACACGCAAGTACTCTGGTTGTGGGATGGGTTAAGCACTCTGCTCAGTTGGGGGGCGGGCAGTTAAAAGTCCGTTAGGCAGGGATGCAGGGAGGGGGGGAAGGGGGAAGGGTTGTTTTTCACTGTTAGGAATTTGCATGTTAGGTCACAGAAAAAGACGGAATGTTCACCTGAGTTAATCCCAGAAGGGGAGAATGAAGTAAAGCATCCAACCTCCATGAGAACGCTCATCATCCTCCACACAACTACATGCCCGCCATGGGTGCCACACCTCTCCGCCGGCACCCCGCGGGACCCATGGGGCCAAATGGCTGATATCCCAGCGACTGACGGGGGGAATGTAGACCCCGAGACACAATGCCCCTCCCTACGCTTACTATCTTGGAACGTGAGAGGGCTGGGGGATAAGGTGAAAAGGGGGCTAGTGATCACCGCACTTAAGAGACACAAACCCACCGTAGCACTATTGCAGGAAACCCACTTAACAGGGGAGACCACCAAGGCCCTGAATAGAAGAGGGTACAAGATGATGGTCCACTCGGATTTCACGTCCGGCTCTAGGGGTACCGGAATTCTAATGCATAAGAACACACAATTTCTCCCCCTGCAAACCAAAACAGATGACCAAGGCTGCTTTGCAGCGCTACAAGGGCAATGGGAAGGGAGACTCATCAACCTAGTTTCAGTACACATCCCACCGGCACTTCACTCGGTACACCTCCCTAAACTGGGCGATTTTATCCTATCTCTCCCGGAAGGGGAAGTTATTCTCGGGGGAGACTTTAACGCAGTTCTAAACACACAACTTGACAGATTCCCAACACCAGCCTCCACGGGAGGGGTCCCCCGCCTTCAACAATTTTTGACAGCCATGGGACTGGTTGATATTTGGAGACACCTCCACCCCGTTGTGCAGCAATATACTTTCCATTCTGCAGTACATGGTAGTCTGTCTAGAATCGATCACTTCCTGACCCTGGGAGACGGACTCTATTATATAGACGCGATGGAGATCTACCCTCGAGGGATCTCGGATCACTCCCCACTGACTCTCACACTCTCCTCACAGGCACGTACATGTAAACGCATCTACCCCATACATGCCACATACCTCAAGATCCCCCAAGTTCGCAAAGCACTTAAAAAAACAACAACACAATACTACACTGAGAATATGCACTCGGTGCATTCCGCCGAGGTGCTCTGGGAGGCGTATAAAACGGTACTAAGGGGCCAAGCCATAAATTCCATCACGGGCTTCAAAAAACAACGGGCTCAGGAGATGGTTGACCTGGAATTGACTCTACAGACATTGACTACATCTCACGAACAATATCCTACTCCATCCACCCTGCACGCACTCACCTTACAACAACAGATGTACAACGATCACCTGCGCACACAGGTCAGGGAAAGCCTATCCGACACTCAGAATAGGATCTAAGAAGTGGGCGATAAGGCCGGGAAAATGCTGGCGTGGCTCGATAAAAGAGAAGGGAACTCGAGGGGTATTCAAGGACTGAAAGATACACGCGGGGAGATACACACTAACCCGAGACACATTGTAGAACTGCTCGCAGACCACTTTGAACGGGTGTACACCCCTGAGCACACAGTAACGCCCGAGATGGCCAGAGACGTGTTGGCCCCAGTTGGGGTCAAGACATTAACCCCGGAAATATCAGAAGAGTTAGAAGCAGACATAACCGCTGACGAAATTCAACTGGCGATTCGTGCTTTAAACCCGGGCAAGGCAATGGGCCAAACGGTATACCTGTAGAATGGTATCAGGCGATGCCGGAGACCCTCAGTATGCATCTGCTCGAGATGTTCAAGGACTGTCTGGGAAAAGGTACACTCCCACCGGATCAAAGAGCGGCGACCATAGTGGCCGTCTCGAAGCCAGGCAAACCACCTGAAGACTGCTCCTCATATCGCCCCATATCGCTGCTTAATGCAGAAGCCAAAATCTTAGCCAAACTCCTAGCAATGAGAATTTTGCCCCACCTATTATCTCTTATACATCCGGACCAGTCCGGATTTATGCCTCACCGCAACACAGCTCTAAATTTGCGCAGATTGCATGGAGTGCTGGCACGGGCAGACACAGTGGAAACTCAAGCAGTGGTCATGGCACTCGATGCTAGGATGGCCTTTGACCTTGTGGAATGGGCCTACTTATTTGAGACATTATCACGCTTGGGATTCGGACCCCGCTTTATTGCATGGGT
Source organism: Lissotriton vulgaris (assembly GCF_964263255.1). NCBI lineage: Eukaryota > Metazoa > Chordata > Amphibia > Caudata > Salamandridae > Lissotriton > Lissotriton vulgaris. The sequence continues at coordinate 84,402,763 of NC_141699.1, forward strand.
GAGATTACTGTACACTGACCCAAGAGCACGGGTAGTGGCCAATGGCCATATCTCACAAGAGTTTTCCTTGGGCAGGGGCACAAGACAGGGCTGCCCTCTGTCACCATTGTTGTTCGCGATCTCACTGGAACCCCTCGCAACTCTAATTAGAACTTCACCCCACCTTCAGGGTATTTGCTGGAAGGATGGCTGGGAGGATCGACTGTCCCTATATGCGGACGACATGTTAGTATACCTCACCAATCCGGATACAGGAATCCCCGCTCTACTACACCTCTGTGACACCCATGGAAAGTTCTCCGGATACACACTGAACTGGGGCAAATCAGAATTGTACGTCCTGAAGGGTCTGGCCCCGGTCCTTGACTTGGACTGCCCTTTGCAGATAGCCGGTACATCGTTTAAATACCTAGGCATTCATATCACCAAAGACCCGGTAGAATTCATGGACAAAAATTTGAAACCCCACCTAGACAGACTCAAACGTGACGTACACTTTTGGTCAGGACTCCCGCTGACACTTTTGGGGCGAGCTGCACTCTACAAGATGATGGCCCTGCCCCGCTTCCTCTACGTCCTTGAAAATACACCCTACTCAGTGACCCCCAGATTCTTCCAAAAGGTGGCAGCATTAGTATCCAACCTCCTATGGGGAATCCTCCCCGCTCGTATTGCACAATCCAAACTACATAGGGGGTGGTATGATGGTGGTATTGCTTTACCCAATCTAAAATTGTACTACTGGGCAGCGCACCTCAAACCCATCAACCAGTGGATCCACACTCCACAAACCAAACCAGCATTCCGGGCAGATAGAGCACAACTGGGCACTGACAGTATACTAGCCCCATTATATGACCAACGCAAAACTCGCACGTTAATGGGACCCACCAGGCTTACGGTAGCAATCTGGCACAAAGCGACGGCGGCCCTGGGTTGGAAAGGTAGAATTACCAAGCTAACCCCGCTGTGGGACTCTCGAGTCCTCGGCAACATGAGAAACAGCAAGGGTTTCTCACAGTGGGACACAATAGGAATTTCCACAGTGGGCGATCTTTGGGAGAGGGGGGGGTGATACCCTTCCAGAGACTGAAAGAACAACACGAACTCAGTGACAGGGAGCTCTACAGATACGTCCAGATTCGCCACGCACTATTAACGGCCTTGCCCGCAGACACTGACCTGCCCGAGTCCTCCCCACTGGAAGACCGCCTCCTTACGGACTTCATAATCGAACGTGCTACATCCCTTACGTACCGCAAACTACTTAATAACCTACCAGACCCAACACTGCCCTTGAAGGAGAAATGGGAGGGGGACACCAGTGAGATGGATGAACAGAAGTGGAATGAGGCACTAGCTTCACCTAAAGAAGTGGGCATCTCGGCGCGGCTGCGATTAGTTCAGTTAAAATTTTTACACAGAGTGTACTACACAAGGACAATGCTACATCGTTTTCACCGGACACAACACCCTTACTGCCTGCATGGGTGCGGGGAGGAGGGTACATTTTTTCACACCATATGGGACTGCCCCCGAATTCAGGAATTTTGGAGACAAATACTGCGAACGATTTCACAAACACTAGAAACATCATTGTTGCCAGAACCAAAAAGGTGCCTTTTAAACGTGTGGGAGCCGACAGATATTTCTAGACATGGTCAACTCTGGGTCACAGTGGGGTTGCTTATAGCGAAACGGGATATCGCACAAAAATGGGGAGTGGCGGAGGTACCAACCAAGTCAATATGGTGTTGAAACATGGATAGAGTGATGATAACGGAACGGGCTGTATACTCCAATCGTGCCTGCCCGGGGAAGTGGAATAAAATTTGGACCAAGTGGAATGTATATAGGGGGGAGATTTGTGATCCTTTGCCAGAAGACGATCACGATGATTCAGATGAGGAAGAAGCAGAGGGCTAGAATACCGCACATCTTAAGGAAGGAGAGCGCCGGTGGCGGCATGGAGCCATTCAGCCATATTGGTGTGCTGGGAACCCGTGGGTGGACTTTGGGGGTCACTACTTGAGAGAGATGTCCACAATGGCAAGTGTATAGTAACTGGGATCAGATTGCGGGAATGGGAGGAACTCTGGTGAGGGAAGTCTTGGTAAGAAGGCACGTAAGCACAATATTGTTATTTACATGACCGCTTTGATATTCCTAACAGTTATTTCGTTTTCCTGTTGTTCAAGGGGGGAGGGGGAGAAAAAACAAAATTACACCAAAAACCAAGAATATTTGAAGTGACTTATGCTTGTGCTACACCTTTTCCTTTCGGCAGCTGTACTACCGTTTCTACTACTGGACAGTGGACTATTGAATGTACACCGTTGCCATTTGATCCAAAGACTACTATAGCGGCCGGCCCGTTGGGTTGTAGGCGTTCCGCTGTGTAATTTGATGGTGCAATAAAGGTTTTTGCAAAAAAAAAAAAGGAGACAAATGGAGAAAAAAAAATATGCACTCCCATGGAGTGCCTAACCAAAAAGAAATAACCTGCACTTAAAAAGCAAACAGAGGCAGCACCGAAGCCAGCCAATCAACAGACATAGTAAACAAACAATGCGCCATGTGAGGAACAAACACAAGACTGACAGATGTGACTATTAAGAAGCAAGCTAATAAGTGGCTGGAAAGCCAACTAGTCGTAAGCAAGGGTTGGGCTTCAAGCCTCTGTGCATTCTTGCCAAGCACACAATGTGCGTTACAACAGACTGCGCAAGTGCAGTCTAGTAGGCTCAACCTAAAAACAACTATGTGTCCCAGGGCATCCTCCTGCACACAAGAGGAATGTTTATGCATGTTATGTGCAAGGCACGCAGCTGATGGTGGTGTGACAAGGGGCAGCTACTTCAAAGAGGTGCTGATGAGACCCATCGAGGTCACCTTAGGACCATGTGCTTATCCACATGGCACTTACTAGTACTCTGGGGGAGTTCTGCTTCTTCTAGTCCTGCTCCACGAGAAATTACAGGCGAATCTTCTACGGTAGCTGTTGATTTAAGGCGCGTCACAGGTTAATTGTGATCTGTGAATCGCACTGAAGGATCCAATCCACTGTGAAATGGAAAGTGAGCTGTCCAGAAGTCATGGATTGTGACCTGTAAAACACAGAGTTCGCAAGCTAATCCCGATCTGTGAGCTGCACAGAATTTACAGGTCAGTTCAGTGTGACCTGTAAAAAAGGTGCAGGTCACCAGTGATGATGATCAGCAGCTAAGGCATCTATCTGCAAGTTATTTATGATCTGTACCGCACTACAGCGTAATAGTGATCATGATACGCCTTAAAGTCATCTTAGGCTAACTGTTAGATCTACAGGAGTCGCCGATTAATTATGATGTCCTTGAGCGTTGTAGGTATATTACGATTAATGAGATCACCCAGCTATTGAGGTCCTAGAGTAATTAGGATGTTAATGAGATCCAACGAGGAATGAGGTCAGTGACCTCTCTATGGGTAAATTATGAGGTGCATGATTTAAGTGTAAACTTCAAGTTAATCATATCGGTGACCTACCAGAGCTCAGAAAGCAGAATAAACTGAGCATATTCCTTTTGAAAACCCAGAACTTCTGGGCTGCAACAAACAGCGCATTCGGCTTCCAAACACCCACAACTTGAGGACTGAACTACCTTCCCATGTTGTGCGTGTACACCACGAACACAAACGCAGAACGAACTGCACATGTTGTGCACTCCTCGAAGTCCGATCGTCAGGCACCACAACCTGCTCCCACACACCCATAACTTCCACACGTTGCTCCCAACACCCGAAACTGCACACAGCAGAGCAACCTGCTCATGTTGCACCTGGACACCCAGAACTCAAGACAGCGGAACAAACTGCCCATGGTGCACACGGACAACCAGGACTCCAAGAAAGCACAACAACCTGTGCATACTGTAACCAGCCATCCAGAACTGGAGGACTGAATAACAACCTTCACAAGCTGCTCCCAGAAGAAGCTACATATATTCCACCCAGACACCAAGAACAAAAAATCTAGTACAATAAACTGCAACCAATGCACCTCGACACAAAAGTCAAGACCGCAGAACCACCACAAAGCATATATGCAATAGAACGACTTATACGTGGTGATGGTGTCAGCACAGCAGACATAAAAATGCATATGCTACGTCTAGACACACCCAGGCAGCAGGGCAACCAACACATGCTAGGTCGGGGTACCAAGTCCACTCACACCAGAAGAACCTGTACATGCTGTGCCTAAATACCCTGAACACACGTACAGCAGAACAACCTGCACGCAGACACCGATAGTCCACAAAACACAAAGGACCTGTACAATCTGTAACCTGAACTCCAGACCCGAAGAACAACCTGCATAGGCTGCGTCCGAGTACCCAGAACTGAAACACCAGTACAATCTATACGTGCTGCCCAGGGACACCCAGAACTCACAGAAAGTACACGACATACAGTACCAGGCACTGAAGAAGGATCAGTGTGTGCTTTGCCCGGACACCTAAGGCTTGGACAGTAGAATAAACTGCACACGCAGCGCCCAACTGCACATGCTGCGCCCATGATTAGTGCCTTCCATCTTATAACCACTATGCTGCTGACCTACTGCCACTCGTAAAGCACAGCATCCGCATGCACCGGAAAGCAACAGGGCGTAGCTCGCGTCTGCCTGATTAAGGGTTGAGAGTTCACCGCATAGTGATCGGACAGAAATAGACACCGCCGGAACCGCGCTCGACACCCTTAATTCACAGGAAAGGTAATGCAAGTAAGCTGGACTCGTGGCCAGTGCAGCCCCTAATGTGTTCAAGAGCACATCAGTGCCCGTGAATCACGCTCATCTCTGTAAACCTCTGCCATCGAGCAATGAGTCAGTGTGACTATCCAGGAAGTATGGATGCTGTAGGTTAAGAATACCATTTGTTGGAACCAATGCCCCCCAATACTCAAGGTGGGCTTTACACCTCGGGGGGTACTCACCCCCTCTCACCCCCTGTGACAAACTCATTCACCAGCAACAGCACGACACTTGCAATCCCTGAAAAGATCCAAAGACAGCACAAATCCAGTCTACCCCAAATCAGCCACAACACAGACGATCCCTGCATTGATCAACTAAGCTGACCGTATGCCCAAATGCCTTCTATTAATGGAGATCAAGCAGCCAGTGACTGTTGCAGCGCCTCTGCTGCTAACGTGGATCTCCCACAGGAAAGGCACGGACAGCGGGAGGGGGGACGGGAAAGGCAAAGTCACAGAGTGCGTGATTCACGAAACAGTGGAGCTTTAGCACACATACCATACTAGAGAAATACAGGATAAAGTGCAGCCGCATACACAAGAGAGGAAGAACCTGGCCTCATTCACGACGAGGGAGGGGGGACGGGAAAGGCACGGACAGCGGGAGGGGGGGCGGAAAAGGCACGAACAGCGGGAGGGGGCTGGAAAGGCACGGACAGCGGGAGGGGGGCGAGAACGGCACACGGTCAGCGGGAGGGGGGGCGAGAACGGGCACTCACCTGGACTTCTTCCAGCGGCGGTCGGCCTGGGATGAACAAAACAAACCAAAAAAAACAAAAAACAACCCGCCCACCGCCGAGATGACGCGCACAGAGGGGCGGAAAGCCTAAAACGCCCCCGAATCTGCTCTCAGGATGACGAGCAGATCTCTGTTCCAATGGCTAGCCTCCATTTAAGGAGCTAGCCAATGGAAACAGAGGCGGGGACCAAAGCCACTCTACTCTTCTCATAAGGTTTTCCCTGCAGCTGCGCAGTGCACAGCTCGCTAGTCAAAACCTAAAAAGGAGCAGTGGCGTAGCTCTCTAGAATTATAACTCAGTGTTTTTTCCATCAGACCTATGCCCTTCTGAGCGCAATAATTATCAGGTGTCATTTTTTCCCGATGCAATAGAATAAACTTGACTAACGTAGGCAGGATGAAAGGCAGAGTTGGCCTCATTGAGCTTTGAACTAATGTCGTACCGAACACCAACAAGTACTCACCTCACTGAGCTATCCGGCTGGCTGGAGGGACATTTCTAGAGATGTTAGTGCCTCTGCAAGCCCAGTTCAGCTGACATGCGGACCCAGGGTCCGATCCTTCTGCCATTGACTCTGCACCAGCCTTAGTTTCGTCGACAGTGTCCTGCCCAGAATAATCTGGATTTCGCTACAGGCCGGTTGGACACTTAGCCCATCATATTCTCGTGACTAACACAGCTGGGAGAGGTTAAAAAGAATCCTAACACCATTTACAATATCTATAGCATTCATGCCAACATTTGAAAACACTTAAGAGGAAAATTGTGTGGTGGATAGAGTGAAAATAGCATCATGCTTTGGAATAAAATATATTTAATGAAGCACAGCTTATAAAAGTTGAGAGACGTCAACATTTGTGGGTACATAAAGACTCGTTTTCTTTCTGAATAGTGAGTGTACCCTCTGCATGCCAGGCTTTAGGTATTAATAAAGTGAATTGCAGTCAAGAGTTGACTGCAAGCTGCTCGCTTTAGGTTGCCAGTGCTGCATTCAGCTGCCCTGATCTCTAAGGTCTTAATACATTTTTCCTGGTTTTGTTTCCTGTCCCGATGTTAATGCTGGCGTTCCTCAGCACTATGCCAGCAATGCCAACTGAGGGATCCTGTGCAATGTTCAAGCACAAACTCAGAATGGGCTAGGGTGTTACACTGCCTGTTCGGACATAGGACAGGACAGAGAAAGCGGGGGTGGAAGAAGATGACACTCCGAGGGTGTGAAGAAATGGTGTAAAGCAGCCACCCAGGTGGACGGCGCCTGCGGCACGCCGCAATGACAGTAGTTGTAGACAGGCTCCTTTAAATTAATGAATATACTGAGTGTTAATTTAATGCATTACGTCGATTACTGACACACTGAGGCTGCGTTTAATGCAACCTCTGTACCATCACCTTGCAGTCACTCCAGTTTGCGCCTCGCAGCGCGTAGGTGGCATAAGGAAGCTATAATGCATGACTAAGCATTTTTGTGCAGTGATGCGGACCACCACGCTAAAATGCATTAGTCTAACTCCTGATGCATGATACTTGGCAGGTCTGGCAATGGTGTTCCATTTCTCAACCTTAGTCGCTGCTATGGCTTGTTGGAAATAGTCGTCTGCTCAAGTGTCTTCTATAATGTTAGTTAGAGATATGGGAATGGGGCGCGACCATTCCACAACCACCCTGACGCATTCTTTTGTGTCATCAGTTTCCGGCTCTTCCTGAGGTGTGGCGGGCATGTTTCGAGAGGTTGTCCAGGGGGCTTTGAGGTCTGGGTTGATGTTCCACAGTGAAGTCCTATTCCTGTAGCTGGAGTATCCATTTTTCAATTCACAGCAGGGTTTTGATGCCGATCCTTTGAACAGTGGGACTAACGGCTTGTGATCAGTACTCACTGTGAATGAATGTCCCTACAGGTAGATGTGGAAATATATGCAGACCCAAAGGATTGCTATGGCTTCTTCTTCGATGTACGAATACCGCTGCTATGTTTGGTCAGGGCTTGGCTGGCATAGGCGACTATGTCTCTGGGGCAGCTCCTAGAACCGTGGGTCTGGCATCTACTGCTAGTTCAGTGCCCGTGTTTTGGTCAAAGTAGACAATTCTGGTATCTTCAGAAAGGGCCTGCTTGGTGTCTTGGAACAACTTCTCTTATTCGGGGCTCTATTGCCAGGGATTGGATGCCTTGGTGAGGCCACTTAGCGGTTTGCTGAGCTGGGTGAGGTTTTACATGAAGCAGCTGCAATGCATCACCAATCCTAAGAAGCCCCTGACCCCTGTGACAGTGGATGGTGCTGGTGTGTACTGAATATTATGAACCTTGGCCAAGTCAGGGCTAATCCCCTTCTCTGAGAAGCAGTAACCAAAATATCTTCTCCTTCAGAATTCACACTTCTCTTTATGCAACATAAGTCAGCAGCTTTGGAGGCAGTTGAATACTGAGTGTTGCGGGTGAAGATGTTCCTCTGGGGTGTGGGTGTGGACTAGAAGGTCATCACTGACATTTAAAGCTCCAGTGAGGCCAGCCAGCACTCCCCTGATGATACCTTGAAACACCTCTGCGGCGATATAGACGCCTAAGTTCAGGCGCTTACATTGCACAACCCGAAAAGAGTGGAGAAGGTTGTTACATTCCGGCACTCGGGTGCTAGTAGGGAGAAGTGTGGCTCAGGGGTTAGAGGCGGCAGACCCGGAAGCTGAGATCGGTCCTGGACCAGGGTTCAATTCCCCGCCTCGGCGGGTCTTGGTCTCAAAAATTCCACGGACTCGATAATTCTCGTTCCGGTGCCTACTCGACTCACGGGTTCACACTCTGTGACTCTGGGCAATAGCTTGCTTAATCTCCACTACGGCCCCTCGCGGCGGGATGCCTGGCTTTCACCTTGTGGATACCCTGCTGGGGTTATCTCACAGGGGAATACCAGGACGGGTTCCCAAGGCAAGCGCCTTGATGCCTTCGGGTGATACGTGCGCTATATAAATCGCAATACATTTACATTTACATTTACATAGTAGTATCTGGTGGTAGCCAGAATGCAGGTCCATCTTTGAGAAGCACTGTGAGCCAGAGTTCCACTGTGATGTCGTACACAGTCGGTGTTATGTGGCACTCTCTCTTTATTGCTATGTTCGGGAGCCTCATATAGACACAGATTCGTACTTGTCCCAGCTCCTTTGGCTTGTGTGCCACCATTATGGGTGACACCTAAGGTGTTGAGCCTTCCTCTCTCTCAATGATGTTCACCACCTCCAAGTTTTGCAGCTTCGGCTCCACTTTTGGTCAGAGGTGAAAGGCCACTTTGCGGTTCCGCAGGGCTACTGGCTGGACTGATTGGTCTATCTGTAGGTAGACTACTCAATTTTTAGGCATCCGATGCCATGGAAGATTTGTTGGAACTCTTTCAGGAGTAAGTGCATAGCACTGATATGGATTCCAAAAGCAAACTGTATCAGCTGCTGTAGTGTAGTTCCTATATCCCTGATAGGCTCTGCGCATTGGAATAATATACACTATAGATTTGATATAGGACTGAGGTCAGTATGTCTCTATCAAGTACATTAAACTTAATTGTGTGTGTGCTAGCTAACTCAGAGGTCACTAGAAACTTCTCAAAAATACAAGAAGGGATTGGTTTCTGACAACAGCATGAACATGACAACTTTGTTTCCCCCAGAATCGGAACAATCTCATCAGAGTTGTGGAAACAATAGATAAGAGTTTCACTCAGTCAATTGTGCATGCTTCCTTTCTACAGAGTGGCACAGAAGTAGAGAGACAGGCGTTTCAATAAAAGGGTTTATTGAACAGTCTTATTTCTCATGCAAGAGATATGAGCTGCTACAATCGTAAAACAGAATGCGAAGTATAATATACGTACAGCGTTAGCAGTAATATAAAATAGTACTGCAATAGCATAATGTATAGCTATGACATATATCTAAAAAATACATACATAAATAACACAGGCTAAAATGTGAAAACTCATCTGATGCTTCTAGCTAATTCTACCCCAGTGTACCTAACCTAAGTGGAGTACGAGGTAAGAAGTAGGTGCCGTTTATCTATAGTCTAAGTTGCGCTATAGTTTAGTTTAGCTAAGAGTTGCCAAGAGTCCCTCTAGGTTCTAGTCTGCTCCATACCTTATAATGTGCAAGGTTGGAATGCCGTCATCAGGATTGGTAGTCGCTGGGGACAACACAGAGCATGGACTGTTACTGGGTCCAGCAGACTATTGATATCCGTAGGCATGACTGATGGGAGTGTTAGACAGATGTCTAGCACGCATTCTTCATCGCATAGCAAGCAGCGTAGAACAGGTAAGATGCAATCTTGCCAGATTGATCTGAATGACAGAAACCATGTGGTATTTAATTCTCGTAGGCGAGGTAACCCCAAAATTTGGACGATGCGCTCACAACACTTCATCTCCAATAGAGCTCTCTCTATGGTGAATTGAGTGTCACTGGTGATTTGGCTTGCCATATCGTAGCAGTAGGAGCAAAAATAGGATCCCTGCAATGAGTGCTAAAAGGAGCGGCAGTCTGCCAAACACAGAGAGCACGAAGTTTGGAAATATACTGAGGACTGCTTGAAAGGGTGCTACCAGTCCTGAACACACGTTCTTAAATACATGTACAATACCGCTCGTATCAGACGTGTTTAAGATACGGTCCAACATTTCTGAGCAATGTATAGGGCAGTTTGTATTCTAAAGGGCATGTATCTCGGCAGAAGTCCTTGCGACTTTTAGATCATAGGTCTCTTTGGCCGAGGTCAGTGGCACTGTTTGTTGTAAAAGACTGGCTTTCATTCTGCTTAGAGTATCAATTCGTATAGAAGAGATGTTCAGTGAAGGCCACAAAGGCAACTCCCTGACTATGTCTATTTGTGGAAACAAGACTTGCATACAGCAAGTGACCCTGGATGTAACCGTAACTAGATATGGGATACCTGGCAACATGCCACAGCAGCTGTGATCATTCAACATAATGTAACTCCCATTCGAAAGTTGGCCAAAAATTGGATTAATCACTACAGCTGGTGAACCTTGCAGGTGACAGGATAAGTTTGTAGTGGAACCATCACAGGCCCTGTGTAAGTTAATACCCTGACAAGGAGAGAACCGCTTAGTGCATGTTCACAGTTTGTACCGCTAAGAAACACTTCACGCCCCCCACTTCAACATCTGTGTGTGTGTAAGGTAAATCCCAGGATGTCTTGATGTATCCTTTACCCAACCTTTCATATTTGCCTGCTGGTATATGTTTTAGGCAATGCTAAAAATTGAAAATTGTAACAGGCAGAGTAATTTTACCATGTATGAGCCACTCAGTAGCTGGTTTTTCTGCCACTGTGAATGGTAACTTTTTCAGTTTTTTATTGCTCAGCACCTTATAGTCTGCTCCCCTTTGTGCCAGTTTGATCTGTTTATCAGTGAGATTGAATTCTGAAAACAGTGACGTAGTGTTGATTAAACACCAAGGCACATAGACTGCATGCATGTTTTGTAGCGTCCAGCCTAATAGCATGATAGAACGTAGCTGAGACTGACCAAGTCTTCTTCCATGATGTCTATGGCAGAAGATACAATGCTGTCCAATGAATGTATCCTGGAAGACAGAGTTGTTAACCCATTGTCTACTACAGAGAGAGATTTCTCTAAATTAATACAATCAATTGCTCGTATTCTTTCTGCAATTTCTGCTTGGGTTATCTTCCATATTTCATTATAAGCAGCGTAGATATCGGCATATATGAAACGTTTTTGATGCAGTTTTCTTGGTCCTAGCAAGAATTCCCTATGGTCTGCACCTTCTTTAAGTAAAGTGAAGTGTTGCTTTACATCCTCCAGTGTAGCTTTCTGTAGCCAATCAAGGCGAAGTTTCCCTACACTATATGATGTTACTACCCCTGGATGCTGTCTCTGAACATATCGTGGGTCTGGCCTTTTGAAAGTGAAACCCTGTGTTTTGTTCAGAAATCGATCTTGACAGTTGTTTGTGTCTGTGGGCCAGAGCAACCATTTTTTCCATTCAGGATCTGATCTGTTGTGATGCAAAATAGTATGTACGTCAACCTCCCCTTTTGTAGTGCTATTACTTGCAGGTGCAGGTATGGACGGAGTGTTCATGTCTTTTATCTTGGCTAACCCAAGGCATGATGTTTGTTAGACAGTGTCATTCAAAAACATAATTTTCTCAGGGATGATACAGGCTTTAAACAAAGCTTCTACCCCCTGCAGTTGCCAATCATTTGTACCCCAGACAGATTTTGTCTCAATGTTGTCTTTCCAAGAGTTGAAACCCTGGCTAGACAGTTAGGCAATAAAGGCTGAAGAATAAATCTGTTTTGTATTGGTTATCATATTTTCTTTCATGTCTTGTTCACATTTTTAAAGTAAAACATTTCTGGATTTGACAAGTTGAACCCTGAAAAAGATGGACATTTCATTGCAAATGTTTTTGAGCTACCCTTTGGAGGTGTAGGACAATGTTCCCATGGGTTATACATAAAAAAAATTCTAGGTGTTGCAGATTTGTGCAAGAAATGATGGACATAATAGTTATAACAATACATTTGTTCATAGTCTGATGAACCCTCTAAATATTCATGATTTGTGAATACAGCTGACGTTTCTAGATCAGACACCATGTTATTAACAGTCTCAAAGTCCCAATCATCAGAAAAGGTACTAGAGGTAATAAAGTCACTTAAAGAAATTTTAAATAAGTGTGGAATCTTCAAAAGCTCGGATGGGCAAAAAATGTAATATTCGGTTTTGTCGCAAACTATACCATCCAGTATAGGAACGGCTGTTATGTTCACTGCTGACAAGTCTCATGCTTCACGATGGAATGATTTGTGTGGTTGGAGAAGTAAATTCACTCTTTTACTTGCTGTGTCCATTTGAATATATCTTCCATTTATCAGCATACCCAGAGTTATTACCAGAGCTAACCAAAGTAGAAAGAAGAATATTCCCAAAACAATCCATAGTTCAATCCACGGTGAAACCAGATAAGTTTTTATCAGGAGTTGAAAAAAGTCTGTTGCTTGTTCTTTGAAAGTACTTTGTGCTGGCATCGTTTCAGGCTCGCTGGGATCCTCAGAAAACGTATCAAAGTTAATGAAATAGCCAGAGGCAGTTATGTCAATGGTTGGAATTGCATCAGGTTTTGATGAAATTGCTGGAACCAGTTGATCACTTGTCACTTCATTGTAGACAGGTGTATCAGGACGAACTGTTATTTGAGTTTCAAGATGAGCGAGTTCCATAGCATTGTTGCTTAGTCCTTCTTTTCGCACTGTAGAATCTTCAAAGGTGATGAGTCTCTCAGTTTGAACCTCTTGGATTGTAGCTAGAGGAGTGCGTCTGCTACATTGTCAGAGTCCACTTGGCCTACTGCTTAGTATTGGCCACATAGTGTGGTTTGATCAGGTCGATAGGCACAAACCTTTTCTCCTTTTTACCAGCAAGGGGCGGCAAAAGTACTGTTCTTGATCCATGGACTGCTAGGACAGGTACTGGTTGTCTGAAAGAAGGCCCAAATTCCTTCTTGTTCGCGATCTTTTCTCTGACTAGATCACCAAGCTTTGGGATCCATACAGGCCTTGCTGGGACGGCCAGATTCTCCCCAGTGGTGGTTGGCTTCAGGAACACGTTGCTTTGTGTCGTTCTTAGTTCATTTAAGTCCTGCAAAACAGCCAAACGATCTTTGATATCAAATGCTTTATTTTCCTTGCATATCCAAGTCCGGAACCAGCATTCTAGTCTCAAATTTGACCTCATATGGAGTGACACCCCCTAGAGAACTTCTTGGCAGATTATTTCCTGCTTGCTGGACCCCATAAAGATGCTTGACCCAACCATCACCCGAACCTAATACCCTAGCCGTTATAGACTGCTTTATGTCCCAGTTTTTTCTTTCCGCAACAGAATTTCCCTGAGGATGGAATGGAGAAGAATACCGCAATGCTACACCCAGACTGGCCATAGCTTCTTTGTAAACTCGAGAGCTAAACGCAGGGCCCTGGTTAGAGTGTAGTGTGCCAATCGTGTATGTGCTGATAAATACTCGCAAACCTTTAATAACAGTTTGAGCATCACCCGAGCGCTGAGGCCACATCCAAAGGAACCTAGAACACAAATTCACTGCGACCATGATATATTTATAGTTACTATCCCTTTGTAAGGAACCACAGTGGTCCAGGTAAACACAAGCCAATGGTTTATCTGAAATTAACAGGGGCGTCTGCGCAGGACGTTTCACAGTTGAGACTTTCATCTTTTGGCATATTTCACAGTCCAAAACATAGTTTCTGGTCTGCTTCCTAATGCTAGGCCGCCAGTACCTCTATTTTAATAATGATACTGTGGTGGAAACACCTGTATAAGCAGAGGCGATCCCTTCATGTGCTGCTAGGATTAGTCCTAATCTATGTTCCATGTTTGGTATTACCCTATCCCCCACTCCAGGGATTCGAGCAAACGGAACATTGCTCGCATCAAGTATATATGTGTATTTGAGTGGAAACTTTTTAGGTAACACTGCACTGCTGCTTTTGCTCGAAGCATTGACAGCCAGTATTATTTCACTGTCTATTTTCGTTTTTGAACGAGTGATTGCAGCTACGGAAGCCGTTTGCACAGCCCCTTTCGCGGCTTCATCAGCCAATGAATTCCCTTCAACGTGAACGCCATCACGTTGATGACTCATCGTGTGTATCACATGAGTGTTTTGTAGTCTGTTTCTCAACTGAACTAATGTTCCCAAAGCATTTTATGCTCGATTGTGCCACCTTTTGCATCTTTGAAACCATTTTGAAGCCAATTCCTTAAATATTAATTATATGATTGAACACAGTAAAAAGAATCACACACTATGAGTGTGGGGAATTCGCGATCCGTATTTTCAAGTGCCATTTTAAATGCTTGTAGTTCAGCTCACTGAACTGTACAATCTCCTAGAGATTGTGTTTTTGTGACCATTGGTCTGAATTTGCCATCGCACATATGACCTTTAACGATCGCACATGCAGCACTATAAGCTTGTTTACCCCCGTAGTGGGTTGTGCTGATCCGTCAGTATAAATTATGAATTCATACTGATCAAGAGGGAGAATTTCAGTAGGCAGATGACATTCGTGTTCGTAATGCAGAAATGCTTGTGTTTTCAAATAAGGATCAAAAACATATTCAACATCAGTTGCAGCAAGTGAATTAACCCATTATATCCATCTCGGATGTAAAGCTTTTGCATTTGGAATGCTAGCTTTTGTAACTGCCTCTAAGGCTGGTACAGGAGTTACGACTATAATGCGTTTCCCCTGTGCTAGGGCATTTCTTTTGCTACAGCGGTTTGAACTGCTGTTAGAATTTTTTCTGTAGAAGTGAATTTCATTTCTGCTTGTGTGTACAAATGTGATTTGTATGCAATTTGTACTTTTTAACTTTCGTTGAAAGTTAAGTAGGTGAATCTGCATTGACCCGGAATGATTCGGATCACTAAGTTGCGTACGTTTACACGTGTTTGCAAGTGTTTTGGTGCTAACATGTCTGTTTGAAGTGAATGCAGAATTTCTGTGTGTTCTTGTCTCCAATGTGTGATTTTAAAATCAGGTTTGATTAGTTCGTAGAGAGGTTTAACCCTTTCTGCGTAGTTTAGAATGTATGTTCTTCTAAAATTTAGGAAACCTAGAATCAAATGTAAGTTTCTCCGCGTTTTTGGAGGTTGGAGCAGCTCACACTTTTCTAAAGATTTTGCTGCCAGGCTTTTACCTTCACTTGATCATATCCTAGAAAAAGGATGTTGAGATGGGCAATTCTAGATTTTTTTAAATTTAATTTATAACCCTCAGAAGCGAAGCCCAATATAATGGTGTTCACCCTGTTCAAGTGCCTATCCAGGTCATCGTCTGTCAGATAGATATCATCGACATATGAAAATGCCTCGTCATCATAAGTTTGTAGTAACTCTAATACCCTTGCTGAGAATAACCCCGGGCTGTTCTTTAACCCTAGTGGGAGTCAACAGAAGTGACGCTGGGTCCCCATCATTGAGAAAGCTGTCAAATACCTGCTTTCAGGTGCAAAGTTTTGACAAAAGAAACCGTTAGAAATATCTAATGTGGTTTTATATTTTTTACGCACAATGTTATTCATTAATGCTGTACTATGTGCATTTCGCACTGCAAATGTTTTGCAACAAGAGTTTAGGTGTCTCAAATTATCCCTATTCCTGAGGTTATACCTCCTTTCAGAGGGCTCTTTTTGAGTAGACCTACCTCGGGATTGAGAACGTTTCTCTTTGGACTATTGTTTTCTATTTTCTCACTTCTTTTTAGAAGAGGTAGGATTGTTTTTAGTAAAAGTCTTATCAGGACTTTAAGACAGTTGTGGTTTAACTGGTTTCCCACCCAAACTGCCTCTGCCTAATTCTTCATAGGATTTTTCAATTCTTCTGGCTAATTCTTGTTGTTGTTCTGTTACATCAAATTCACTTAATTTCTGGCGGATTGCCGATGCTGCTTCTCCTTTAATATTAGATAATATTATTGTTGAGACCTGGTCGAAATTTTTAAGTAACTTCATACCTAAATTCAGAACAGGCTCTGCCCCGTATTCGTTTTGAATCTGTTTCAGGACATCAGGTATTACCGCCATAGACGGAACACCGTGTGTTTTGTGTAGATTGCAGCAAAGACTGTTCCCCAAGAGGTACAGTCTTACAGATGTGGTGTGATCCCCATTAGTAAAACAGATTGTTAGAATTCTCTGTTTCTCATAGGGCTAGTATTAGGAAATACCGCTTCGATTTGAGTAATTTTTTGAGCTATCCAGAATGGAATTTGTTCACGTTTTGTGGGCATTTTACCCATGACCATGCCTAATGTCTTTGGAGTATTTTTTAGATTATTCCCCTGGTGAGAGTTTTGCTGTGGAATAGCTAATGGTGGTTAGACTGTGAAAGTCTGCATGACATATTGAACCAATTGTATGTAAATTTTGATTAACTCACTGAGTTGAGCAAGTAATTCTACAGCTGACATCTCTTCGATGTCAGGATGAGGTGTGTAGCCCGCTAAAATCGGCCATGTTGCTCCTGGTCTACCTAGTGGACCGAGCCTGGTAATGTGATTGTAATGTTTTAGGGCGCCTTTAAACCAGAGCTCATGCTCCTGGTATGTGAGTGGAATTTGAATATCCTCAAAAGGAATATATTCCTCTTGTGGTTCATCTTCTTTGTAGAAGTGAAACAAATGTGTCACTGCATTTGATGCAGGGAATATTATCCATGAATAGAATGCCCCTGTCTGGTGAGATTCATGTGCCTCTATCACAAAAACTGCTCTACCAGCTCTTGGTGTTAGGCCATGTTTTATACTTTTTTAGAGTAATGGATTTCCTTAAATTTGGTGGGATGTGTATAACACCCGCATTAGTTTCTTGAAAACCCTTAAGGTCAGCCGCAGCTGTACCGTTTCCGACCACAACCTCGTTGACGGACATTGTTTAATGAAAAATACAGAGCAAGTTTCAAGGGAACAAAGATAAGGTGCACAATATTTTGGAACACTGTATCCTTCAACGTTGAACAAACCAAACAACTAATACATAGGATTTTCGTCCTACTCAGCTATTGCGGATATTATCCCTTACCCACTCCAGACGTCTTATGGAGTTTTATTAATAGGGGTCTCTGAGAAAAGCACGACTGAGTTACTTCAGTATCTAGTGTTAAAGTTGTGCCTTACCAAACCGTTGCGCGCCATGTAGTGTAGTTCCTATATCCCTGATAGGCTCTGCGCATTGAAATGGTATACACTATAGATTGGACATAGGACTGAGGTCAGTATGTCTCTATCGAGTACATTAAACCTAATTGTGTGTGTGCCAGCTAACTCAGAGGTCTCTAGAAACTTCTCGAAAATACAAGAAGGGATTAGTTTCTGACATGTTGCACATCTAGATTATACCCGAAGCCTTGAAAAAGCCGAGGTCGACTTGACCCAATGGGCTAAACACGTGTCGGCTGCCATCCTTTGCTTTATTGAGATTTTGAATAGAGAGTAGAGTCATTCTGGAAACCACCCTAAAAATGATGTGTTCATCAACGTGTTTTGCTACATCACTTGCAAATTAAATTAATACTGTCAAGAAAATCATATATATCAATATGATTATTTGAGTGTAGTATGCTTGTGTAATGAATGAATGCGGTTAGAATGTTGTTTAACTATTAGTCTCTGTAGGACCTTTTTCTCTTAATTGTGTTTTTTATATAGATTAAAATGACTAAAACTTAATAAACAATTTGTATACTTTTCTAATCACTAGTGTCACCATTGTCTTTTCCCTATAATGTTTTGAGATTTCTATTCGTTTGAAGTAGCCCTAGATTATTTACACTAACTTAGTTTCTGACAATCGCATAAACATGACAACTTTGTTTCCCCAGAATCAAAACAATCTCATCAGAGTTGTGGAAACAATAGATAAGTTTCACTCAGTCAATCGTGCATGCTTTGTTTCTATAGAGTTCCACAGAAATAGAGACGGGCGTTTCAATAAAAGGGTTTATTGAACAGTATTATTTCTCATGCAAGAGATATGAGCTGCTACAATCGTAAGACAGAATCTGAAGTATAATACGTACAGCTTTAGCAGTAATATAAAATAGTACTGCAATAGCATGATGTGTAGCTATGACATATATCTATAAAATACATACATAAATAACACAGGCTAAATTGTGAATACTCATCTGAGGCTTCTTGCTAGTTCTACCCCAGGGTACCTAACCTAAGTGGAGTACGAATTAAGAAGTAGGTACCATTTATGTATAGTCTAAGTTGGGCTATAGTTTAGTTTAGCTAAGAGTTGCCAAGAGTCCCTCTAGGTTCTAGTCTGCTCCATACCTTAGAATGTGCGAGGTTGGAATCTCTTTTCCGGGACTCGATATCTAACACCCCACAAGGGGAGTCAGAACACTGGAGCTGGATTCTCTGGGAGGAGGATGACAGCGTCTGGTCAGTGCGTCAGGCTGGGACTTGACTTCCTTGCGAACGAGTGGCGAGATGTGCAAGTGCGCATCTGCTCCGTGCCGTGATGTGCCATGGCAAGTGAAGGTATATTTATACCTGGAAGGTGTTTAGGAATGCCAGTATTGACGTAGAAGTCGGGCAGAAGAACGTCATGAATGAACCCCTAAGGAATAGATGTTCATGCATAATAAATGAGTTTCTTGGATAAATCACTATCCAAGCAAGGGGAAGTCCTAACGGCTTAAGAGACTGGTTTTCCAAGAACTCGTTGTGACTTTGATGGACGGATGTAGGTGACCATGCGTGTATTTGGCTAGCATGGATAATGCCTAAATAAGGGTAGGATTTCTATGCCTAAATAAGGGCAATGTGGATTGTGCCTATATAAGGGCGTGAATTGGGAAAACCTATATACGGTATCTAAAATGACACACAACACTGCAGGCACTTTGCTGTGTGGTAATTGAGGAGCATGTCAGACCCTCCCTTGGTGACATATATCTTTGTTTAGGTGGCTTGTCTTTGGTGGCCGCTCATTGTGGTGAACATGCCTGCTAGTGGGAGGCATGTGGAGGTGCAAACGCTTACATTCTGGTGGGGGTGGGATGAAGCACCGGTGGAGCAGCCATCACTTGGTGTAGTGGCAGCAGCAGTTTGTTTATTGATGCCCCTTTGTCAATGAGGGCCACCAGTGGTTGTCAGTCTGTGGTGACCTGGGTGCGCAGCGGGTCCAGCCATGGGTTAGTTCAACCACATAAATAATATGAACAGTTCCCTCTGTCTCGTCGCCGTCCTTGTTGTCTGCGAGCACCGACTCGGTGTCCATTTGGTTGGTTCCTTGGTGTTGCTGAGCGACTGACCTTGGCATAGTGCTTCATTTTGCCACATGGAGAATTTTTCCTTCCTTTTGCCAGACAGTCTCCAGAGTGTGGGGTAGGTTTTCTGCACCATCTACATGGTTTGGTGCCTTGTGGTGGCCTCTTTTGCTGTGAAGCAACCTGGTGGATCCTACCTGGTTGACTGGTTCAGCCTTGATGGCGCGCTGGATCGTTGCTTCCATGTGGGCTGCTCATGACTTTGAGTGTTCCTTTGATTGGCCCACAGTGAGGGTGTCTGCCATCGTCATGGAGGGAACTTGAAGGATGTATTAACGCAGTTTTACAGATGAGCAGCCCCAGTTGAATTGTGCTCAGATTTTATCCTGCTCATCCGGGAGGGTGCACATGTCTGCTAGTTTCCAGAATCTGTCATAGAATCTATGGACTCATCGTGTGTCTGGCCGGCTTGACGAAGCAGGAACCGCTCATGTTCCTGACTTGCCAAAGGTTCAAAATAGTTAAGGCGGTTTTGAGCATTGCAATAGGTGTCAGGTGGGCCAGCTTAGCTAGTGGTTTTGGACAGCTTGTGTATGTCAGCTTCTCCCAGGTGAAGGGTCATAGGCCAGCGCTTGTCTTCATCAACTTCCAATTTGGCAAAGCACATTTCAAGGCGATCTATCCAGGTTGCCCACTTGGTGGCCTGTGAGGAGGAGGTTCCTGAGGCCACAAAAGGTTCAATGGTAGGTACAGTTGCAATCAGTGCAGTTCTCTGTGCGTGGACGAATGGTTGGTGGGGTGGCGTGTTGTGAAGTGGTCTGCATTCGAGGTAGGATGATCAGGGACTAGTGAGGTTCCCTACCGGCTTCTCTACTGTCCTGTCAGCCGTGTTGTGGGGTACAAACACACAGGAAGAATGCCCCAGGATTGACCAGCACTGGTGGATGGGCTGGTGGGCCCAACTGGCGACACTGGATAAGGGAATTCTGTGACCGGAATGAGCGGGCCTCACGAGGCGCATGTGCCTCTCCTAGGGCCTAGTAGGCTCACTGCCTAACTGGAAGGCCGCAGGGACTCACCGTAGACCTGCCGGTCCATGGTGACACTATCAGGCCACTGGGTGGGCTTGCAAAGAGGCTTGGAGCAAAACTTGCAGCCCCAGGTCAAGAGTTCCCACCAAAAATTGTGCCTGTGGCACCTATCAGTAGGCGGGGCCGGCAGCGGGCTGTGTGAAGGCGGAAGCCACCGTCCGTGTCTCCTCTCCGATGTTGGGTGTGTCCGGCGGCTGTGCTGCGCTAAACGTGCAGCGGGAGGGTGTGCTGCGGTCCCGGCACAGCGGGATGTGAGAGCGAGGGTGGAGCTCTGGCGTCCTCGTCGTCCGTTGTTATGTTCTGGGACCGGGTGAGTCTGAAGGCCCAAGGACGCTGCCTGCAAGCCGCAGGTGTAAATCACTCACTGTGTGACACTCAGTGCAGGTCTGGCTCGGAACTGCTTTCGCGCGACTCAGCAGTATATCTATCCTCTCGGTCAGGTGAACTTGGACGAAACCAAAGCTGTCAGGAGGCCGGGGCGCAGTACCAAACACCCCTCAGCTCGCAACACTACAAGCTGTTTATACTGCTTTTTGAAAAAACATAACATCATACTTCTGTTCACAAGGCTTGGACGCTGAAGGAACCTGGAGACTTGCGGTTTTACGGTCATATCCGATGATAAATTATTTATCTATCAAATGTATCAGGGGTGTAACCAACACCCCCGCAGCCTCCGCGGTGCAGGGGGGCCCCCAGTCTTCAGGAGGTGAAAGGGGCCCCCTCGGCTCTTCGGTAGAAGGCTGGGTAGAGAGCTGTGAGAGCCGCCTCTAAAGAAGCCTGCACCACTGACCCAGGACTGAAAAGAAACAAAGTAACAAGTTACATTGTTTCTCTTCAGTCAGAGCCAGGCCTGGAAAAGGGGTGGGGGCCCCAGAGAGAGCAGGCCACGTGAAGTCTTTTGTACATGAGTTATGTGATTACTTATGTTCAAATTTCATGAAAATTACTAGCTTACCCGTCGTGCGTTGCTGCGATCTCAGAAGAAAGGAAATTTAAGGAAACTTGTTATGATAACATTCAATTTATATTGTGTCATTTTAATTGAAACTTATTCAGTTTAATATGGAAAATATTTTAAAGTGTTGTTTTAATTCTGTTTATTTATTCGAGTGCTTGTGGATACACAGTATTTTTAGTTTTACCGTCTGGTGCGTACACGAATAATCAGAAGGTTTTCCGACGTGTGAGCTGGCCACATACAGTTGTCCATGTGAGAAGCACGGATTCTCCACATGTAGTCCACACACTTGCAGCGATTGTTCTTGTGCTTTGTTGATGGTCATTGCAAAAGCGAGTCACACCGTAAACTGTAAACGTTCAGTATTGGAAAGATTATGAGGGCCCTGGGAGGCCGGGGGGTCGATATTTAAAACACATTTTTTTGCCAGGAACCTCAGTGGGAGTGTACTCAACAACTTCCCAAAGTTTCATGGCGATCGGATGAATGGTGTAGTAATGCATAAAGGACAAACAGACATACTTTTGTTTTTATATATATAGATTGGCCAAATGCATTTCACACAATAGGCATAATTTCACATCATTTTTTACAAAATGTTGCATATTTCATGAGAGATGTTGATCGCCCTTACGTAAAAGCAGGTTAGGACTGAGTCGGTGATAGAATGTCAAAGAACAACATGTCAGGCAACAGAAGGAGAGCTCGGCGTGAATAAAGGTCTACATTTTTCATTCCATTAATAAACTATGAAACATGCAAACGTATAACATATTCCATAATTTATGTTGAAAATATTCAGCTAATGTTGATCTACATCTGAAGAATCTGTCACAAACCGTAGTTATCATGTATTAATTTCCTTTCTGTATAGAAAATTTGATCTTGAGCTGCGTTTTATTTGGCAAACATATTAAAATATTCCATTACTCCTAATATGCAGTGTGAAAATATCTCAATTCACATGATGTCCGCAGCTTTTATATATTTTTTTAACTGTTTCCTGAAAAACTCTTTCTGTACTCTGTTCTTTAACATTCACTCAATTTTGACATAACGAATGTGATTTTGTATCTTTTCGTTTGAAGTGCATGATGTTGTTTGTTCATTTATGTGTACATGTGCCAAACATTGCTGAAGCAGACCTGCGGCTCTATATTCAAACACAGATGCAAAAAGGTCTGTTCCAAACTAGAAAGAATGCACCCAACAAACAGGGGCGGTTCTAGGCTCATGGCGGCCCTGGGCAGGGAGCGTAGGTAGGGGACCGCGGATATATATTGGCGTGGCGGCCCCTGTGGCCAGGGCTTATATACGCCTGTACCAGCGGGCCAGCAGTAGGTAGGGAAAAAAATAAGCCAATCAGGAACCAGGAGGAACGCAGGCGCAGAGGCCAGTGAAGAGGGGTGAGGTCAGGGTGTTTGGGAGTGGAACAGAGCCTGAGGCAGCCAAATGTCTGCCAGGGGCCACCACGCAAATATGTATCCATCCTCAGAGGATTATTATATTAAGGATATATATTAGCGTGGCGGCCCCTGGGGTTTGGTGGCCCTGTGCAGGTGCACAGCTTGCACATGCCCAGGCCTGGTTCTAGCGGGTGGGCCGGGCCCACCCAAACTTTGGCCTGGCCCACCCAAACATAACCCTTGGCCCTGGCAGTGACGTCAGCAAGGCCAGCAGAATATGGCCACTGCAAGTTAAAACGTTCTTCGAACGTTATCTTTCTTTAGGAGTTGCGTGATTGGGCCTGGGCTCGCACCCCCAATCACGCATCTCCTATTAGGCAGGTGGGCTGTGTCCCTGCACACTCGTGCAGTTACATTAGGGGCACTGCGAAGGGGACAAAGCCTTTCGTTGGAACTGGATTTGTGGATAATTAATTTTTTTCTGCTGGTAAAGAGGAGTTTGTTTTGCCGTTTCGTTTTCCTGACCCCTTGAGCTGTTTGTTTAACCGATCCGGCTGTGACAGAGTTCGTAAGGAGCAGGTAAGAGAATGTGTGGCTATTGTGTTTTTTAAATCTGTGAGAAAGACATACTTAGAACGCCGTGTTTATTTCACTTACATCGTGTGTTTAAATCGTTGGTATCATTCATGAGTGGTTCTTGCACGACAACTAAATGTCCAAATAACCTTGGGGATTGTTGATCTTGCTGGAGAGCGTTCTTTTTTTGGTTTGTAATATTTAAATGCAATAGAACTGTACTTAACGTGGATAGCTCAGTGGGTTACTGCCTTTGTCACAGAGATCCTTTGATACATAGGACAGTGTGATCAAAGACGTGTATACAAACCAGAATGGTATAATTAGATTTTTTTTTGTATTGCTAGTTAGTTCGAATTTTCCCAGTATTTCATTATTCTAATGTTGCAATACAGAGTTTGGGCAGATATAATTTCTAATCATTACAGCCAACCACTGGGGTATGCTTTAAATCCTGTGTTTGTGGTTCTCCAGACCCAAGCCTCTTAATACATATTGCCCAGCAGCATGGATGAGATGTGATTCCTACATCTGGTATTCTTCATTAGCTTATGTGACATTCCCTAGAGGCTGATTTGCATACTTTTATGAATCATTGTGTCTGCATGTGTGTGTGATGTACAGTACTGTGATACCCTACACTACGAGTAGCGCTATACAAGAAATAAAATGCATATGAGAGAGGGGCTATTGAGTGATGATGGGCTCTGTTGAAGGGTGGCAATGAGGGAATCCGAGGGGGGCATCATGAGGGGTGGAGATACGGAGAGATGGAAGGCACTGGTGGAGGTTGTTTGTGAGGGAGTCTGAAGAGGAGGTCATGAGGGAGGGGCTTTGGAGTGATGAGAGGCACTGGTGGAGGGTGGTAGGAAGGGATTCTGAGGAGGAGGTCATAAGGGGGAGTTGCTTTGGAGTGATGAGGGGCACTGGTGGAGGGGTAGGAAGGGATTCTGAGGAGGAGATCATGAGGGGGAGTTGCTTGGAGTGATGATGGGCACTGGTGGAGGGTGGTAGGGAGGGACTCTGAGGAGGCGGTCATGAGGGGGGTTGCTTTTGAGGGATGGGCACTGGTGGAGGGTGGTAGGGAGGGAGTCTGAGGAGGAGGGCATGAGGGGCACTGGTGGAGGGTGGTAGTGGGGGAGTCTGAGGAGGCGGTCATGAGGGGGGTTGCTTTGGAGTGATGGGCACTGGTGGAGGGTGGTAGGGAGGGAGTCTGAGGAGGAGGTCATGAGGCAGAGGGGCTTTGGAGTGATGAGGGGCACTGGTGAAGGGTGGTAGGGAGGGAGTCTGAGGAGGAGGTAATGGGGAGGGGCTATGGAGCGCTGAGGGGCACTGGTGGAGGGTGGTAGGAGGGAGTCTGAGGAGGAGGTCATGAGGGGAAGAGGCTACGGAGAGATGAAGGCCAGTGTTGGAGGATGGCAATGAGGGAATCCGAGGAGGGGGAGGTCATGGGGAGGAGCTACGGAGAGATGAGGGGCACTGGTGGAGGGTGGTAGTGGGGGAGTCTGGGAGGAGGGTGGCAATGAGGGAATCCGATGAGGTCATGGGGGAGGTGCTTTGGAGCGATGAGGGACACTGGTGGAGGGTGGCAGTGAGGGACTCAGGAGGAGGTCAATGGGGGGAGGGGTTATGGAGCGATGAGGGGCACTGGTGGAGGGTATTTGTGTGGGAGTCTGAGGAGGTGGTCATGGGGAGGGGCTTTGGAGTGATGAGGGACACTGGTGGGGACAGGTAGGGAGGGAGTCTGATGAGGAGGTCATGACTGAAAGGGGCTAAGGAGAGATGAAGTGCACTGTTGGAGGGTGGTAGTAAAGGTGTCTATCGAGTAAGTAAATACTTTTGCACCGGTGCTATAATAGACCCTGTCATGTTTTTGCTTATTTAATTAGCAGTTGGGTCATTAGGGCCACTGTGTAACATATTTTAAAGTGTGTGCTAATTATATTTACTCTTATATTCAGGGTTTTCAGTTTGAAGGTGATTTTACAAATCTTTTTAGTGGGATTAAAGAGAATGAAACCAGGTGGTGCCTGATATGGGGTTGGGGACCAAGGTTAGCTGTGAGTTAAGGTGCACAGTAGAGAAATTGTAGAAAATTGATGATCAGGCCTGGAAGGGAGTGTACTGCAGAGTCTGGGGTCAGATGGATGTATTAATGAAGAGAGATTCTCTCTGAAGGCTGGTAACGAGGCAGGCTGAGTAGTGTTACTTGCCTGATACTCCCACCTCAGAAACCTCCTCTGCCCATCAAAAGGACCTTACATGGGTATCAAAACACTTTTTGAGAGTGTTAACGATCAGAAAGAGATTTGGAAAATAATGGAGGGCCCTGAATCTCCTGTTATCCCCTTCTATCACACGCAGGAGTACAGTTTTTTCTATTTGTAGGCTACCTCCAGAAGCGACACATTGAGCCCGCAGTGGCCCACCCAAATGCGCCCTTGGCCCACCCAAACAAAAATTCCTGGATCCGGGCCTGCACATGCCTAAGGCCGCACCTGCAACAAAACAAAGCAAGGCACCATTTATGCTAGCTTTGGACATGCCTGTAAAATCAAGAGGTAGGTAGCATTCAGATATATTTCGTCAATACAGGGAAAAACAAAACAGCTCCCGGGCCCGAAACATTTTCTCTCTCTCTCTGGCTTTCGCCTCCCCTATCCCGCTGTAATGATATGGAACACTGCCTTAAAACCCCCCAAAGACATCAGGACACTACGGAAATGCTCTTTGGGGAAAAACCTCCAGTTCGGACCTGTTCAGACTCCATTTTTCTCTATCAACAGGAAGAGATTTTTTCTGCCTGGGGAAGATGGCTGCTGGTTGTTATACTGTCATTGCGGGGGGAGGAGGTCTGGGGGGACCAGAATTATGTTGCAGTGGAACACTGATTATGCGGAAGGTGTGACTCCGTTCTGCGTCAAGACAAGGCAAGTTATTCTGCACGATGCTGGGCATTCCTCTCTGCCCTCCCTCCCCCTGTGGGAGAGCACCTGTGCGCTCAGTCCTGTACTCCGCTCCATGGCAGATCAGAGGGGCATGGGACCCGGAGTACGCACACTGCCCACCTGTGAGTACCCACAACAACCCTACTTTGGCTACGACCCAGTTACAGACAGAAGCTTTGCCCGGGCTGGGTGGCAGGGGCCATATAAGTATGGCCCAGACAGGGGATAAAGGAAGGTGTCCTGTGCGTCTCCTGCGGGTGCAGCGTCCGCTACGGGACAGGGAGGGGAGGGAAGGGGTGGGAAGGGGTGCTGTCTGTAGCCTGTGAGTACCCCAATGGCCATGGGACATTGCTAGCGGCAACTTGTGAGTACAGCCACTGGGTCACGAGGATTGATTTTAGCAGCTGTGACAAACAGCATCAATTACAAGTTCTCCCCCAATAAAAGGAAATAACTGGGGATTTTGAAGCTTTCTGCACTAAAATCTGCACATTTGGTTATTCACTGTGTCGTTTCCACCGCTGCATTTCAGCGCGTCTTATTTGCTGAAACTTAATGGAGGCAAAACTCTGAGGGGCAGATTCCTTGTATCTTCAATGTTTGCAAACAGGTGTTTGCGCAGGGAGCGCAAAATAGCGACGCATTCCTCTTCAAGGCCGAAATGTTGAAAGTTCGGAAACGACACATAAAAACCCAGAGTGAAAACGCTTGTTTGTCATATTTCCGAGGCATTGTCTGTTTTTTTATTATTAAAAGATAATACAGCCGACTGTGGTATATGATTATTGAATATGTATTCCATGTTGAAAAAGGAATATTCAATATTTACAAGTTCAAAAATAATTAAAAAGTATCACGTTTTTATAACAAAGTTTTATTATATCTACTTTTAAAAGAACTTTCTCAATGGTAATTCAGTAACCTGCAGTTCATAGCCTGAATCCTTGCGAGGCCTACTTGTCTCTGCATACTTCCGAGGCCAACAAATTGAGTATCATGACATTGGATAATGCCAGCACCCATTATATACAGCTTTTAGAAACACCCAAAGTGAGGTAGGATGCTCTGTATTGTCATGCTGCCTGATAATGCAATTCTGGGCAAATTGGAACTTTTCATTAAACAGCTTTTGTCGAGCTGGATGAAAATACAGGAATTAGCAGTTGATCCTGAAAGAAGGGTCACTAGAGGGGGTGAGCAGGGGTGAGCCAGGGTTGTCTCAGTAAGGCCTCTCCTGCAGAACGCACATCTCTGTGCCAGGAGGGCGAGGAACAGAAGATGCACGAGACCTGATGGAAGGGAAGGGGAGGGGAGTGGTCCAAATGGGATGAAAAAACTGAGGGGTCTCTCAAAGGGGTGTGGTCAATGTAATTAAGGGCGTGGCTTAAAAACAAATAAGCTAAAAATCTGTGTTTAGCATAGTATGCCGCCCGACTTCTATTTTGCTGTTCCTGTCATTGCGTCCAGATATATGATACAACAAGTCACATAATACCTACAAGTCAGGAGTATTTGCTTTTATCAATGGTTGTTAGTTGCATAAGATAAATAAGCAGCAACTATGGCTTGTATGTAATATTGAAAAAACTTCCACTTAAAGCCCTGGTGACACCACGACGATGTTGCTGCTCCTGAGTTTCAAAAAGAGAAGGGAAATCCAGAGAGAAAATGACTTTCTTTAAAGAGTTTCCCTTCCCCTACAACGCTCACCTGGCATGACGTCATACGTAACTTCTCCACTTGTGAGAAGTGAGAGCACCTGCACATGGATGTGCCGGCTGCCACTACAGTCCGGAAAAAAACAGACCGCCTGTGCCAGGGCACAAAAAAAATCCGGATGGAGACCCGTTTTGATGCCCCTTAAAAAGACTGCCAGTACTCAGACCCGGTGAGACCCAGCCCACTTAAAGCTCAGAGAAGGGGGTCAGGCAGAGGGGGGTAACTGAAGAGTAGGGACGGAAGGACTGTGTAGAGAAATAGAAGATGGACAAGAGAGGGACATATCATCGAGCAGGCAGGGTTCTGGCTGCTACCAGCCTAATTAGATAATCGGGTAATCAAAGGAAGAGTGACCATAAAGATAAAGTATATAAAGGAGGTGGGTGTCGCACGTGAAGTCTGAGGCCAGTTGTAAGTGGTCCGATGGTAAGACCAAATTTCAAGAAAAAATACACTGTTTTTTCAGGAAACCCTCACTCACCCTAGTGGTGACATGCTTCATCATCGGGTCCACCGGGAGAGATCGAATACCTCCCCGGTGTGCTGCGACGCCAGGAGACTGCGGAGCAGGTTTTTGTGTGAAGATGAAGTGTGAAAAATACTGAGGTTTAAAAATGTCAGAGGTTGTACCAAAAAAAACTTTATTCACTGGTCAACCTGACATATTAAAAATAAGATATGTGAAGGGAAACTAGCCAATTACTTTATACTGGTGTTTACCCTGTAAAGAAGGTCAACATGTTTCTGCCCGTTTTTATGTGTTACTTTACTGGGCTTTCATCAGGACCGGTAAGCGAGTGTGCCAATGACAGGAGGGGCGCGCTAAGGCCCGCCCTGCCAATGGTCGTGAAAGTTAAAAATAGCACTATGTGTAAAAATGGTGCAAAAAGAAAGAGAAACAAACTCATAAGTAGTGGGGTTTTACCTCTTTGCGAGGAACCTAGGAGTCTGTAGGAAGAAAAAATGACAAACAGACAAATACAAACATAAACACAAAGATATCGAATCATTGGTTTGTGCATATGTACAGTGGCCATAAAGAGTGACTTTGTGGCTTGACACGTGCTAGCATACCTATCAAGGGCCGTGGCCGGTATGCCTGGGTTGCGTAGTTGAACTCATGCCGAAATCCGAAGTGGAGGGGCTTCAACTAACGCTGATTAAATCTATTCAGCGCGGGCTGTTGCATATGTGTGGTATAGCAACAGTGGCTAAACAGGCAGACTAGTCATGTCTAAGTCTATTTGTGAGGAAGTACAAGAAATATCTTTCCACCTATGGTGGGGTGTCAGGGAATGAACCCCGAAGGAAAAACAACGTTAAAGCAGCGTTCCGGTGCGAAGCGCCGTGACACTGCTGGCTGTGGTATATACATTACCCAAGCACACAACATTAAGTACAAGGTATAGGATGAATGTCCTCACTTGTAAAGAAATAGATCCACGCCCCATAGAACACAGGAGGGGGGTGGGAAAGACAATGGCACACCCTGTAAATAAGGGGGAGAGAGAAACAAATACACACAAAGGAGGATTTTAGAACTGGCAGGGTTCCATTCATACAACTTATCTGGTTAAAATGATGTCTCCAAAGTAAGGTCTCTTACGCCCGCAACGCTCAGCACCCGCTCGGCACCTAGCTTCACCCTCGCTGGATCTCGTGGATCCATTGCGACGGGCGAGCGAGGCGTTTAAAGGGCGGTGGCTGCGTGCGGGCCAATCAGGCGCCTTAGATGAAAGCGAGGCTTGGAGCCCAAAGCCGTTAAGCCAATGGGGGACGAAGGAAGGTACTCGCGTAATCTCGCGAGAGGTCTTGAAAGCGAGGCTTGCATTGAAACGCAAGCCTCGATCTAAGGATGGGCGAGATCCGCCCTTGTTTCACCGGGATGTTATCTAAGCGCTCACGAGATCACGTGAGAGATTGACTGAGATGACAGCGAGGCTTGTAACTCAAGCTATAATGGAACGCAAGCCTGGAATTTTGCGTGGCTGGTGTTGGTACTATGCGGAAAGCGCAATGTCCAGCATATGTTACCCAGTATTGATGAAGACTTAAATGAGCAGCATAAGTATGGGAACCCTAATCAGGTTAGCTGAATCAGGTTGTTAACATAGGAATATGTTCATGAATGAATCTAAATAGAAGCGCTGGTGTGAATAAACCACTCAACACGTGTGGTTATGGTATTTGCATTCAAGGAGGGGGGGAATAAGAGAACTCAGGATAGTTTTAGTGTTTTAGGACGCTGGTCCACGGAATTTGGTCATTAAGCCCATTTATATGGGTGCTGAGTCGATAGACCCAGCGCTGCTCTTTTTCGAACAAAATGTTTTCTCTGTTTTTTACACAGTTGACCTGTTCGATCACTGTCCAGGTCATGTCATTCGGAGTATGGTTGGTTTGCAGGAAGTGCTCGCTGAGTTTTGTGGTGATTTTTTTGCATTGAATGTTGCTACGGTGTTCCCCGATGCGTGTCCTGGTGGTCATCCCCACGTAGCGTTTCGCGCAGGGACAGGTGATCAAGTAAATCACGTTTGTTGAATTGCAGTTTGTGTGGGATTTTTGTGTCCACACTTTTCCTGGTTCCAAGTTGAGTTGTTTCGAATGAGTGGTCAGATGACAGACACTGCAGTCTGTGCATGGAAAATGACCCGTAACTGGGGGTAGGTGCCAAGCATCTGTGATAGACCTGGTTGCTGTGTTTGCACTGGGGGCTGTTAATGGTCTTGTATGCACCAAAGCATCTTTAATGCTCCTGCCTTTTTTAAAAGAAAAAAGGGGTTTTTCCCAGTTGCTGAAATTGCTGCTCATAGTTCTCCAATTTTTATTGATGGATTTTTTCACTGTGTCAGAGAGGGTGCTGTAGGTGGTTACACACGTGAGTGGTGTTTCCGTGGTTGTCCTTACATTGTCCTCTAGTAGTGCCTCTCGAGGTTGATTTCGTGCTCTGGTTTGGCCTTTTTTCAATACTCCTTTGGGATACCCTCTTTGTGTTAGTTTGTCTGTTAGTTCCTTGGCCTGTTCCTTGTAGTCGTTAATATTACTACAATTTCTTCTCAGCCGTAGGAATTGGCCGTAGGGCAAGTTTTCCCTTAGAGGTCTTGGATGGAAACTCCTGAAGTCGAGGAGATTGTTTTTCGCCGTTGGTTTGTGGTGAGTCACAGTTGTGAGAGAGGTGCCCTCTATTTTAATTACCACATCAAGGAAGTCGATCGATTCCCTACTGAAATTATTAGTGAACTTCAAGAAGGGATCCAGAGTATTGACCCTTTTGTTGAGATATATTTAGCTGCGCACAGCAGTGAAAGATTTTTTCTTGTCACACAAACCTTTTTTTAATTAGATAATCGACCAGTTCGTTTTTTACAATTCAGTTTTCAATATACGATTGTAAGGGGAGGAGCCTAGCGTGGAACCGAGATGGCCGTGTGAGCGACTAGCTCCCTACACCCCATCCTCCAGCGGACTTATCCTGTAACATATCCTGCACTTAGCCCCCACCACCAGACGGCTAAGAAGTAGTGGTGCCTTCGGCTGTGACCCCGGTTCGCCGTAGACCCTCAGAGCCGAAGATATGCTGCCCAGCATTTTGCGGTCTCCACGTACCTGAAGCCAAGAGCTGGCCTGACCGCTGGATCAGCTGCCTGCGGTGCTGAGGTCGGGGCCGAAAAACAGAAGTTGCCGGTCCGGCCCCGTAATTTGGACCTGTCGTCCGTTGGCTGCGGGAGGCCCTGCAGCATACTGGAGTGTGGTCGCGCTATTAATCTGCGACTTTCTGCCCCAGGAGAAGTGCCCGATTTGCCCACCATCAGCCAGGAGACTTAGGGGGTAGGGCTGCTCCGTGTATGGCCTGTTACAAGCGCTCTCCCCTGGTCCAGATTGGAGAGGTGTGAGGGCGCCTAGTGGGGGCGCGTGACCAGCTGGAACAGCCCGGAGAAGAGGGTTGAATGTGCGTGGCTTGTGCTTTAGGGCTGCTCTGCCTCCTGCACATAAGAGGGCCATTGCTGTAGCAGAACTGAGGCACAGCAGCCAGGGGCACCGGGGGCCCAGGACCATCAACGGTGAGTCTGTGTGGCCAGTGACTGGTAGCAGTAGGGGCATCTGGCTCCTGGGAGCGGCCCTGCGGTGTAAATTGGGCATAAGGATTTCCTATTGGCCCTGAGAGGATATATGAGACACTGTGGAGTAGGCTTCTCGACAATGGCGACATAAAGGGGAAATACTTACGTTATTGACGCCACAGCACTGCTGGTAGTGCTTTTAGGGCCCTCCTATATAGGACCACAGATGCTGACAGGGGTCTGCACAGATCAACTGCTGCATACAGCGGAGCCTCCGGTGCTGGGGGCCCGGCATAGCCAGTAAATTCGCCATCCCACATTGCGGCATTTAGGCAACACCGAGCCCCCCCCTGCGATTGGATTGCGGCCGCTGGCGGCGCCTGCCCGGCCGCGCTGGCCCGGCCGCCAAAGGACAGTGAGAGTCCCGGGCAGGCGTTCTGACCTCTGGAATTACTGCGCGTGTCTCTGCTGATTGAACCAGGAGCTAGCGAGACTGCCACACTAAGTATCTGGAGCGGGACGTGACTGCAGTGCGACGCGGGCTGCCGGCGAATGTGCGGTCAGAACTAGGATCCTGGTCAGGGCCGGTAACCTGGAGCAGTGCTTGGAGGGCAGTCAGATGGAGACCAAGCCAGAAGCTGACAAAGTCGGACCCAGATCCTCTAAGGGGTCGAAACACATCCAGTCTAACAAGTTAGACCAATACACGATGCCTAAGGGCTCCCCCACAGATCTGAGGAGGGGCCAATCGACGGGGGAGACCTTCTGGGCTCTCCTGCCGAACCAGCACTCACAGATGTAATGGTGGCCATACATCGCTGGGTCAAAAGATGGAAGCCTTGGACTCCAAGCTGGATACCGTTACGATTGAGGTCAATCTGCTACGGGCAGACCTAACGAAGACAAGAGAGAAGGTCAAATCGCTTAACATCAAAACGGCCAGCCTGATTGACAATGTGGCGTTACTGCAACAGGAGGTGCGTGATCTTAAGACCTCAAGGGACCTGACAGATCGGAAGCTTGACGAATACGAGGGGAGGGGTAGGCGTAAAAACGTACTCATCCTTGGGGTGCCCGAAAAATCAGAGGGTCCTGCGCCAGAGTTGTTTGTGGAAGACATTGGCCTCAATCATCTCAAGCCCAAGAGACTGAGCAACCTATTTATGATCGAACGCGCCCAATTCAATTTCAATTCAATTCAATTCAGTAATTTATATAGCGCGCTACATACCCAGAGGGTCTCAAGGCGCTTGGGAAGGGTGGGGAGTTACTTGTCGAATATCCAGGTTTTAAGTTGCTTTCTGAATGCTAGGTGGTTCTGAGTGAGGCGAAGGTGAATGGGAAGTGAGTTCCAGGTTTTAGCCGCCAGGTAGGAGAAGGATCTTTCTCCCATGGTGGTTTTGTTGATGCGAGGTACAGCAGCAAGGGCTTGGTGGGAGGAGCGTAGCTGGCGGGAGGGGGTGTAGAAGGAAAGTCGTGTGTTGAGGCATTCGGGTCCAAGTTCGTAAAGTGCTTTGTGTGCGTGGGTTAGAAGGCGGAATGTTATCCTCTTATTGTTGGGGAGCCAATGGAGGTTTTTCAGGTGACCCGAAATGTGATCTTTACGCGGAATGTCTAGAATGAGTCTGGCTGATGCGTTCTGGATGCATTGGAGTTTTTTCAGAATTTTTGCGGTGGTACCGGCGTATAGGGTGTTTCTGTAGTCCAGGCGGCTTGTAACCAGTGCGTGGGTGACCGTTTTTCTAGTTTCAGTGGGGATCCAGCGAAATGTTTTTTTGAGCATGCGAAGAATGTTGAAGCAAGATGATGAAACGGCGTTTACTTGTCTGGTCATCGAGAGTGAGGAGTCCAGAATGACGCCCAGGTTTCGAGCGTGGTCTGTTGGGATGGGTGCTTTTCCAAGGGACTCTGGCCACCACGAGTCGTCCCAGGCGGAGGGGGAGGTACCTAAGATAAGGACTTCTGTTGTGTCGGAATTCAGTTTAAGGCGGCTGTGCTTCATCCACTCGGCTACTTCTCTCATTCCTTTATGTAGGTTGGTTTTGGCGATGTTAGGGTCTTTGGTGAGTGAGAGGATCAGTTGAGTGTCATCAGCGTAGGAGATGATGTTGAGGTTGTGTTGACGTGCGATAGCCGCGAGGGGGCTCATGTATACGTTGAAGAGGGTGGGGCTGAGTGAAGATCCTTGTGGCACGCCGCAAATGACTTCAGTTGCCTCCGATTTGAATGGTGGGAGGCGGACTCTCTGAGTTCTTCCGGCAAGGAACAAGGTGATCCACTCCAGTGCTTTTCCTTGAATTCCGATGTTTCTGAGGCGTTGTAATAGGGTGCTATGACAGACTGTGTCGAAGGCTGCGGAGAGGTCGAGGAGGATGAGGGCGACTGTGTCACCATTGTCCAGTAGAGTTCGAATGTCGTCTGTTGCTGCGATGAGTGCGGTCTCAGTGCTGTGTTTGGCTCGGAAGCCGGACTGTGAGGAGTCGAGGGATTTGTTGGTTTCGAGGAAGGCGGCGAGCTGGTTGTTGACAGCTTTCTCGATGACTTTGGCCGGGAATGGAAGGAGTGATATGGGGCGGTAGTTTTTGAGTTCGGTGGGGTCAGCTGTGGGTTTTTTCAGAAGGGCGCTGAGTTTGGCGTGTTTCCAGCTATCTGGGAAGGTGGCGGAGGTGAGGGAGCAGTTGATGACATCTCGGAGGTGGGGTGCGATGATGGAATCTGCTTTGTTGAAGATGTGGTGAGGGCATGGGTCTGTGGGGAATCCTGAGTGGATGGAGTTCATCAGGCGGATGGTATCATCAGTGGAGATTGGGTTCCAGTCATTAAGGATGTTCAAGGGGGGTGAAGGTGTGGCAGAAGGTTGGGTGGGTTGGTCTCCGGGTTGGTTGTCGAAGCTGTTGTGGATGTCTGCGATTTTTGTCGTGGAAGAACGAAGCTAGGGAGTCGCAGAGGTCTTGAGAGGGAGTGATGTCGTTGGAGTTGGCAGTGGGGTTGGTAAACTCTTTGATGATGTTGAATAATTCCTTCTTGTTGTGGGCGTTGTTGTCAAGTCGGTCTTTGAAGGTGGCTTTCTTGGCAGTTCGGATCAGTTGGTGGTGTATGCGGGTGGCGTTTTTGAAGGCGTCTCTGGTGCTGGTGTTTGGGTCTTTTTTCCAGGCCTTCTCAAGGGAGCGACAGAGTTTCTTGGATTTCTTAAGATCATCATTGAACCAGGGGGCGTTTTGTTGCCTTGTTTGATTTGACGTTTTTCCAGGGGTGCTAGGTTGTTGGCGCTGTTGGTTAGCCATTGAGTGAGGTTAATGGCTGCTTGGTTGGGGTTCGAAGAGTGGGCAGGGGGGTTTTGAAGAAGCGATGAGGAGATCTGGTCGAGGGTGATTTTGTTCCAGTTTCTTCGCAGAGTAGGTTGAGGATGGTTGTGGGTTGTGGTCTTATTGTAGATAAAGTGAACGCAGCTGTGGTCCGTCCAATGGAGAGCTGTGGTGTGACTGAAGGAGATATGTTTGCTGGAGGTGAAGATAGGGTCGAGTGTGTGACCTGCGTAGTGAGTGGGGGTATTAACAAGTTGTTTGAGTCCGAGGTTGGCGAGATTGTCCAGAAGGGCGGTGGTGTTGCTGTCGTTGCTTTTTTCCAGATGAAAATTGAGGTCTCCCAATAGAATGTAGTCCTTGGAGGGGAGTACGTGTGGGGTGATAAAGTCAGTGATGTCTTCACTGAATTGTGCTCGGGGTCCTGGTGGCCTGTAGAGGAGGGTGCCTCTGAGTGTGGTCTTGGGGTCGGTGTGGATCTGGAAGTGAAGGTGTTCGGCGCTAGCGGGATTGACGTCTGAGCTGGTTGAGATGCGGATGGAGTTCTTGTGGACGATAGCGATGCCTCCTCCTGTTTGCTTGTTGCGGTCTTTTCGGATGATCTTGTAGCCTTCCGGGATGGCAATGGTGATGTCTGGGGCTGAAGAGGCGTTCATCCATGTTTCAGTTAGGAAGGCGACGTCCGGAGAGATGGTGTCTAGTAGATTCCAGAGGTCGATGGCGTGTTTGTGGACCGAGCGGGTGTTGAGCAGGATGCATTTTAGGTGGTTGGTGTCAGGTCTCTGTTTGGTGTTAGTGGATGAGGAGTTGGTCTTGGTGCCGTCAAACTTGCAAAAGTTGCATGTGAAGGGTCCATGGGTGTGTCCAGGGGCGGCTTGGGCGCAGTTGGAGAGTCGGCCGGGGTTAAGGGCTAGGAGGGTGGAGGCGGCGTATGTAATGCGGGTGGGGTGGGTGGGACGGGGGCCAGGGGGTCTGGCGCTGGGCGCGGGCTTGGCGCGGGCGGGCGTAGACGGGCTTACCTTTGGCGCACCTTCAGCGCGGCCGCAGCGCGTGGACGCTGCGCGTTGGTTCATCTGCTTCAAATGGAGAGTGGAGGGGGGCGGAGCGTGGGAGGGTCAGCTGGGAGGCGGGATCTAGGTGCAGGGAGGGTCTGGTACGGGCCAAGGGGTCAATACAAAATGGCTGCAAGGTAAACAAATGCACGAAAGTAAATTACCCAAAGCGCTACACACCTATGTGATTTTGCAGGCATCACGGGCCGGGCCTCCTTTGCGATATCAAAAAGCAACACTTACCTTTTTACCTGACTTCACCCAGGTGGTGCAGAAACAGCGTCAAAGTTTTGTTCTGGTGAAGAAGAGACTCAGGGGCAGGGAACTAAAATATGCCATGATGTTCCCGGCCCGTCTGCGGGTGGAAGTGGAAGGGAAGGCCTGTTTTTTTGACAACCCAGAGGTGGCGTCGAACTTGCTGGACAGCAGACATTCGAGCGGGCCGGAAGGGAGAGACCGAGGTGGAGAAGGCGATTCGTAGGAGCAGGAATGAAGAAGGCCGTAAGAACTTTCATGCAGCACCGATGGGACAGGTGGTCGGGCGGCTCCACAGTCTGTTCTCTGATTAGACCCAGCGTTTGTATTATGACAGTGGAGAACCCCGAGTTCCGGGGATGTGTTTTGGAGGGCTGGAGAGGGGGAGCGGGGTGTAAGACTCCCTCCACATCACTACCGTTAGTTAGTTAATAGATTCGATAAAGGGCGACAGGCACACTGCTAGTTGGGGATGGGCGACAGCCTTATGCAGGGGTGCAGGGAGGGTAGGGGGTCTGGGGCGGGTGGATATTCTTGAGTTTAACAAACTATTGTGTGCATCAATGTTTGAACTGCGTTGTTTTCTTAATGTGTGCAGTAATGCTTGCAAGTTGTTTTCTTCTTCTTTATCCATCGGGTGACAAAGCTATGACTTTTTCGATTCCATACCATTATAATGTCAACTGTTAGACAGGGATCGGGGATCAATGTGATTAGTTGGAATGTGAACGGCCTCGGCGACAAGCTTAAGAGGGGCATGGTGAATCAGTGGATCAGGCGGCACTCCCCAGATTTTGTGTTACTTCAAGAGACCCATTTAGTTGGTAATCGTTGCATGGCTCTACACGGCGGGGGGTATAGGCTGGTGGCACACTCTGGAATCACCACGGGGTCTAGGGGAGTAGGTGTCTTGGTGAAGAACTCCTTTCCCCTAACCATCCAGGCCACATGGTCTGATCATCGAGACCGATACATTGTCGTGTCAGGGCACCACCCGGCCTCCAATCAGATACTTTCCGAGACCTGGGCACTATCTTTCTCACATTGCCGCTGGGTCTGCCGGTGATGGGGGGGGAGGTACTTTAATGTGGTGGTGGACAGGGAGGTAGACAAACATCCGTCTGGAACTCTGAGGCCAGCGCAGAGGTGGCTTCCCGACTTCTTAGAAAAAACAGGGCTTATCGATGGATGAAGGTTGCGTAACTCGAATGGAGTACACTACATACACGTGTCTGCCGCACACCACGTCCTGTCCAGAATAGACTATGTCCTGATACCGGCAGCCCAGGCAGCGTTGGTCCGGAAGGTGAGATACTTGGGAAGGGGCATTTTCGATCACTCACCAATTTGGCTACAGCTGGACACCGGCCAATCCGATGTTAGTAGAGTAGCCCCGATTAATGCATGGCACTTGAGGGACCCCGCCTCCAAGAAGGAAGTAATTAACAGCACGGAAAGGTACTTCCGAGAGAATACAGGCTAGGTGGACTCAGCGCAGACCCTGTGGGAGGCGTATAAAACTGTGATTCGAGGGGAGGTTTTATCTTTGGTTCAGCGGGAAAAAGATGAAACGGCAAGCTGAAATAGAACGAGCGGAGGCAGAGGTGACCTGGTCGGAGATCGAAGTATCTAGAGACGGGTCTCCGGAAGGTATGCACCGGTTAAGACTGGACCAGGATGAATATAGGAGCCTTTCTAGAGATAGGGCCAAAGCACATCATGATGAGACGCAAAGCAGAATCTATGAGCATGAGGATAAAGCGGGTAAGCTGATAGCGTGGCTTGAGAAGGGAGAGTGGGCGTCGCGGCTGGTACCACATCTACCGCAAGGTAGCTCTGGCATGATCAACAACCCGCAAGCCATAGCAAATGAATTCGCGGAATACTATGAGGAGGTGTACACTTCTGCTGGGATATACACAGAGGCCGAAAACTCCTCAATGATTAAGGACATTCAAATGCCTATGCTTTCAGATGATACCCGGAAGTACTTAGATTCCCCATTCACGAATGATGAAGTGGCGCAGGCCATTAGAGGTGTGCACTCGGGGAAAGCCGCGGGCCCAAACGGAATCCCTATAGAACTGTATAAATTGAGTGCTAACAAGCTTGCATCTTTTCTTTGCTCCATGTTTTTAGAGAGTAAAGAGGGGGGGGGGTCAGCTCCCATACGACTAAAGGGTTGCGAATATCATAGTTATTCACAAAGCAGGTAAGCCCAAGACGCTCTGCTCCTCGTATAGGCCCATTTTGTTGCTTAACGCCAAGCCCAAAGTTCTGGCAAAGCTATTGGCGATGAGACTGGCTAAGGTCATCCCCACCTTGGTCCACCCTGATCAATTCGGTTTCAAAGCCCTGTGTTATCTTTTTAAAATCAAACAGGGCTCGGCCCCTAAATATCTACAGAGTCTTGTCCAAACTTACAAACCCAGTCGCACATTGCGATCTACTGCAAATGGTGACTTTGTTGTCCCAAGATTCAAACTTGTAAAGATAGGGGGGTCGGTCCTTCTCCCATCTAGGCCCCAAATCCTGGAACGTACTTCCTATCGCCCTGAAATCAGAGACCAATCTACTCTGTTTTCGGAAAAGACTCAAGACTTTGCTCTTTCAGTAGATTCGTTCGTTTGCATTAGCTGGCTCACTGTATTGTGTTGTGCTCCTTTTCTTTTCCATTTTTTCTTCTTGTGTCTATCCCTGGTGCCGGGAAACCCACTGCGGGTAGCTGTTGCGCATTACAAGTTTAAATAAATAAAATAAATAAATAAATGCCGCATTGAAATACGGCCCTTAACCTGCGGAGGCTGCACGGGATACCGGGCAGGGCCCCGACAATACAGGAACCGGCGGTACTGGTCTCTCTAGATGCCACCATGGCCTTTGATAGGGTTGAGTGGCCATACCTGTTCGTGGTCTTGGGGAAGATGGGCTTTGGACCAGAGTTCATTAATTGGGTCCGTCTTTTGTATTCTGAACCCCTAGCCAGAGTAGTGGTGAATAATCGAAAGTCCGCTGACTTTCAGCTGGGCAGAGGCACGAGACAGGGCTGCCCCTTGTCCCCGCTTCTTTTTGAACTGGCTCTTGAGCCCTTGGCGGCATGGGTCCAGTGGGACCGATCGATCAGAGGGTTAAATTGGACACTGGACTGGGAGGACAAAGTTTCGTTATACGCGGATGATATCCTACTTTACCTCACCTATCCTAGAGGATCCTTGATGTGTTTTCTTGATGTTCTTGCTATATTTGGGAGATATTCCGGTTTTGCAATCAACTGGATGAAATCAGTGCTCTTTGTCCTTAGAGGAGATCCGCCGGTGATCCCGAGTACCTGCCTGATACAAATTGAACCAACAGGGTTTCGGTATCTCGGTATTTATGTCACGCTTGACCCAAAGTTGAGATTTGCCAACAATTTGGGCCCCCCTCTGACTCGCTTCAAAGGGGATGTGGTGAGGTGGAGGGCACTCCTGCTCTCCCTATTGGGTAGGGCAGTGCTTTTCAAGATGATGGCCATTCCCCGATTCCTGTACGCACTCCAGAATGCAATGGTCCCTGTACCGTCATCCTACTTTAGAGATATAGAGGCCCTTCAAAGGCAGCTTCTTTGGGACGGCAAGCCTCGCATAGCCTTCTCTAAGCTTGCATGTATGACAGTGGGATAGGATTGCCGGATTTACAGAAATATTATTAGGCCTCTCAATTGGCAGCGGTGAACCATGCCATATATGGGCCCCCCCGGGGACCCCGGGTATGCTAAGGACCACTGTCAGGTGCCAGGGGGTGACTTTACTAGGGCAGTGCAGGTGTGGCACGCGGCCAAACGACATCTCAAGTGTGAAGGGAAACTTACACTTGCCACCTCATTGTGGAACTCGGAGAAGCTGGGAAGTCTGTGGAAGTCCAAGGGATTTGACAAGTGGGATCTTATTGGGATCGCACAGATCAAGGATGTATGGGGACACGACACAGTTCACACGTTCAGTTCCCTCCAGCAACAATGCCACCTTCAAGAAAGCGAGCACTACCTCCATGTTAGGCATGCATTACTCACGCACATCCCTAGAGGCGCTACACTCCCTGACGCCTCCCCCCTGGAAGATCGAGTGTTAGACGGTCACCTCCCGGAAAAGACCATCTCTTTAATATATAAAAAAAGTATTAATAAAATGGAGGACACGCTGGTCACTATTAGGACACAGTGGGGTGCTGATGGGGTGGAATTGGATGACGAGGATTGGAGGGAGGCGGTCTCCTCCCCAAGAGTGGTGGCCATACAGATGAGGCTCAGGCTAGTGCAATTAAAGATTCTCCACAGGTCATATGTCACAGGGCCCCAACTGTTTCGAATGGGTCGTACGGAAAATGGGGAGTGTCGAGGGGATGCGGAGAGCTGTGAACCTTTATGCATATTTTGTGGCACTGTGCGGAGATTCAAGAATATTGGGTAAAGATCCATGATACGCTGCGGGACGTTATGGGGGTGGAATTAACACCCGAGGCCCGCAGGTGCATCTTGAATTTGTGGGAACCCACGGATATAAGTGTGTATGGGAGACAATGGGTGACGCTGGCATGTATGAGTGCTAAACGTAATATTGCTCAATTATGGGGAGCCAGCCAGTCACCCCGGGTCGAAAAGTGGATGGAAGACCTGCATTCGTGCATGTTCAGAGAAAGATCGGTTTATGTTGCCAGGGGTTGTCATGCAAAGTGGGGAAGGTCTGGGAGAATTAGAATTGATACCGTGGAGATATTTCTGAACCCCGATGGGTCAGGTTGAAGTGGAGACGCAAGAGTCCCTGTTATTCTGTATTTATTAATTTGAAGTATGGAAGTGAACCTACGACAAATGTGTAAGCTGCTATTGTCACTCAATGTTTTTCTTTGTGATTTTGTTAATAGAAAATATTTTTCCCCAAAAACATATGATTGTAAATAAAACTATAAGCTTATTTCACACCACGTTAAAAACCCGCACCTATAAACGATTTACAAAACAAATAGTAAAAGCAGGATCTCTTTTAGAAGTCATTGCCCTGTAGTCAGCAATGAAAGTGTGTAAACATGCTCCTAAGATCCTTGTGCACTTCCGCTTTGGGTAACCACCTGCTGGTGACATCATGGATCCGTGAGCTGCTTTCAGACTTGAGGAGTCTACGGGGTCCAAGTTTGGACAATATTATCAATAAGGTTTTAAGGTTTTATTGACCGCTTCTGCAGATACTTGGCAGATTTCAGCAACAGAATAGCTCCCACATACAATGTGCTCTATTGGCTTTTCCTTTACTCAAAGCTCTGATTCAGACTTGTCAGAGTGTCCAGTTCTTTCGATTCAACTTCTTCAGCTTGAAAGCCGCACGTGGGCACTTAATGTAGGTGTTATCAGGTGCACAGCCGCAGACAGCTGAGGGTCTCAATGACCGTAAAACACGGAAGGGTTTGCAGTCATGTACCAAACACGTAGGTCCTCATGGCCCAGAATGTAAACACGCCCACTTATGTGTATCAGTGTGCTTGTTCCTCATCTAAATGTTATACACTTATTTCACCTAGAAATCCCAGCTCTGTAACAAAAGAGTTAAAAAGACAACTGAAAATCAATAATACTGGCATTGAGTTAGAACCTTAATGACAGCGCTTAGAAACTGTATGCGTGTACCCCTTTCTCTCATGCTTGTGTTCTTTTTCTATCCTTTCCACATTCTTGTTCTTTAACCCAGGCTCACTTTCGTGCCCCGTTTTGCCCTCTCTGTCTTTCCATATATATTCCTTTATCTCTCTCTGGCTCTCTGTTTAGTCGTCTGACTCTCTTTCTCTTTCACTATTCTCCTAAATATCCCTCTATAAGTCTATTTTTTTCTCTTTGCCCGTCTATTCCTTTCTTTGTCCTTCTGTCTCTGTCTCACTCAGCCTCTCCCTTATGCTCTTTATTTGCCGCACGTGTTTGCCCTCTCCCTTGCCTCACTGTCTCCTCATTGTCTTTTCCTGCCTGTGAAGCATAGTAGCCCAGTCTCAAACCCGGGTAGGCATCCCGTGACTCCGCACAATCAGAATCATTACGTTCCAAATGGCCAGGCTGTGCTTGTGCGTACTCTAGCGAGAGGCAGGGAGGCAGGGAGTGAATATGTGCATCTATGCGAGATTGATATGTAGCAAGCGTGATACCCTCAGCCCTTTCCAGCTCTTCAGCTAAGCACACTGAACGGTGGGATTTCCAACCTCATACATGAGGGAAATTAATAACATCTCCAAAAATGCAACATGCTATTGGCTCGAATGCCAGGACTGTCTGGAGTTTGTCAAACCTGGCATAGCTGACTTGGTGGGGTGTCACATAATTTATTTTAAAAAAGTTTTTATAATTGCAATGTTTAGCTCTGTTCTCATTATATATCAGATATACAATCTCCTCTGCCTCATGCCCTTAGGCTGGTATTAACGTATAGTAAGTTTACGGGTAGGCCATGCCACCAGGGGCCCCTATTCAGGGCCATCTATTCCTTTTGCAAAGCATTGTCATTTGGAATCTATCTATCTGGCCAGAATAGAGAAATAAGGCTTTACATTTTAAGGATCATATATTGTATTAATCTTTGCAATCAAGACAACCAAGGAAAGTTTTTCAGAGCGTACATTGCCAGGATGAATATATTTGTTTCACAAAACAGAAAGCAGCTGACACAAGAAGTTTCTGAAAGTAAACAGTTCTTATCGGCATCCTGTTTTTCTTCTGCTCTTTATTTTGATCTACCTGCCATGGGTCGAAAGGGAGTGCCATGGGTCTCAAGGGAGTGCCATGGGTCGCAAGGGGAGTGCCATGGGTCGCAAGGGAGTGCCATGGGTCGCAAGGGGAGTGCCATGGGTCGCAAGGGGAGTGCCATGGGTCGCAAGGGGAGTGCCATGGGTCGCAAGATGTCGCAGGTGCGATCCCTGGCATCTTCTAAATGATAGTCCATGGCTGCATTCTTCCTCTTGGTACTTTTCATTGGCTCCTGCCTCTGCCTCAGTGCCTCACTAGGAGCCCCAGCCTCGCAGCTAGCACTGACTACTAGAGAAGAGCACAAGCCCCCAACCTCTGGCGGGCCTAGGATGACCAGGTGTCCTGGATTCGCCAGGACAGTCCAGGTTTTTCACCAGCTGTCCCATTAGATTTTAACAATTTTAGCACATGTCCTGGTTTTCAGAGAGGGTCGACTGAAGACATAGGGAGGCACGTTCTGATGTGTTTCATGGGCAGCATGGCGGGTCGCTGGCCTGAGAGCTGTTGACTGGCATGGAGAATGGGGGCCCCCTCAATGTACTTTGCAGGGGGCCCCCCTCAAGTTTCGTTCCGCCAGTGAAATATACCCTTTTGCATATCTAGAGGTTTTGATTGCAGTCCCAGTGAAAATGTGACACACGATTTTCATATGAGCGCTGAAACTAATCTTCATGTTTACCGGTCATATGTACCACAAGTTGAGCTGTATGTGTAACGGTTTTTAGTTCATGTTTGTGTGTTAGGTGGCAATTGGGTGATGTGTAGTATAGCACATTTTTAGATTAAACACATAAAGTGGTACATTACTAGGTCTACGGGAGGGGGTGACACAACTACACCTGGGATTTAAATACTCCGCCCCCCGCCGCCCCACCCCCAAGTGGAGCACACACTCTGGGGCAAATTTACAAGCCCCTTGCGCCACTTTTGCATCACTATTCCCATGTTAAAAGTGACGCAAAAGTGGAGCAAGGGGCTTGTAAATCTGCCTCTCTATGTCGCCAATGTGGCAGACTACTGAGTTAAATCATCGGTGGCAATAACAATGTCAGATCTTCACACAAGAAAGCACATGGGCATCCGAGTAGGTTCGACCAATTAAACAAATAGACTTTGCAGAGTATTATAGTCTGTTATAATAGCATTTTAAGGAGCTGTCTGCTTCTG
Organism: Lissotriton vulgaris; assembly: GCF_964263255.1. Lineage (NCBI taxonomy): Eukaryota > Metazoa > Chordata > Amphibia > Caudata > Salamandridae > Lissotriton > Lissotriton vulgaris. The sequence continues at coordinate 84,447,437 of NC_141699.1, forward strand.
AGACACTGAAACTCTTTAAAGTAAGGCAGAAGGCACTCTGTGGAAGCTTGCATCTAAGACCTTGTCGTACAGTTTGGTTTACAGTTTATTATACTGTTTATCATACAATTTTCTCACATTTGCAAGCAGTCTGCCAAACAGTTTGTCGTGCAATCTGTTGTAAATCTATCAACTGTCAAGCATTTGTCATGCAATCTGTTATGCTGTGTTTGCTGAAGTTGATATCCGATTCAGATGTAAATGTATTTAGATAAAAAGTTTGTTAAACAATTCTGATACATTATGGACCAATACAAACAAAGCATACATTCATAAAGTAAGACAGCATTTTTTTCTAGTAACTGTGTTAAACCACCAATTTCTCTTTTCAGGCCGATAGATGTATAATCCATTAAAACCAGGTCATCAGTATAAAGTAAACAAAACACATGGACCCAACCTACTTTGTCAGAGAATTACTCCCTTTCTATCATTTTGGCGGATGCCAAGACACAGCCCTGTTTAAGGCCATTATTAACTGGATCCTCTGGAAGAGATGTCCTGGAAGGTGTACCTGCAATGGTGCACTATTAGAAGAATGGAAAACCTGCACAATTAAAAGGGGGTTTGGGGTAATTTTCCAATCAATCTGAGTTGGAAATGGCCTTTTCTGAAGGGTCACCCCCAAACTTTTTGCCTTCCTTCTCCCCTTTTTGCTGAATTTGTTTCTGTTGGCTTTAGGACTCTGCTAACCAGTGCTAAAGTGCTTGTGCTCTCTCCTTAAAACATGGTAGAACTGGCTTATACTTAATTGACATATTTAGTTTACTTAGTCGCTAGTAAAGTGCAATACATGTGCCCAGGCCCTGTGAATTAAATGCTACTAGTGGGCTTGCAACACTGACTGTCCACCCACGTAAACAGCGCACTGGGGGGAATTTATCCTGTTGTTTCTGATAACTGAGGGAACTGCTACAACTGTTGGGGGAGTTTTAAAAAGTGTTTTAAACGTTTACATTTTAATCAGTGGCAGCTCCTTCGCTAAGGCGGGGGAGCTCCGTCCTACTACTAATTCAGCAGTGCACAAAAGAGAAATAAAATAATAATAACATAGCATTATAATTTTGTATTTCTATATGGAGCTCGGCGCCCGGTGAGGGCGGGGCTGGGCTCCAAGATGCCAAGCAGAGTGAGGAGTGGTTTGCACTCTCCTAGGTGAGTATGACTGTTTGGCCGGCCCTCTTGGGCCGGCCAAACTGTCACGCGCACTTGGTATCTTCTCCATTGGGCTGTGTTGCGCAGCCCTGTGGAGTACATGCACAGCCTCCTCAGGCACTGCCTGAGCGTCCAAAAAGAACGCTCAGACAAATCACAACGCCACTCCTGCAGCGTCATGATTGGCTGGGAGATTCTGGAAACCTGAGTGCTTCTGGTACTTCTTGCAGATTGTGAGGAAGAGGAGAGAGGAGAGATGTGCGGCAGCGAAGGACCAGGTAAGTTATTTAAAAAAAATATTATTTGTTTTGTAATTCATTCTACCCCCAACCATCCGCCCCATTCCGAGGCATCCGCCACAGATTTTAATACTTGTAATTGTACTATTGAACGTTGTTTGGACGCTCGGAGTCACCATTTTTTTTAGCGCTCCAGCTTTTTTTGGTCTCACACCATAAAATGAGGATAGGTGTGTGGGGACACGCAGCTGGATTTGCACCAAAGGTAAGCCTGTCTGTGCTTGTCCGCGCCTGAACAGGTCTAATGGCCAGGACCCCTGGTCCCCAACATGAAAGTGATGGAATCTATTCCCCTCTCCAATTATTGGCGCTATGAGAGAATATTAATGATGGCTGACGCTATTGCACTGACCTATGTAATGTGGACACTTCATGCAAACAGTGTTCCTTCTCCCTTCGCAAAAGGATCTACCCCGATAAACTAAGCAATGAGGAAGGAAGGCGACATATGTTCCTAATTAATTGCAGATCGCTACCGGGTCACAAGCTCGATCTCTTCGCCCTAATTGACGAGAAAATACCGGATGCAGTATTTTTAACATAGACCTGGCTCTATACTGAATCAGGGCCGGCCTTGTGCAAGCCTTGCCTCCAGGTTACTATATGTTGCGGAAAGACCACGAGCATAAGAAGGGTGGAGGGATAGCGATTATACTCAAGAAAGCATACAGCTGTCGTATCGAACCCACACTCATCCCTGACTGTGTAAGTTTGACCTTTGAAATCACTTTCTCTCCACCTCTACTTTCTCTGGAATATAGACCACTTGGTTCTAGTGTTAATTTTCCCTATTCACTCGCTGAAGTCACTGTAAACCTAGCCAGCACCAGAGCGAACCTCTCCATTTCATGTGATTTTAACCATCACCTGGAAAGGCCATAACACACTCAAATCACAAGCCTTCTACAGGATTTACTTGCCATTCAGCTATCAGAAAGGGTGATAGGACCTAGCCACGAGAAAGGCCTTCTTCTAGTTCCCATCTTTCATATGGTAATACACTAAAAGTTTTAAAATCTTTCCCTGTTACTTGGTCTGATCATTTCCTGATCGCACTGATTGGAATATTCTTCTGCACCCTTAAACTCCAACCCAGTCAACTCGAAAGACCGAACTTTGTCCAAATTGCCAATCGAAGTATGGATACAGGGGCTGAGGAATTTTAGACCAATCCCAGGGTCAGACACGACGTTGGCAAATGATAAGATCTTGTAGTGGTTTGAATCTTCGCTCAATCAAGTTATCCCCCTCAAAACCCAAACTAGACGAGCGAAAGACAAATCCACACCGTGATATACTCCCAACCTCCGAAAGCTTAAACAAGCATGTAAAAGAGCAGAAAGAACCTGGAGAAGAGTTAATGGGGAGATAACCAAGCAGAAATACCGGGATACTATCAGAGTCTACTAGACTGAAATTTAAAAAATCACAAGTAGTATGTTTCGAGGAAAAAATCAACTGTGCTGCCAATTCCTCACGTGAGATGTTTCGTATAGTAAAAACCATCCTTGAGCCTTCAACAGGCCTTGCACTGGAACCCTCATCCTCACGGTGTAACAACTTGGTAAATTGTTTCTTGAAATAAATTCAGATAATAAATTCCATCAGTCCTCTGAAACTGGCAATAGATCTAAGGATCCCCTGCATGGCACAAATCCACACTCCCTGAATGCGATTCCTTCCATGACACTGGACAATCTCACAAACATGAGTAAAATCAAATCTGACTCTCTTAAGGAGCCGGTCCCCCCCACGCATCCTAGCTGGAATAGCAGATGAGATACTCCCCACTCTGATGGATATGTTGAATCTCTCCCTAACTGCGGGCTGTGTCTTGAAAGCATGGAAACATGCCATGGTTAAAGCCCTTTTAAAAAAGTCCAATCCGGACCCTCTCAACTTGAGAAATTATCGCCTGATTTATTTGTTTCCGGACATAAGCAAAACTCTAGAAATACACGTAAATCTAACGCTGTCCGGGTTTTTGGAAAATCACGATCTTTTGCCAATCCTCCCCGATCAAGCAGCCTTTTAGCTTCTTATAGTAATCATCCTCCTTGATCTTGATCTTGATCTTTTGCCATGGCATTCTTGCTGACTGATTATAGAGTGCTGGATTTCTGGAACTGCCCTAGCTTTGCTGAAATCCTTTCTTGAGAACAGGACCTTTTAGGTCTTCAAAGAGGATTGTACTTCAGAAATCCTCCCCCTAAAATGTGGAGTTCCACTGGACTCCTCGTGAGCGCAACCCTTTTTAATTTATACACGAGGCCACTTGCCGATATCGACCTTACCCTAAGATATCTCACAAGACTCTTATTCAGACGATAGGCAACTGGTCTTCTCCCTCAATCCGAGTCAAGACTCCCCCTGTCCCTCACTTGGTCCCTGCTTAGAAGGTGGCCAAGTGGATGTAGCTCCTGTCTCAAATTAAATGAGGACAAAAAGGAGTTTATGATTCTAGGCAACATCTTTAACTCAGCCTTGTACCTGGGCTGGCCAAACTGCTTGGGGAACTCTCCTTTATCGAAAACATCCGTAAAGAGCCTTGGAATGTGGCTGGATAAATCTTTCAAATGTGACTCTTGCGCAATAAAGCTCGTAGCCACCTGCTATGGCATGCTGAAAATGCTTTGGTAAATTCTCCCTCTTTTTCTTTCTACGTTGGAAAGGCTGGTAGTCCAGGTACTCATTCTTGTTCTCCTGGAATATGGTAAACTCACTTTAGCTGGTTGCCCCGAAGGGGCCAGTGAGAAAACTGCAGATAGTTCTGAATTCTGGGGCTCAAGCATGTCATAGTAGTGCAAACATTTTATATTGGTTTTTCACTACTACAAGGCCTATGTCTCCGATAGGAATCAGATAGCATTGGGATTACCTTATTACATTTTATAAGTGTAATTTCCAAATGGGAAGATATAACAGGTTTATGTTTTTTGTCTCTGAAATCCTAATTTAGAATCCTAACTTATAGTGAAGTCGAATTTTAGGTTAGAATTCTGAAAATGCCACTTTTAGAAAGTTGATTTACAAAAAGGGGGTGGTGATGAACAGAGTGTCTGAGTTAAACAGACCACTCTTACCCAGTCCAAAGATCAGGGCTTGATCCATCACCGTTATTTATCTCACTGCCCCATCCCAGCTCAGAACCTGGCTATATGCAAATCAGTCTGTCCCTGGCCCAGTGCATCATGGGAACAGGGCAGACTAAACTACCAAGCCAATTCTTTACCAGAAAGGAGACAAGCTACCGGGGACCGGTTTCTGGCATTTCAGCCTACTTCGGCCCGGCTTGCTTGAATCCTAATGGAGCAGTGAGAAAGGGACTCATGTCTGAGTATACCCTGCCACACCTATAGTGGCCAAAAATGATTTACAAAAAGGGGGTGGTGATGAACAGAGTGTCTGAGTTAAACAGACCACTCTTACCCAGTCCAAAGATCAGGGCTTGATCCATCACCGTTATTTATCTCACTGCCCCATCCCAGCTCAGAACCTGGCTATATGCAAATCAGTCTGTCCCTGGCCCAGTGCATCATGGGAACAGGGCAGACTAAACTACCAAGCCAATTCTTTACCAGAAAGGAGACAAGCTACCGGGGACCGGTTTCTGGCATTTCAGCCTACTTCGGCCCGGCTTGCTTGAATCCTAATGGAGCAGTGAGAAAGGGACTCATGTCTGAGTATACCCTGCCACACCTATAGTGGCCAAAAATGATTTACAAAAAGGGGGTGGTGATGAACAGAGTGTCTGAGTTAAACAGACCACTCTTACCCAGTCTAAAGATCAGGGCTTGATCCATCACCGTTATTTATCTCACTGCCCCATCCCAGCTCAGAACCTGGCTATATGCAAATCAGTCTGTCCCTGGCCCAGTGCATCATGGGAACAGGGCAGACTAAACTACCAAGCCAATTCTTTACCAGAAAGGAGACAAGCTACCGGGGACCGGTTTCTGGCATTTTAGCCTTCTTCGGCCCGGCTTGCTTGAATCCTGATGGAGCAGTGAGAAAGGGACTCATGTCTGAGTATACCCTGCCACACCTATAGTGGCCAAAAATGATTTACAAAAAGGGGGTGGAAGGGTATTCTCAGATGTGAGACCCTTGCTCATTGCACCATCAGGATTCAAGCAAACCGGGCCGAAGACGGCTGTAATGCCAGAAACCGGTCCCCGGGAGCTTGTTTCCTTCCCAGTGTAAGAATTGGCTTTTGTAGTTTGGTTTGCCCTGTTCCCATCATGCACTGGGACAGGAACAGACTAATTTGCATACAGCCAGGTTCTGAAACTGGGATGGTGCAGTGAGCTAAAAAACGGTGTTGGATCTAGCCCTGATCTCTTGACTGGGTGAGAGCTTTCTGCTTAATTCAGAGACTCTGTCCCTCACCACCCCTTGTTGTAAATATTTTTGTCCACCCTAAGCGTGGAAGGGTATTCTCAGATGTGAGACCCTTGCTCATTGCACCATCAGGATTCAAGCAAACCGGGCCGAAGACGGCTGTAATGCCAGAAACCGGTCCCCGGGAGCTTGTTTCCTTCCCAGTGTAAGAATTGGCTTTTGTAGTTTGGTTTGCCCTGTTCCCATCATGCACTGGGACAGGAACAGACTAATTTGCATACAGCCAGGTTCTGAAACTGGGATGGTGCAGTGAGCTAAAAAACGGTGTTGGATCTAGCCCTGATCTCTTGACTGGGTGAGAGCTTTCTGCTTAATTCAGAGACTCTGTCCCTCACCACCCCTTGTTGTAAATATTTTTGTCCACCCTAAGCGTGGAAGGGTATTCTCAGATGTGAGACCCTTGCTCATTGCACCATCAGGATTCAAGCAAACCGGGCCGAAGACGGCTGTAATGCCAGAAACCGGTCCCCGGGAGCTTGTTTCCTTCCCAGTGTAAGAATTGGCTTTTGTAGTTTGGTTTGCCCTGTTCCCATCATGCACTGGGACAGGAACAGACTAATTTGCATACAGCCAGGTTCTGAAACTGGGATGGTGCAGTGAGCTAAAAAACGGTGTTGGATCTAGCCCTGATCTCTTGACTGGGTGAGAGCTTTCTGCTTAATTCAGAGACTCTGTCCCTCACCACCCCTTGTTGTAAATATTTTTGTCCACCCTAAGCGTGGAAGGGTATTCTCAGATGTGAGACCCTTGCTCATTGCACCATCAGGATTCAAGCAAACCGGGCCGAAGACGGCTGTAATGCCAGAAACCGGTCCCCGGGAGCTTGTTTCCTTCCCAGTGTAAGAATTGGCTTTTGTAGTTTGGTTTGCCCTGTTCCCATCATGCACTGGGACAGGAACAGACTAATTTGCATACTGCCAGGTTCTGAAACTGGGATGGTGCAGTGAGCAAAAAAACGGTGTTGGATCTAGCCCTGATCTCTTGACTGGGTGAGAGCTTTCTGCTTAATTCAGAGACTCTGTCCCTCACCACCCTTTGTTGTAAATATTTTTGTCCACCCTAAGCGTGGAAGGGTATTCTCAGATGTGAGACCCTTGCTCATTGCACCATCAGGATTCAAGCAAACCGGGCCGAAGACGGCTGTAATGCCAGAAACCGGTCCCCGGGAGCTTGTTTCCTTCCCAGTGTAAGAATTGGCTTTTGTAGTTTGGTTTGCCCTGTTCCCATCATGCACTGGGACAGGAACAGACTAATTTGCATACAGCCAGGTTCTGAAACTGGGATGGTGCAGTGAGCTAAAAAACGGTGTTGGATCTAGCCCTGATCTCTTGACTGGGTGAGAGCTTTCTGCTTAATTCAGAGACTCTGTCCCTCACCACCCCTTGTTGTAAATATTTTTGTCCACCCTAAGCGTGGAAGGGTATTCTCAGATGTGAGACCCTTGCTCATTGCACCATCAGGATTCAAGCAAACCGGGCCGAAGACGGCTGTAATGCCAGAAACCGGTCCCCGGGAGCTTGTTTCCTTCCCAGTGTAAGAATTGGCTTTTGTAGTTTGGTTTGCCCTGTTCCCATCATGCACTGGGACAGGAACAGACTAATTTGCATACAGCCAGGTTCTGAAACTGGGATGGTGCAGTGAGCTAAAAAACGGTGTTGGATCTAGCCCTGATCTCTTGACTGGGTGAGAGCTTTCTGCTTAATTCAGAGACTCTGTCCCTCACCACCCCTTGTTGTAAATATTTTTGTCCACCCTAAGCGTGGAAGGGTATTCTCAGATGTGAGACCCTTGCTCATTGCACCATCAGGATTCAAGCAAACCGGGCCGAAGACGGCTGTAATGCCAGAAACCGGTCCCCGGGAGCTTGTTTCCTTCCCAGTGTAAGAATTGGCTTTTGTAGTTTGGTTTGCCCTGTTCCCATCATGCACTGGGACAGGAACAGACTAATTTGCATACAGCCAGGTTCTGAAACTGGGATGGTGCAGTGAGCTAAAAAACGGTGTTGGATCTAGCCCTGATCTCTTGACTGGGTGAGAGCTTTCTGCTTAATTCAGAGACTCTGTCCCTCACCACCCTTTGTTGTAAATATTTTTGTCCACCCTAAGCGTGGAAGGGTATTCTCAGATGTGAGACCCTTGCTCATTGCACCATCAGGATTCAAGCAAACCGGGCCGAAGACGGCTGTAATGCCAGAAACCGGTCCCCGGGAGCTTGTTTCCTTCCCAGTGTAAGAATTGGCTTTTGTAGTTTGGTTTGCCCTGTTCCCATCATGCACTGGGACAGGAACAGACTAATTTGCATACAGCCAGGTTCTGAAACTGGGATGGTGCAGTGAGCTAAAAAACGGTGTTGGATCTAGCCCTGATCTCTTGACTGGGTGAGACCTTTCTGCTTAATTCAGAGACTCTGTCCCTCACCACCCCTTGTTGTAAATATTTTTGTCCACCCTAAGCGTGGAAGGGTATTCTCAGATGTGAGACCCTTGCTCATTGCACCATCAGGATTCAAGCAAACCGGGCCGAAGACGGCTGTAATGCCAGAAACCGGTCCCCGGGAGCTTGTTTCCTTCCCAGTGTAAGAATTGGCTTTTGTAGTTTGGTTTGCCCTGTTCCCATCATGCACTGGGACAGGAATAGACTAATTTGCATACAGCCAGGTTCTGAAACTGGGATGGTGCAGTGAGCTAAAAAACGGTGTTGGATCTAGCCCTGATCTCTTGACTGGGTGAGAGCTTTCTGCTTAATTCAGAGACTCTGTCCCTCACCACCCCTTGTTGTAAATACTTTTAGAAAGTTGGCACTTACTTGCATTAACTATTTGGTGCCTGCAAGCTGTCTCTGAACACATGACTGGGTGTAGTTGACAGTTAAGCTTTGAACTTTCCACCTGGGCAGCCACACACAATGGGAGCTTAGGTGTGACTGAGTGAGCTATACTGACAGGATGGGAGGAAGGCGCTGGGCCCAGCCCCACTTACACCTATCTAGGCTGTGTGCTGCCCCCACACACAGGGCTGCATACCCCCTGTAGTTAGTCTTGATCCAGGGCTGGTAGGGCATCTGGACACTTCAAAGGAATATCTCTAGAATTTTCTCCCCACTTCAAAGGAAGTGTATAAAAGAAGGACTTCAGACGCCAACACTTAGTTACACTTCTGGACCTGTGGATACTCAGCCAGGAAGAAGGACTACTGTGCTGCTGAAACTACTTCCACTCTGCAGGACTTCTACTCTGCTGGACTTCTACTCTGACTCTGCTGGACTCATGCTTTGCTGTGCTGCCCTCTTGCCAGTGTGAGTAATAGTGTGCCTGCATCACTTGAACACAAAACCCTGGAATGGCAATTGTTCTTTTTGCATTTGTCACCCCGAGTGGGATGGGTATGCTCAGACGTGAGTCCCGTGCTCTCCATGCCACTGGAATCAAGCTATCCTGGCTGAAGAGGGCTGAAAGCCCGAAACCGGTCCTAGGATGCTTGTTTCCAGTCCAGGTAGGACCTGGCCTGGCAGTTCGGGCTGGACTGTTCCCATTGGGCACAGGGTCAAGACTGATTTGCATATGGCTGGGTCCAAACTGAAATGGCATGGTGAGCAAAAAAACAATGGAATTAAGCCCAGATCTCTGTACTGGGGTGAATGTATGACATTGTTCTGCATTCTGTCCATCAATTGTTCTTTTTGCATTGCTCCTTGACCTGGGCTCACACCCCAGTCATACAACAACCCGATTTCTAACAATCAGCTTCTTCTAAAGGTGCTCTTTAGCCATCAAAAAGTTGTGCAGAAGCCAAGAAAACAGCTTAAAGAACGGGGGAACATGGCGACTGGTTAACACACAGGCCGCAAGCTCCACAGTCTCCGTCGCAATGAGACCTCCTTACCGCATGGTCTGAGCAGTTTGTCTCTTCTACGATTTTCTCATGCTTTGCCAGTTCCTCGGATGTGGAACTTCGCCGCTCCTCTAGTCAGCAATGAAACAGGACAGTTTTCTTTTTTCCGCTTCCCTCCCTCTGCATTGCTTTGGGGGGAAAACAAGCCTGGACATGGGCTCACAGTGTCTCCATGCTGCTGTAGAGCTATGGCGCGATAGACGCGCAGTAGCTCGAATCTGCCTCTAGGGCATAGGGGACAGAGTAGGCACCTATCCCTCAACACCGGGCATCTCTTCAACTGCACAGAGGTGTGAAACGGCAGCAACAAGGTCAGACATTTCATCTATGACCCCAAAAAGGAGTCTGGATTCTCGCACCACAATAAAAATTAAACTTTCAGGCCCTAAAAAAGTTACTGAACAATATTTTGCCCAGCCAAAAAAGGGGAGACGTTAGCAGCCATAGAGGGATACTCACCTGATCCTGTCACTTCAGGCCCCTCTAGCAGTACAGAAAAAAATAGGTACGTGCTGAGGAATGAATAATTTGGGGGGAAATTACAGGGGAACAGAGTGACTCAGTCCCCTGGCAGTACAACAACGGCTTCGGAGGACAGTTCTGTGGGAGTGCAAACACAAATATCCAGAAGTGTACCCTCTCGTAAGAGAATAAAAATCACCCCCTCATTGAGATCTTACTACAAGATTAAGAACAGCCAAGGGTCTCAGTCCAACCCATTTAATCAGACCAGGACTTGTCAAATGGAACCCCTCTGTCGGTATCTGAAGTGGACCCCATGTTACTTTCAGAAAATCGCTTCTCTCTCTCACTAAATGATGAACTCACTAGTGATCCCATTGTGGATATCTTTGTACCCCCCGCCAGATAAGGGTAGATACAAGTCAGGCGCTTACGAATACTAAAAATTCTGACGGGAGTACGGTGAAGGGTCAGAGTACAGAGAGTGCAGAGGTTCTGTGCTTTTCAGGGAGGGGACAAGAACAAGATTCACCTGAGATGGATGCTTCACGGATTCTCCTCTCTTTAGTGAGTGATGTTAAAGAAAGATTTGCCATCTCGGAGCAGGATCAGGTTAAAATTCAAACAGCATGTGAGGGTTTAGAGGAGAAACTGGTCGACATCACAGGAAGACTTCTTGTTATGCAAACATCATTGGGATCATTACAAGAGGAGGTTAAAAACAACCAGAAGGAGATAACAGCGTTGAATGCAGGAGAGAAAGAGCTGAGGGATAAATTGGAAGTATTGGAAAATAACTCAAGAAGGAATAATTTAAGGGTCCTGGGCATTCTGGAAGGCAGTGAGGGGGGAAATATAAAGTGATTTGTGGTGGATTTGTTGACAGAATTCTTTCCGGAAGCAGCAACATTTGATTAAGAAAATGACATCCAGAGGGTACACCCAGAACCCTTTGGGAAATCCCCAGACAAAGGAAAGCCCAGGAAAATTCTGATAAACTTCCGCACATATACGATTAAGGAATTAATCCTCTCCGTGGCTCTTAGAGGGAAATAGTTTAAAAAGCAGGACTGGTCCTTTACAATCAGATCCGATATTTCCAAGGCTACTCAAACATGGCAGTGGGAATTAGGAAAATACATCCAGGATCTGAAAGCTTTAGGGGCAACAGCACAGCTGAAATTCCCGGCGACCCTTAGAGCAATGTGGGACAACAAAACCTACAACATAAAAGAGATATCCGAGGATGAAAATCTAATTGTCAAGGTTAAGTCTCATAAAGCTCCCTAAAAAACACATTCTTTTTAAAGTTTAAAGTTATCTTATAGGGCGTAGACTAGGAGCTCAAATAGGGTATGATGGAATACCCAGGCAGGAAACCCTGGGTGGGAGGGGTGGAAGCTATACCATTACTTTCACAATTTTTAGGTTATTTGAGCACAGGGTGGGGAGCATTTAGGAAAAAAGTAAAAAAATATGGTCCTTATTAATGCAAAGAGATAGGGCACTGGAAGGGAGAGAGGAGGCCAAAGGTTATCGTTTTAAAAAGAAAGGAAGAAATTATGAGTAAACCTAAAATAATTTCAAGGGATGTCAATGGTTTATGGGTAAGTTCTAGACATAGAAAGATTCTGGAACTACTGAGACTTTCTGAAAGTGATATAATTTTATTACAGGTAACCCATTTGCGGCGTGAAGAATGGCTAGAAATTATAAAAGGGAATAAATGGATTTCTCATCTTGTGTGCACAAATCAGGGCTGTAATGTGGAGGGAGTGGCAATCCTATACAAAAAATCGGCTCAGGTAATTTTGTAGGGCTCCAGGACTAATGCTAGTAGTAGATGGGCAATATGTTATGTGAAGATCCATTGTATAGGGTACGCTTTTGTGTACTATTACGGCCCAAATATTGATGACTCCTCGTCACTTAGAGAATTATACCAAGAGTTTCTTGTTACAAAATATCATATTCTTTTGGGGGGATTTTAATACATTGTTGAAGCCAGACTTGGAGAAATCTATCACCAGGCCAGCAGTAAATGTGCCTAAAATCTGGGACTTTGTGCACTATATGATAAAAAATCTAGCCTTGGTGGATATCTGGAGGTTGAAAGCAGGACAGGAGAGAGAGTATACTTTTCAAAATAAAAAATTAGCCCACTCGTCCAGAATTGACTTCTTTTTGACTGATCTGAAATTAAATAACAGAGTTCTTAAGGTAACCCACCAACCGTTACATTTATCCGGCCATGCAGCGATTAAGTTAGAGATACAGGTTAAAACAATGTCAACACACATAAGGTGGACTTTAGACACAACCCTATTAGGGGATGCTGAAGTGATAAGATTGTTGAAATAGGAAACACTTTTCTTTTTTAAACAAAATGCCCAAACCGCCCAACTGCATATTGTCTGCAAAGCTTACAAAGCATTTCTCCGGGGGAAAATTATAAATATAGGTGCTTGTAAGAATAAGGTGGGGAAGAAAAAAGGAAGGCATTATGAACAAGCAATTGATGAGCTTCAGGGAAAATTAACTAAGAGTGAGTCTGCCCAAGCCTCAGTTAAAGAGGAACTATAAAGTAAATTGTTAGAAGCAAAAGGGATACTGTCTGATCATCTGGAGGGACTAGTGAAACAGAGATGGGAAGCTAGTACGTTGGCAAATCATGAATATGGGGAAGGATACAGGAAGATGATAGCATGGAAAGCAAGGCAAGACCTGATTAGAAACGATATTAAGGAAGTGATAAATATTAAAACAGAAAGTAAGTGTATGGAAGAAAAAACAATTGGGGAAGCTTTTGTGAGCTTCTTCCAGGAGTTATATACTGATGATGTGAAGATGAGGAATCTGGAGATAAGAGACTGGCTAAATCAGGATAAACTTCCCTGCTTAAATAACATTCAGCGAGCAGCACTTAACCAAGAGATTTCTACGGCAGAAATAGACAGAATTATCAAAAATTTAAAGAATGGGAAAGCTCCGGGACCTGATAGACTTCGTAATGAGATATATAAAATCTTGAAAGAGAAGATTACTCCCCACCTGGTAGAAATGCTTAACGCTATTTATATACAGCAAGCCCCCCTACCCCCAACATGGAGTGAAGCGGTGATCACGTTAATTCTTTTTTTTTTTTTTTGGAAAACCTTTATTGGTACTTCAACCAGTAACAAATATGGGCCTACAACCACCAGGGCCAGCCGCTAATCAGTTTGATCACAGCAAGTCAGTTAGGACACGGCTCTGCAGCCCGGGAAGCGAATGTACCACAAATTCAATTAAAACTGGCTATTAAGCATACCATGCGAAGGACAGGATTCTAAAGGCTCCGTTTTAAAATATAAAAATAGAAGGATCAGGTGCCATACAATATCACAGAGTCGCATAAAGGGCGGGCAAAATAGTAGGATTTCCACATCACATTTAAGACAGTGGCGCTAAGGCATACAATTCAGGATAAACAAGCATACAATCACAGTTCTCACCAGTTAAGCGCCCGCCCAATGATACTGAAATACCGTGAAAAGTATAGGCACAGATAAGAATAATCGATAATTGACAGAAGAGTGGACCCACTACGCTGACCCGAAAAAGGAAGAAGCAAAAGAAAAGGCATAGAAACAATAAAGGCAAAACAAAAATTCCCCTCCCCCAACCCCCACCCTGCACCCCTGCAGATGACTACGGCCTACCCCCCTAGCAGCGTGCCTGTCGCCCCAAATAACTGAAACCCGAAATATAGGAAGAACAAAGAGAAATAAAGAAGAACTAAACCCCTACACTAAAAGTAGAAATGGAGGAGGGCTTTATCGTACGCATTCCCGGTCTCTCCCCACCGCCTTAACAAAGAATCCCCCACAAAGCTGACACAATCGAGCAGAATACAATAGAAAATTACACCGGAGGAAACTATAAACCCCACCCGGTCTCCGTTAACCTAGTAAACAATCCTGTTACCGATGAAACCATAGTGTGAAACCCAAAACAACAGTCTCAGCCTTGGCCCCGTCGATCAAATTTGCTGATTCCCTCCGATAAGTAGAGCCCCATCGTCAAATTGTGAAAATATACACAGAAGTTGCTGAAATATAGACTGTTAGATGGAGAAAGGATGGCAAATCCCAAAGTAGATGGCCGGTTCCAACGATGCCCCTCCCCGACTCTGAGGCCAGACACTGTCCCATCCGCCATCTTGATGGACCAGCTGGGAAGGGGGTGCGACACAATCCAACACAGTTCACAGTTCCGACCAAAAGTTTCCAGAGTGGGAACAGCAGTTAAATGTTCCGCTGGTTGCGAAACCAAAGATTCCGACCATATAATTGATACACAGATCTCAGCATGTTCGATCAGTTCCACTTCTGTAGGGGCAGGCACAGCTCCATGCACCGGGTCTGAATGCACCGCTGGGGTGTCTGTCGAGGGTTGAGCTGGCCGCCGGATCCCGGGCAACAAGTCAGGGTCCGGTCCCGATTTTTCTAATTCCATCCACTGCCGACTTAAGATTCCAGACCTGGGCCTCCATAGTCACCTGAAGTGCCTCGAGGGCTGCCAGCACTAACCGCAATGACGGGCCGCACTTAGCCCGCTCCGCCGGGTTTCGCATACCATCAGGCATAGTAATCCCCTCGGAGAGTCACCCTCCCCGGGGGAAGATTAGTCGGAGCAGGAATGAACCGTGAGGGACAGATCGTCAACATGCGTTCGTGCACGCCAAGTCTCCAACCCAAAGGCACCGGCGATGCAAACGCTAGGCCTCCGGGTCAGGGACCCCCGCCACACCGCCTCGGGCGTCACTTGTATCCTCACCTTCGATACGAGACCAGGCAGCAGATCGGCAGCAAAGCAATCCAAAAGATGTCAAAAGTTCCAGGGACCGGACCCTGCCGCTCTCACCGGCCCGCTGTTGTTCAACTAGGACCCGGCTGGACCAGCACTCGAGACCCCGGCTTCCAGACTGGGTTAGGCCTCAAGTCAAACCTCAACATTACTCCACTCCACAATGTCGGAAAAGTCTTGGGATTGCTCCATCGGACTGCAGATTAGTTCATAGACACGGATATGGGGCGGAATATTAGGATAAATGACAGGATCTTCGAGCGAAAGACGGAGGTCAGCGGAGCCGGGAGACTACGCTGCCATATTGCTTGCTGTCGTAGCTCCTCCCCTCCACGTTAATTCTTAAACCTGATAAGAACCCAAAAAAATGTGAATCTTATTGACCAATCTCTCTGCTAAATGCAGATTACAAAATGTATTCACAAGTGCTGGCCAAAAGATTGGATGAGATCCTAGGAGATCTAATAGGTATAAATCAGAAGGGCTTTATGAAGGAGAGGCAGCTCTCTGACCTGACACAAGACCTGGTAGGAGCAATAGATGTAGCTGTAGTTACAGGGACTCCCTTGTCGGTTATTTTAGTAGACGCCGCCGAGGCTTTTGAAAGAGTTAGTTGGCCTTATCTGTACGAAGTGGCAGAGCAAAATGGTCTTGGTGGTAACTTTCTCCATGCTATTCGAGGTATATACGCTACTCCTACAGCAAAGATATTGATGAACGGCTCACTAACTATTTTCCTTAGGATAAGTAGGGGAACCCTGGCAGGGATGTCCACTTTCACCACTGCTGTTTAATCTCTATCTCGAGCCTTTTGCAAGAAGAATAAGAGAAGATCAAAGAATTCTCCCATTTCAATATGGGAACTGGTATAGGAAAGAGGCTCTGTATGCAGATGACATGGTAGTATACACAGCTAATTTGGAGGCATCCTTACCAGTAGTCCTGGAATTAGCTAATAACTGTGGGTGAATATCGGGCTACTTAGTAAATCAGGACACAATGGAAACCATGTCATGGAATAACCCCGTACCTAAACACCTTAAATATTTGGACGAGATACTTAGGAGTAAGCGTAACAAAAGATTTGGACACAATGGCAGAAACAAACTTTAAAAAACTCAAGCAAGAGACTAAAAATCTTTTGCAAAGTTGGGCGGCACTCCTGATTTCCATCTTAGGGAGAGCTAACCTAATTAAAATGACAATTCTCCCTAAGTTTACGTTTATTTTCAACACCCTCCCTCTCTTTTTTAAGCCGGTCTCGTTCAAGAAACTTCAGGGGCAGCTTAGTAGTTTTATATGAAGGGGCAAGAATGTGAGAATCTCTTGGAGTAAATTTAGGAAGAAAAAACTGGAGGGGGGAGTAGCTCTCCCAGACATTCAACTATATTATTGGGCTTTAAAAAAAAAAAATCTAGGTGACTACCGTTAGACCCCCAGGATATGTCGATGAGATATAGAGCTGTAATAAGTAACTTGGGAGAAGAAAGTAGAGGCTTTTTATTCAAATTTGGCCGCACTAAATTAAAAAATAGAAGTAAATTTAAGACCTTAATCGCTGCGTGCAGAATTTGGATTCAGGTTTAAAAATCTTAGAGATACCATATTATAGCTGCATGGTCGTAATTTGGAACTTTCCAGGGACACCTATATGTTTGAAGGATAGTCTAGCCTCTCCACTGTTGAATGCTGGTTTACTAAGATGGGGTCAACTTGTGGAGGAAGGCAGGTTATTAACGTAGGACGTCTTAGTCTAAACACAGACTTCAGCATATCTAGATTAAATTACTATCAGCTGACCAGCTGGTCACGATCCCAGCTAAACCTTGGAGCGGAGTCGGAGGTCGAGAAGGATTTAGCGAAGACTGGGACCTATGCGAAGGAGGTCTCAAAGTGATACTGGGCTTTAGTACAAGGAGATGACAGAAGCAGGCCCCTGACTGAAGAAATCCGGAAGCTGGACATGCCAGGCTGGGACATCCAAAATATATGGCAAGTATCTACGGCTACACTATGGGCCTCAGTGACCTCAGCACCACTCAGGAGGAATCACTTGTTTACCATATACAGAGCCTATTGTTCGCCTAAGAAACTTGCCAAGATGGGAGGAAGTAAAAGAAGATGCTGTCCAAAATGTCAACTGGAAAAAGCGGATGATGTGCATCTATTTTGGAAGTGTCCAGCTATCCAGTCCTTCTGGCAAGAAGTGGGTAATGTATTGAATAAAGTCTTGGGTCAGCATATCGAGGTAAGCCTTTCCTCAGTGATATTCGGTGTATGGGAAGTAGACACATTTTGGGGGGGAAAGACACTGTATTTGATTTTTATCTTAATAGCTACTGCACGCAGGGAAATTTGTTTAAAATGGGTCTCTGACCTCCACCCCCCCAACCAGGGTGGGATGGTTAAACTTTTCAAGACACAAAGCTAGACTGGAATGACAAATGGGCTCTTATAAGAAGCAGATACTGTGTGCCCCTTTTATATAATTCGATTCCTGATACTATTGCACCAAACTTTACAGCATTAGTTCCTGTGTTTGCTTCAGGGGGAGGTGAAATTACATTCTGTCAGGCCCTCAGATTATTTCTACCAAGTCCAAGGATTAAGCTATTGCTCAGTAAATTGACGAAATTAGTGGTGGTTTTGCCATTAGACCTCTCATCAACTGTGAGTGGGATAAAGCTGGCTCCCGCTTTGCATAGATCTCGGAAGGTGCGTGGCGCCCAGATAAATTTACACTTTCGGCTAAGATCTAGCACCTTTCCCCTTATCAAATATGAGTACTAAAAAATTAAAAAAAGAAAAAAAGAATACCTTAAACTTACTATATATTCTCTTAGTTTCTGTGCTATTGCCCAAAGAACACATCAGTGGTCTCTCTTAGAATGTCCCTCCCTAATCCTGCCTTGTTCATTAAGCACTAGCTTTTGGTCTGCAATCCACACTTTCATATGTTTTAAGATTATCTTTTACTAATTGATGAGCTGCTGGGGCAGATGTGTACCGCTGTTTGCTCCAGCTGTCCCATTCTGGGTTTTTTATGTCCCTTAAAAGAGCCCTATGTTTTTGCGATACCTCCAGCTGGTCCC
Organism: Lissotriton vulgaris; assembly: GCF_964263255.1. Classification (NCBI taxonomy): domain Eukaryota; kingdom Metazoa; phylum Chordata; class Amphibia; order Caudata; family Salamandridae; genus Lissotriton; species Lissotriton vulgaris. The sequence continues at coordinate 84,465,622 of NC_141699.1, forward strand.
TCTTCTAGTGGACCATCCAGAGACCAGCCCTAGTGCTGTGCAGCTTCCCTGCAGAGCCCTAGGCTTTTACTTGGAGTGGAAGAGACCCAAAAAAGGGTAGCCCTGCAGATGCTTTTTAAAACCACACCCCTCTAATTTCCTTTATTTTGATGCGCATAACAGGGATTTACTTTGGGGGTGTGCTGCGAGGCTGTAAGTCCGAGGTGAGATTTCCCAACTCCATCATTTATGGACCAGTGCCCCTATGCAAGAGACCTTTGTCTCGTGCATGGGGGAACTGTGCGTGTGTTATTTATGTTGCAATGTGACTCATGGCAGAGTTTATCAGGAAATGGCATTTGAGTGTTTGCCAAAAGGACAACAGTGTGAGCCTTTTCCATGGCAGCCCATTCAGCACACTGTGAGCAGAGCATGCCCTATTCTGCCCAACAACAGAATGCCTCTTGTGGAAATTATGAGGGCTTAAAAACAAGTGCTCTACCGGTTTACCTTGAATCACCCAGCTCGCATCGCTATGTCAATCTTCATTTGAATAGCTCTCAAAAACGTAGAGCAACCACAGACAGGTAGAGACGCTGATCATGGACGAACGTTCATTATACAATTCATTGAAAAAGAAGGACTCAATCGTTATCTAGATTAATCTCATTTATTATGGTAATCAAATGAAATACACATTCTGTTTTTCTAAACATTGAATCAGTCATAACACAAACACATTTATTTTGAACTACACAAATAATAAATCACTCATCCTATGAATGAAACAAATGTACTACAAGAGTAACATTTTTATAATAATATACTTGAGAGAAGGGTTTTTAGGTCAGGGATTATTCCAGGCACATAGCTCATATATGGTACAATTCTGCAAAGTGGTGTGTATGGTGCAAAATAGGCAAGGGGATAAGCCCTATAACCCCTTAATTTAGTGCAGGCAAAAACCTACACAGAACAGACAAAGACCACGCGCCGAGGCACACACAAAAGAAAATCAAGTCAATATAAACACTGGTGTACATAGCGACAAAGCATATTCTCCAGATGGAAGGAACAGTCTTGAAATGATGGTAGTGTAAGGTTCAGTCTTTTAATTCCTTGCCAGACTCAATTAACGGCGCACAAGCCAGCCAACACGTGTTTCGTTGCGTTAAGGAGAATTGCTCCACGACTTCTTCAGGGCTGTAGAAAAACGAATTTGGTCAGAGTAGTCGCTCAGCCGGTGATCATTCCAACCCGGCTGGGCCAAGTCAGTCAAGGCAAATGCAGGATATGCTTTGTCTCTATGTTTATATTGACTTGAATTTCTCTTATGTGTGCCTAGGCGCGTGGTCTTTGAACATTTTTATAATATCCAGCTAGTTGGACAGGTACAGCGAGTGAGGGAAATGGGTACCTATATCAGATTCAATGCAATGCTGCATTTCAGAAAAGCATAAAATATGACTCATGAAACTTTTCAGACTAGCCTTAGTCTCTCGATGGGGACACTTTTTATACAATGGGTAAAGTGATGTACATTAAAGAAGAACCTAACTCTTTATTACATCATACCACAAAACAATTTTTGGAATAAATTTGAGCTCAGACTTTTTAGAGGATTGCGTCACTGAGGCGACGCAAGGTCAACACAATCCTTAAATCAGATTTACCAAACCGCGCACGGCTATCATGGCTTTGTAACTCTGGAGTAACGCAAGCAGCCGCGGTCCATGCAGGCAACAGTGGTAGGGCGGTGGGGCCGGTTAAGGAGGGTTTACGAGGAAAAGCAGAGGGAAAATGTATTATTTATTTAATTTTCCCTCTGCATAGTCCCTCAAAATCCCCCCTTACCCGGCCCCACCGCTGTTACCTGCACGGACCGCTGCTGAACGCAAGGCAGAGCAAGTCGCTGCATTGTGTTAATTTCTCCGGGAAAGGATTAAAATAAGCAGAGTGTGGGCGTTCCCATGCACTCACCCATGTATTTTCGCCCATTCCCAAATTTGCCAAGGCAAGCAAATCTGGGAATATGTCAAAATTGCATGCCTCCCCGAAAGAGATACAACATGGAGAATTAGCTTTATTTCTCCTCGTTCTTTCCTCTTTCTACATGTGCTGCATTCTGCTTCTCAGAACAAGCTTTCAGCCTCTTGTGCTCAAACAACAGGCACAGAAGAAGCACTGTCCACTCAACCTACATGCTCTCTTTTATTACCCCAAACATTAGAATAGAGGACAGGAGCAAACTCAAAGCACATACTAAGTCTGCTCAAAGCAGGTTGTATAATAGGGCTGCACTGACCTGAGCCCTCCAGTTAAGGCCAGCCATTTGCTCTGTGGTGTAGGGTCGTTCTGCTGCCTCCCCACAGAGACCTCAGGCCCACCTCTTTGATGTCGTCTTAAACAAGTTACCGCTATTGAGAACATCTTTTCCTACTTTGCCAAGAGTCCAAAAGGAATTTCGTAGGACATTCATTGTTCACAGTGAAGGCATGTACTTGAACTGCAGTGTAAAGCTGCCTATTCGCCTTCTCTTGGAGGTGGCGACCCAACCTCACTTTAAAGGGGAGGCAGGAATCCTCTTGCATGCAGGTAAATTGTGATGCTGCCCACACCTGCAGGGGGATGCCTGGATTTGCTTACACTTACACTTCGTCGTAGGCATATTACCAGGCCCTGGACATTCTGTACAAGGACTAAGTTCAATGCACAAAATGTCATTAGTTTGTTGTTGTCTGTTCGGCGATAGCTCTACAAAGGTAGCATAAACAATGACAGCCAGACTAGAATTCCGGCATAGAGAGAATGGGTGAAGTTTAGAAAGAGGAGCATTTCAATGAGATTGTGGAGGTCGCCTCATTCCAGAATTTAAGTCCAGCTAAATGCCATTGCCATCCGAGAAGGCTGGCAGCATGCCCTTCACCAAGACAGGCTCCCAGAGGACACCTACCCTCGGGTAAATGGGGGGTTAAACCACTCTAAGGTATTAGTATAGGAAGCGCTAGGCAGGAGTATGGCCTCAATTGTATGTATTCATGTAATCAGCGCAATAGCGCAATGGTTGAACTGTTTATCTTCTTTACAATCCTCGTAATACTGATCACTCTTTTCTGTTTCCTTCTATTAATCATTGCAGCGCACATATTTGACACAATAATCCTATTGCTTCAATAAATCTTTGAAATACCAATTTATCTATTTCTTGTGTCTCGCTTTAGGCATGCCTGCGGTTCTAAGGAAAAGGTTAGATCTGTTCCCGCGATTTCCTTGAGGAATCGGGGTTGTCATGTTCTGAGGTTGCACATACCAACGGTACCTGGTAAGGTTAGAGGTCTAGAAGGGGCTCTGTGAGCTAGCCAGGATTAGGTCAATATATTCTGATGGTGTGCATGGACTAGGTCTTTCATAGTCTTGATACTTATGCTTCCCAAACGCACAGTCTTACTGAAATAGTAGGAATCGTACAGCTCAAGTTGTCAACTGATTGCCTCCCCTGACTTTCTGGCAGGCCTCTGATTACCCTTGTTATCCCAAGGAGTTTCTTTCATCTGGAGGTTAACAATCTGAGGCACTTCCATGGTCATCCAAGCTTTTATGTGGTTCTGAGCTACAAGTCCTGAGTTTTCACTTCCCAATACACTCACCGTCATAATAGATGACAATGCGGTTGGTTGTTTCTGCCGGACTTCAATTGTGTGACCTTCAAGTGTCCTTGAGGAGGTATCCTTGGGGAGCTCTGGAGAGTGTGTCTTCTTGGTGCACCCTCCAGAAGCCATACAAGGTTTTCTGGATTTCGAGTAGCCTCCTTTTCTATTAGATCCCTATGGCCAGATACTGGAGTGTCCTCCCGTCCAAGGGTAGGTGCTTCTGTAGCTCCCTTCAAGATATTCATGTGTCAGATTCATTCAAACCCTATCTTGGCCCACCAATGAGCGCATCACAGGGGCCCTCTAAGAGTGAGTCAGGATAATATCCACCAACTACAAAACCATCAATTCAATCCCCAAAAGACTATTTATTGAAACGTGGTCTTGCGAGCCTGAGTCTGTCATTCCGCTAGCACCCGGACACCCTCACGGGTGGCAAGCAGCACTCTACAAATCTACTGATCGATTGATTCACTTGCAGGGTCATTTGGAACAGGTTGTACAATTGTGTTCCTGGCCCAAAGGCACACTTATAATAATCTACCTTTTCCTTCTAAAAACGGTAACATCTGTAGGATGAGGGCGACCATCAGCTCAGTCTGCTACTCTCTTTGGTCCTGACTCATGATGGCTGACAAACTCGCAGGCTTCATTGTCACATGGCCCAGCTCTCCCGGCAGAGACAAAGAGAAGCATCTTCCTTTCTAACTGGTACCCTGCATACATTTCACCCTTGAATGCTCTCAATATCTCAAGTGAAAGGACGGAATATTCTCTTAACCGGTATACAAAACCTAGCAGTGTCCTCTTGACACGGCTATGTGCTGCATGCTCTACACCCCCACCAGACATATCTCCAAGGCAACAAGATCCAAGCCTATAACTCCTTTTCTCACCGCCCCATCCGATGACCCCTCAATGCTTGTGATTCTCTCATCTGTGCAGGGATCTGTACCCAGACCATACCAGAGATTTCACATGTTCGAGGTCGGGGAACAAGCTCTCAAGAGGCTGCCAGGCTGTCTTGTTTGATGCCATGTGCAGCTCATATCTAAGGGTACCACCACCTAGATTGTTCTGATGCCCCCGCTTTCTGGGTCACCTGTAGGGGTGTTCTGCGAGTTGGATGATCAGCGGTGGTGGGACTGCAAAATTCAGTGCAGCATGGAGGAAGTCACACCTGAGTGTTTTCTTTGCTTGACACATAAATGCCCTGAATTGCAGGAGAGCTGAGTGGATACACTTTATAAACCCCCTTTCCAAGATGGTGGTCTGTCCATAGGAAGTTATCTGAGATTCCCGATCAAACATGCAGTAGAATATTTTTCTGTGATGTCAGTTCCTGTTTAAAGGAAGGTGATCACGAAAGGAAGCATCACATTTCATTTGTTCCCTGATTTTCATCAAGTCCTTCACCCCTTTGCTACTATTTTTTTATGTTTGTTATTATTTTTTACTCTAGCAGTTTGAACCTCTACTGGATTTTACTTCTAGATATAGGCCTGGCTCTTTTCCCCTCCCTGTGTCAGTGAAAGTTTGATGCCTTGTTGATAACTTCAAAGTTTAGCTTAATCCGAAGCTACAACACTCTCTAATAGGATTTTACCTTCAGGGTTTTTATTTTCTAACTGAGACCCTCTTAATAAGAGACCGAACACCATCCATGTATACTAACTGTGCAGGGTGGCATCATGGCTACTGGGAGGAATCGCCCTCTCTTAAGGCAATTTTAAAGGGGACACAACAGGCCTTTCTTCGACACGGATTCTTTTCAACTGCGGTCCATCGTTTACATTGTGCACACTGCCTGTAACACTCCTGGGGGCAGATTTACTAAGGACTTCCATTGTCCTTGCGTGACGCAAGTCAGCCCAAGTACTTAACTGGGATGTACCATGCCACACAATGCCATTTTGCGTGGTTTAGTAAATTCCAAGTAATGCAGGGCAGCACTCAGCAGGTGGGTGCAGTATCAAACTGTACCCGCATGCCGAAGGATCCCTACCCCCACCCCCCTTTAACCCCTTCCATACTGATGACGGTCGGGAGCCGTCATGGCACACAGTGCTCGTGTGCTAATGATGTCTCCCGGCCATCATGATCGCACCCGCGATCGGAATGTGCCGCACAGGCGCAGAATTGCGGCTACGTCCAAGGGGTTAAAAGTTAGGCTGGGTCGCTGTATACAATAAAAGGTGGACAGGCAGCTTTACACAGCAGATCCACCTTTCACTAATGCATTTCTCACTGGGTGAGTAAATGCCTGCACTGTGAACAATGCATGTCCAATGACAGGGTGCACTGTCCTGGTCTGCAAGCGGCGAGCACACTTAAGGTTTCGCTGTGGCACACAGTGGGGCAGTGCAGCTCTAGTGGCTGGATGGAGAAATGCCTTTTGGCCTCTTGGTAAAGTGGGAAAAGACTTTCTCAGTAGTATTAACTTATTTAAGATGACATAAAAAAGACGGGCCTGAGCTCTCTCTGGGGAGGTAGCAGAATGACCCAATGCTACAGAGCAAACGGCTGACCTTATTTTTTTCTGCCCTGCGTTACATGGGTGGAACAAGGGTGTTCCCATGCATCCACCCATTTATTTTGATGCATACCTAGATTCACAAAGTATTGTAATTTTGGGTTTGCAACAAAATGATGTGCCTACCGAACACAGGCGTAACCAGGAGAAATATTTTTATATCTACTCTTAATTCCTTTTTCCACGTATGATTCATTCTGCAGCACACATGAAGGAGGAATATTCCTCTAAGTATTGCTTTTGTGTAGGAAGATGCTACTTCCTGCACATATACAATCCTGTGCGTAACACAGCCACCATTGCACTATGATGCAAGGGTGGCGCTAGTAAGCACACAGTCCACCAGCACAAGTAAAGAGTGCAATTGCTCTGTATCTCTGTAAATATGGAGCATTTCTGCTCTCTGCCTTTCACTCTGCGCAGCACATTGCCTTGCTGCAATGCATGAAAGAATGGTATATCTGCCCCTTTGTATCTTAAAGAGACTTACCCATGGATGTTTTGGTAACCGTAGTAAGCAGCTGAAGTCCTTGCTTGCCTTTAATATTACTAGCACTGTGCTTTCTACATCCCACCTCAGGGGTCATGAAGGTAGCAGCAACAGAAAGTAAACAAGGCTCTCACCCACCTTCTTTACTTTTTATAGTTTCAAATCTTTGCACTTCTACCAGTCCCCCAATAACAAATAAGCTATTGAGTTGCAAAGGTTGGGGCAAAAAGTCAATGCTGTAATGTCATCAGCTTCCAATGGTGCATGCTGTGACTTCCATCATCCCATGTATCATGATGAACTCACCATAAGCCTGTGTGTATTCAAGCTGAGGCCTCCATAGTGGAATCAGGGCTGTCCCACTCCTACCCCAAGCCTTGGTGCTTTGGCCTCCACCAAATGCCTGTCCTATCACTCCCAACCCATTGGCCTTATGCACAAACCTATAACTGGTGCAGTTCTCACTTCCTGACCCCTCCCATTGTTTCAAAGGTTCGCTGTCAATGCAGCCAGGCTAAATAGGGCCTACACTGGCTTAAATGATATTACATTGCCCTCCTGAGCCATAGGTTCCTCTTTAAAGAGCTGTAGTGTACAGAGCTTCGCTATCCTTGTGGCTAGGTTTCTTCTCTTTAAATACACCCACTGATTACTTAAAAAAAGTTACCTCTGACTATTTATTTAGATATTTATTTAGATAGTTTGGCGTCGGCTTTTAACTCTCGAACAATTGTTGCAAATTTTAAACCTCCTTGAATGTTTTCCCTCTGCTCTTTTGATTTCTATAATTTTACTGTTTAATAGTTCTATTTTGTTTTTGTGATTGCCTTTTTCACTCCTTGCAGTTACATTTATTATTTGCCTTAAGTCATATTCCTCATTGGTTTCAATTTCCCCCTTTTCCCCTCTTCCCTTCCCCACTTTTTATCCTTCCAAAAAGAATTTAAATAGCTTTCTCTCCTGTTATTATGTTCCAGTTTTAATATTGTAATACTATTCGTTGTATTTTGCCTGTTTCTTTTACTGGTTTATTAATGTATATGTACTATTTCCAATACAGCTTTTTAAACTTTAAAAAAAAAAAAGCATATTGACCCGAAACCACCGATATATCAAGTGAGCCTGACATGTAACTAACTCTACCTGGATCTTACTGGCATCTGAGGGAATCTCCTTGCTTCACGTAAGACCATTCAACCGCCGAAGGGCGATCCGTGTTTACAGTGCAATAGAAGACGGGGACAATTCTACTCCAACCTTGCTCAAGTGATGCCAGGGCATAGGGACTAAGATATTTCCTGCCACCCAAAATATCTGGGTAGCATGAGAAAAAAAAGAAGGCTACACAATGTGGAAATCTCTTCAGTTCCCTCAGATAGGTTGGTTAATTTATTTTGATATCCTCCCAGGGGAGATGTGAGCTTTACAAATACATATAACATAACATCATGTCTCAGGCAGGACTCCAGCCCTCCTCTCTTTCAGAGCCAAGGTACCCTCCTGGGTGAGATGTGTGTTTTGCAAATACACATAACATTGCATTTTATTTTTAAATTTACTGTAGTGTGCTTTGATTGATCTTAGATGGGCCCATACAGGCTGGTCTATGCTGTATCCAGTCACTAGTGGGAAATTGCTTCAGCACTCCAGGAAGTACCTACATAAAGATCCCTGTGCCATGGGCTTCTGTTCCAAAAACCAAGACATGGTGGACCGAGTCTACTCTGGCCCAAAAGCGGAAGGCTGTCCGGGCATCAGATTCTGTTGGGAAGATGGCTTCTCCAGCTATGACTTTAAACAGCAGGTGGAGCTACTTCAAACCCACTGACACTTTTGCCCAACATTACATATTTTATGGGTGTGCTGTTTTGCTTAATTGTTTTTTGCAATAGTCAGGCTTATTTTGTGGTAGGAATAACCACTGTTTGCATAGCGCTGTGGTAGACGAAATGCGTACCTTGATTTCTGCGCCCTCAAAAGAAGGGCTTACCTTCAAAAAACAGAAATGGAGCAAAGGAGCACAGCATTGACACATATAAAATGGGTGTCCAGCCAGAAGGTGAAGTATTTAATATTTACCTGCACACTGACGCCTCTATATCAACTGCTAACATATCCTCAAGGAAGTAGATGTAGAGTTAAGAATAGGAAGTCTACACTTATTTATATGTGCTTACCTTGAAGAGATATTGGTAGCCAACATTCTGTAGTCAATGGAAGAGCAGTTCGATATATCTCTATCTTTGATATATATGGGATAAAGCACCCACTCCGCCGTTGTATATTATAAGGATGTTGCAAGCCACCATACAGAGGAATGAGTGAGATGGACAAATCTTTTTATAAGGTCAGGGAACTCTGAGGTGACATGCAAAATCATTAATATGTACAGCAGAGGGTATTTTATTTCTTATAGTACATGGTCACTCTCTCACTCTTCCCTCAAATTGCTTAAAACCTTGGTGTCATGCTCTTTCATTTGAAAGAGACAATACAGTTGCAGGCATGAATAATAAAACCAGACTTTACACATTAAACACATCAGAAAGCAATTAGAAATGTGTTGCAAAAAGATATTATAATGAGTTTATTGCAAGTCAGATTAAACAATGAATGGGTCACAATGCGTAGATAAGTGTAGAGCTGTTGTAGTTTTTTCTGCAAAGCTCTTCGTTGTGCAAAAACACAAACATGCTCCTATAAATAGCTCCTTTCTTCTCATCACTAACTAGAATTTGCTATGCATCCCTAAGATCTATAAAGCAAGAGCAGGAGGCCGTTTTTTTTCTACTTTTTTAGCCCCAAAACTTTGGACCCTTCTCCCTGAACATATTAAGAGTATAACATCAGGGGGCGCCTTTAAGACCCTCTTGTCTTGAAGAAACATCTCTTTAAAGTGATTAAGGGGCCTACTTACAAGCCCCTTGCACCACTTTTGTCATTTTTAACATGGGAAAAGTGACGCAAAAGTGGCGCAAGGGGCTTGTAAATATACCCCTACATTCGGGCCTGCTCTACATAGTCTGAGTTTTCTCGTTCCTTGCGTCTTGCTCCAATTTAGCGCTGGGACGATCCTGTTGGAGTAGCTGTTGCGCTCTATAAATTATGATCATTCATTCATTCCCTGTACCTTTGAGAGAAAAAAATCTGAAGTTTAAAAAACTTTAATTTCATTTTCACTGCTTTGTGTAAACTGCAGCTGCGATGATGCTTCATGACTTGCTTTTCGCTTTAGCTGCTGGCAGCAGGCATTGCGACTTCACAAATTGGATGTAATAACTTATTACAGTCGAGGCCATCACTTGTCAACTTTAATAAGGAATTTAGATGCAGGCTTTTACACAGTGTTAACTCACTCCCATGCATTTTATTGACATCTAACCTTCATATAGTGCTATATCATATTTGGTGCAAATTAGCGCTACTTGGGCAGTTTACCTTATGCAGTCCTAGACCCACTGAATATGCTGGTGGAAACCATCATCAAGTTCTGTGTCACACTGAATGCATTGTAGAAAGGGGGTAAACCGCCAGGTATGTATACATTTTTAAGCGCACTTTAAAAAAGAAACACCACAAGGCCTTGCGTGCAGTCATGACGGCAGCGGAGGGCGGCACGAGGCGAGGCCTTGCGCGAGTTGGGGCGGGAAGGCACGCGACTAAACCCGGGCATTGATTGGCTGCGTCCCGCGGGACCTGCGCGCCAAGGTTGGAGAGACATTGGGAGGCGGCAGGCGGGAGCGCGCGTGCTACGCCTCGCGCCTCCTTAATTGTTCTCCAGAAGTTTCGAGGACAGGGAGAGGTGCTCAGGAGAGGGTTCGGCGGCGGGCTCCAGAGAGCCGCTGCTAATTAAGATTTATAAATAGAACAGAGAGAATTAAAGAAAGAGGCAATGGGGCGGCCGCCTGCGTCTGTAGGGGTCACGGAGTCCCCCGGCTCCTGCGGTTGCCTATGCTTTTGTGAGGGAAGGAAAGGTTATTTGTTATTGCCTTGGCTCTGTTGCTTGCATTGTATGAAGACTTAATACCCTTTTCTCCACTAGAGCAGCCCCCCTAGGCAGGCCATGTGAGAAACTGAATTGACTCTCTGTTTAAATAGTGCTATTCTCCATCAACTGCAAGGTACTCCTTTTATCGACCTTGGAAGGACGAATCCTCCTACCAGGATAAAACCGGTTCAGCCCGCGTGGACCATTCCTTAATAACTACTAGTTTCCCTTGCCACCCATATTTTCCTATATGCCTATTTTGTACCGAATTGCGAATACCGAATCTATGTATACTACCTCAACCATCTAATGCTAAACAACTGCATATTGTAAAGCGCTCTTATACCCCCGTGGGTCATGTTTGCGCTATATAAAACTTTATAAATGAATACAAGGCTCTTACCAATAGATGATTTAGGTCAGAGTGCCCCGAGTGCTGGAAGTTCCCCAGTATTCCAATCCAAACCTTCCCTATTCAGGTCTGAACTAGTCAACCTATTATTATGCTTCTTAATACTGCTGCTAAGCGCCCCAGAAGAAGCTGCTTACCCTCTCTTCCGGGACACTCCCGGAAGACGGCTCTGGGGGTAGAGGTTTTAAAATGTGTTTAGTGTAAGCTGTAATTGTAATCAAATCTATAGTACTTACTACCTGTGATGAGGCATTGAAAGGGGGAATTTATTCAGAAAAAAAAGGGACTGATTGGGTGACCTAAAAAGCGAAAACGCAGGCCAAAACCGTAGGACCTGTTACCAAGAGAAGACAAAGAAAAGATGTGGACTGTCACAGAGACAGAGCATCTGTTTACCCTCTCGAGCACAAGGTGGGCTGGTCCAAAGGGGAGATTTCCAGACACAGAGTGTATAACATCTTTCATAGTTGCTGACTCACCACCCCATGTGCACGCTACTGCCAGCTATGCCCATTCCACATGTCTACACATTTGCCAACCCTTCACTCTTCTTAGCTTCTTTTTCTCTTACTGTAGTGTTTTCCTCTTTTTCTCAAACATATTGCCCATTCATCGTTTTGCTTCCAGTAAAAAAATAAATTATATTGTATAATTTCAAACAATTTATTCCAACTAATCAACCAATACTATGTTATGCCATGTCTGGCCTCAAACATCACACCACCTCCCCTGAGCTAGGCTTCGACTGTTTGATCAAGTTATCCTTTTGGGACTAAGGTGCCACACTAGCTACGCACCCTTGAGGTCCACGTGCATCACAAGCAGATCGTCCTTGAACTTGCTAGGTGGTCCTTGCATTCACTATGATTCAGGAAACAGCCTTATATCCCCACACCACAAGCTTCACCATCTTCATCCAATCACAGCAGCTGCCCCCCCTTTGAGCATCTTACAAAGAATTATTTTTGACCCAGCACTTACGTCATAGCTCATACCATCATCAATTCTGCACACTCTCCATTCCAGACAGTTTTATTTCACCATCGTTCAATCAACCAAAAGCACACACACAGTCCTAAACCCCCTCAATATCCCCTTCAACCATAACCCTAGAAACAAGGAGACACCTTCTCACAGATCAAGCCCAACATCTTCTCACAGGAACTGGGCCCATGTACAATTGAGACCCAAAATGCAACTAAATCCCCACCATACCCTCTGCTATGTCACTCCACTATGCTACACTGCACCCAACTCCCAAAAATCTTCCACACTTCTCCCATTCCACCAAAACCTGCCACTCAAATCCACCCTCACAGATCAATCCACCCTTGCAACCATAACTAGTTTCAGTTCATGCTCAACACTCTCTTCGCCAGAGCCAAATCCTCATTTCCTTACACCCCACGCATAACCCTGCTTTTGCTGTACTCGCCATCTTGCACACCTCAACATACCACAGAGACACACCTAATGCACACAATAGGACAAATGCTCCCTATCCAACTCCCAGCACCATCACACAAACTCTACCACCCTCTCCTATCCCCTCGCGAAGCTCATCTCTTCCTCCACCATTACCACACGTCATCTCACCGGCTAAGAGGACCCACATTACAAGTAGCCTGATCTGTATCATATGCCCCAAACCTCACACCCTCCTCCTTGCCCCCTCGCTGTTTGTCTGTAAGTCACTCCTGCACACTGCAGTACATATAACCTGGCACCACCACCTGTAACCTTCACCAAACCAAACATAGATTGAACTCTGGCCACGTGGCACAATGACCCCTTCGATAAACGTGGCCTGCTCCACTTTGCACATCCTCCTCACGATTCGAGATTGCACATATAACCCACCATGCCTGGAGCACTTCATTACTCACGTCTCTTTGCCCCTCACACCCACTCTGTCAGAACTCTGCCTGGTTTAAAGGACTGCTAATGTATTTTAAAAAGTAAGAGTGGTATAGTCAAATGTTTTAATAAACAAATTCCCGAGGCACAGTTAGGGGTCATTCACCTGCCCCTTATGAATAGTATGACATTGTAGGAGTGGTCAACCCTACCAAAAGCATGGTACCTTGTGAAACAATTTTAACATTTTGAATTACAGCAGATTAATTTCTAGCACTGTGTTGTAAGACACTTGAAATTGATGCTTGAAGTGTGTTCACCACTGTTTTTTCTGCACTCTTTGTATCATTGCATTAAGGTGGTGGTGCTGTTGTCTGGACATTCATAGTTGCCATGTGCCCCCATGGCAAAAGGCTGACAAAGTCAGCCCTGATCTTTTAACAGACAACACATTGTATTCTAGGACTTGAAATGTTGCTGGTAGCACGGTAACTATGGGCCCAAAAACCCCAGCAATAAAGTGCAGCTGGGAAAAAAGCCAAGACTAACTGAATGCATCACACACAACAATGGGACACCTTGCAGCTTTGAATTATGTTGGTATGTGGAAAGTCTTTTGTCATGTTTTCACCAATATCCCTTGTGTGTAGTGACAACACTCTTTTCACTACACCTTGTATCGAATGTTTAAAGCCTAGGGTGTTTGGCAGCTCACCTACTATTAATACTGATTTGTTAGAAGGGGGGGACAAAGGTATCAAAGGGTGTTTACATATTTTGGCCTGTGAGTAAATGTGATTGTACATTTTGGCCAAGGTTCCTATGAGACAGCCATTTCACAGATCAGTGAATGAATTTAACACCGCCAAAAGATCAGATATGATTTAAATCTTCTTAGATTCTTTACAGTGTAAAAAATAATTGGATCATATCTAAAACATGCGTTTAACCCCACACCTTTAATCCAAGCATAAAAAAATAGAAGAAGAAACAAAAGGAGGAAGAAATAATATTTTTGTGTTATCCTAACTAGCAACACCTCACTCTGAGGCTGGTCTTTCTTTCTGCTACCTTGTTGAACAACGTAATAATGTGTTGCCCCCTTCAAAACGAAATAAAACTGACTAATTTTCACTTTCTTTTCTTTGAATGCCATAGTAGTTTGTGGCTGTGCAGTTGTTTAACAGGTTTTATATGTTTACACTGATATGGGCTACTTCCTATTCGGTGTGGTTGTATAACTTATTATAGATTTAGATCTAAAACAGGATAGCCTAACTGTGTTAAACGAAATAATTCACACTCAAAGTCTCTCAACACAACCAAAAGCAACCACCTCCCACCCCATCCTTTTCTCTGCATTTTGAATAATTTGCCAATTAACCAGCTGTACACACTCATGTAAGTTTCGGCAGCCACCCCAGATCTCAGCAATAAACAAGTCCCTCCTCTTCCACCCCTTTAACTTTGCAACACCAGCCTTAAAATCTCAGCTCATCCTCCGAACCACTTCAGATGGAGCCAGGCAGGCATCAGCCACATATGCTGGTCTCTCACCTCAGAACACTCCTCATCAGCACAAAACACGAGGGGGCAGATCTACAAGAAAGTGCCGCAGCACGGCACCGCAAGCCCTTTTGCTGCATCACGCTGCGGCACTTTCAGAACACAGGAATGCAACATATCTACAATGTTATGTCTCATTCCTGTGCTCTCCCCTGTGCTGGTGCACAAACAGCTGCCATGGACCAGCGCAGGCACCTTCGCACCATGGTACAAGGATGCTATAGTTCCGTAGTTCGAGGGTCTGTGGTTCGGTCGTTCCGAACCCGTTCAATAAAGGTCGTCGGAAATAGACGATTTTGATGTCAGCGGACCGCAAATCATGAGTGCGGTGTGTACGAGTGTTTTTCGTCTTAATCGATCAATGAGAACACTGCATATTTAGGGATTTCGTTTGAACCCTCGGGTTCCATTTTGTGTACGGCAGCCATTTTGTGTGGTTGCCCTCACATAGGCCGATGACTGCGGCCGAGCGAGTCCTTGGGACACGTACACCTTAGCTGACTTCTGAATGACCTAGCCGAACTGACTCCCTTGCCCGAGGCTGACCTCGCTGAGCCAGTTCCTTGTTAAACAGCTGGTCAGATAAAGATCAAAGAGCAGGACATTGCTGAGTTTATGGTACACTGCACCCACCTTTCTATCTTGCTACCAATCTGTTTCTGTTCCTTCCTTTACGACATAATCACTGACTTGGGTTGAGGTTTTATGATGGGTTTGTCCGGCCTGATCCGACAGGATATTGGAATTTGCTTGGTCATTTCTGGTGGGCTGGACAACGGAAAATGGGATTGTCGTCATGCGCTACTTTTGAAATGTCACACGGTCATTGGTTAGTTTGTATGTAATTGATGCTACTTTGGAATGTGATTTTTGGCATAAAGGACCATGCTCCGCTCATTCAAATTGTGCAGTCTCTAGCGAACCACCTGTGTTGTGCTTCGTAGACCTCTGTTCCTGGTTGCAGCCAATAAACTTTGGTCTTTGACGTCATCAAGAAGTGTCCCGTGTCTCTGTTTGCCGAGGCAGGGGAATCCGAAGACTTCGAGCGTTTTCTCTGGCGCTGCTGGGTTCTAAAACCCGGTTCTTCAGTGCCTTCACCATGGGGAGATCGTTTTTGTGCAGGAAGGGGACCCTTCCTGCACAAAAAAAATCACTACAGAATGTTCCTCTTTCAATGCGTGCTGTAGAATGCAGCATGCATTGAAGAGGAAAAAACAAGGAGAAATTAAAACATTTCTCCTCGCTGCACCTCACTACTCATCCCCTGGGAGGCATAGCATTGACACGCTTTTCCTGATTTACGATTCCTCATACATCTGGAAATGTGTCTCATTCCAGGGGTGTTGGTGGAAACACCCACAGCAACACCCATTGAACGCCTCCCACGCAAAGTGCTGTGTGTGATGGGGCCGTATTTACAAGGACAGGAAAAGCCACGCAGTGTGGCTTTTCCTCTCCTTGTAAATATGGAGAAGTGAAATGCACCTCCAGTACGTCACAAACAGTGACGTACTGGTGGTGTGGGAGGCTTGTAAATCTGCCCCCACATGTCTAATCCACCTTCCCTGCACTCTCCAGCACTCCCACACACCATAGTAATTTCTACCCCAGTTCAAATACTGGGGAGTGTGCACCCGCAACGATCACGCGTTGAGATTGATTCACTCTCTTCAATCGATTATGATCAGCTGTGGTTTTAAGTAAATATCCTAACCAGCGCTGGTGTGTAGTAATTTTCCCAAATAGTATTATTTGAGCATATATACAATCTGCCTAATAGAGCTGCATCCATTTGTTGAAACTCGGTGTCCTCACACTCCTGAGTTTGCTTGCATATTAAGTACATTGATTTACACTTGTCCTTGTGTAATTTCTTGAGGAGGACCTGACCAATTTCAAGCTGAAACACATTGACAACCATAATGGGAGGAGTCCCTGCCTAAATATAAGTATGTTTGGATTTTGCTTCCCAAAAAAGCTGTACTGAAATTTAGCTAATGGCCTTTAACTTTGGCTATGCCAGGTGCATTTTGGAACAATCTTTAGGTGTAGTCCATAAATTACATGTCTATTGGAAACATTGTGGTGAAGACATACAAGGACTACATAAATAGAAGTGTACATTTTGGACTTAAGGTCACTTTTGTAAATGCACATTAAATGTTGATGATGGAATGCACTTTTCATATGTGGGGGTGTAGCATAGAAAGAAAAAGCTTATTGTGTGGGCATCTATGATTTAAATTAGATATTGTGTTCAATATGGAGTAGCACCACTATTGTCAAACCAGTTTAGGGTGGTCATTTTATTTGTGATTGCCTCTCACCTCAAAACACCCCTCATCAGCACTGCACACTCATGCCTAACCAACTTCTCTGCAATCCCCAGCACTCTCAAACACCATAGCCACTTGTAACCCAGTTCAAATTCTGTAAAAGCCAACAGACGTCATCGAGTCTAGGCCTGGGTGGTGAACTTTGTTCCGTTTGCGGAGTTTGCAGAGTGTTCTGCACTCCCCACTCTGCGGAGCTCGCAGAGGGCAGAAAACTCCGCTTCGCGATGTGCAGCAGGGTTTTTTCCACTCTCGCGAGCGCGAACTGCCGCTCGAGTAGAATTTCTGCCCGAGGGGCAGGATTACAAGCACAAACTGCAGTTCGCACTGAACTCCGCTACACGCGGAATTTCGAAGAGTATTTTTGCAACTTCGCGGAGTTCAGCTTAGCAAACCTCAGCGAACTACACCCAGGGTTATTTGAGTCTCAGAATCACATTGACCAGAAATGTCTGTAAAGGCCTCCAGCTTTGGGTCTCTAATACCTCACTATAGTAGTTTACACTGACATGGGCTGTCAATGGACCAGCGTTACAGTGGGAAGGACCAAAGTGACAGGGGGTGGGGGGGACAGCCTCTCACAAATGTAACACTGGTGAACTCTAGACTTGGACGCCTGCAGATATGAGACAGTAGAGGGGCTCTCCTGCAGGGACACTGCTGTGAAATTAATCAGTTTCTGAAATAAAAATGGGTTTCATGCTGTTTCTTTCATTTTACCTACGGACTTAATTTTGCGAGGGCATTATATGAAGTATGGTAATTCCCTCTACATTTTACATTGTGTAAAATAAAAACACACATCAGGGTAGCTATTAGCTCTTAGGAGTCTAACACATTTTGTTAATTCAAAATAGCCATCAGGCATCCAAAATAAAGCTAAGGGCAGATCAACAGACCAGATCTTTTCCCACAGGCAGTTGGAATTTACAGAGAAACAAGGCAACCCTGTGAGTCGAGAGGCACTGAGGGTGAACAACGTATTGTAAGAGACAATAGTCTCTACCATAAAAGTATTGGGCAATGTTACACAGAACTACATTATGACCTTTGTTGGTATTATCCAAATGGAAACCAATGTATGTATTAGACGAACAATCAAAAAAAAAGGAAGAGCAATATATAAACAAAGTGCAGTGGGTAGAAAAGGGGGTTGGAAATCACCAGATTTCCAGATATTAGGCATTCACATACATGGTGACTTCAACAACGAGATACATATTTACAACAGTAACAATGTAAAAAACATCTTGTGCGCCACATAAATCCTAATTAACCAATTGGAGTAAAGATGTGGTTGTCGACAACGTTTCGATCCTGACTAGGGTGGGGGATCATCATCAAGACAGGAGGATACATGCCTGAGAGGTAATCTCTATTAGGTCAAGAAAATGCCAGTAGGAGGGAGCAAGAAAAAACAAAAAATGAGGGGGGGGGGAGACAAGAACACAAAAAGAAGGTTAGGTGGGCCTCGGTGATGAATAAATATAACCTTTTAAATTGTGCATATACTTTAGTGAACTTCAAGGAAGATCCATTACGCAGTGGTAGCTGGGCGAGGTGGCGTCAGTGGTAAAAAGTACAGCGTCAGCAGTGAAAACGAACAAAGATCAAGCTATGCCGTAGTGCATATAGAAAAGCCGAGAGGTGCGCACCCATGGACAACCAATGGTGGAAAGGTCCCAGTGGTGTGGCGAATAATGTTGTCTTGAATCTAATTTAAATTGGAGAAAAAGGTGAGCAGAAGAGGTAACCTGGGGGTAATACTGGGGACAGCTGTCCCTATGAAAGAAAATCATAGTGATCCGAGTCTGCAATATAAAAACGGAATTTAGGCAAGTGCGATTGAAGCGGAAGTTTAAAAAAGGGGGGGCAATTCAAAATTCACTTACAAAGGGGTCATCGTAGCCCCTGCCAGAGGACCAACAGTCAGGGATAGAGGGGCTGAGTACCGATGTACTGACCCACCTTGACCCGCTTGCAAGCACCGGCACAGGATGCAGTAATCCGGCCTATAGGGACACACTTATAAAGTCAGAAGCCAAAGTGTAGAAACGTTGGAGTGTAATCACTTGTGGCATAAGGCAGAGCATACATCGACCACCTTAGACCGGTGGGCATTTGCAGGGTTGATGGAACTGATGGTGGAGGGGCTGGGGACCACTAGGAAACTAGGGATAATAACATTGTTATGTGCTTGCAGGTCCTGTACAAATCTGTGTATATTGGTCTTTCCTGCCTTCTTCATCAAAAGAATGGGTGTATTACATCTGCTAACAATCGGCACCAGAACCTTCTGCTTAATTAGGTAAGCGATGATTGGTTGGACCCTGCCTCTGTTTCGGTTTTTAAGGGATACTGTGGAATTTGCAGTAGACACTTCATCAGGTTGATCTGTACTTGTACAGGCTCTATAGAAGAGATATACCACACATTATTTGTCTGCCAGCTGCACACAAGACAGCAAATCAGGTAAGTCTTTGCACATTTCAGTGTTTTCTGCAACAGAATGGCAATTTATTTTGCATACTAAAACAATGACTTCATTCTGTCTATTTTGAGGTATATTGAGGTAGGGTAATCAGTCAAAATATCGAATCTTTAATTTTGACTTACACTTATATCGAGTTGCTAATATCGAAGGGACAGAATATCGATGGCCAGAATATCGATGGCCAGAAAATCGACCCTAAGGTAAGTAATATCGAAATTACTTATATCGATAGCATATATATCGATAGCATATATATCGATGTAAGTAATTTCGATTTACTAATATGTGTTAGAAATTTTACTTAAGTATTTAAATTAATTGTTATAATATGTGTTTAATATGTTTTTATAAATAAAAAAAATATAAAAGTAAATTATATGTTTTACTACCAGAGCGGGTTGTGGGTTTATAGGGGAATAGGGTGGGAAGTAATTTATTTGTAATTAAATAATTATTTTTTAATGATTAATTTATTTTGCAATTAAATATTAATTGGCAATGAATTATTTTAATTGATTAATTGATTAATTAATTGATAATTTATGTATATTTTTAACTACATTATATGTTTTACTACTGGAGCGGGTTGTGGGTTTATAGGGGAATAGGGTGGGAATTAATTTATTTGTAATTAAATAATTATTTTTTAATGATTAATTTATTTTGCAATTAAATATTAATTGCCAATGATTTATTTTAATTGAATAATTGAAGAATTAATTGATAATGTATGTATATTTTTAACTAAATTATATGTTTTACTACTGGAGCGGGTTGTGGGTTTATAGGGGAATAGGGTGGGAAGTAATTTAATTGTAATATTAATTAATTTTGGGTAAAGGAGTTTTTTTAGGGTTCAGGGTCAGTTTTCAGTTCTTGGGTAAAGGGGTATTTTTAGGGTTCAGGGTCAGTTTTCAGTTTTTGGGTAAAGGGGTATTTTTAGGGTTCAGGGTCAGTTTTCAGTTTTTGGGTAAAGGGGTATTTTTAGGGTTCAGGGTAAGTTTTAAGTTTTTGGGTAAAGGGGTATTTTTAGGGTACAGTGTCAGTTTTCAGTTTTTGGGTAAAGGGGTATTTTTAGGGTTCAGGGTCAGTTTTCAGTTTTTGGGAAAAGGGGTATTTTTAGGGTTCAGGGTCAGTTTTCAGTTTTTGGGTAAAGGGGTATTTTTAGGGTTCAGGGTCAGTTTTCAGTTTTTGGGTAAAGGGGTATTTTTAGGGTTCAGGGTCAGTTTTCAGTTTTTGGGTAAAGGGGTATTTTTAGGGTTCAGGGTCAGTTTTCAGTTCTTGGGTAAAGGGGTATTTTTTGGGTTCAGGGTCAGTTTTCAGTTTTTGGGTAAAGGGGTATTTTTAGGGTTCAGGGTCAGTTTTGGGTTTTTGGGTAAAGGGGTATTTTTAGGGTTCAGGGTCAGTTTTCAGTTCTTGGGTAAAGGGATATTTTTTGGGTTCAGGGTCAGTTTTCCCTACTGTTGCACCCTCTGGAGTGGGAATAGTAATTATTGTTAAGTAAGTATATATTATATATGATTTCTTATTTTTTTTATTTTTATTAAATATGTATTATTATTTTTTTACCATTATTAAATATATTTAAATATGTTTAAGTAATTTATAAGTATTATTTACAGTATTTTTCATTTTATTTTAAACCAAAAAAAAAACCGATATATTTGACAACGATATTTTTAACATTGATATTATTTTTTCGATATTTTGGTACTTACCATGTTGTACACAGGGCGTCGATATTCTTGCAATCGATATAATTACGCCGATATTTGTGTAGGTCGAAATTCTGTCTGTCGAAATTCTGTCATAGATCCTTGAGGTAGATTCCATCGGGTGTACAGAATACAATGCAATTGAGCTTGCACAGAATGTCTTGACCCAATAGGTTGACTGGTGATGTAGGGCTTATTGGCTGGTGATGTCGGGCTTAATAGGAAGGCATTCTGATCTGTGCTGAAGATGAGGTCAGATAAGAGTTGTAGAACCTGCTGCTCTGAAATATCGGTTGCATCTACGGACATACCCTAGTGAAGGGAATTGAGAAATTTTCAAGGCAGAGTGGCTTGCACCTGGATCAATGATGCAAGTGCATATGTTGATTGTTTGTCATCCATTCAATATATGGACCATTCTGATCTACGGGAATCAGAGTATTTAGGGTGCAGTTGGCGCCAGTCGGACTGTCCTAGTAGTCAGAGTAAGGGTTCTGCGTGCTCTGGTTAAATACTGGTGGTTCAGTGAGACCAGGCACATTGACAGCAGCATTAGAACAATCTCTTTTCCAATGCCCGACTGCCTGCTGGCAAGTAAGACCCTTATGCACCTGCGGCTTCTACTCTGTCCCACCCATTACCCCTCCCCATTCTCTCGCCTTCCTGTCCTGCCTCTTGTTCCCGCCTAGTGGGGGTCCCTGTCCTCTCTGCTTAACTATCTTTTGCATGTATTCTGATTTCAAAGACATCAGTTTACATTCAACATTCTCTTTATTTGGTTCTTGTGAGGCGTCACAACTGTTCGTGACAGTCACTCACTGAGCCCGCTTCTTCGTTTACCATCCAACTGAAATCGGCATTACCTTATTTTGCACTTTCAGTAAAAATCCCTGTAAATTGGCAGCATCTACGGCTTCCAGAGCCATCTCCATCAGACAGACAAGTATCTATCAAGCACATCAAGCACATCCTTAACCTTTATTTTGTTCACAGTTTGAAATTTTAGTCCAATTGGTTTTCATCTAACTTGATCACCTGACAGTAAGAAACAGTACAAACATTTTAATGGCCCCGCCGTGGGAGAACCCTTCCATGGCAAGGAAAGCATTACTTTTTTTCTTTGCAAAAAGAAAATCCTTTCTCTGGATTTTCTTTTTGAAAAGAAAAAAAGATCACTTTTTTTGTTTCCTTCTGCGGCAGCCCCATAGCAATCAGTAAAATGCATTGACAGGAAACCCTGTGATCGCGGTTCCTGCCAATGCCTTTACGAATGACCACCAGCTAGACGGTCATTTATAAATTTGGTGCAGGTAGTAGTGCCCTGTCTTTAATCCTGGTCCAGGGACGTACAAATAAAGGGTTATTGTTACTTCGGAGCTCGTTTTATTATCATTTGTCTTTTGCTCTGCTAGCCCCACTACCTGAGCTCATCACTGTGCTATTTAGTAAAGCTTCCTCTACAAAAAACATTCCTGAGCTCCGTCCTCTCAGTGAGGGAGGTGTAGCCCGTGCCGTGACTAGGCATAACGATTCAGAAAAGGGGGTGGTGGGCCAGGGTCAGACTAATTTGCATATAGCCAAGTTCTGAGCTGGGATGGTGCAGTGAGCTAAAAAACGGTGATGGATCAAGCCCTGATCTTTGGACTGGGTAAGAGTGGTCTGCTTAATTCAGACACTCTGTTCATCACCACCCCCTTTTCTGAATCATTTTTGTCCACCATAAGCGTGGAAGGGTATACTCAGATGTGAGTCCCTAGCTCATTGCACCATCAGGATTCAAGCAAGCCGGGCCGAAGACGGCTGAAATGCCAGAAACCGGTCCCCGGTAGCTTGTTTCCTTCTCAGTATAAGAATTGGCTTGGTAGTTTGGTCTGCCCTGTTCCCATGATGCACTGGGCCAGGGTCAGACTAATTTGCATATAGCCAAGTTCTGAGCTGGGATGGTGCAGTGAGCTAAAAAACGGTGATGGATCAAGCCCTGATCTTTGGACTGGGTAAGAGTGGTCTGCTTAATTCAGACACTCTGTTCATCACCACTCCCTTTTGTGACTAGGCATAACGGCACAAGGAGAATCCCAATGATGAAGCAAGCCACCGACGGAGGGTGAGGAAAATCGTCCTTTTAAAGGGATACCCCTATACGGCTAGGTCTTTGTTTTGACAGTTGTTTATTGTCTTTTAGACCCAATGGTTTTGAGAATATCATATCAACCATTTTGAAACTGATCCCAATTAATGAGATAAATGTGATTAGAATGTGGCAAATGCACATTACATGAAACAAAAAACAATCTCTGTTAGGAAAGCTCTAACGTGTCATTCTACGAATATGGAAATATTGGGTGAGTGGTATCTGAATTATTCTTCCCTTACTATATTTCACTTTACTCAATTATGGCTTTGGAAACCATCCGTACGCTTTCTTGCATGTTCAATTTCTTCCGTTAACGGTGGAAGGACCTTCACTGTGGATACTGAAGGAACAGAACTTGCAGGTCTTGTGCCTCAGAACAGGAACTAACACAGCATAACACATTATAATAAAGGGATACATTTGAAGAGTGATTAGGATACAGTCAGATGAGTCAGTGATATATAATAGCTATCTTTATTTTGTGTATTTACATTTTTTTATTGATAAAGAATGCAGGGCATATTACAAGTACATGGCATCTACATTGAACATTGTGAATCACAACCAATGTCTGTGACAATACACACATTACTAATACATGGTACATTCTAGTCAGTACTGTTGGTATACTGCGAGACCCCACCTCCCAGCTATCTTTATTTTGAATACCTGTCTCGTATGACTAAATGTGAACATGGCTAAACTGTTTTTATGTTTTTTGTTTTTTTACCAGGAGCCTAATTATTTTGATTTCTAGTTGTTTAAAAAGTTCCCCTCTTACTTTTAGGAAATAACATTTTTGCTGTCTTTTCCTTTACTAAACCATTAAAAATACACGTTTATTTCCACTATCCCAATGATAACCCATTTCCAGTTCTCTAGTTGTTTGTATCTATTCGTGGTAATCTTCAAATTAAAACTTTCACAAACTTGGCCCATAATCATGATGTTTCTGGAATGCAACTTATATAGAAATGTGTTTATGAAAAACTGTCAAGTAATCGTGTACCACGTTTCCATTTCAGCTCCATATAGTGCATACATTTTCTTGGGAAAGAGTCATTCCTAATTCAGAGTTGATGCACCAGGATGGCTGTGGGCAGGTCTTCATTTCTGGACTCAGGTTTTGGGATAGTGAAATATTATGAGGATGGAACGCCCCTTTTGCTTCCATGTGCTACTCCATATTACCCACAAGGTTATTAATGTGCTTAAAACTAACACAAAATTGTGCTTTTTTGATAATTAATAACACAGCCCAATTCATATTACCAGTGCTTTCTCTGGCTTGATTGTGGTATCTGTTTCTGTACCTGGCGGTGGCCGAAGGCACCTTTGAGATGATTTTACACTCGTATAATCCCTCTCGCAACCTGCCTGATCCTCCTTGCCTTACAAGAGGTTACTTCATCCAAGATGGCTGCCAACGGATCCCAGTTCTTCAACCTACAATGGGCGTTTGCTGTGGCAGCCGTATTGAATTAAACCAGTGAGGTGAAGTTTTTTTTTTGCACTGGATAAATCTATTACAAGAGGGTTTTTAAATGATTGTCATTTAGGGGAGTCAACAGTGAGTGTTTGAAGAGAGAGTGGTGTAAGTTAACCATCCAAAATTTCGTGCAAAGTACACTGGATTATGGCCTCTAAAAGAGAGAATCAACATACGACTATATGAATATTTGATATTATGTTGATATAAAGAATTTTCTTAGGAGGTAATTTATGTGATATTTCTATTAATTATTCTGTTTGTGAGAGGCCGCTGTAAATTAGCTCTATTGCAAAAGGCACTATGTGAGATCGAGCGAGGCTTCCATTTTAGAAAGAATACGATTCCAAGTGAAGCCAATCTATGAATGAATGAAGCAACATTTACATAGCGCATGGCTACCCAAGGGCATCCCAGCGCTTATCATGCCACCTTGTCCACCTCAACTTGATCATGGAAAGAGGAAGATTTTAAGCAGAAGGGGGGAAAAGGAAAGTTTTAAGCTGCTTCCTGAACCTGAGATGACACGATTCACGACGTAAATAGTCCGGAAGCTGGTTCCAGAATTTAGCTGCAATATAGGAGAACCGTTGACCCCCAGTTCGTGACCTCTTGATCACAGGAACTACAAGCAGTCGTTTGTTATTGGATCTAAAAATTCTGTTGGGGCAGTATAATTGCCGCATTGACTGAAGCAGTGGCGATCCCTTTCCTGAAATAGATTTATGGACAGTGCACATAGCCTTAAACCTTATCCTTTCCTGAATAGGGAGGCAATGCAACTGAGCAAGAACAGGTCTGGCAGAAATGCGTTTGGACGTATTCGTTAAAAGACGAGCTGCACAATTCTGAACAATTTGCAGTATCTTAGTGGTTCCTAATGGTGCACCCAGATAGACTGCATTTGCATAGTCAAGGCGAGATAATATAAGTGCCTGGACCAGAATACGTCTGGCATCAAGAGGAAGAAGGGGGAGACTCTTCCTCAACGTCCTTAGTAGTCCGTAGCACGTTGCTGCGACTTTGCGAGCCTGTATTTTGAAATCCAAATTGCAGTCGAGCCGGACTCCCAGGCTCTTAATTTGCTTCTTCGGGACTGGAGGGGAACCTAAGCAGCTGGACCACAAAAGATCTATGCACCTGCTGATAAGCTTATGCCACTTGGCTACGTCATGGTGGTTTCATGTATATAACCTTCAGCCACTTTAAGGCACTTGAAGCCAAAAGAAAAAGCAGGTTAAAGAAGCAACAGGGAACAAGATGTTATGTCATGCTGTTTCCAGATTAGGTACATCTGCCACCCGAAGGCCACTTAAAAGTGATAAAGGAACACAGAAAATTGCTGGAGGGTAAATGAAAGTGAAGGCACATTGAGGTGAGAAGGAGACCTGCCCAAGAGAACACAACTCCTTTAAAAAATAGGGAGCTGCAATGTCATCTCGAAGATTTTGGGGGCCCTGGGTAAGACATATTTAGGGAGGCCAGGCACAAAACAGATTGTATTTTATTTTCTTACCCATTCCATGCTGATTCAAGTCCCCATGATGGCAAACAGTTCTGAGTAAAATGTTCAACTTTAACAGGGTCGCACAAAAGCAGCTGAAATATGTTTTGAAACACATCCTAAAAATTCTTAAAATGACACTGGGTGAGAAAGTGAGTCAGAGGAAGGGGCAGCTAGAGAGGGAGGGAGGTGTAGACAGAGGAACAGAAAAGACAAGCATCAAACAGACACTAACTCATTTCCCAGGACGCCCCATGATGGATGGGGGTCCTGACCCTGACAATTGCCAATGCCTTAAAAGGTCTCTTGGGAGTTGGAATATATTCCCTGGGACAAGGAGAGGCATCACTCAATTACACCTCATTATTTTAAGCTATCCCCCTTTCCTGGGGTTTTGGGGCTGGTGTGAATGTGCAGTGAGGGTGTCTGCCTGCAGGCCCCCTCTTGTCATCACCCCCCCCCCCCCCCCCCCCCCCACTTCCACAGATGTACCCACAGGCTCTGTCAAGTACCACCTGCCCACAGACAAAGGATCAGAGAAACGGAAGACGGACTGCAGCCCAGACCCGCTTCCCGATAGCGACGGCGCGCGCGTCTGGGGAGCAGATGGGAGATTGCTTTAATTACTTGAAGAGGGAACCTTATCGCGTCGGAGATAAGCTTCGCGATTAAACCCTTGACTGGCTGCGGTTCGCAGGCTTCCCGTGCAGCATTCTCGTATTGCGGCTGGGGCTCTGGGGCCGAGTCAAGAGGGGGGAAGTCAGCCAGAGGAGATGTGGTTACCACCTCATTCAGTAACATGCGGCCAGTGGATTAAGAGCCCTGGGCCCAGGTTTACTTTGGGCCGAGTGGGCGCTTGGGTGATGTACAGCTGTGTCAGCGGCGCGTGGATTATTTTTCCAGAGCTGGGGGGTTTACCATTGGCAGGTGACTCTAGCGCAGCACCAAAAAAGCTTTGCTCCAAAAAGGGCCAAGCCCGTGGTAATGTATGCAGATGGGGCAGACAATGCTTAATTTGTAATATAATAAGCTCTGGTACCCAAAGATTTGTTTTGAAACCCGCGGCCAGGCTGCACATTTGATTCCACCTCATGCCTCTTCCATCCACCGTCAGAAACTCCCTCTCCACTCTTGATTCCACCTCATGCCTCTTTCCATCCACCGTCAGAAACTCCCTCTCCACTCTTGATTCCACCTCATGCCTCTTTCATCCACCGTCAGAAACTCCCTCTCCACTCTTGATTCCACCTCATGCCTCTTCCATCCACCGTCAGAAACTCCCTCTCCACTCTTGATTCCACCTCATGCCTCTTTCCATCCACCGTCAGAAACTCCCTCTCCACTCTTGATTCCACCTCATGCCTCTTTCTTCCTGTCGCAATAGCTCATGAATCCCAGAGCTGCATAAACTTGATTCCACCTCATGCCTCTTCCATCCACCGTCAGACACTCTCTCTCCACTCTTGATTCCACCTCATGCCTCTTTCATCCACTAACGGGCACTCCCCGTGCACTCTTGAATCCACCTCATGCCTCTTTCTACCTGTCTCAATAGCCCATGAATCCCAAGGCTCATTTGATTCCACCTCATGCCTCTTCCATCCACCGTCAGACACTCCCTCTCCACTCTTGATTCCACCTCATGCCTCTTCCATCCACCGTCAGAAACTCCCTCTCCACTCTTGATTTCACCTCATGCCTCTTCCATCCACCGTCAGAAACTCCCTCTCCACTCTTGATTCCACCTCATGCCTCTTCCATCCACCGTCAGAAACTCCCTCTCCACTCTTGATTCCACCTCATGCCTCTTCCATCCACCGTCAGAAACTCCCTCTCCACTCTTGATTCCACCTCATGCCTCTTCCATCCACCGTCAGAAACTCCCTCTCCACTCTTGATTCCACCTCATGCCTCTTCCATCCACCGTCAGAAACTCCCTCTCCACTCTTGATTCCACCTCATGCCTCTTTCATCCACCGTCAGAAACTCCCTCTCCACTCTTGATTCCACCTCATGCCTCTTCCATCCACCGTCAGAAACTCCCTCTCCACTCTTGATTCCACCTCATGCCTCTTTCATCCACCGTCAGAAACTCCCTCTCCACTCTTGATTCCACCTCATGCCTCTTCCATCCACCGTCAGAAACTCCCTCTCCACTCTTGATTCCACCTCATGCCTCTTTCATCCACCGTCAGAAACTCCCTCTCCACTCTTGATTCCACCTCATGCCTCTTCCATCCACCGTCAGAAACTCCCTCTCCACTCTTGATTCCACCTCATGCCTCTTTCATCCACCGTCAGAAACTCCCTCTCCACTCTTGATTCCACCTCATGCCTCTTCCATCCACCGTCAGAAACTCCCTCTCCACTCTTGATTCCACCTCATGCCTCTTTCATCCACCGTCAGAAACTCCCTCTCCACTCTTGATTCCACCTCATGCCTCTTTCTTCCTGTCGCAATAGCTCATGAATCCCAGAGCTGCATAAACTTGATTCCACCTCATGCCTCTTCCATCCACCGTCAGACACTCTCTCTCCACTCTTGATTCCACCTCATGCCTCTTTCATCCACTAACGGGCACTCCCCGTGCACTCTTGAATCCACCTCATGCCTCTTTCTACCTGTCTCAATAGCCCATGAATCCCAAGGCTCATTTGATTCCACCTCATGCCTCTTCCATCCACCGTCAGACACTCTCTCTCCACTCTTGATTCCACCTCATGCCTCTTTCATCCACCACCAGCCACTCTCTGTCTCTTTATCTCACTCTTTCAGGTTTCTTTTAATCTCCCTTTATCACTGGTTTTTGTGTTTCTCTTCCTTCCCCAGTGTGCGTTTTTCACTCTCTTCCTCTATGTGAAAGTCTGATGATGAAAAATAAGTGCAAAGTTTAAAAAACTGTGAAGTTCAAATAGGCGCAAAGTTGCGGTGGGCCTCACCAGCAACCACTGGCTCAAATTAAGCACTGCTGAAATGTCTGTGGCCGAACAGCACTAACACCTCTAGGTTTTGGCACACGCCAGGTTAAACTAAAATAGCCTTTCCCACCTTTGCATCACAATCTTACGTCAAGTGAAATCAGGTGCAAGAAAAAGTCAAAGCACTTTATCACGATATTCCATGTGTAATGAGTACTTTGCACGAAGGCAGACCTATTTCACGGATGACCCTGAGTGGTTGTCTTTGTGTAGGAATTTATATTCGAGGGTGTACCTCGAAACATCCCTGGCTCGCTACTACACCATAGCAAAAAACTAAGACTCATACACAAGAGACTTTTTTGGCATGATCACTGCTGGTGACATAACCAGCAGATGAGTTTTTGCAAATCTGGCACTGCATAGTCTTCTATCATTTGTGCAACACAGTGGTGGAATTTTTCACACACGTGATAATCACTACATCTGGACCATGGAGAGCATTCCAACTGTCTCTGAGAGGCAGCGCTTCATTGTGTGACAAGGAGGGAGATGGAGACCTCCATATCTACAGAGATATGGCTCGCTCCTCCCCTTTCCCTAGCGCTGGTGCTGATTTCAGCGGCCCTGTACCAGGCACACACGTTAGCGCCGTAGCGCTAACGTGCGGGCCTGAGTCTAGCATAGATTTTGTAACAGAAAGGGTGCCCTTCCTGTACAAATTGCTATGCCTAGACAAGTTCAAATACTTTTCCCTCTTTGAATGTATGCTGTACAGTGCAGCACGAATGCAAAGTCGGAAAAGAAAGGAGAAATTATAACATTTCTTCTCTTAACGCCTTCTCTCCGATGGCGTTAACTTTTGGGGCTAAACCCTGTCTACAACTGCTTGTAAATAGGGTTTTGCATCAAGAGGAATGGGTGGTTGCAAGGGAACTTACTTAGCACCCCTGGTGCTAAGTAACGCAAAGCAGCGCTTCTCATCACTTCACCTTCGCTGCGGCGTGAATTCTGCCACAGTGCTGGGACATTCCAATCTCGGGCAGGACTCGGGACGGCCACCGACCGTCGTGCGCACACGCCCAACGTGACTCATGACGGCCGGGGGCCATCATGAGCATGGAAGAGGCTAACCCACGCAAAATGTTTGGAATTCTACCCCGTTGTGGGTGTTGTACTGTAGATGAGGGTAATCCTGGAGGGGACTGTCCTCATTTCCACTCACTGCCTGTAGCAAGGGAAGTACCAGGTACCGCCAGAGGGCGCGCCTGCTGCCACCCCTGACAACCTCAAAGTGATGCCTGTGAGAATTGCATGATGCCCAGGTGGCAGGCGGTTCGATGTTGCCCTGGCAGTATGTATGGTAGCAGGCTGAGTTGAAAGCTCCTACTCTCGAAATAACAAGTTGACTGAATTAAGTACTGTAAGTACAATCAACAAGCCCAAAAAACATGAAGCAGACCCTAAGTGAGGAAAATACATTTATCAGGCTTAACGTCTTAAAAGTCAGTCAAATGCCTAACTGGGATGCCTTAAAAACGAAGGGCCTAATTAACAACAGTTGACGCAGAAAGTGCCTCACTTCACTTTGCTGCACTGTCCTGTGTCAAAAGAAAAGGGCAGGAGTGTGCGATATCTATTAGATACGGGGCATTCTTGTCCTTTTACACTGCGCTGGCACACAAATGGCTGCCTAGCGCCAACACCGGCACCCGTTCACCACGGCACAAGGGTGCCTGCATTGAAATCAGGTTGTGTTTGTGGACGACGGGACACCTTCCTTCACAAAAATAACGCTTACGCACCCCTGGGGAGGTGCAGGGTTTTGACGCATTCCCAGATGAATCTGGGAATTGGTCAGAAACCATGGGCGTTGAGTGGGGACACCCATTGCAATACCCGTGGCACGCTTCCCTGAGGCAGTGGGAGATAAATCATCAAAGTGCTGCATTGCCTTGCGCCATGTCTAAGATGCCATGAAAAGCCACGCAGGGTGGCTTTCCGTCCCCAGGTCTGCACTGTGAGCTGCCAGAACGTCAAAAAGGTGACATTCCGTTGGCACATTGGCCTTGTAAATAAGCCCCTTAGAGTAAACGAAAGTGGGACATTCCATGACCCCACACTGGCAA
Source organism: Lissotriton vulgaris (assembly GCF_964263255.1). Lineage (NCBI taxonomy): Eukaryota > Metazoa > Chordata > Amphibia > Caudata > Salamandridae > Lissotriton > Lissotriton vulgaris. The sequence goes on from NC_141699.1 coordinate 84,496,814, forward strand.
GGGACATGGGGTTGAATGAACCACTGGTAGAAAAAGCGAGGAAGTGTCTAACGCTAAATGTGGAAGTGAACTGGTGCAATCACTTGACCAGGCCTGCAGGTCTCTGTCTTGCGTCTCCACGGCAGATAGAGTCTCTCTGGCCTTACGGAGTCTGCGTAACCAAGGAGACGGAACACCTGTCCTGCTGCTCCATACCAGGCCAGTCCTTGGTGTTCACTCCAAAGTCCTCCCCTTTTTCTGGAGAACTCCCCTTTCCGTAGAGCTGTTCATAGTCAGCATAAGTTAGCTCTGCCACATACTTTCCAGCTCCAAGAATACATCTTTCCCAAGTCCAGGGCCGGACCAGTTACTGCACAAGAAGAGTCTCCTTGATGCACTGGATGAGCTAACTGGGATAAGGCGACACTGACCCTTTTGAAGAACTAAACACGTGGCTTGGGTGGGGCAATCGCTGTCTGTTTGCAAGTCCTGCACCTTGCAAGCTTGCCAACCTCTCCAGCATAGGGAACCAAGGTCCTCCCAAACAGGCCTGCAGATGTGAGCCTCAGAACCTCTCCTGCACAGGGATCCCACAGCCATCCCAGCACATGCAGAGGGATAGCAGATGCAACCCTTAGAACGTCTTCGGCAGAGGGGCCCTGGGCCCTAACCAGCACATGCCAGGCCTGCAGATGTGAGCCTCAGAACCTCTCCTGCACAGGGATCCCCAGCCCTCCCAGCACATGTAAGGCCAGCAGATGTGTGTGAGCTTTTGAACCTCCGTTAGAGGGATTCCTATGCAGTTGTGTGCTCCTTGGAGGCCTCTCCAGCAGGCAGGTGTGATATGTCTGCTCCTGGGCCCGGAGATTGTCGGTACGCTTCCCGAGCTCTGTGCCATCATTACACGCCCCCTGCGGCCTCCCTCCTCCTCCCTGTCACCCCAACACCTTGTAGAAAGCAGAGAATGGCACAGAAGCTGACGTGGCGTTGAGATAATCTAGACTCTCGAAGTCCTTGTGGCCTGTTGGCTGCATTTTATCTGAGACGCAGCCCGAGGGCTTACAAAGAGCTTATAAGTGTGTGAGAGGCGCCCGAGGTCCGACAGCCGCGCGCTGGAAGCGCTTTACCTTGAGTTACACTGGAAGAGAGAGCGCTGTAAGCAGACTGAAGACCAACAGCGCCACCAAGTGCTGACTAAATGAACTGACATCAGACAATTAGAGCTGAGATTGACAGCCTGATTCATCAAGCTGAATTGCGCTCGCAAAGGGCCAGATTCTGAGAATCTGGCCCTTTGCGAGCGCAATTTTTGCATTTGGGATTCACCAACCCAAATGCAAAAATCGGTAAAAGCGATTTCACTATTTTGCGAGGAATTACATTTAAGGAATCTCTATTTGAGATTCCTTAAATGCAATTCATCATCCATTTTTAAATAGCGAATTCGCAATTTCGGCCCGCTATTTACCGCGAGGTCAAACCTCGTGGTAAATAGCGAAAACGTAGAAAAATGCTTTTAAAAGCATTTTTCTAAGTTGCATGTTGCACACACACATTTCCTTTGGACATGTGTGTGCGCAACACCTGTTTAAATTTGCATTTCAGGGGTGCTACAGGGTGTCCTTTGGACACCCCTGGCACCCTTTAAATCGCTATCTTATTTGCGATTAGCAAATTGCTAATCGCAAATAAGGAATTACTCCCCATTCATTCCTATGGGCCTTTTGGCCCATAGGAATGAATGGGGAGTTATTCCTTATTTGCGATTAGCAATTTGCTAATCGCAAATAAGGAATATGTAGGAATCGCATTTTTTTTTGCGATTCCTACATGAATCCGGTTTTGTGAGCCTGTAATAGCGATTCCTTATGAATCGCTATTATAGACTCGCAAAACGGGTCTTTGATGAATCAGGCTGTTAATCTTTCTGTAATTCAGTTAGAACTCGCTCGACTTTCCAAAACTTTGCGCACCGGCACTCAAGGTGACGCATCGATACGTGAGTGCAATGCAAACGTGACCTTTTCACAGGACCACAACCGCTTTGCCTAGCTTCATGTCGCTTGCGTGCTGGGGGTTACTTTGTGGGGAGGGACATGGGAAGAAGATTGGTGAGGGAGGGCAGAGTACTAGATCAGTGCACGATGTAGTGAGCCACCCGGGGCTCCCCATCTGAATGTGCACCCTTGCATATTTTCTAGCCAGGGCAAGTGTTCTGTGTGCCCATGCCATCCAAAGCTAACACCTACTGCAAGCAGGATAACGGGGAAATGTGTTCCATTCAAAAAAAAAAAAAAAAAAAAAAAACAAGCACATTGCATGATTCTTTTGTTGTTATACGACAAAAATGTCTAAACCTGTAGGCAGGGCTACTGGAATTATGAGGTAGGTGATGACCAAATTACACGACGGACTAGATTATAGACCAAATTGTATGCGAAGAAAGTGTAAATAATGTTATGTGATGCCGCATATTTTGGGTTAGCATTGCTTCATTATTTTTACACACAGTAACAATGATAAACAATTTCACACTATCAGTACCAGTTTATAACAAAAATACAGCAATTAACATCAGAAAGATGTCTATTTAACCTTTGCGATGGGCCTTCCACTCCACAGAAATACGTGCTGCCACATTGATTGCGAACTCGGCTCCTTGCGGTACGCGATTCATCGCTGTTTCGTATCTTCCATGAAATAATTTTCCTGACTGACCCGGACCTCACACAAACACGATCATAAGCTGACTGCGCTTTTCGGTAATAACCCACGAGGCACCCGTGCGAGTTGACCAGACCCCCTAATGTTTGGGCTCAATATTACGCATTTTTGCATCGTTTTTAAATTGCTGGTACCTTTGACCACATCACCCCAATGAACCGGGGTCGCCTTGATACAGTCCGTGTTACCCCAGCCTTGACGATTCCGTTGGACCCAGCCACTAACCGGTCCACCGCATATTACGTCGTGGTGTGTCCCCAACCCCTGTCCTGATGAAGACCCCACAGCAAGGATAGCAACTCTACCTGCACAATAGAGGGTCGAAACGTCGACGACTACCATTAGAATCCAACTCCATGCCCTAAACGCCTTCATTAATTGAAATTTGTGGAGTATGATGTTATGTAGGAATGATGAATTGAACCATGTGGTCTAAAATTCCTACACACATTGTGTAGCATGTACAGATAATGTATATTGACTGATTTAATTGTCACTACAGAATTCCTCTTTTCCCTCACCACTTCCTCACAGGATCACTCCCCCCCCTCCTCCTTTTACCAATTTGGGGCACTACGCAAATTGTTTTTATGTGATGAAATTCAGATATTTGTTAATATTCACATTGTGATTAAAACAATGTGAACTTATTTGTCTCTTGATTAATTTTTGCTTATTGGTTTGCCTTGCAAATTGACTCTCAAGTACTGGGACCCCTTCCTCTTATTACATTAGAAGCTCACCTGGCCCTGACCAGCAGGGGTCCCTTAAAACCCTTGCGGTCTTGTGCAGAGTTAAGCAGTTGACCTATGCTGCTTTCCCCTCACCCCCTCTCCTGTCCTAATCCCGGACCCCTCTCTCAATTTGCAGTCCACTTCTTTCACCCCTTTTTACAATTTCTGAACTCTCCCCATTCAACCTCTCACTTCACCTTTAATCACTTTGCCATTCTGTCTTTTCACAGTCCTAATCTCGAACAGTCTCTCGCATTTATCTCATGGCCTCTCTGGCCCGTTACCTGCCGTGCCCCTCAGCACTTCTCATTCACCTCAAGTCTCTCCATTCAAATTTTTTTCTCTTTGTATCTTACACCTGTTCAGTCACCCCTCCCATTCATCTTTCACATCTCCCCTTTGTTCTTCCACACCTTCTTGAACCAACGTCCCTCTCCCCTGTTACCTCAGCACCAGTGCCTAATTTGAGCAGGTGGTTTCCGGTGCTCGGCACTGGCACCTAATTGTGCACACTGCCACTATGAGAGTCTGCCACATGGTGGCTCGGTCTGTGTAATTTAGAGATGAGTAGAACAGCTGTTTATTAATTCAATATACATAAAAAATTATAAACTCCTGACACCCATGTCATTCTTATAGCTTTGGAGGCTTGAAATTGTGTGAATAGTCACACTTGTACAAGTGTTATGGTTTGTAGTTGCAGAGGTATTGTCATTGGCCAGACAAGCAAGGCAATGGGTGGGTGGTTAAAGTTGCGGTGGTCTACTGGTGAGGGCACTGGCACGTGTTTTATTACAAATGAATCACTGCTCGGCACCCACCCCAGCACTCCCTCTCTTCCCCTATCACTGCTGTCCCGCACCCAGTCCTATGATTAGGGATGCCAGCTAATTGTTTGGATGTTCCAGATGGTACAAAATAAGCAGTCACCTAAAGCTGTATTTTCAGCACTTATCTGTGCATACTTAGAACAGCAAATAGAAATAGAAAGCACTTTTACTTGTGTTCTAGGTCTGCCTCAATGACTGACATTTAAAGGAAACAAAGACAGAAAAGTCGCATAACAAATCAATACATATTTTTTGATTTATAACTCTATTTAGTGTCAAGAGGACGTCTTTGCAGGCTCTTTAAACAACAAAGGGCTGGCATTTTCTTTTGGCAACCGTACTTTATATTCCTTTTCATGAAATGCATTCTCACACTACCCCAGTAAATGTAAAATGCAAATGTATGGAATAGGCAGAGTGCCGATGAATGATCCCGAACTCCTTCTCGCCTCACACTGTTGATACCCTTCACCAGGAGTTTGCCCAGCAGCTCCAAGGTCGCATTGACTCTGCCTCCAACTTGGACCTCGAGACCTATGCCAGTCTGGTGAGTCGGATCCAGCTTTTTAGCCCAATCGCATAGTCTCGCCTACACATGGGCCAGGTTCGAGCCCCTCCGCCTGTGTGGCGCAGAGAATGACGGAGCCTGCCCGCAGCACAATTCCAAAGCTTCTCCGGCTGTAAGCCGGATCGAACCCCTCCGGCCTGGCGCCATCCTTAAAGAGCCCCCCGGAGCGGTCCTGCTGCACTCCCCCCTCGCTCCAAAACGCAGTTCAATTCCAATAGCCTCTCCAGCCCGTGAGCTGGATCGAGCCCCTCTGGCCTGGCGGCGTCCTTAAAGAGCCCCCGGAACGGTCCTGCAGCACTCCCGCCTCGCTCCAAACCACAGGACAATTCCAAAGCCTCTCCGGCCCGTGCGCCAGATTGAGCCCCTCTGGCCTGGCGGCGTCCTTAAAGAGCCCCCCCGGAGCGGTCTTGCAGCACTCCCCCACCTTTCCTAACCGCCATTAAAGCCTTAGACTCTCCTGCCCGTGGGCCAAGATCGAGCCCATCCTTCGCTCGGCCCCATGTGGCCCGACCTCGATGGTGAAGCGCCCCCACCTTCCATTCCTCAAACCACGTCCGCTTAGGTGGTGTTAAGCCTAAAGGGGGGTATTCAAAGAAAATCACCCCTGCAGCAGCCGCCAGAGCTCTGAGTCCTGGCCCACGCTTGGTCACCGAACCAGACCCCGACGGCGTTCGGACCGTCACTTTGGTTGTGTGCTTTCGGAGTCCTGCTGAGGATAAGATGGTGATGATCCACCACATCTTGCTCCCTAAGATGGTGTACGACACGTCCCCCGTGTGAGGCCAGGGTGAGTGGTCTTCCTTTTTATCACCGAGCCTCCCTCGTTGCACCCAATGAATCATGGAAAATAATCTTTTTAGCCCTGCGATCGGTGAAGCCATGTCCTCATGAGGACACAGGGAAACAGCCGGATCTTCCAGATGACAAAATAGCGGCTGGTAATTAACCCCCGCTACATAGACTTCTACAGGCCATTTAATGCTCCAGCAGACATTCTTTAACACTTTTAGAAACTTGAAAGACACATTGTGACTGTTTATTTTTATTGTATTGTATTTTATAATTGATTTTGTAATTGCTGTGGTCCATGCATTCGGTCCTCCTACTGAGGATAATCACAAGCAGACATTTCAAGCGTAAGCTACATATAGGCACGTGCGACATAGAGATTGTATTTTTTACTTTCTATTGAAATGTTCCTCTGAATCACTATTTTTAACTTAACATAACTTGTGGGCATTCCGTAGACCCTCTACTATGCATGTTTGTTACATCCTAGTAAGAAATTCCAGAAGACTTGGGTAGGTTGCAGATGATAAGTTTATTCTTCTTAGATGGTTAGATAGGTTTTCCAGTATATATGTAATCAAAGCCCCACCAGAAGCATCCTCTCTGCTGCTCAGCCCAGGATCCAACTGACAGTCCACTCACAGCATACCAAACATTCCAATGGCATCACATTCACACTAACATTCCACTCACACTGGCTGAACAGCAGAGGCAGAGAAAAAGGGAAGATGTGAGGTAGAGACCTTAGATATAACACACCTTCCCTCTTTATAAAATGAACAAAGAGAAATCAAATGTAAATAGCAACATTGCAATAACATCATTGTATAATCAATAAAAACTGCAGTAAAAAGATTGCAAATGCACATAAGTATGATAAACATACTAAAAAAAAAGCAAGGTGTAATGTGACATAAAAATAAGCAATGAAGGAAAAACATGTAATAAAGTACAAAGTGAGAACAGTATGACAAATAATACCGCATGAAAGTAATACAAAAATAGAAAAGACACACATCTCCTTCCTTAGCAGCGAAAATTGAAGTAAGAAGTTTCAAAAGGAAGGAAAAAGTCAAAGAACGGAAAAGCAAACTGAGAAAATTACGTAAGCAAGAAGTAATAATACCACAAAAGTAACAAAGAAGTAGTGCACGAGTATGACCACCACAACTACACCAACTGGCCAGGCTAGCGAGAAGTATGGAACGACTGAACACATCAATAGGAAGAAGGAAACGAAGAAAGAAATGTAAGTAAAGAAAACAGATGGCGTACACCTAACACATCAACCAAAAGGAAGACATGTAGAAGAGGGAAAATGGTGAAAACCCATAAAAGAGAAACACCAAAATTAAATGTAAGGAAAATGCGATCTGCGTAAACTGTAACACACCGGAGATAAGAGTACAGTCAAACCTAAAATTAGACCACAAGTGAAAAATGCACGGAAAGTGCGATCTGGGAAACTGAACTACACTGAAGAACCTGGTTTTAGAACCTAGCGGCGCCAGGGGAAACGCCCGAAGTCTTCGAGTTCACCTGTCTTGGCATACAGAGACACGGGACACTTCTCGGTGACGTCAAAGATCAAATTTATTGGCTGCAACCAGGAACAGATGTCTACGGAGCACAACACAGGTGGTTCGCTAGAGACTGCACAATTTCATAGAGCGAGACATCGTCTTTTATGCCAAAAATCACATTCCTGGCTAGCATCAATTATTTACAAACTGTCCAATCACACAGTGACATTTCAAAGGTATCGCATAATGACAAACCCACGCTCAGTTGTCCAGCCCACCAGAAATGACAAAGCAAAAACCAACATTCTTGCTCGGACAGGTCAAACGAACCCATAATAAAAAGACCTCAACCCCAAACCATAAATAGGCCATAAAGGAAGGAACAGAAACAGATGAGAAGTAAGATAGAGGGGTGTGTGCATGTACCATAAACTCAGCAATGTCCTGCTCTTTGATCTCTATCTGACCAGCTGCCTAACAAGGAACTGGCTCAACAAGGATAGCTTTGGGCAAGGAAGTCAGCTCGTTCAGGTCACACAAAAGTCAGCTAAAGGTGTACATGTCCCAAAGACTCGCTTTGCCGTAGTCATCGGCCTATGTGAGGGCAACCACAAAATGGCTGCCGTACACAAAATGGAACCCGAAGGTTCGAACGAAATCCCTGAATACACAGTGTATCCATCAATCGATCATGACGAAAACACTCGTACATGCCGCACTCGTCATTTGCGGTCCGCTGATACCAAAATCGTCTCGATACGACGACCTTTATTGAACAGGTTCAGAATCACGGAACCTCAGACCTTCCTTTTGCCCTTACATAGGCAATAAACCCAAACTCACGTCAGTCTGAATCCAAGTCTATGTTCATCAGATCATCAAGATGTTGCTGTTGCATCATCCTATTACTTAGCAACTCTTTCTGGACAGGTCTCCTTGCACACGAAATAGCACGAAGTAGCACAATGGCCACATAGCAGGAGCACACTGTACGCAAAGACGGAACAGGGAAAGGATAGCTAAGATCATCCCAATGACCATCAGAATCTTCCATCCCCAGGTGGATAACAATCCCCAAAACCATCCCATTAACGATCAATCTCCTTCGTCCACATGTACGGACACGGAGATCTTATGTAGCTTGGAAATGGCTTGGTACACTGTCGGAGCGTTGTCTGGAATGAAAACGCAGCAGCTCGATTGAATCAATTTGCATACCCCTCCTCTATCTGCAAATATGACATCTAACGCAACTCTGTTCTGAAGAGTCATAGGCGATCGGACTGGAGCTGAGCAGTCAAGTTACTAAGGGCACCGGCAGTTTCAACTAAGGTGGACTCAACAACTCTCGTCAATTGCCGTATATTCCTGCTGTTAGTCATAGGTCCCCAAAATGGCAGAAAACCCTTCAAGAAATCTCCCAATTCTTGTCCTGCAGTATCTTCCTGACTGAAGACACCTCTAGCATCTCTCGTCTTGTGGTAATCTGCCGCAGCTGTATACGTAGGAGACAACAGAAACGAGACAAAACATGTGCCCGAGAAATCAGGGGGCAACCATGTATACGCTCTATCGTAACAGACAAAATAGGTACCCTTAGCTTCTAAAAACGATGGAGAAGTCTGGGACGCAAAAACAGACGTCTCAGTGCAAACACTCTTCCCTAACTGAGATCTCGGATTCTTGCCATTACCTTGCAGACAATAATGACCCTGATGGGATACAATCCAGATCGGAGAGGATCTTTTCGCTCGCTGGTTCTCACTCAGACTAACTCCATATCCAGTCACGTCCCATCCAATATATGTTAGCGTCTCATCTCTCGAGATAGTCTCATGGGAACTAATTCCTCTAATCATATCGACTATACCCTTAACTAGAGCACTATTCTTTGGACTATCCTTTACAGAACGTAGGGGGTAAACTTCACTAGCATAGATAAACATTGTTCTGTATGCCCACACTGAACCATTGTAGCTAAATGGCAAGACCAGGTAAGGAATACCTTTATCAGTAGTATGGGGCATAAGACCACACACCCAACAATTAGTCGTGTTCACTACTAGCTAGTGTTGGTGCAGAAGCTAAACAAAGGAATTATTAACAAATTCCATTCTCCTAATGGACTCATGTTCAGGCAAAGGGTGAAAAGAATGCGAGGAAACGGTAGGAGGAAGCATAGGTTGTGCAGTAGGTACAAACGTCACTTGAAAAGAGAATGTCACATATCCTATTAAATGCAAGGGAATACTAGACATATGTCAAAGTAGCCTTGTGCACAGCGTTATCACTCGAAAGAGTGTAAATCCAAAAGCTTGATGAAATCTTATTCAGTTCAATGTCTTTACACACAAAACATATTCATGATGAAACGGTTGAAGAAAATGACCAAAAATGACCTCCTGTCTCGACCGTTTCCATTAGTGATCCGGCACAAGGCACTTCATCTTCCACAAAGGATTTTTTATCCACCAGTCCAGCTGCAAACGAACCACCTACAAAAACTGGCCAGCAAAAACCCGCAGAGGGTCCGGACACGGGAAAACCATCCAGGAAGAAGAAACACTAGTGGTTAACATATCATCTAAAGAACTGACCCACACCCAGAAGACGGTATTAAATCGAGGGTGTTCTTTTGTACCAACCAACCAGGCAAGATCTCTAGATGCTCAAGTTGAGTTATTCAGATTCACGAGAAAACTAAGGCTGCGCTATTTTTTCTCCACTTTTGAATCTTCTGGTTCCAGTCAGGACACTTCACAACTTCTTGAATTCAAACCAAAGAGCTCCTTCATACCACCGATTTCACATAAGTCCATTGATCTGTTTGAGTCTTTAGCTAAACAAGACATCGCTAAATTATCTCCTACTACCAGATCAAAATACAACTTATCTAAGAGAGAAAAAGATTCTCTACGTTCACTCAAGGATAACACTGAGCTTCACTTCACGCAGGCTGATAAAGGTGGCGCTCTCGTCATCATGGATAAACATCACTACGAGCGGAAAATTGAACTTATGTTATCTGACACATCCACGTACCTACCAGTGCCAGCAGACCCTACAAATGAATTCTTGAGAGCACTTGACACAATTCTCAACAAAGCTTTAGCAATGAAATGGATCACGGCCAAGACCAAGGAATATCTTTTCAATAGGTTTCCACGTAGACCACGTCTATACATGCTCCCTAAGATCCACAAATCTTTGAGGGACCCACCCTTGAGACCCATTGTCTCTGGATGTGATTCCATACACGATTCTCTGGGAAGATACCTGGACACTTTTTTGCAACCCATAGTTAAATCCAGTGACACCTATGTGCAAGACACCACACATTTGCTCAACATTCTCTCTTCCATTGACATTCCAACAGGTGAAGAAATCTGGCTAAGCACTGTTGATGTGGTAGCCTTGTATACCTCTATTCCTCATTCGGAAGGCATTGAGGCCATTGAATGGGCACTTCTAAAAACTGACGAATTGAGAGGAGATAGAGTGTTTTTACTGGAGATCTTACAGTTTTGTTTATTTCACAGTTACTTTCAATGGAAGAACACTTTCTTTTTGCAATCTAACGGAACCAGCATGGGTTTTCCGGGAGCTCCCAGCTACGCCAACATCTTTATGATGAAATTTGAAACTGAGCACATTCTATTCAATAAGGACTGGTCTGATCATTTACTTCTTTTTAAGAGGTACATTGATGATATCCTCATCATATGGCGAGGTCCACGCCATTTACTGGAGACTAAGATACAAGAGCTCAACACCGTACACCCGAGAATTCAATTCACTTCTCAAATTGCAGCAATGAGCATCCCATTTCTTGATGTGTCAATCACCATTAAAGACTCCAACATAACTACGTCTTTGTTCACAAAAACAACGGATAGGAACAACGCTCTGGCATACCAGAGCTTCCACCCATGGTCACTTAAACGCCACCTTCCGTATAGTCAATTTCTGCGCATCAAGCGCATACATTCTGATGAGCAAAAAGGCAGGCAAACGATTGAACAATACAAAGAAAAATACAGTGTAAGGGGCTATCCCCCTTCAGTCATCCAAGAAGCTGAAATCAGGACTCGAGCAGTGACACGTGAACAGCTTTTAAAAAAAACCATGAAAGCATCATCCACCAAGAGAGAAGTATTTGTTTCTACTTACTCCACACAATCTCCTAAGTTGAAAAGCATCATAATTAACAGATGGTCTCTTCTACAATCGGAAGTGGACTTCAAAGATCTATTTCAGCATACACCCATGTTCGCTTACAGAAGAGCTAAAAATCTCAAGGAGATTTTGAACACTCAACCAACTCCCAGAGTTATGTATAAAGGTTTGATGACGTGTATGAATTGTTCGAACTGCAGCAACATGGTCAAGGGTAACATGATTCACCATCCTAGATCTGGCAAACCCATTCATCTCAAGTTTAATGCTACTTGTAGCAGTCATCATCTAGTATACTACATCAAGTGTCCGTGTGGTCTTTACTACATTGGCAAAACTGAGAGACCTTTAAGGGTTAGGATGAATGAACATAAGAGTCGGATCAGAACCCAAACCACGAGTTCCCCTATTGCTGAACACTGGCGTAACCTCAAACATAACATTGCACAACTGAGATGTGGGGTACTTGAAGTCATCGATGTACGCCCAGACAGGGACTGTAACAAATACTTGTCTCAACGAGAGACACACTGGATTTGGTTCATGCAGACTCTGACCCCCTTGGGTCTCAATGATAAATTTGAACTTGCTTGTTTTCTCTAAACATACCATCCTATATGCATTTTTCATCTTCTGCATTTTTCAGCATATGTATTTTTCATCTTTTGCATTGTTTTCATTTCTCTTGGTCGCATATTGTAGATTTCTCCATTGTGTGTAACATTCGATATGATATTGTCATTGAATACATACACTGTTTCTGATAGAGAACTACGTTTATTTCACTGCAATGTTGTTGTTTCATAGGACCGTTTGGTCACCTTTTGGTATCTTTAGTTTACTTTTCACACCACTTGCAAATGGCGGACTACGGGCACACACACTTGAGTCCTTCCACTCTTTCATCTCTCTTCATTTGGGACTTCCTGTTTACTTAAACATATCATCGGGCGCCTCTCTAGCGCTGACACTTGTTTCCTGCATGGCACCGTGTTCACACGCTTCGCGTTCACACTGTTGTTAACGGTAAGAGACACGCTAGCATGGCTTGCTTTTTCATTTCACTTCACCGGATCTCCGGTTTTGTTTAAATCACGTGTCTGCATTGTTTGCAGTTACCGGCAAGGATGTTCGTCTATCTACCCACCGCGTAAGCTCCATTGAGCATGTTCTTGGTTTACTGTTCACATTCTGACTCACTTGCATGTTTTTTTGAGTCAGAGGCACATCCACGGGAATAGTATCAGGGTACTCTTGTTTACTAATGTTCCTTTGTGTAATGGTTTGCACTCATGATAGTCACCTCTTCCGTGATTTATTTACACTTCGCACAGGTTGGATTGGCACTTGTATGCATGTGTGTAGGTCTTTTCTTTTATTGTTTGGTATTGTTTCATTTGGTTTTCCCTTTAATCAAGCAGCTCACTTTGGGTGCTATTCAGTCCATGGCTTTCTTTACCTCCTCATTTGAGCGAATATGTTGCCTATTGCTTTGTTTCCCATTCAGGTCTAAAACATGATTTATGTCGTTTTTCTAGATCCCCTGATGAAGGGCTTGGTTTATAAGCCCGAAATGCATTGGGACTTGTGATTTCATGGAATTTAAAGTGTGATACTTCATGTCCTGGATCTTGTGAATTTCAACAGTGTCCTTGGATATACACTATTCTCATTATGATTTGAATACAAAGTTAACTATGAACTACAATTAATGCCTCATTTGGTCATTTTCTTCAACCGTTTCATCATGAATATGTTTTGTGTGTAAAGACATTGAACTGAATAAGATTTCATCAAGCTTTTGGATTTACACTCTTTCGAGTGATAACGCTGTGCACAAGGCTACTTTGACATATGTCTAGTATTCCCTTGCATTTAACGAGAAAGGGTTTGGCAGGACCCTTTTCCTTGTGGCACGCATTGGCTTAAACTGACTACAAGATTTTCAGTGGTTTCATTTTTGTACACTTTAGGAACTCGAGTGCATATAGGTTGCTCTTCATTTTACATATCCTATTAAAAACATCATCAGACTAAACAACATAAACAAACTTTATATTAAAAAACGTTTTCTGCTCATCACTGTACATATTCTGCTCTTGAAGCTCATTCTTTCAACAAGTCTCTCCATCTCGAAAAACTCCATCCTCTAATCGTGCTGTTCGCGGCGGTAGGGTGTTCCGTGCTAAGGAATGCGTCTGTCAGTCCAGGGAACGCCCTTAGACCAACCAGAACCGTCGCCCTAATGTCTTCGGCTTGCACTCCAAAGACTCTGCACCGCAACCTTACAGCTGAACCCGGATGGCGGTTCGAAAAACAAAAAATCGATCAAAACAGTTTCTCAGAGGAAAGCTTAACCTTAAAAATAGCAAAGAAATAATTTATTCTTTTATTAGTCCCACGACTCTTGGTCGCAAATTATAACGGTCTTTGCCAGGCAATGTCTGTTCTCGAAACAAAAGCTCAGGTTCAGAAGTGTCCAAACGATTCAACGGAGGCATAGCTTCAGATCGCCGCTTTCTTGTTCAGTGTTCATTCCAATCAGACGTGCATCGCTAAAAGGCAGGAAACGAGGCACGGTTTCAGTCTCAGAGTCTGGAATACCCTCCTGGACCCACCGGTCGTAAGGCAGAGGCAAAGGGGCCCTCTTACAATGTATGCCGTGGATCCAGTTCTTTTTACCGCGCATTTGCACTGCTAAACGCGAGGACAAAAGTACCAAGTAGGGTCCAGTCCAGCGGAGCTGATCGTTTTTGGTCCGCTGGAAGTTTTTCACGAAGATCCACGAGCCAGGTTCGATAGCATGTCCTGGATCTTCAGATGCTTGTGGCAGTGTATCATGAACCTGTTGGTGCAAAACATGCAATTTAGCCGTCAATTCATAAAGGTAATCAAGCAATACAGGATGCGCTATCTCACTGAATTTGGTCGGCTGCGGCACTCCCCATATATTCGCCGGGCGACGAAAAACCACTTCATACGGACTAAGTCCCATTCGTGAATGTACAGTTATCCTCATTGACAAAAGTGCTAACGGCAAAGCATCAGGCCATTGAAGACCAGAGCTCGCCTGAATCTTGGCTAGTTTTAGCTTAAGGGTGCCATTATAGCATTCTACCAGACCAGCTGATTGGGGATGATGTGCAGCGTGAAATTTCTGCCGTATTCCTAAACCATCCCACACTCTCTTCATCACTTGACCCACAAATTCACTCCCATTGTCACTCCAGACCATTCTCGGCAAACCATACCTAGGGAAGACTTCCTTGACAAGGGCTTTAGCTGTGGACAAGGCATTGTTATCTTTCAGGGGATATGCTTCTACCCATCTCGAAAAGGCACAAACAACCACGAGCACATACTTTAAGTTGTTGCACCTCTCCATGTGGATGAAATCTAGCTGCAAAACCTCGAACGGATACGTCGGAGGCGCAAAATGACCAGCTGGAGTAGGAGTTCCCTTACCAGGATTGTACATCAAACAAACCATACAGTTCTTAACCAAATTCTCTGCACACTTAGGAATTCCTGCAGTTTGCCATACTGGAGCTAACAACTTGCAAATCCCTTTCACACTGATATGAGCCATCGTAACCACTGGAAGCACATACGCGTCAGGTAACAACCATCGCTGATGCTCTGACAACTCAATCCAACAACTATTTGAATCCAATTTACCCTTACCTTCTCTCCATTCATTCAACTCTTTCTCTGTAGCTTCAGCTTGAATGGACTTCACGCTCTCAATCGTATCTTCACACATACTTCTATCCGGAACCCATCTCGCCGGACTCGCAACATACATTCGACTCATTACATCTCTTGCAGTTTCTTTCGCGACTTCGTCTGCAAACACATTACCACGACCAACATCATCAGTAATTTTCTTATGCGCACTGCATTTCACGATCGCAACTTGCAACGGCAAAGTAAGTGACTCAAGAAGCTCATTCACCAACTGACCATGCTGAATCTTAGTTCCATGTGAAGTCAGGATCCTACGTTCTTTCCACAAACGTCCAAAACTATGAGCCACACCAAACACATACTGGCTATCAGTGTAAACAGCCACTCGTTTCCCTCTTGTCAATGCAATCAACTCTGCTGCTTCCGCTGAATTATGTGGGATACGTGCAGCTTCAACAATCGTATGCAAAGTCGTAACAGCATATGCTGGAGTCGTATCACCATTCGGAAGCTTAAAGCACGAACCATCAACCCATAAGGTACCATCAAACTCTGCAAGAGGAGTGTCCCTAAGGTCTATTCTCCCTTTCGTTTCTTCCTGTGTCCTAAGGAAGCAATCATGCTGTTCAACAACATCTGTCTCAACTGAAATCGGCAACAACGTAGCTGGATTCAACGTGTTGCATCTTTTTATGTGCACATGACTCGCTAAGAGTGTCAATTCGTAACCCGACAACCGAGCACTAGTTAAGTGCTGTGTCTTGGTCCTGTTCAACAAGGTATCCACTGCATGTGGAACCATCACAATCAATATATTATCCATCACCAAACCAGCAGACTGTCGAATAGAGACAGCCGCTGCTGCTGTAGCTCTCAAACAACTCATCAACGCTCTAGCTACCGGATCCAAAGTCGACAAAAATTACGCACATGGACGTTGCTTATCGCCGAACTGCTGTCAAAACTGACAATGCACATCTCTCTCTCTCGTGGACATAGAGTGTAAAAGGCTTACTGTAATCAGGAGTACCCAACACAGGAGCCTAACGCATCGCGCAATTCTGAAAAGCTCTTCTGACATTCGTCAGGCCAAGGAATAGGATTTTGAGTATCCTTAACAGTAAGAGCAATCAAAGGTTTCGCAAGCAAAGAAAAATTAGGGAATCCACTGTCTACAGTACGATGTAATACCCAGAAAAGCACGCACTTCTCTCTGTATCGTTGGCACACTCATTTTCGCAATCGCTTGAATTTTTTCTGGGGTCAATTTTCTTCCCTCCTTCGATAAGAGGTGACCTAAGTAGGTTACGTCTTGTCGACAATACTGCAACTTCGAAAGAGACACCTTATGATGGAAATCAGACAAATGACGCAACAACGACAAAGTAGCCTCTTTACAAATCTCTTCATTATCACCAGCAACTAACAAATCGTCGACATACTGAATAAGGGCAGCACCATTAGGTAAAACAATCGAATCAAGCTGAGTTTTCAAAGCCTGACTATAGATCGATGGACTCTCACAATAGCCTTGAGGAGCGCGCTTAAACCGGAAACTTCTGCCTCCTAAAGAGAAGCCAAAAATATCCCTACTCTCCTCGGCAATCGGGATGCTGAAGAAAGTATTCTTCAAGTCAATCACCGAAAACCAGGTAGCAGAAGCTGGGATCAAAGTCAATAAAGCAGTGATATCTGGCACAACAGGAAATTGCGGAACAACAATCTTATTCACCTTGCGGAGATCGATCACAAACCTATATACAGGAGGTTGCGAAGAATCAGTTCTTTTCAGAACAGGCAAAACCGGACTATTGCACACATTACCTCTTGTTTCCTCAATCACACCTTTCTCAATCAGATCATAAATGATCGCCAGAAGTGCTCTTTCACAATCACTAGAAATCCGATATTGGGGAATACGTGGCAATCTAGCATCCACTTCCAGCGTCACAACATACGGCGGGATCTCCAAAAGACCCACATCATTAGGACCAGTAGCCCAAAGAGAATCAGGGAGAGAAGACAATTCAGCTGGAAGACGATCTTTAGACAAATACATAGGAGAGATTACTCTCTTACCCAATGTAAGCTGTACTCCTGAAGGAGAACAATGTAGCGTCGCATACAATCTTTTCAATAAGTCTAATCCCAACAAGTTCTCGCCACAACCTGTCATCAGAATAAGGGGTGCTTCGATTTCACAAGGTCCAACAGAAATAGACAAAGGAGTAGAAATCGGATTAGTAACCGGGGCGCCAGAAAAACCTACTGAAACATTCATTAAGCCAGACAAAGGTGCGCCAGGGAGTTTAGAGTGCATAATAGAACTCTTCGCAACACCAGTATCCAACAGAAAAGGTTCTGACACACCTGATGCAATCACTTTAACATAAGGTCCACTCCGATCTACTGGAACTGAAACAACTCCCTCTCTTTGTCTATGGCTGTCCTAGTTGAAGTTCAAGTTCAAGTTCCAACATTTGTATAGCGCACTACTCACCCAGAGGGTCTCAAGGCGCTTGAGGGAGGGAGGTGTTTTACTTATCGAATATCCAAGTTTTTAGTTGCTTTCTGAAGGAGAGGTGGTTCTGTGGAAGGCGGATGTGGGTGGGGAGAGAGTTCCAGGTCTTGGCCGCTAAGTAGGAGAAGGATCTTCCCCCCATGGTGGATCTGTGGATGCACGGAATTGCAGCAAGGGCTTGATTGGACGATCATAGTTGTCGGGAGGGGGTGTAGAAGGATAGACACGTGTTGAGGCATTCGGGTCCTAG
Source organism: Lissotriton vulgaris (assembly GCF_964263255.1). Taxonomy (NCBI): domain Eukaryota; kingdom Metazoa; phylum Chordata; class Amphibia; order Caudata; family Salamandridae; genus Lissotriton; species Lissotriton vulgaris. Next base: position 84,514,595 of record NC_141699.1, read on the forward strand.
GTCGTAGAGTGCTTTGTGTGCGTGGGTGAGGAGACGGAACGTTATTCTCTTGTTGACAGGGAGCCAATGGAGGTCTTTCAGGTGGCTGGAAATATGAGCTTGCCGATGGATGTCCAATATGAGTCTGGCTGAGGCGTTTTGGATGTGTTGGAGTTTTTTCTGTAGTTTGGCTGTGGTTCTGGCGTAGAGGGTGTTTCCGTAGTCCAGTCGGCTTGTGACCAGTGCGTGGGTGACCGTCTTTCTTGTTTCGGTGGGGATCCAACGAAAGATTTTTTTGAGCATTCGTAGGATGTTGAAGCAGGATGATGAGACGGCGTTGACTTGTCTGGTCATCGAGAGGGAGGAGTCTAGGATGAAGCCCAGGTTATGTGCGTGGTCCATAGGTATAAGTGCGGTTCCGAGGGCCGGTGGCCACCATAAGTCGTCCCAGGCAGAGGGGGATGGCCCTAAGATGAGGACTTCTGTTTTGTCCGAGTTTAGTTTTAAACGGCTGTTCTTCACCCACTCGGCTACTTCTTTCATTCCTTTGTGTAAGTTGGTTTTGGTGGTGTTTGGGTCTTTGGTGAGGGAGAGGATCAGCTGGGTGTCGTCTGCGTAGGAGGTGATGTTGAGGTTGTGTTGGCGTGCAATGGAAGCGAGGGGACTCATGTAAACGTTGAAGAGGGTAGGACTGAGTGGTGATCCTTGTGGTACACCGCAGATGACTTCGGTGGCCTCTGATTTGAAAGGGGGGAGGCGGACTCTCTGGGTTCTTCCGGTGAGGAACGAGATGATCCAGTCCAATGCTTTTCCTTGTATTCCGATGTTGCTGAGGCGTTGTATGAGGGTTCTATGACAGACTGTGTCGAAGGCTAAGGAGAGGTCAAGTAAGATGAGAGCAACTGTTTCTCCGTTGTCCAGTAGTGTTCGGATGTCATCTGTTGCTGCGATGAGGGCGTTTTCGGTGCTGTTTTTGGCTCGGAAGCCGGACTGTGAGGGGTCGAGGGATTTGTTTGATTCGAGGAAGGCGGCGAGCTGACTGTTGACGGCTTTCTCGATGACTTTGGCAGGGAATGGGAGGAGCGAGATGGGGCGGTAGTTCTTAAGTTCAGTTGGGTCTGCCGTGGGTTTCTTCAGAAGGGTGCTGAGCTCGGCATGTTTCCAGTTTTCCGAGAAGGTAGCGGAGTTGAGGGAACAGTTAATGACATCGCGGAGATGGGGTGCAATGATGGAGTCTGCTTTGTTGAACATGTGGTGGGGACATGGGTCGGTTGGCGATCCTGAGTGGATGGAGTTCATCAGGCGGATGGTGTCTTCGGTGGTGATTGGGTTCCAGGCGTAAAGGTTGTTAGAGTGCGGTTTTGGTTCGGAGGTGGGTGGAGTGGACTGGTCTTTGGACTGGATTTCAAAGCTGTTATGTATTTCGGCAATTTTGTTGAAGAAGAATGAGGATAGAGAGTCGCAGAGGACTTGGGAGGGGGTGATGTTGTTAGTGCCGGTGGAGGGGTTAGTAAATTCTTTGACGATGTTGAATAGTTCCTTGCTGTTTTGGGCATTGTTGTCAAGTCGATCCTTGAAAGCTGATTTCTTGGTGGATCGGATCAGTTGGTGGTGTTTGCGGGTGGCGTTCTTGAAGGCGGCTAGGTTGTCAGTGGTTGGGTTTTTTCTCCAGGTTTTCTCGAGAGTACGACAGAACTTCTTGGATTTCTTAAGGCCATCATTGAACCAGGTGACTTTTTTGCTGCCTTGCTTGGTTAGATGGTTTTTCAAGGGTGCTAGTTCGTCGGCGCTGTGAGTGATCCATTGTGTGAGGTTGGTGGCTGCTTGGTTAGGGTCCGATGAATTGGCAGGGGGGTTTTGGTGAAGCAATGTGAAGAGCTGCTCGGTGGTGATTTTGTTCCAATTTCTTCGGGGAATAGGTTGTGGGGGGTTGTGGGTCGTGGACTTTTTGTAGTTGAAGTGAACGCAGCTGTGGTCCGTCCAATGGAGAGTTGTGGTGTGATCGAAGGAGATGTGCTTGCTGGAGGTGAAGATAGGGTCAAGCGTGTGTCCGGCAGAGTGGGTGGGGGTGTTAACGAGCTGTTTCAGTCCGAGATTGGCCAGGTTGTCCAGAAGGGTGGTGGTGTTGTTGTCGTTGTTCTTTTCCAGGTGGAAGTTGAGGTCTCCCAGTAGAATGTAGTTCTCGGATGGGAGGGCATGTGGGCTGATGAAGTCAGCGATGTCTTCGCTGAATTGTGTGCGGGTCCTGGGGGTCTGTAGATGAGGGTGCCTCTGAGTTTGGTTTTGGGGTCGGTGTGAATCTGGAAGTGAAGGTGTTCGGTGGTAGCGAGTTTATCGTCTGAACTGGTCGTGATGCGGATTGTGTTGTTATGGACAATGGCGATGCCTCCTCCTGTTTGGTTGGTGCGATCTTTTCGGATGATCTTGTAGGTGTCCGGGATGGCTATGACGATGTCGGGGGCTGATGAGGCGTTCATCCATGTTTCTGTAAGGAAGGCGACGTCCGGCGATGTAGTGTCGAGTAGGTTCCAGAGTTCAATGGAGTGTCTGTGGACTGAGCGGGTGTTGAGCAGGAAGCACTTTAGTTGGTTAGTGTTGGAGCTCTGTTTGGAGTTAGTGGATTTGGTATGGGTCCTGATGCTGTCGAACTTGCAGGAGCGGCAGGTGAAGGGTCCATGGTTGTGTCCTGGGGCGGCTAGATTGCAGTTTGGGAGTCTGCCGGGATTAAGTGCTGAGAGGGTTGCGGCGTCGTACGTTATGCGGGTGGAGTGGGATTTGCGAGGGCCAGGGGGTCTGGCGCTGGGCACGGTCCAGGCGTAGACGGGCTTACCTTTGGCGCACCGTCGGCACACATGGGGCGCGACCACTGCGCGTGAACGCTGCACGCTGAGGCAACTGTCATATGCGGATAGTGGAGGGGGAGGGGCGAGGGAGGATCAGCTGGGAGGCGGGAGCGGGGTGGAGATCCGGGCAGGGAGGCACAACGACAACAACAAAAACAAAATGGCAGCAAGCCAAAAGCAAAACAGGATTGGGGCACAAACAGAAATAACGCGATGCAAATGGCAGTGGCACCGGCACACGCAGGCACGGATGAAAACAGCAGGCAGCACAGCACAATTGGAAATAACGTAGAAGCGCACTTTGGCAATCTAGCGCTACAATATGTTTAAGATTAGCAATTAATAATCAACAATCAGGCAATCTAGCGCTACAATATAAATTGAATTAAACTGTTTGGCAAAAGCAGTTGTGGGAGCAAGGCGAGGTAGCGGATAGCAGTCTGGCGGTATAGCGCTACGATACCAGGCGGCAGGGAGCAGCGTGAGGAGCGACCGCTTTTGAGGGGATCAGGACTGTCACAGCGCTGCTATGGGAGAGCAGAGCTTACAGTATCAGTGGAAGGGAGGATCAGCTGGGAGGCGGGAGCGGGGTGGAGATCCGGGCAGGGAGGCACAACAACAACAACAAAAACAAAATGGCAGCAAGCCAAAAGCGAAACAGGATTGGGGCACAAACAGAAATAACGCAATGCAAATGCCAGTGGCACCGGCACAATCAGGCACAGATGAAAACAGCAGGCAGCACAGCACAATTGGAAATAACGTAAAAGCGCACTTTGGCAATCTAGCGCTACGATATGTTTAAGATAAGCAATTAATAATCAACAATCAGGCAATCTAGCGCTACGATATAAATTGAATTAAACTGTTTGGCAAAAGCAGTTGTGGGAGCAAGGCGAGGTAGCGGATAGCAGTCTGGCGGTATAGCGCTACGATACCAGGTGGCAGGGAGCAGCGTGAGGAGCGACCGCTTCTGAGGGGATCAGGACGGTCACGTATCCTAGCGGTCCTAGCAATCATTACCATCCATATTCTCACCGTCAACATAGTAATCGTCCGCATAGTACTGAGCCGTCCTACCAGACGCACCATTCTGCTGATCAAAGCTATTCATTGAATTCTGTGGAGGCTAGGGACGCGCATTCTGACCACGACCTGTACCTCTAGGAGCTTGCTGAACAGCTCGACCTCTCACACCAGAAGTACCATTCGTACGCTGTAACAGAACCGGACAACTACTCTTGAAATGACCCTCTTCTTTACAATACGCACACTGATTAGGGCCTACAGAAAAACGCGGCTGAGAAGACTCGAACCTTTGCGAGTTTCTCTGATATTGCTGAGGTTGTTGATAATCGCGTTGATTATTACGAGGCGGATACGCTTGCTGTAAAAGAACCTTCGTCTTTAGCTCTTTAGTCTTCTTGTCGGCTCTATCTTTCTCGTCATTATCTCTATTTTCGTAGTACTGGGCAGTAACCAATAACAGCCCAAGAACTCTCAGAATCCTTCAATTTGGTGCACAAATCTGGAAGCAAATTATGCACAAACTAGTCAACGAACAACCGTTGACCACCTTCCGTACTCATGTCCTGACCACTATGGTCGATAAACGTCTCTTCGAACCTAGTGAAAAAGTCAGACACACTTTCGTCTTTCTTCTGCTTACATGCAGACAATTTATCCCAGTTGACACGCAAAACAGGCATCAAAGTCTTCATGTAATTAATAATCCTACCAGGGAGCTCCGCAACTAAAAGCTCAGGTTTAGCACCACCAACTTGTCGGCCATCTGAAGCACCAATATTAGCCCATGTATCACCTAATTTCTGCGCATGATCCGTATGACGAATCAGTCCCCATAAAGGCTGTGGAACTACATTTCCAAACAACATGTCTATGTCGGCTAGATTCATAGTACATGAGTCTGCAGTCTGAGATAATTCCTTATAGTACCCTGCAGGATTTTTACGTGGATCAGGCAAAGTCTGCTTAAGGGCTAAAACTTCAGCTCGCTTCCATGGAACATGTACCCAAACACGCTGAAAATGATCCGGTGCAGCTACAATACCCAACCCAGCGTCAGCTTGAACTGCATCTTTCCATACCGGAGGAACCTCTCTCATTGGATATTGTCACACTTTTCTCCTAGCTGAAGGATCAGGCTCAAACAACAGTTGAGAAGTAGACTCACGACAACAACGTCGCAACTGCTCTTTCAACGTTGGCACCCACTATAGTTCCCTTCGCAAACTCGGACTGTACACGGAACAACTCAGGCGGAGTCTGTCCCAAATCACCATCTTCCTATTCTTCACGAAGGAAAGTACACATTGTACCAAAAACATATCTCTGCGTCGGTGCTTCCCATTGATGGAAAACATCCATAACACACTCAAAATTATACTTCAAAGGATAAGTAACCCATTTACGCGCTAAATGATCCAACACTGTCCGCTTATCGGGACCAGTCAATTGGCTACGCAATTGTTTACGCTCTGAAACAGGGGTCATACCCAATGACCCAAAGAGAGGAGAAAAGAGACCAGTAACAGTATCGGTCATTCTTTGTCGAACAGAAAGAGGAGATGACAAAAGAACAGGAGGAAAAACGGGATGAGCAGAAGTATGCATAGGAGTAGTAGCAGAAGGAGTAGACAATACAGGCATAGGAGTAGGAGACGAAACAGGTAGCAAAGTCGGCGGCCCTTGAGAAGGTTGCGCCAGAGGAGTAGGAGCCAACGGAAGAGGAGCTGGCTGTTGTGGAACAACAGGTGGCAAAGCAACCGGAGGTGCTGTAGCACTCTGCACATAAGGGGGTGGCAAACTCAATAGATGTGACATCAAAGGATCTTTTTCAAGGCCCTTCGCTGCATCCTGCTGATGAGATGGCAAAGCTGGATAGCACTTATCTATCGCCATCTTACATTGCCTGTGCAACTGTTCACTCTCTTGTTCTTCTTCGTTATCCCTAAACTGTAAAGCAGCTTGTACCATCGAAATACCTCTTTCTCTCTTATTTCTCTTCGCTAACTTAATTTCTTTCTGCTTGGCTTCCTTTCGCCAAAGGCGGAAAGAGTCAAACATCGCCGGCCGGGCTTTCTCCTTGAACAGTTTAATTTCTAGATTATCTAAAATCTCTGTGTCATAACTACCATATTGGGGCCATTTGAGGACACCGTCCTTCCTAGTATATCGAACCCATACTTCATTAAACGTGATAGGGCCCACGCCATGTTTCAAATAGAGCTCATAAGTCGGAGTTCCAATCGGAGGCACCGGACACGAGTCCTCCAATCGGGAATCCCTATTACAACCACAACAAAATATCTTTCCAAGTCTGCTAAGACCAGGCATCTTCGCTCACTAGTCTAGCTTCAAACTTCAAGGGAATATCGAAATACGATAGCCTCGCGAATACACAAGTCCCTCGGCTTTGGAGCTTGAAAGTCCCAAATCAAAGATCCCAAGGGGATACCCAAAACAAAACTAAGGACTGAGAGACGCTCCACTCATACTTAACTGAAATATCGATGACGTCGCCAGAAGACCCGTCTATTGTCTCGCTTTACAAATCGTCAAAAGGCTTCCAAGACAGGGCGACAGTCAGGGCAGCAGTCTTTCGTAGCCGTCGGAAAGCGGGGAACCTCGCAGCAAAGACTTTCGAACCACGACAACATACAGGGGTCGATGAAGTGGTAGGCCTTCTTCCAGAATTTTCACACGAAGCTCCTCACGATCGTCAGGCTTGGACCGGTACCGCTGAAGTCGCCCTATGTTGGGCACCAACTGAAGAACCGGGTTTTAAAACCCAGCGGCGCCAGGGGAAATGCCCGAAGTCTTCGAGTTCACCTGTCTTGGCATACAGAGACACGGGACACTTCTCGGTGACGTCAAAGATCAAATTTATTGTCTGCAACCAAGAACAGAGGTCTACGAAGCACAACACGGGTGGTTCGCTAGAGACTGCACAATTTCATAGAGCGAGACATCGTCTTTTATGCCACAAATCACATTCCTGGCTAGCATCAATTATTTACAAACTGTCCAATCACACAGTGACATTTCAAAGGTATCGCATAACGACAAACCCACTTTCAGTTGTCCAGCCCACCAGAAATGACAAGGCAAAAACCAACATTCTTGCTCGGATAGGCCAGAACCCATAATAAAAAGACCTCAACCCCAAACCATAAATAGGCCATAAAGGAAGGAACAGAAACAGATGAGAAGTAAGATAGAGGGGTGTGTGCATGTACCATAAACTCAGCAATGTCCTGCTCTTTGATCTCTATCTGACCAGCTGCCTAACAAGGAACTGGCTCAACAAGGTTAGCTTTGGGCAAGGAAGTCAGCTCGTTCAGGTCACACAAAAGTCAGCTAAAGGTGTACGTGTCCCAAAGACTCGCTCGGCCGTAGTCATCGGCCTATGTGAGGGCAACCACAAAATGGCTGCCGTACACAAAATGGAACCCGAAGGTTTGAACGAAATCCCTGAATACACAGTGTATCCATCAATCGATCATGACGAAAACACTCGTACATGCCGCACTCGTCATTTGCGGTCCGCTGATACCAAAATCGTCTCGATACGACGACCTTTATTGAACAGGTTCAGAATCACGGAACCTCAACACAGCAAAGAAAATTCAGTAACACCTCAAATTAGACCACATAAGTAAACCTGTGAACAATTTGACAATTAAACTGTAAATATCAAGTACACATGTAAAGAATCAGAGGAACAAAGAAAATTCTCCAGGAAAATGCGATCTGCGTGAACTGAACTACACAACAAAGAAGTTCAGTCACGCCTCAAGTTAGACCACGTATGAAAACCTGCTCACAATATAATAAAGGCACTGTAAGTAAAAATCATGTACAGAACCGAGGAAATAGAAGAAATGCTCCACATCAAAGTATAGATAGAAAATGTAGAAAACCTGCATGCCAAGCAAAATACATTAACAAATGCTTCAGAATAAAATGGCAGTACTACAGTAAAATATGAAGTGCATAAACACATTGTATAATTGTAATAGTGTTAAAAAGCATAAGAAAACATATTACATATAGGAGCTAAAAATGAAAGTGAAACAGGTTGCAAACTTGAACTAGCATAACATGAAGAGAATCTCTGTAATTGAGGAAACGAAGAAAACAGCAAAGCGTCTCTAGTTTGAGGGCAAGAGGAATGTAGACAATGTGATAATAATAATGCCCCCTGAGATAACTCCAAAGACCAAACTGATGGTCGTAGGTTTTTTGAAGAAGGTGTGCACGTCACCGCGCAGGAGATACTCACAAATTTAGAATAATGATGTTCTCTTCTTATGCTGCCGAAGATGGTCTGAAGAGTGACTTTTTGTAAATGTAATACAATTTAGGCTTGTAGGAGTAGAAGTAGTGAACTCCACAGTCTGTCTGCTGCAACAGAAAACACTCATACCAATTGGAGTTAGAAGGTTGAAAATATGTGCCCACACATGCTGAAGTTAAAGTAATTAAAAGGAGGTGTGCGCGTCACCGCAGAACAATGTCTTACATTCACCCCAGTACAAAGATTTTTTTTGCAATTTTCACCCCGAGTGGGCTGGGTATGCTAAGACGTGAGTCCCAGGCTCTCCACATCACTGGAGTCAAGCTATCCAGGTTGAAGAAGGCTGATAGCCAGAAACCGGTCCTTGGATGCTTGATTCCCGTCTAGGAAAGACATGGCTTGGTAGTTCGGGCTGGACTGTTCCAATGAGGCACAGGGTCAAGGCTGATTTGCATATAGCCATTGTCTGACCTAGGGTGGTGTGGAGTGCAAAAAAACGATGGATTTAGGTCCAGATCTTTGTACTGGGGTGAATGTAAGACATTGTTCTGCATTCTGTCTATCAAATGTGTTTTTTGCAATTTTCACCCCGAGTGGGCTGGGAATGCTCAGACGTGAGTCCCAGGCTCTCCACATCACTGGAGTCAAGCTATCCAGGCTGAAGAAGGCTGGTAGCCAGAAGCCGGTCCTTGGATGCTTGATTCCGATCTAGGAAAGACATGGCTTGGTAGTTCGGGCTGGACTGTTCCCATGAGGCACAGGGTCAAGGCTGATTTGCATATAGCCATTGTCTGACCTAGGGTGGTGTGGAGTGCAAAAAAACGATGGATTTAGGCCCAGATCTTTGTACTGGGGTGAATGTAAGACATTGTTCTGCATTCTGTCCATCAACTGGGTTTTTTGCAATTTTAACCCCGAGTGGGCTGGGAATGCTCAGACATGAGTCCCAGGCTCTCCACATCACTGGAGTCAAGCTATCCAGGCTGAAGAAAGCTGATAGCCAGAAAGCGGTCCTTGGATGCTTGATTCCGGTCTAAGAAAGACATGGCTTGGCAGTTCGGGCTGGGCTGTTCCCATGAGGCACAGGGTCAAGGATGATTTGCATATAGCCATTGTCTGACCTAGGGTGGTGTGGAGTGCAAAAAAACGATGGATTTAGGCCTAGATCTTTGTACTGGGCTGAATGTAAGACATTGTTCTGCATTCTGTCCATCAACTGTGTTTTTTGCAATTTTCACCCCGAGTGGGCTGGGAATGCTCAGACATGAGTCCCAGGCTCTCCACATCACTGGAGTCAAGCTATCCAGGCTGAAGAAAGCTGATAGCCAGAAAGCGGTCCTTGGATGCTTGATTCCGGTCTAAGAAAGACATGGCTTGGCAGTTCGGGTTGGACTGTTCCCATGAGGCACAGGGTCAAGGCTGATTTGCACATAGCCATTGTCTGACCTAGGGTGGTGTGGAGTGCAAAAAAACGATGGATTTATGCCCAGATCTTTGTACTGGGCTGAATGTAAGACATTGTTCTGCATTCTGTCCATCAACTGTGTTTTTTGCAGGTTACTTGAAGAAGAGCGCGCTGATCACATTCAAAGCACGTAGTTGGCAAACCGTGTATTAAACTGGAAACTGCACATAACTACTGCGCACATGCCAAATACAAGATGGCGTCACATAGCGGACGCAATGCAGGGTGGCTGCATGCACGTCTTGGCAGTACATCATGGAAGCAGCAGGGCGCTGCGCGATGAGAGGACAGAGCTCGCGATGCCACCAACCGACTTTGTAAGTAGAAACGGTTTATTCAAATTTTATGGCGCAGCAAAGAAATGTAAAGGCAAAGTTTACAGTAACACAGCACATCAAAATGCGTCCTCGGCGATGTTGCACAAAAAACAACATGAAAGTGAGTCAAAGATGCTCAAGGCTGGTTTAAAAGCAGAAGCAAGTTTCATGCGCAAGATGTAAAAACAATTAAGGTTTTAAGTCCCAGTTTTAAGTCCCAATCAAATGACATTGAGAGGTAAATTGCGGACAACAGCTCCTCCACAAAGAAAACATGGCATAAGTAGAGAGCAATCCATGTTAAACGGTCTGCCAATCAGTTTGAAATCACTGTTAGTCATGGAATGGGCTGCTGAATTGCTGTAAAAACGCACCCGTATTTGCTGCATATACTGTTACGGATTTGATTCCTGACCAGTAGTGGTTATAATTAGAAGCAGTAAGGATACGCCTTGTTAAAGGTAGCAGGGACTATGTGTCCGCTGAAAGCATACAACCTGACATAGGCAGTAAAAACACAAGTCCAGTAAATGGCAGTATATATTAAAGGTAGTAGGAGTCAGGTAGGAGGAAACAGCAGTAGGTTGTAGAAATCAGGAAACCTATACTCTGTCAATGGCATCAGGAATCAGATAGAAAGAAGCAGGTAGCAGGAAGCATATATCCTGTTTGAAGCAGGCAGTAGGACTTAGGCAGGAAGAAGCAGGTAACAGGAAGGCTATATCCTGTTTGAAGCAGGCAGTAGGACTTATGCAGGAAGAAGCAGGTAACAGGAAGCATATATCCTGTTTGAAGCAGGCAGTAGGATTTAGGCAGGAAGAAGCAGGTAACAGGAAGCATATATCCTGTTTGAAGCAGGCAGTAGGATTTAGGCAGGAAGAAGCAGGTAACAGGAAGCATATATCCTGTTTGAAGCAGGCAGTAGGACTTAGGCAGGAAGAAGCAGGTAACAGGAAGCATATATCCTGTTTGAAGCAGGCAGTAAGATTTAGGCAGGAAGAAGCAGGTAACAGGAAGCATATATCCTGTTTGAAGCAGGCAGTAGGATTTAGGCAGGAAGAAGCAGGTAACAGGAAGCATATATCCCGTTTGAAGCAGGCAGTAGGACTTAGGCAGGAAGAAGCAGGTAACAGGAAGCATATATCCTGTTTGAAGCAGGCAGTAGGATTTAGGCAGGAAGAAGCAGGTAACAGGAAATCTACGCCTTGTCCATGGGCTGTCCGGTGAAACTGGTGGGGCGGGAGGGCGTAAAATCCTTAAGTAGGTTCGTTTTGAGTAAAATCATGAATAAAAGTACCTTTAAGAAGCTTGAAGAAGGTCCTCACGTGTTGTTTTGATTCCACCTCATCGCCAAATTTATGTTACATCCTAGTAAGGAATTCCAGAAGACTTGGGTAGGTTACAGATGAGAAGTTTATTCTTCTTAGATGGTTAGATAGGTTTTCTAGTATATATGTAATCAAAGCCCCACCAGGAGCATCCTCTCTGCTGCTCAGCCCAGGATCCAACTGACAGTAAAAAAAAAAAAAAAAATTGATACTTGTATAGCGCACTACTCACCCGCAAGGGTCTCAAGGCGCTTGTACGAATACCGCTGTGGGACCCATCCTGGCTTTCCCTGTGAGGCGTCCACTCCTGGGCACCCCAAAGGTGGAGGCCAGGCATCCTTAGCATTGTGGGGGCCGTTGTGGAGATTAAGAAAGCTATTGCCCAGAGTTGCAGAGTGGGACTGCATGATTGGAATAGGCACCGAGGCGAGAATTATCAGGTCCGTGGAATTTTGAGCCCAAGACCCGCCGAGGCGGGGAATTGAACCCTGGTCCCGGGCTAGACCTCTGCATCAGGGTCTGCCGCTCTAATCATTGAGCCACACTTCTCCACAGTCCACTCACAGCATACCAAACATTCCAAGGACATCACATTCACACTAACATTCCACTCACACTGGCTGAACAGCAGAGGCAGAGAAACAGGGAAGATGTAAGGTAGAAACCTTAGATATAACAATGTGGTTACTCTCTAGTCTGTGTAAATTTTATAATCTCTAGTGTGCCCTCCTCCACCCTACCTTCGTGGCTCCTCAAGAGTGCGTCCAGCCTGCTGCTCGATTGCTAGTTCCGTCTCGACATTCTTACCATTCAATCATGCGCCCATCTAACCCCACCCGGAAAACTAATCTTGTGCGGTACGGACCAAACTCCTGGTACATTAATTACCCTAACAAAATGAACACTAATGCAAAAAAGAACTTCAAGCACAGCACTCTTAAACAACACCCGGAAACACTCATTGTAGATAACTATCACTCAGCGACCAACGGCAGCACGAAAACAAACTTCATTTTCTACACTAATCGCCCGGCTCAATGGAAAAACACATTGGGCCTCATTTATGAGGCTGTGCGTCACTTTTACGCCGCCGGTGCGTCACTTTCTGTGACGCACCAGTGGCGTAAAAAATGTGCCTTGTTGCGCCATACTTACAAAGTGACGCATCTAGGTAGATGCGTCACTTTGTAAACCCCTGCGCCACATTATACCTGCGCCAGGTATAATCTATGCAAGGGGGGGCGTATTGACGCAAGGAAGGGTCATAGAAGTGATGCAGTGAAATCTATGAGATTTCACTGCGTCACTTTTAGGACGCCGTTGCGTCAAAATCTTGCGCCTGCCTCACAGCAGGCGTAAGACCTTACCCCATGTGAACGGGCGCATTGCTGGAGTAGCGTCACTTTTGTGGCACACTCCAGCAATGCGTCACTTTTGAGCTCACAGATACGTCAGAAATACTGACGTATCTGTAACTCCTTGCGACATGATGCATCATACATTAAATATGACGCATCAGGAATGTCGCAAGGAGTGCCCACTGAGAAGTGACGCATCGCTGCTTTCACGCAGCGATGCGTCATTTCTCATAAATGAGGCCCCTTCTCTCTTCACCTACAAGTCCCCAAGTCAGTAACAATTCCCTATGGTGAAAAAATCTCCACTACCATCTCCCCGGCCTTCAAAGGGGATCTCACCATTTCCATCTACAGAACTGGAACCATTCTCATTCAGGCCACTGACCCGCACCTCACCACTTTTGACCTCCACTTCCCCACACGTCTCTCCTCGCTAACTCAACTGAGCCATCAATCCCTTTCTCCCCTATCCCCCACTACATTCACTAATATTGTGGAACTGATCCAATCCCCCTGCCCTGAAGACCCTCTCCTCAACTTATGGACTTCCACCATCACACACCTCAATCACACTACCCCTATTCTTACTCTCCGTCGCCAAACACCCACCATTTTCACATCTACTGATCTCACCAGGAGCAACATACCCACAACCAACAATCCCCTCAAGGCCAATCTTAACAACTTGGTCTCTAACCTCTGCCCTCTTGTGTCTGAAATCACCACAGACACTCCCCTCTCCACCCCTGAGAATCTGAACCCTCCCCCACAACCTTCCCCAACTACCTACACAGACCCTGTTCCCACGACCCTTACTTCCCCCTGGTCTAACGTCATTTCCAATCCAGTGGTCTCTCTCTCCCCCTTCTACAACTAAACCATCCCCTTCCGCTGTCACCCCCCCTCATACACAACCAGCATTCAACTCTATCCTCTTGGACACGCCCCTGAACTTCGATGGGCTTTCTTTAGTTTCTCTTCCTCCGCACCTGGACATTAGTCCCTCTTCTCCTCCGCTGAACTCCTCGAATGGGAACATTACAAATCCAGCTCCCTGCGTCCAACCTCTCCGCTCTCCGAATCCCAAGGATCTCACAGACGCTCCCCTCTCTACCCCTGATAATCGGAACCCTCCCTCACAACCTTCCCCTACCATCTACACTGTCCCGGTTCCCCCGACCCTTACATCCCCCCGTCTAACGTAATTTCCAATCCAGTTGTCTCTCTCTTCTACCAATACATACTCCCCTTCCGCTGTCGCACTCCCACATTCACAACCTGCCTCCACCACCTATCTCTCCGACAATGCCCGGAACTCGGACGTCCGTCCCAGAATTTCTCTCCCTCCTCATTTTGACACCAGTCCCATTTCTCCTCCACGAACTCCTTGAATGGGAACATTACATTACATTACCGACTCCCCGCGTACAACCTCCCCCCTCACCTAATCCCAGGGACTCCATCCAACCCCTGACCCCCGCTCAATCTCCTTCCATAGACCCAAGTCATCCTCAACCCCTGCCTAATACCGTAAACTTTCTCAGCTCAATAGCACAGCAATTGAATAGAATGGGGCAGAAAATTATCTCCCTTGAAGCTGATTTCCTTTACTTACAACAAGACCTTCTTAACAGGGCCAAGCCACCGTGCTCCCGCCCCCCAGGTATTGTGCTCCTACTACACTCAATACATCCCACATGGCCCCACAGAGCACCCCTCGACCATCCAGCCCATCATAGAGCCTGACCCTCAGTCCCAACAGAGATAGCCAACCCTTTTCGGTACCAAAACCGGATGAGCTCTACGACTCTCACCTTGCTTTGTACCAGAAGTCAGCCCCTTTCCACATCCCTGTTATTATCGCCACTAACAGAATCGCGAATACTGTCCACTCGCCTAGACCCCTGCTCAATACACCTCCATCCACCTAACTCCCCCATCATCGAGGCTCCCCTCCCTCTCTCTTGCATTCTCCTAAACTGCAGATCAGCAGTACAACACGCTACTGACATTGCTGAAGCGGTTCTCACTGAAGAAATTGACATCGCTTTCCTCACAGAATCCGGGCTCAATGCCCACTCCACCCCCATTCTTGACATTCTCACCCCTCCAGGGTACAACATCATCAGACAAGACAGGGCGATCAAAACTGGGGGGTCTAGCCATCATTCATAGAGATGGAATACAGATTACCAAACTCAAACCTGCAGAATACCTATCGTTTGAATACCTAGGCGTCAAACTCACTACCAAGGGCACCCCACCCATCAAATTCCACACCATCTACCATCCTTCCCCGAAAAACTAACAGACCTAATAATACGATTCTCCTTGACAGACACCAAAGACGTGTTCTTGGGTGACCTCAATATCCACTGGAATGACCCAGAAGACTCCACTGTCCTGAACTTTTCCAACCTTCTGGAAATTTATAACCCCAAGCAACTCTGCAATAATACAGCTCACATCAAAGGAGCTACACTAGATGCGATCATAACCAACAACGATCTGATCTCCTTGAGAGAGATTTCTCCCATTGACTGGTCCGACCACCACCTCGTTCTGTTCAGGATTGACATACTTGCCTGCCTCCAACCTATCTGTGTTATCAGACCTAAACTCTTGACCAGAAACCTCAAAGAAATAACTTTATCCGAACTTGAAGCCAAGATTCATCCTCATCTTCAACTCCATCCCTCATCATGGACGGCTGATGACCTCACTTCACACTTTAAGTTAAGAATGACAGAGGTTTTAGACCAAATAGCTCCTCACAACCTCAAACAACTGAGGAGAACCAAATCTAAACCCTGGTTTAACGTGGAGCTGAATGATGAACGGCATCAACTCAGACAAACGGAAAGGTCTTGGAGACAAAACGCCTCGTCCTTGCACCTAACGCATCTTAGATCCACTCTGCGGTCATACAAAAACACATCTTCAATGAAAAGGCATCTTTATTCCGCAGCCAACTTGACCTGGTGAAAAACAGACCAAGAGATCTGAGGCTCCGTGAATTCTGAACCCGTTTCATAAAGGTCATGGTTTTGTTACAAATTTGATAGTAGCGAATACGAGTGATTTCGCTGTGTTAGACCGATGGATTCACTACGTATTTAGGGATTTCGTTCTGAACCCTCGGGTTCCATTTTGTGCATGGCAGCCATTTTGTGGTTGCCCTCACATAGGCCGATGACTACGGCCGAACGAGTCTTTAGTACACGTACACGTTAGCCCGAGTTTGTGCTGACTCCTAGATGACCCGAGTGAACTGACCTCGTTGCCTGCAGCTAACCTTGCTAAGCCAGTTCCTTGCCCGGTAGCTGATCAAGATTAAGGATCAGAGCACAGGAGATTGTAAAGTTTGGTATGCGCGTAAACACCCCTTATCCTATTTCTCATCTGTTTCTGTTCCTTCTTTTATGGCTTCTTTATGATATGGGTTGTGGTCCTTTATTATGGGTTTGTCCGGCCTGTTCGAGAAAGAATGTTGGGCTTTCCCGTGTAATTGATGGTGGGCTGGACAACTGAAAAGTGGGTTTGTTGTCATGCGATACCTCTTGTAATGATGCCTATGATTGGACAAATTGTAAATAGTGGGTGTTTGTCCAGAATGTGATTTTTTGGCATAAAAGACGATGTCTCGCTATACGAAAATTGAGCAGTCTCTGACAAATATACTCGTGTGGTACTTCGTAGACTTCTGTTCCTGGTTGCAGCCAATAAATTCGATCTTTGACGTCACCAAGAAGTATCCCGTGTCTCTGTATTCTAAGACAGGTGAACCCGAAGACTTTGGGCGTGCCCCTGGTACAGCTGGGCTCTAAAACCCGGTTCTTCAGTTGGCGCCCAACATGGGGCGACTTCAGTGGTACCGGTCCAAGCCTGAAGATCGTGAGGAGCTTTGTGAGGAAATTCTTGAAGAGGGCCCCCACTCCATCGACCCCGGCATGTCGAATGTGGACTGAAGGTTTTTGCTGCGAGGCTTCCCGCTTTCCTGGCGGCTACGAGGGACTGCTGCCCTGACTGTCGCCCTGTCTTGGACCCCCCTTGTGACGACTTGTAGAGCGAGACGATAGACGGGTCTTCTGGTGACGTGATTGATACTTCAGTTAAGTATAAGTGGGCCGCTCCCAGTCCTTAGTTTTGGTTTCCTTCGAATCTTTGATTTGGTACTTGCAAGCGCCAAAGCCGAGGGACTCGTATATTTGCGAGACTATCGTTTTTGGTAATCCCTTGAAGTTTGAAGCTAGATTAGTGAGCGAAGATGCCTGGTCTTAGCAAAATCAGAAAGATGTTTTGTTGTGGTTGTAATAGGGATTCCCGATTGGAGGACTCGTGTCCGATACCTCCGGTAAGAACTCCGACTTATGAGCTCTATTCTAAACATGGCGTGGGCCCCATTACGTATAATGAACTGTGGGTCCGCTACACTAGGAAAGATGGTGTCTTACGATGGCCCAAATATGGTAGCTATGACACCGAGATTTTAAATAATTTGGAAGCTGTACTATTTAGGAAGAAAGCCCGGCCGGCAATGTTTGACTCTTTCCGCCTTTGGCGTAAGGAAGCCAAACAGCGAGAAATTAAACAAGCAAAAAGAGATAAGAGAGAAAAGGGTATATCGATAATGCAAGCTGCTAGGCAGTTTAAAGATAATGAAGAAGATCAAGCGATTGAGAAGATGCATAGGCAACATAATATGGCCATCGATAAATGTTATCCGGCTTTACCACCTCTTCTACAAGGTGCAACGAAGGACCCCGAAAAGGATCCTTTGATGTCACATATGTTGAGATTGCCACCCCCTTATGTGCAGAGTGCTACGGCACCTCCTCAACCTCCAGCTGTTCAACCTCTTGTTGTTGCTCAGCCGCCAGCTCCTCTTCAGCTAGTTCCTCCTCCTACGGCGCAGCCTTCTCAAGGGCCGCCGACTTTGCTATCAGCTCCGCCTCAAACTCCTTTGTCTTTTTCTCCTATACTTGCAACTCCTGCTACTGCTTCTCCGTTTACTTCATCTCATGGTTCGTGTCCCGGGTGAGTCATTGGACTTTTGGCTGAGGGTGGGACTGCTTAAAGATCCCCCGCTGCTCCTAAACGGACGGCAGCGACGAGGCACACTAAATGGCGCCTGACCTTAACATGGCACCATAGAGACTTGAATTGCTCCTGGCATCGGCCTCCACACTTAACTGACAAAGCGATATACGGGCACCCCTGCATGGACTCCGAGGTGCCCTGTTCGCCGACGGCCCTGCGGAGCAGCCTGGGGCGCAGCACCAGCGCAGAAGGGTTCCCGGTGCCCTCCCTGTATTCGGCGGTACCATACTCCAACGCACCGAACACGTTACCCCTCACACCTCGCAGGGGGCACACCACGGGAACTGTCACACGAAAGCCCCCCCGCGACGGACGAACCCAGTGCACAGTCCAAGATGGCGATGCGCCTCCTGGGCTCCCACCTTCTCTCCTGGACTTCTCGACTTGCGTGCTATCCTGAATGACACTTTGCTGCTGTTTTCGGTCAGTTTTCGCTGGACTCTAGCCTTTCCCTTCACACCTTGCATCCCACCCACCCCTCATCTATGCTGTGACTGCATCTTTGACCTATTGCAATAATGCTAAGCTTTGGTATTCGCTGAAGTCCTTACACCATATACCACCCCTATGCGTCTCTTAGAGTTTAACCAGTCATTTCCCTTCCTATGTGTATGTAGTTGATTCTTATCACTAGCGTTTGCAGTGGACCTTTGTACTCTCCACCACTCCTATTTGACCCTTAGAGTATTTCCAGTCATATCCCTCCTGTGTAGATAGAAGATAACTCTTTTGACTAGTATCCTATGTGATTTTTAGATTGTATCCATGTGTATCCCCTCCCTGTGTTTAGAGATATAGCTTTAACTACTAGTCGCCTGTGTGACTGTTGGAGTATAGCCAGGTGTATCCCTTCCCTCGTGTGAAGAGATAACCCTATTCACTAGAACAAAAAGAAATGTGATCAGCTGCCATACAATCCAGCAATAGGGTACGGGGGACAAGCAAAAAAAACAGGATATGCAGATCAGAAGCCATTTATGGGACTCTGGCGTTAAGACTTACGATTTGGAGTAAACAATAGAGCAAAGTACATTTTTGTGAACGCCAGTTCTCCGGGCCCGCCCACCCAGAAGTAAGACGTAACGTAGAAAGCAAGGGCACTAGGTCCCAGGTCTCAATGAGGCAAAATGGAGCACAAACCATACTGATCCTAAAGGAATAAAGGGAAGGGAGAAAAGAAAAGCCATAGAAAATAAAAAAGGCAAAATAAACCCCCCCCCCCTCGAACCTCCCACCCTGCACCCCTGCCGATGGCTATAGCTTAACTCCACTAGCAGCGTGCCTGTCGCCCCATTAACCTAAACCCCAAAGAAAGGGAAGAAAGAAGGATGGAGGAGGGCATAATCGTACGATGTTCCCGACCCCTTAGTCCCCCCGCCTAACACAGATCCCCCCTGTCGCAAAGGACGGATGTGGAGCTACTCTTACAAAGAACCACAGGGGGTACTGTGATACATCGCCCAGCCTCTCTAATCAAACAATTGCAGTTCAAGCATCAATAACAGTAGTTCCAAGTCGTCCCGATGCAATGGACCTAACCCTGACCCTTCCGAAGCAGCACACGAACCCTCCCCAGAGAAACCCATGAGCAAACATACAAGTCATGAATGAGAAGGAAGCCATTGAAAGTCACTCCATTGCCACTTGTAGCTGCTAACTCTACAAAAAGTCCAAACAGAAAAAGTTGCAGTTCCCTCGCCGGACCGTCACAATGTTTCTCACCCTGGGATTGTAGAATCTCTACAGAAGGGAGCGACCACCACACGATGAGGGGAGAGTCTACAGCACAGGTCTCCGGGGGGGGGACACCACACGATACATCCAAAGTCGATGGTGATGTAAGGTACAGTGAGACACTCACGGCCTCGGGGACACAATCTTCCAAAGCACCGTCCGTTGGTTCCGATATTCGCATCCCTACTCGTTCTCTCACGGGGTCCTCACACAAAGTCAAAATGGCCGCTGCAGGAGTGGCTGTAGATTGTCGATTCAAGTAGGGCAGGGTCCGGTACCTCGAGCAGAATCGCAGTTAGGCATGCATCCATTTTAGACAAAGAAACATCCATTTGCGAGTGAAACGCCCAAAGTTCTGACAGTATTGACCTTAACGTTAGCCCAGATGTCGTGTGATCCATATTATCAAGTTCGGTACCAGTCACGATCAGCTCTCCGGGTGAAGCTGGCATTTTCGGAGGGAGCGAACAGGATCACTAGAGGGCAAGATTGGACGGTGACCCGTCGTTATCCACAGCCGCTGTAACCCGGCGGAACACCGGAGGCCGGGTTCCCGACCCGCCGAGTCCCGGCAGGAATCTATGTCGGGTCCGCGGGACGGGGGTCCCCACCCTCAGTCACAGGCAGGTAACCTCTCTCTCGATGCTGGGAAAGGAAAACAATCGCCACCAAATTCCGGCATGAAAGGAAGTCTCCACTGCGATCGAGAGGACCCTGCCAAGGTCCCCAGCCGATGTTGTTGCACTGCAGCCCGGCCTTGCAGATACTTCACCGCTGGATCAGGCCACGATTTTCAACTCGGTGTAAGTTCGTCAAAT
The DNA here is from genome assembly GCF_964263255.1 of Lissotriton vulgaris. Taxonomy (NCBI): domain Eukaryota; kingdom Metazoa; phylum Chordata; class Amphibia; order Caudata; family Salamandridae; genus Lissotriton; species Lissotriton vulgaris. Next base: position 84,534,857 of record NC_141699.1, read on the forward strand.
CAGCCGATAAAAACGTCGGGATTTCGCCATCAGAGTGAGGAACACTTCATACAAGCAGATGCTGGGCGTAAGGTCAGGATATTGTACAGGATCTTGCGGCAGAATACGGAGATTGGCGGAGCCGGGAACCTAAGCAGCTATCTTGTTTGCCGTCGTAGCTCCTCCCCCCAGTAGGATTATTAATTTCATGAAGACTATGATGCCTGCTATGCGAGTGAATTGGGATAAGTTAGCCGCATGCAAGCAGAAGAAAGATGAAAGTGTGTCTGATTTCTTCACTAGGTTCGAAGAGACTTTCATTGATCATAGTGGTCAGGATATGAGTACGGAAGGTGGCCAAAGGTTGTTCGTAGATAAGTTTGTTCATAATTTGCTTCCCGAGTTGTGTACTAAACTGAAGGATTCTGAGAGTTCTTGGGCTGTTTCTTCGTCGGCCCAGATATTGGCTACTGCACAGTACTACGAGAATAGGAATAAGGATGTGAAAGACAAAGCAGAGAAAAAGACTAAAGATTTAAAGACGAAGGTTCTTTTGCAACAGGCTTATCCGCCTCGTTATAATCAGCGTGAGTCTCAGCAGCCTCAACAGTCTCAAAGGGTAGCGCAGAAGCCCGAGTCTTTTCAACAGCAAATTCCCGTTGGCCCTAATCAGTGTGCGTACTGTAAAGAGGAAGGGCATTTCAAGTATAGTTGTCCGGTTCTGTTGCAGAGTACAAATGGTGCGTCTGGTGTGAGAGGTCGAGGTGTTCAGCAAGCTCCTAGAGGTAGGGGACGTGGTGTGTTCCCCCAGAATGGACGTTCATTTCCCCCGCAGAATTCTATGAATTGTTTTGATCAACAGAAAGTTGCGTCTGGTCAGTCGGCACAGTACTATACTGATGACTATTATGTTGAGGGTGAGAATGCTGACTATAATGATTGTTAGGACAGCCATGGACAAAGAGAGGGAGTAGTGTCAGTTCCAGTAGACCAGAGTGGACCTTATGTTGCAGTAGTTGCATCGGGTGTGATAGAGCCTTATCTTCTTTTCTTTTGGATACTGGTGCAGCAAAGAGTTCTATCATGCACTCTAAACTCCCTGGCGCACCTTTGTCTGGCTTAACGAACGTTTCGGTAGGATTCTCTGGCGCCCCAGTTCGTAATCCGGTTTCTAGTCCCTTGTCTCTTTCTATAGGGCCTTGTGAATTGGAAGCACCCCTCATTCTAACGACAGGTTGTGGTGAGAATTTGTTAGGTTTGGATTTGTTGAAGAGATTGTATGCAACATTGCATTGTTCTCCTTCGGGAGTACAGCTTACATTGGAAAAGAAAGTGATCTCTCCGATGTATTTGTCTAAAGATCGGCTTCCACTGGAATTGCTTTCTCTCCCTGATACTCTTTGGGCTACTGGTCCTAATGACGTGGGTCTTTTGGAGATTCCACCTTATGTTGTGACACTTAAAGCAAATGCTAGATTGCCACGTATTCCCCAATATAGGATTTCTGGTGATGGTGAAAGAACGCTTTTAGCGATCATCTATGATCTGATTGAGAAAGGTGTGATTGAGGAAACGAGAGGTAATGTGTGTAACAGTCCTGTTTTGCCTGTCCTGAAGCGTACGTACTCTTCTCAGCCGCCTCTGTATAGGTTTGTGATCGATCTTCGAGAATTGAACAAGATCGTTGTGCCACAGTTTCCTGTTGTTCCGGACATTACTGCTTTATTGACTATGATTCCTGCTTCAGCTACCTGGTTTTCGGTGATAGATCTGAAGAAAGTTTTCTTCAGTATCCCGATTGCCGAGGAGAGCAGAGATATTTTTGGATTCTCTTTAGGAGGCCGAAGCTTCAGGTTTAAGCGCGCTCCTCAAGGGTATTGTGAAAGTCCCTCCATCTATAGTCCGGCTTTGAAAACACAGCTTGACGCGATTGTCTTGCCTGATGGTGCTGCTCTTATCCAGTACGTGGATGATTTGTTAGTTGCTGCTGACGATGAGGAAATTTGTAAAGAAGCTACTCTTTCTTTGTGAAGACATTTGTCTGACCTTCATCATAAAGTGTCACTTTCGAAGTTGCAGTATTGTCGCCAAGAAGTGACCTACTTAGGTCATCTCTTGTCGAAGGAGGCAAGAAGGTTGACCCCAGAACGAATTCAAGCGATTGCGCAAATGACTGTGCCAATCACGTAGAGAGAAGTATGTGCTTTCTTGGGTATTATCTCGTACTGTAGACAATGAATTCCGAATTTTTCATTACTTGCGAAACCTTTGTTAGCACTTACTCTTAAGGATACTCAGAATCCTCTTCCTTGGTCTGACGAATGCCAGAAAAGTTTTTTTGAATTGCGTAATGCATTGTGTTCGGCCCCTGTGTTGGATACTACAGACTACAGTAAGCCTTTTACACTCTATGTTCATTAGAGAGAGGGTTGTGCATTGTAAGTTTTGACTCAACAGTTCGGGGACAAGCAGCGTCCATGTGCGTATTTCTCGTCGACTTTAGATCCGGTAGCTAGAGCGTTGCCGAGTTGTTTGAGAGCTACAGCGGCAGCGGCTGTTTCTATCCGACAGTCGGCTGGTTTGGTGATGGATAATACGTTGATTGTGATGGTTCCACATGCAGTGGATACTTTATTAAACAGGACGAAGACCCAGCACTTTACTAGTGCTCGGTTGTCAGGTTATGAGTTGACACTTTTGGCGAGTCATCTATACTACTATTATAAAGAGAGAACTGTGTCCTTTGAGCCAGGTAAACTCGAAAAGTACACCACCAATCCAAACACCCAAGACATCTTTGGAAACCTCAGGGCAAGCAGAAGGACATAGGCTATATAAAAATAAAAAATATACGTTCTTTAAAAAATCTAGGGATAAAAAAAAGTAGTCCCTTGCAAGTAGCGCCGGCCGCGACGTGCGTGATGACATCGCGAGCGCCGGGAGGAGCGGCGTTCAGGACCTCATTCTGTCTCCCCGTGAAGAGCTGAGCGGATGCACTTATAAATCCATACCTTCATTTTGTGTTGCGGTGGGTGGGGGGCCTCTGACTGGCCTGGATTTGGTCATGTGTAGCTGCAACAGGTGGGGCCGCCTTATCATCAGGAAGCACACACGCACCGGAAACGGCAGTCCAGGACTATTATTTCAAGCAGGAGCCAAGCGTGTCATAAAGTGTGCAGCACCAGATCTCGGGTAGGTATTTCTGCAATCAATGTCCCGTTTTATTGGCAGGCACAACTTTTCTGAATAAAAAAAGTAGACACTTTTCATGTACCAGAGATACTTTCTCCGCATCAGTGTTTACTTTCACGCCTCGACGGTTGAGCTTTACCCGGAATCCCAGCAGGTCCCACATGCTGCAGACCTCACTCTACAACTTCTCCACGTTGCCTGCTGTGCCCCGGAAACTTTCTCCGTTCAGAACTTCTGTCTCTGTGAGGGCGCACTCTATCCCTCACATACATTGTCTCTGCTGCTGTGTCTCCCTTAATGAGGAGAGACCGCTTGACCAGATAGGATGTTTAGAGTTTTAAGGCAGCCAGGGAGCAGCTAACAGATTTGCAGCCATTGCCATGCCTTGCTGGCCAAGCCCTTTTTACTTTGCATTGTAGGGGTTTTATTCCTTTAGCCCTTAGACATTGTTAAATGTATTCCGTGTGCATGCTCTCTCCTCCCTCCCCCGCTATTAAACTCAGGTACGGGCCGGCTCATTAACTAGCATTTTGACGACCAGGCCCAGTAATATTTACCGAGTACACTGCGCTGTGGTATCTATGTCCATTCAATGATATTGATCTCTATGCCCTGGTGGGGTGCTTGGAGGTGTGCAGATATGAAGCGATGACAGCACAGTCTACACAATAAGACGGAGCAGCATATCAGGGAGCAACCATTACAGGGGCCAGAGCTCGGAGCTTTGCTGAGTAACAGCAGCGCACATAGACATCACTCTAAGAGAGGATCTGTACATTACAGGCAGCAGCTGAGCATGACGGGCAAAAAACATTAACGTAGTAAAGTCACATACAGCATGCATGCAGAAATAAATGCACTAAGACCACTGCGTGTACACACGACATACATGAAAAGAAGCATAGACTCCCATGGACTCACAAATGAAATGGAGCTGTGTCTGTACACCTAGACAGCAAAGCAGCTGTAAATGCCACTTGCACCAATTCAACTCACATGCAGGCACAAACTGGCAGCACATGCAGGCACACATACATTCTGCACCCGTAGAAATACCGCATACAAGCGCACATACATACACAAAAAGCGCCACCGACATTAGGGTGTTGTGGTGGGGGGAGTAAAAAACGATGGGTGAAACAATTTATTTTTTGCATTGTTGAGAGGAAGGGGTAAACTGCTAGAGACAGTAGAGAGAAATCAAGAGACAGACACAGAGAGTGAAAGAGAGTGCAAAGAAGAGAAAGGCAGACCTAAAGACATAGGGATGTAGCTAGAGATAAAATGACAGAATACAGGCCTTGAAAGAGAGAAATACAGATACTTGGAGATAAAGTCAATGGAAAGCAAAGAGAAAAGAGACACAGAACGCGCCTGTAGACCAAAATGTCATGCCTGGTGTGTAATGGAACTAAACTGGGTGTAATTGATAACATAAGAGAGAGAATAGATAGATAAATAATGCAAGAGAGATGAAGCAAAATTTAAAGAAAGATGTAGAGCCAGAATGAGAGAGAGAGAGAGAGAGAGAGAGAGAGAGAGAGAGTGTGGGAGAAAGAAGTAATGGATTGTTAGAGAGAACGAGAGAGGGGGTGAAACACAGGGAGATGGAGCTAAGCAGAGCCAGAATGAGAGAGTGTGGCAGAAAGAAAGAGGGTTATAACAATTTGTTGAGCTAGAGCGAGAAGAAGAGGGACATGGGAAGTAAGACAGATAAAGGTCTGAGCATACATACAGTTATCTATACTACTATTATAAAGAGAGAACTGTGTCCTTTGAGCCAGGTAAACTTGAAAAGTACACCACCAATCCAAACACCCAAGACATCTTTGGAAACCTCAGGGCAAGCAGAAGGACATAGGCTATATAAAAATAAAAAATATACGTTCTTTAAAAAATTTAGGAATAAAAAAAAAGTAGTCCCTTGCAAGTAGCGCCGGCCGCGACGTGCGTGATGACATCGGGAGCGCGGGGAGGAGCGGCGTTCAGGAGCAAAGGAACTGCGGACAGGCGGGGAGGAGCGGCGAGCTGCGGACAAGCGGTGAGGAGCGGCGGAGCGGTGGAGCGGTAAACTCAGCAGCGCGGGGAGGAGCGGTGGCTGAGGTAAGTGAAGCAGCCGCGGGTGCGCACCGAGGGACGGGCGTGGGCCATGAGTGCTCGCAAGCCTTTTACTCAAAGTCGGGAGAAACAGCGGACATGAGCCGCGGGTGCGCACCGAGGGACGGGCGGAGGGACAGGCGGGGGCCATGAGTGCTCGGAAGCCTTTTCCTCAAAGTCGGGACGTCGGGGGGAACAGCGGACACGAGCGTGGGCAGAAGCGGCCAGGACCAACAAAACCGGAGCAAGGAAACACTGTAAGTACGCTCTGCTGCTCCCGGCCACTCTGCTGCGCCTCTCCTGCTGCGATGCTGCCCCCAGCCACCTTCTGCCAGGGGCAACACCGGGGCGGGCTGCTAATGTGCATATAAAGCGATGCAACACGTTGAATCCAGCTACGTTGTTGCCGATTTCCGTAGAGACAGATGTTCAAGAACAGCATGATTGCTTTCTCAGGACAGAGGAAGAAACGAAGGGTAGAATTGATTTAAAAGATACTCCTCTTGTGAAGTCTGATGGTACTTTATGGGTGGATGGTTCATGCTTTAAGCTTCCGAATGGTGATACGACTGCAGCGTATGCGGTTACGACTTTACATACGATTGTTGAAGCTGCACGTGTCCCACAGAATTCAGCTCAAGCAGCAGAGTTGATTGCACTGACGAGAGCGTGTGCGTTGTCGAAAGGAAAGAGAGTGACTGTGTATACCGATAGTCAGTATGCGTTTGGTGTTGCCCATAGTTTGGGGCGTTTGTGGAAGGAACGTGGATTCCTTACTTCTCATGGTACGAAGATTCAGCATGGGCAGTTGGTGAATGAACTTCTTGAGTCACTTATGTTGCCGACGCAAGTTGCGATCGTGAAATGTAGTGCACATAAGAAGGTTACTGATGACGTTGGTCGTGGTAATGCGTTTGCGGATGTAGTTGCGAAAGAGACGGCAAAAGATGTGACGACTCGAATGTATGTTGCGGGTCCAGCGAGATGGGTTCCCGATAGAGGAATGTGTGAGGATACAATAGAGAGTGTGAAGTCAATTCAGGCTCAAGCTACTGAGAAAGAATTGAGTGTATGGAGAGAGAGTACAGGAATGTTGGATACGACTGGTTGTTGGGTTGAGTTGTCAGAACATCGCCGATGGTTGTTACCTGATGCGTATGTGCTTGCCGTGGTTATGATGGCACATGGAATGGCTCACATTAGTGTGAAAGGGATTTGTAAGTTGTTGGCTCCAGTGTCACAGAATGCTGGAATTCCTAAGTGTGCGGAGAATCTGGTTAAGAATAGTACGGTTTGTCTAGATGTATAATCCTAGCAAGGGAACCACAACTCCAGCTGGTCATTTTGCGCCTCCGACATATCCGTTCGAGGTGTTGCAATTGGATTTTATCCATATGGAAAGATGCAATAATTTAAAATATGTTCTTGTGGTTGTTTGTGCCTTATCAAGATAGGTAGAGGCTTACCCCCTGAAAGATAATACTGCCTTGTCCACAGCCAAAGCCCTACTCAAGGAATACTTCCCTAGGTTTGGTTTGCCAAGGATGTAGTGGAGTGATAACGGAAGTGAATTTGTGGGTCAAGTCATGAAGAAAGTGTGTGAAGGTTTGGGCATTAGGCAGAAATTTCATGCTGCAAATCATCCCCAATCAGCTGGCCTAGTCGAATGCTACAATGGCACTCTGAAACTGAAGTTAGCCAAGATTAAGGCGAGTTCTGGCCTCCAATGGCCCGATGCTTTGCCGTTGGCACTTTTGTCAACAAGAACTACAGTGCACTCCCGAATTGGTCTTAGCCCCTATGAGATTATTTTTGGCCGTCCGGCCAACGTATGGGGAGTGTCGAGGCCAACAAAATTTAAAGACATTGAATATCCTGTGCTGATTGACTATTTGTATGATTTGACGGCTAAATTGCGTGTCTTACACCAACAGGTTCATGATACACTTCCACAAGCATCTGAAGATCCAGGACACGCCATTGACCCTGGTTTGTGGGTGCTCGTTCGTAACTTCCAGTGGACAAAGAATGATCAGCCCCACTGGACGGGCCCTTTTCAACGCGTACTGTAGTGAGAGTCCACGGCAAAAAGAATTGGATCTACGGTGTACATTGTAAGAGGGTATCTTTACCTCTGCCGTACGACCAGTGGATCGTGAAGGTGTTGGTGACTCAGAGACTGACACAGTGCCAAGATTCGTGCCATTCAGCGACGCACGTTTTGTGGGGACAAGCTGTGAGCGCAAGGACAACAAAATTTTGCAAGAAGCTGTGCCTCCATCTCTACGATTGGACACTACTGAGCCTGAGTTGTTGTTTCGTGATCAGACACTGCCTGGTAAAGGCCGCTATAATCTACGACCGAGAAACATTGGACTAATAAAAAATTAATTCCTTTTTGCGTTTAAAAACTACACTCTCATCCAAAAAGCAGTTTTGACCTATTTTTCTTTTTCGAACCGCCATCCGGGTTCAGCTGTAGGGTCGCGGTATCAAGACTTGGAGTGTCAAGCCGTGTAGACACAAGGTCGACGGTTCTGGTTTGTTCTAGGGCGTTCCCTGGACTTACAGACGTACACCTGAGCGAAGTGAACCAACTGCCGCGAACAGCACGGTTAGAGGATGGAATTTTTTGAGATCGAGAGAGTTGTTGTAGAAATGAACTTTAAGACGAAACTGTGTAAGCTGATGAGTAGCAGATGTTTTTTGATAACGTGTCTTTTAGTGTTACTTAGCATGACGATGTTTTTGGTGGGATATGTTGTTTTTTCTTTCCAAGTGACGTTTACACCTACCACACAACCTATGTCTTTTCCTACTACTACTTCTTCGCATTCTTTTCATCCCTTACCTGAACATGAATCTATTAGAAGATTGGAATTCGCTAATAATTCCTTTGTGCAACTCCTGCATCAGCATCAGTTAATAGTGAACACCACTAATTGTTGGGTGTGTGGGCTTATGCCTCATACTACGGATAAGGGTATTCCTTATTTGGTTCTGCCATTCAGCTATAATGGGTCTGTATGGGCATATAGGACGATGTTTATTTATGCCCATCAAGTCTATCCCCTGCGTTCCATGAAAGATAGTCAGAGTAATAGTGCTCTATTGAAGGGAATAGTGAATAGAGGTGTCGATTCCTATGAGACTATTCCCGAAGATGAGACACTAGCTTATATTGGATGGAGCGTGACTGGATATGGTGTTAGTCTGAGTGAAAAGCAGCGAAGGAAAAGGTCATCTCCGATTTGGATCATACCCCATCGTGGTCATTTTTGTCTGCAAGGTAGTGGCAAGAATCCAAGAGCTCAGTGAGGGAAGAGTGTTTGTACTGAGACGTATGTTTTTGCGTCCCAGACTTCCCCACCATTTTTAGCAGCTAAGGGTACGTATTTTGTTTGCTATGATAGAGCATATACATGGTTGCCCCCTGATTTTTCTGGAACATGTTATGTTTCATATCTGTTGCCCCCTACGTATACTGCAGCCGCAGATTACCACAGAACGAGAGTAGTTAGAGGTGTCTTCAGTAAGGAAGATACTGCAGGACAAGAAGTGGGAGACTTTTTCAAGGGTTTCCTACCGTTTTGGGGGCCTATGGCTAATAGTAGGAACATACGGCAATTGACGAGTGGTTGAGTCCACCATAGTTGAGACTGCCGGTGCCCTTAGTAATTTGACTGCTGAGCTCCAATCGGATCGTCTTACGACGTTGCAGAATCGTGTTGCGTTAGATGTCATACTTGCAGATAGAGGAGGGGTATGCAAATTGATCCAATCGAGCTGCTGCGTTTTCATTCCAGACAATGCTCCTACAGTGTACCAGGCCATTTCCAAGCTACATAAGATCTCCGAGTCTGTACATGTGGACGAAGGAGATTGGTCGTTGATGGGATCGTTTTGGGAATTGTTATCCACTTTGGGATGGAAGATTCTGATGATCATTGGAATGGCTTTAGCAATTCTTTTCCTGTTCTGTCTTTGTGTACAGTGTGCTCCTGCTGTATGTGGCCTTTGTGCTACTCCGTGTGTAAGGAGATCTGTCTCGAGAGAGATACTAAGTAATAGGATTATGCTCCAGCAGCATCTTGATGATCTGATGAATATAGACCTGGATTCAGATTGACGTGAGTTTAGGTTATTGCCTATGTAAGGGCAAAAGGAGGGTCTGAGGTTCCGTGAATTCTGAACCCGTTTCATAAAGGTCATTGTTTCGTTACGAATTTGATAGTAGTGTACCGTAACTAGTGAGTGCGACAAGTACGAGTGATTTCGCTGTGTTAGACCGATGGATTCACTACGTATTTAGGGATTTCGTTCTGAACCCTCTGGTTCCATTTTGTGCATGGCAGCCATTTTGTGGTTGCCCTCACATAGGCCGATTGCTACGGCCGAACGAGTCTTTAGTACACGTACACGTTAGCTCGAGTTAGTGCTGACTCCTAGATGACCCGAGTGAACTGACCTCGTTGCCTGAAGCTAACCTTGCTAAGCCAGTTCCTTGCCCGGTAGCTGATCAAGATTAAGGATCAGAGCACAGGAGATTGTAAAGTTTGGTATGCGCGTACACACCCCTTATCCTATTTCTCATCTGTTTATGTTCCTTCTTTTATGGCTTCTTTATGATATGGGTTGTGGTCCTTTATTATGGATTTGTCAGGCCTGTTCGAGACAGAATGTTGGGCTTTCCCGTGTGATTGATGGTGGGCTGGACAACTGAAAAGTGGGTTTGTCGTCATGCGATACCTCTTGTAATGATGCCTATGATTGGACAAATTGTAAATAGTGGGTGTTTGTCCAGAATGTGATTTTTTGGCATAAAAGACGATGTCTCGCTATATGAAAATTGAGCAGTCTCTGACGAATATACTCGTGTGGTACTTCGTAGACTTCTGTTCCTGGTTGCAGCCAATAAATTCGATCTTTGACGTCACCGAGAAGTATCCCGTGTCTCTGTATTCTAAGACAGGTGAACCCGAAGACTTTGGGCTTGCCCCTGGCGCCGCTGGGTTCTAAAACCCGGTTCTTCAGAACTCTTCAACATTGTTAAAAGCCAAACTAACTGCACTCCCTCTCAAGAAATCGAAGCCACCAATGAGCGATGTGAAGAACTTGCCTCCTTCTTCACTAATAAAGTCTCTAAAATTGATCAATCCTTCTTACAAACTGCTTACCCTCCTTCCCCCTTAACCGGCCCCTCTTCAACCTCCCTTGACCACTCGGAAAGAGCTCCTAACTAGGACAATCAAACCTACCTCCAGCTAAAAAACAATGCGCATTGGTCCGAGTTAATGTCGGTTAGCAAGGTCTTCAATATAATTTCTAATGTAAAACCTTCCTCCCACACTATGGACCCCCTCCCATCCACAATTATAAAAGAACTCAACCACACCATCTCCCCTTGCTGGACAAAAATCATCAATGCCTCTCTCACCTCAGGTTGTGTCCCAGACTCCCTCCAACTAGGACAAATCACACCCATTCTCAAGAAACCTGGGGCTGACCCTAATAATCTTAACAACCTCAGACCTATCTCTAACCTCCCATTCCTTGCAAAAAAATTGGAAAAATGTGTTCTCCTCCAACTCCATAAACACATTGATGAGTTCAACCTCCTTGACGCCTTTCAATCTGGTCTCAGAAAAGGCTGTAGCACGGAAACAGCTATGCTCAACGTCTCCGACGACATTCACAAGGCCCTAGATGAAGGTGATGCCTGCCTACTCATCCTTATTGACCTATCTGCGGCATTCGACACAGTAAACTATCCAGCCCTTCTGGAGACCCTGTTGAAACGTTCTGGCATAAATGGCACAGTAGTAAAATGCTTCACCTCCTTCCTTCAACACCGCTCGCAACAAATTAAAATTAATCCCTGTCTCTCAAAGCCTACTAAAGTCACACTTAGGGTCCCACAAGGCTCGATCCTCTCCCTGTCTCTCTTCAATCTCTTCATGGAGCCCCTCACAATCATATTGGAAAAAGCTGGAGAGAATTACCACCTTTACTCGGACGACACCCAAATCTATTACAAGATCAAGTCCCCCAGCGACATCCAACTCCTCAATACCACCCTAACCGAGATCCAATCTTGGTTCCACGTTAACCACTTAAAGCTCAACCCAGACAAAACGGAACTAATCCTATTCTCTCCAAAAAGTAACCATTGTCCAATCCAAGAGTCGTAGAAAAGCAGATTTTCTCTAGTTATCATCAATCACTGCTTTGGCGTTAATCGCGTCTGAAATAATTGAGTAGATCAGAGGCGATTAACGCCAAAGCAGTGATTAATGATAACTAGAGAAAATCTGATTTTCTACAAATGGCGCCCACAGTGTGGCCCATCAGCAACACGTGGGTCCGGTAGAGAGGTCCTAACGAAGGAGTGAACGACTGCAACGATCGGAAAAGTGCACCTGCCTGAAAGAGACCCTCGTCTGGCAGCCGATCATCCGAACTTCACCGGTTCCGAACGGACCTCTCTCGAGTGATCTACGGTCCTGACTGGGATCCCACAGGAGTGCCAGAATCTGGTTGCCCTAAACTGCCCCCTTACTCTATCCCACTCAGTTAAGTCTCTAGGCATCACCCTTGACAAGAACTTATCAATGGAGGCCCACATCAAAAACTCTGCAAAAAGTGCTCTTTTCTCTCTAAAACACCTCAAGAAATTGAAACTTTTTGTACCCCACGATGACCTCAAGACAGTAGTCCATTCCCTTGTTCTCTCTAAAATCGACTACGGGAAGGCCATCCTTACAGGGACTCCAAAAGCTCACCTAGCCCCTCTAAGGGCCGTGCTGAACATGTCCGCTCGACTCGTATCTGGAGTGAAAAGATTTGAACACATCACTCCAGCTCTCAACTGCCTCAATTGGCTTCCCATGGAAGGGAGATGTGTCTATAAACTGGCCTGCATCACACACAAAACCCTTCACTCTCCTGCCCCCAACTACCTAAATAACAAACTGATGAGAGTAGAGCAATCCAAAACGCTGAGAAGCTCCAACTCACTCCTTCTTATTCCTCCGAAAATGAAAAAGAAAACCACCCAATACCGATCGTTTTCTGGCAACGCTCCCAGGATATGGAATGCTCTCCCTGGAATCCTCAGATGCAACCCCTCCTTCTCCTGTGTCAAAAGGGACCTGAAACTCCTCTCCTAAACAAATACTTTCTTGACCAACGTGAACTTACCTAGACTACTATTTCCGAGTTGTCTCCCCTCTCCCTGGTCATTCAAGGATAGTGGGTGACCGGACTTTGTCATTCTCACCTTTTTCTTTTTATTGCTCTCTCCCGCTCCGCTGCACTGCATATTTATTTCCCATGCTGTATTTTTTCTTTGGTTTGCTTCCTTACTGCCGGCCTACTATGTAATGTAATGTCCTTCTGCTGTTTACTGTGTGTATGTAAAGCGCTCTAATACCTACGGGTTAAGCTAGCGCTATATAAAACGTTTAAAATAAAATTAAAATAAATATGTAAATATGCTAATGGTCTTTAATGACCTGGAAAAAAACTCCGGCCTGCCAGAGATAAGACTCCAGACACTGCTGAGCCGAGCCCCCAGCATCTCCAGCTGCACTGCAGCAGCCCAGGCTGGGACACAGGACGGGGGAGGAGGGGGGCTGAAGCTATGGGCCTGGGCAGAAGTGTGAAAGGAGTGCGCGACCCCCTTTCTATCACTCCACGGCCCCCCTGGGGGTCGCGCCCCACAGTTTGAATAGCCCTGTCTTATGGGATTGCCTTATTTCACTGACCTCCTAGCCCAGGGGTCTCCAAACCGGTCCTGGAGGGCCGGATCCGTGCCAGATTTTTAAAATTACTACATGTATCTCAATGGGGATATCCAAAAAGTCTGGCATGGATCCGGCCCTTCACGACCGGTTTGGAGACCCCTGTCCTAGCCTTTAGCATCACATTTGAGTGCACCTTGAAACAATTTGGTTCAAAATGTACACTGTACAAAAACCTTTTATCTACATTCTTTAATACACTGTGATGTTGCCCCATCTATGACAACAAACCGAGCCACACAGAAGGTACCCTGTAACGGATTTCCTCATAGTTTTTTACTGACATCAACGCAAGGGCATGAATATTTTGTGTTTGCAAATATCCATTTAGTGGCTGAATTGCACAGCGTGTGACTATGAAACATGGGATCAATCGCGGCCTCACCACTTGACCAAATCGTCAGATCCTAGGCGATTGCCTTATTTTACTATGCTTCTTTGTCCTTTATCATCAGTCACATTGTGTTAACCATAGGCAATTACCATATTTCACCAAATGTGATAATAAAGGCCAAAGAGGCACAGTGAAATAAGACAATTGCTTAGAATCACACAGTTTGGTCAAGCGGTAGTCGGGATTGGGAGAGCACCTTGAAATGTTTCAGGATGCGTGCTGTGCTAACATCTCTCTAGCGTTTTTAGTAGACTGCAATATTGCTCCAACTAGCATCACAACCTAAGCACATGTAAGGTGCACATGATAAATCACTTGTCATTCCTTGTTTACTAGTATGGTCGTCTGATGGGTTGGGTGGGAGGCAATAATGGTTCATGTTTAGAGACTATATTAAAGAAATACAGTATTTCTTTAATTGTTACAGTGTTTCAGTTCAGTGTATTACATTGTTACACTGCCTGTGGCAGTTGTGTAACAATAAAATTAAGTAAACTGGAGCGCTTGCGACTGTTAGAGAAAGGTGTGCTTACCTTTGGGTAGGATGCACGACAGTGCACCGGTCGTGAGTTCGATCATGCGCAGTGAGGCAGAGTTACTGCACATGAACTATGACGTCAGATTCAGAGATGATTGGCATTCAGCCCCAGGCAGGACAGGGCTTAAGCCTAACGGCGGGCCTGGGCTGAAAATAGGTAAGCCCTTAACCTGCCATAAAAACATCACTTGAAGACAAGCACGTGCACACCTGCTCACGTGCTTGTTAAACAGTGCCTGGTCCTCGCGAAAGTGAGGGTCAGAGAACAGTACCCAGCCAATATTGCATTGCGGCATTGTATTGCCAACTTTAACACTCATTTTTAAAATGCTCGGGGCATATTCTAAAGGATTTATCGCCAAGTTATCGGTACTTTATCACAGCCAAAGTCACGATAAATGTATCTCTCCATTCACAAGCTGGTGCTAACAGCCCATATCCCCAGGTTACCTGCGATAGCAGCTGTAAAAAAGATCGCCACCCATGACCCCGGCAACTATCGCTAATAAGATGCAGAGTAGATGTTCCCGTGCAAAAAGCTGTGACAACACCACGTCACAACATTCTCAACGACCAGACACATCGGCGATAAGAGCACAAAACACGCGATAAAGCGCGTTAGCAGCATGAATTTAACACCAGCTCTGACCTTTGTGTAAAGTCGGGCTACAACCTGCACCATGAGTGGGAGCCCATTCCAGAGCCACACCAGGAGATCAACAGATGCCATGGAGCTACTGATCATGCAGCTCAGACACCCAAGAGGGCCAAAACACCCACCACACCCAGGACCACCTGCCCCCGAGCCCTACCCCGGACACCCCCACCTCCCCCTGACCAAGATATTGCACATCAACGTCACAAAATCATGAACAAAAGCATTCGCCTGAAGTCGCACCTTTACAACAATCAATATACATGTGAATACTGCAAAATCTGATTCATTCATTCACCATCAAAAGGCCAAACAAAGTATCACAATTAAATAATGCTCCAAAACCCATTTTGGAGAGTCATGGCAGGGCATCCCTGGACAATCTGTGAATCACAGCCTGCAAGACAATATCCAAGGTAAGAAGGTGTGTCAGGCACTAATCAAAGGACAGAGACAGAGAGAGAGAGAGAGACAGAGACAGAGAGGGAGAGAGAGAGAGAGAGAGAGAGAGAGAGAGAAAGAGAACGAGAAAGAGAGAGAGAGAGAAAGAGAGAGACTGAACAAGGAGCGCAAGGCCAATCGGGCCTTTGGCTCATTCATACATGCCAACTGCTGCATGTGTTTCGCAATTGGTGCACCCCAAATCTAAGACCTGGCTTCAAAATCAGCATGAAGGCCACATCACATATAAGAAATGCAAGCAGTAGTCAGACTAAAATTAGGTAGGAAAGCTCCTTTGTCTCAATACACAAGGCGGAAGGACAACTGTACCTCCAACCTTGGTCCTGAATGTGGCTGTCACATCCTGAGTTCGATACCATACCAGACTCCGATGACTCCCACACCACAAACTGAGCTAATGAAAGACCAACGTGTCCACACCCAAAACACACTTGTCCCTGCTCGAGCTACACCTGCAAGGGATGCCCTTGACACATTGGTACAAAACAACCCATACGTCCAAACGTCGCACGCACAACTCATTGCCCAGAGCTGTGGCATATCGCTCACCGAACTGCCGCAGGTCGGAGGAGTGCCGTGCTACGAGACCAACAAACGCAATGGCACGCAATCCCGGGCACAAGCACCATGCCTGTCACGTGGAACTGTACCGTTCATGGACGAGTAACTACGTTCCTGCAGCCACATCTGATTGTCATCCACAGCACAGGTCCCAACACCTTGTTACATTTGGGGGAATGCTCACATATCCCACCACAACAGTGGACATGTCTGCCTTCGCCTGGACTCAGAATGCACATGTGTTGAATGACGCATGTGCACACACACCTGTACAAGGTGATGCAGTCCCATGGGCGGAGCTGCACAGCATCGTTTGGCAACATTCCCAAATTGGACATACTGCTGGGGGGAGAGAAAACACATGGCAATGTAGTACGACGTGTGACCCTGTAGGACCTTTTCACCTGCTTACTGTCAGCAGAGCAAAGAGTCGGTGCAGTCCATTGGTACAGCACTTTGCCGATCCCATGGGCTGGGAGTCATGTCTCCTGACACAGGGCAATAAGCAGACGCCAAACATCAAATGACTGGTCCAGCAAGGCAAAGTGGGCTGAGCGAGTTGCCATCCGTAATGATTTGTGTTCATGTTTGCCTCCCCATTTCTTTCAACTCGACATGTTCCCATGCTGCCTGTAAGTGTTTTAGGCATTTGTGTGCATTCTGTAGCCCTTCGCTTGTCCGTACTGACACGCACATGCTAATAAAGTCTACGCAACTTCACTAGTGTTCAACTGTGATAATTTGTGATTAAAACGACAAATCGTGTGCCTCAATGAGCATTGGCCGTACACAGGGATGGACAGACATACGCCTAGACAATGGGGGTGGGTCCCTTTTGACAGCTCCACCTCTGTGAGCCAGACATTGTGGTTGGGATAGTTGCTGGCAGACCTGTGCACTTACATGTCTTCAGCAATGTGAGTATGGTGTCCAACATCTGGCAATGTAGAAAAATGTTGTACATTGAAACAGACTGTGTCCACACACATGTGTGTGAGTAGGTATGCAAAGAGACGTTCAGTTGTCACTTGTGATGGTGGACACCACGTCTGGCCTGCTACACACAGCCCTATTTCATAGATGGACGTGTGCCTACGTTGGGGGGTTGCTAGATTGTTGTTCATGTGCAATGAGGCCACAGCTAGTTCACACCTTCACAGTCATCTAATTGGCCATGTGGCTCAGGGTCAAACATGCTCATCTATGTCATTTACCAGGGTCTACCTTCTTGTGCAATCAATGTCCCTACATCCATCCATACTTCTATAATGTATTGAACATAGACATGACACATCTGTGTGATTTAGAATATTTTATTCACATTCTGGTGAATGCCGGAGCCAAGCCCACAGTACATGGTAGCCCAGTGGTGGGCTAACCAGAGTCCTTTGGGGAATGAAAAGTGAATTGGAAGAGGAAGAGTTCAGTCCGCAGCCGGGCTGCTGTGTCATTGCCAGATCCTAAAATACACGCAAACTACAGACCTATCTCGCTTTCCCGCCCTAGCGAAAGTAGCTGAGAAGCATGTTCATCTCACTCTCACCAATTTTCTTGAGTCCAACAATATCCTGCATCCTTCACAGTCCGGGTTTCGATCCAATATGAGCACCGAGACTGCGCTACTTGAAGTCACTGAGGTCATAAGAGAAACTCTGGACACTGGGGGAAGAGCCATGTTGGTGATGCTCGATCTATCAGCGGCCTTCGACACCGTCCCCCACAACCGTCTCCTTTTTAGACTCTGGGAGATCGGTCTAAGGGGGTCCGTGTTCGGTTGGTTTAAATCCTTCCTTGCCGATCGCCAACAAACGGTCTGGGCTCCCCCTTTCTCTGCCATGATGCCGCCTTTTGAAGTGGGAGTGCCGCAGGGCTCTATACTAAGCCCCACGCTTTTTAACATCTATATGTCCCCACTGGCGGCTCTGGCAGAGACCTTCGGAGCTCAGATCGTGTCGTACGCTGATGATACTCAGCTTCTTTTCACGTGCGACAAAGGCGCAGACTTTAATGGAAAGATCATCAGAGATTGCCTTGAGGCAGTTTTCGGCTGGTTTCAGCTGAACTGCCTCAAGTGCAACTCTGCCAAGTCGGAAATTCTTTTTTTTGGCGGCCCCCCTGATCCTAGTTGGAAGGCCTGGTGGCCTTCCGCCATGTTCCCTCCGGCGAGTGACTCGGTTGTCGCCAAAAATCTCGGGATTCATATTGATAATTGCCTTTCGTTCAAACCCCAGATATCGGGCTTGGTGGGCAAATGCTATGCCATCTTAAAGATGCTTCGGAAATTTTTGCCCCTTCTTTCAGTTGCCCATAGAAGAGTTACGGTACAGGCATTGATTGGTGCTCGCCTAGACTATGCTAATGCACTTTACCTGGGTCTCCCTGACTTCCTCCTATCTCGCCTTCAAGTTGTTCAGAACTCGGCAGCACGTGCCATCTTTGGTCTGACTAGGAGGACCTGTGCCAGTGCCCTTCTCACCACCCTCCACTGGCTTCCAATAAAAAAACGGATTATCTTTAAAACAATGACGTTGGCTTTCAAGGCACTGCACGGCCTGGGAGCCATCTATCTCCGGAAATGGGTGAACTTTTACCTGCCTTCCAGATCACTCAGATCGGCCTCCCTGGCCTTGGCCTTGGTTCCTACCACAAGGCGGGCCAGGTGTGGCGGTCGCTCTTTCAAACTCCTCGCCCCTCAGAGATGGAATACTCTTCCTGTGTCCCTCAGAACCATGGGGAGTCTGCTCACTTTCAGGAAATGTTTAAAGACCTGGTTGTTCACCCAATAAAGTTATTCGGCCCTCCCACACCGCTGTCTAGTGATGGATCTAAAGCTCCGGGACACTCTCCATGAGTAGCCGAGCGCTATAGAAAACCCCCCACATAACATAAGTGCAGAAATGGCAGTCCATGTCAGGGTCCAGGTGTATGTCGCAGAGTGTTCCCGGGGACAGTGGGAGGTGTTGTCCCAAGGCATGATGCATAGGGCCGAACCAGGCAGGGACAGGTCTATGGTGGGGATGGATGCTACTATCTCCTTCCTCATGAAGAACCGGGCTTTTAGAACCCAGCGGCGCCAGGGACATGCCCAAAGTCTTCGGATTCACCTGTCTTGGTTTACAGAGACACGGAATACTTCTGGGTGGCGTCAGAGACCCAAATGTATTAGCTGCAGCCAGTAACAGTGTTCCTAGAAATACAGCATGGAGGTTTTCCAGGAGCCTGCTCAAATTTGTAGAGCAAGACATCTCCTTTTATACACAATATTCACATTTACAAACATACTCCCACTGCGTAAACATCTAACCAATGGGGTACATTCTCAAACAAAGTATCACATGACGAAAAAGCTCCGTTTGCAATGTCCCAACCCAAAGTTAATCATTGGGAATATCCCAAATCCAATCTCACAAGCCGGACAAACCCATAATTGAAAAGCACAATGCATGTAATAAAGAACATAGAAAAGGAAACAATGTCTGATAGTGAGCAAGATAAGGCATGTGTAAGGAGACTAAAAGTTAACGATGTCCTGAACAGTGTTTGGCAATCTCAGACAACGATCAAACCAGGGAAATTGACTCGGCAGGGTCAGCTTCAGGTAAAGGAATCAGATCCTTGCAATTTACCTCGGAGCCAAGAAAGACCCTGTTAATGTATACCAAAATATGAAGGCCAGGCCGCTTCGTTCGTTCGACCACACTTGTCGGCCTGCGTGATGGCAAGACAAAATGGAGACTTAAACAAAATGGAACCCATGTTCAAAACGAAATCTCCAAATAGGTAAGGTACTCGCTATCTAACGTGACAAATTCACTCCATAATAGCCGAACATACTAAATACGGTTCGACATCACCAAAATCGTGACGGAACCATGACCTTGCGAAACACAAGCCCCGTTTTCACAGAACCACAGACCCTCCTTTTGCCATTACATAGGCAAGCCTAAACTCACGTCAATCTGAATCTAGGTCTATTTCAATCCTCATCAGACCATCAAGGTGTTGCTGGAGCATCATCCTATTACTCTCTACTTCTCTCGAGACAGGTCTCTGCACACACGTAGTAGCACAAAAACTACAAACGGCGGGAGCACACTGGATGCAAAGACAACAAGAGAAGAGAATAGCTAAAGCCATACCAAGGAAAATCAAAACTTTCCATCCCCATTTGGACAACAGGTCCCAAAACCATCCAATCAACGACCAGTTTCCTTTGTCTACATGAATAGACTCAGAAACCTTATGCAGTCTGGAAATGGCTTAGTATACTGTCGGGGCATTATCTGGTATGTAAATACAGCAACTAGATTGGATCAATTTGCATACCCCTCCTCTATCTGCAAGTATGACATCTAACGCAACACGATTCTGCAATGTCATAACACGATCAGCTTGAAGCTCCGCTGTAATATTACTAAGAGCACCTGCAGTTTCATTTATGGTGGCCTCAACCACTCTCGTGAGCTGTCGTATATTCCTGCTATTGGCCATAGGACCCCAAAAGGGTAGGAAACCCTTGAAAAAAATCTCCTACTTCCTGTGCTGCGGTATCTTCCTGATCGAAGACACCTCTAACATATCTTGTTCTGTGATAATCCATAGTAGCCGTGTAGGTAGGGGGAAGCAAAAACGACACATAACATGTGCCTGAAAAATCAGGTGGCAATGATGTGTAGGCTCTGTCGTGACAAACAAAATATGTACCTTTAGCTTGCACAAACGGAGGAGAAGTCTGGGATGCATTAACGTAGGTTTGAGTACATACACTCTCACCTAGCTGAGCTCTCGGATTTCGACCATTACCACGTAAACAAAAGTGGCCTCGATGGGGTACGATCCAAATCCGGGGAGACCTCTTTCGTCTCTCCTTCTCTGTCAAACTAGTGCTATATCCAGTGACATTCCAACCAATATATGCCTGTGCCTCATCCTTAGGGATAGCATTGTTTGCATCAATATCTCGGATCATATCTACTATTCCCTTTATCAGGGCACTATTACTCGGGTTGTCTCTCATGGAACGCATAGGGTATACCTCATTCGCATAGATGAACATACAGCCAGATTCATCAAGCTAAATTGCGCTCGCAAAGTGCCAGATTCTGAGAATCTGGCCCTTTGCGAGTGCAATTTTTGCATTTGGGATTCATCATCCCAAATGCAAAAATCGCTATTTGCTAAATCGCATATTTGCGAGGAATTGGATTTAAGGAATCTGTATTAGAGATTCCTTAAATGCAATTCATTAACCAATTTGAAATTGCGAATTCGCAATATTTGGTCGCTATTTACCACGAAGTCTGACTTCGTGGTAAATAGCGAAAAAATAGAAATAAGCACTTTAGTGCATTTTTCTCTGTTGCATGTTACACACACGTCCTTTGGACATGTGTGTGCGCAACACCTGTGTAAATTTGCATTTCAGGGGTGCTACAGGGTGTCCTTTGGACACCGCTGGCACCCTTGAAATCCCTATCTTATTTACGATTAGCTAATTTCTAATCGCAAATAAGGAATAACTCCGCATTCATTCCTATGGGCCTTTAGTTATTCCTTATTTGCGATTAGCAATTTGCTAATCGCAAATAAGGAAGATGTAGGAATCACAATATTTTTTGCAATTCCTACATGAATCCCGTTTTGCAAGTCCTTAATAACGATTCCTTATGAATCGCTATTAAAGACTCGCAAAACGGGTCTTTGATGAATCTAGCTGATAGTCTGTAAAGCCCATACAGACCCATTGGAAGAAAAAGGCAAAACCAGATATGGCATACCTCTATCTGTCGTATGAGGCATAAGATCACATACCCAGCAATTTGTAGTATTGACTACCAACTGATGCTGATGTAAGAGCTGTATAAATGAGTTGTTTACAAATTCTGATCTTTTGTCTGTTCATGTTCAGGCAACGTATAGAACTGGTGCAAAGAAACAGTAGTAGAAGAAAGCATAGGTTGGATGGTGGGTGCAGAAATCAATGGTGTAGCATACACAATCCAACCCACACAAGCCAATGTGATACTTAAACACACAAAAGAACACAGTATAATAAAACATTTGTTACAAACCAGTGTACACAATCTCATCTTAAAATTCATCTTCTCAACAACTCTATCCGTTACAAAAGACTCCATCCTCTAACGTGCTGCTCACTGCAATTTTCCCTCTTCACTTAAGTGTGCGTCCAGGCGTCCTAGACGTCCCAGAACCGCAGTCCTTGTGTCAATACGCTGGTCACCCCTTAAGATCTTATACCGTGACCCTGCAGCTGAACCCGGATGGTGGTTCGAAAAAGAAAAAGACAAAAAAAGTCTCTTGTCTGATAGAGTATAGTAGACCAAAAAATGTGCGATCTTTAATTGTCCAATCTGGTTCGCAGATTATAACGTTCTTTACCAGACACAGTCTGATCATGGAAAAGTATTCCTGGATTGGAAGTGTCAAGTCTCAGCTGCGGAGGCAAAGCTTCTTGTAGAACTTCATCATCCTCACGTTCCGACTGAGTCCACTTCAAATGCGCATCACTAAAGGGGACATACTCCAAAACTCTCTCGCTTTCTGAATCAGCAAGACCATCAGCAATCCATCGGTCATACGGTAAAGGAAATTAAAGTCTCTTACAATGGGTGGCATGCACCCAGTTTTTCTTGCCGCAGACCTTAACAGCCGTACGAGTTGCCAAGAGGACTTGGTAAGGGCCGATCCACCTCGGCTCGAGATTCTTCGTCCTCTGGAAGTTCTTGATCAGGACCCAATTTCCAGGTTGAATCAAGTGGCCTGCATCCACAGAAGCTGAAGGTAAGGTATTGTGCACCTGTGGGTGAAGAACACGGAATTTAGCAGTCAAATCATGTAAATTGTCAACCAACATAGGGTACTCGATGTCGCTGTATTTCTTTGGCCCCGGCACACCCCAAACATTCGCCGGGCGACCGAAGACAATCTCGTATGGCTAAGTCCCACACGAGAATGTACTGTCGTTCTCGTTGACAAAAGTGCCAATGGCAAGGCATCAGGCCATAGAAAGGCTAGAGCTCGCTTGTATCTTAGCCAATTTAAGCTTGAGGGTGCCATTGTAGCATTCAACCAAACCAGCTGACTGGGGGTGATTCGCACCATGAAATTTCTGCCTTATTCCCAAACCTGCACACACTTTCTTCATAATCTGACCCACAAATTCACTTCCATTGTCACTCCATACCATTCTCGGCAATCCATACCTAGGGAAATACTCCTTCAACCAAACCTTGGCTGTAGATAGGGCAGTATTATCCTTAAGGGGATAAGCCTCTATCCATCTTGAAAAGGCGCAAACAACCACAAGGACATATTTCAGGTTGTTGCATCTCTCCATATGAAAAAAGTCCAACTTTAGGACCTCAAACGGATACGTTGGAGGAGCAAAATGACCTGCTGGAGTTGGGGTTCCCTTACCAGGATTATGCATCAAACAAACCATACAATGTTTCACCAGATTCTCAGCACATTTTGGAATTCCAGCATTCTGCCATACTGGCGCCAACAACTTACATATCCCTTTCGAACTGATGCGAGCCAATCCATGTGCCATCTTAACCACTGGAAGCACATACGCATCAGGCAACAACCATCGCTGGTGTTCTGACAACTCAATCCAACAACCAGTCGAATCCAACATTCCCGTAGTCTCTCTCCACACACTCAATTCTTTCTCAGTAGCTTCAGCCTGAATCGATTTCACACTCTCTATTGTGTCTTCACACATTGTCCCCTCCGGAACCCATCTAGCAGGGCCTGCAACATACATTCGACTCGTCACATCTTTCGCTGTTTCTCTCGCTACTTCATCCGCAAACGCATTACCACGACCAACATCATCCGTAACCTTCTTATGTGCACTGCATTTCACAATCGCAACTTGCATCGGCAAAGTAAGTGACTCAAGAAGTTCATTCACCAACTGTCCATGCTGAATCTTCATACCATGAGAAGTAAGAAATCCTCTCTCTCTCCACAAACGTCCAAAACTATGAACACCACCAAACGCATATTGGCTATCGGTATACACAGTCATTCTTTTTCCTTTCGACAACACACACGCTCTCGTCAGTGCAATCAACTCTGCTGCTTGAGCTGAATTCTGTGGAATACGTGCAGCTTCAACAATCGTGTGCAAAGTCGTAACTGCATACGCTGCAGTCGTATCGCCATTCGGAAGCTTAAAGCATGAACCATCTACCCATAAGGTACCATCAGAGTTCGAAAGAGGAGTATCTTTCAGATCAATTCTACCCTTCGTTTCTTCCTCTGTCCAGAGAAGACAATCATGCTGTTCCTGAACATCTGTCTCTACAGAAATCGGCAACAACTTAGCTGGATTCAACGTGCTGCACCGTTTTATATGCACATGACTAGCCAAAAGCGTCAACTCATAACCTTACAATCGTGCACTAGTAAGGTGCTGAGTCTTTGTTTTATTCAATAAGGTATCCACTGCATGTGGGACGATCACAATCAACGTATTATCCAATACCAGACCAGCAGACTGTCGAATAGAAACAGCCGCTGCCGCTGTAGCTCTCAAACAACTAGGCAACGCTTTAGCTACCGGATTTAACGTAGCCGAAAAATACGCGCATGGGCGTTGCTTGTCTCCAAACTGTTGTGTTAACACTGACAATGCACATCCTTCTCTCTCGTGCACATAAAGCGTAAAAGGCTTACTGTAGTCGGGGGTACCCAACACCGGAGCAGAAACTTCTCTGACATTCATTAGACCAAGGAAGAAGATTTGGTGTATCCTTAAAAGAAAGTGCCAACAGAGGGTTCGCCAACAGAGAAAAATTTGGAATCCACCGTCTACAATACGAGGTGATACCCAAGAAAGCACGCACTTCTCTCTGTGTGGATGGTACAGTCATTTGGGCAATCGCTTGTATACGTTCTGGGGTCAATCGTCTTCCCTCCTTCGACAAGAGATGACCTAAGTAGGTCACTTCTTGGCGGCAATATTGCAACTTCGAGAGTGACACTTTATGATGGAGGTCAGACAAATGCCGTAACAAAGAAAGAGTAACTTCTTTACAAATCCCTTCATCATCAGCAGCGACCAACAGATCATCCACGTACTGGATAAGAGTCGCACCAGAAGGCAAAACAAAATAATCAAGCTGAGTCTTCAACGCTTGACTATAGATGGATGGACTCTCACAATAACCTTGAGGAGCACGCTTAAACCGAAGCTTCGGCCTCCTAAAGAGAAGCCAAAAATATCTCTACTTTCTTCAGCAATAGGAATACTAAAGACAGCATTCTTCAGGTTTAAACAGAAAACCAAGCAGCCGAAGCAGGGATCATTGTCAGTAAGGCAGTATTGTCCGGGACAACAGGAAACTGTGGCACCACAATCTTGTTACCCTCTCGAAGGTCGATTACAAACCGATACACAGGTGGCTGAGAAGAGTCAGTACATTTAAGAACAGGCAAAACAGGACTGTTACACAAATTAAGTCTTGTTTCTTCAATCACATCTTTCTCAACCAAATCATAAATAATCGCTAAGAGAGCTCTCTCACCATCACTAGAGATTCGGTATTGTGGAATGCGAGGCAACTTAGCATTCGCCTTGAGGGTAACAACGTATGGTGGAATCTGCAAAAGGCCAACATCGTTTGGACCCGTAGCCCAAAGCGTATCAGGGAGAGAACGCAATTCCAGTGGAAGCCGATCTTTAGACAAATACATCGGAGAAATCACTTTCTTACCCAACGTAAGATGTACCCTGAAGGAGAACAATACAATGTTGAATGCAATCTTTTCAACAAGTCCAAACCCAACAGATTCTCACCACAACCTGTCGTTAGAATAAGAGGTGCTTCCAACTCACAAGGCCCAACAGAAAGAGACAAAGGACAAGAAACCGGATTACGAACTGGGGCGCCAGAAAAACCTACCAAAACATTTGTCAAGCCAGACAAAGGTGCGCCAGGGAGTTTAGGGCGCATGATAGAACTCTTTGCCGCACCAGTATCCAAAAGAAAAGGTTCTAACACACCTGATGTAATCACTTCAACATAAGGTCCACTCTGGTCTACTGGAACTGACACTACTCCCTCCCTTTGTCTTTGGCTGTCCTAGTTATCGTTAAAATCAGCATTCTCACTTTCAACATAATAATCATCAGCATAATATTGAGCCGACTGACCAGTCGCGACATTCTGTTGATCAAAAGAATTCATAGAATTTTGTGGGGGGAAAGGAATGTCCATTCTGGGGGAACAAACCACGTCCTCTGCCACTAGGTACTTGCTGGACACCGCGACCTCTCACACCAGACATACCATTCACACGTTGTAGAAAAATTGGGCAACTATGCTTAAAGTGACCTTCCTCTCTACAATAAGCGCACTGATTAGGGCCTATTGGAAGTAGCTGAGGAAAAGACTCGGGCTTCTGCAACAATCTCTGAAACTGTGGAGGTTGCTGAAACTGGGAAGGTTGCTGGAATTGACGCTGATTAGGGCGAGGCGGATACGCCTGCTGCAAAAGAACCTTCGTCTTCAATTCTTTAGTCTTCTTCCCTGCTTTATCTTTCTCAACTTTATCTCTATTCGCGTAATATTGTGCAATAGCCAATATCTGGGCCGAAGAAGAAACAGCCCATGAACTCTAAGAGTCCTTCAACTTCTTACAAGGCTCGGGGAGCAAATTATAGACAAACTTATCCACGAACAACCTTTGGCCACCTTCCGTACTCATATCTTGACCACTATGATCGATGAATGTTTCTTCAAACCTAGTGAAGAAATCAGACACACTTTCGTCTTTCTTCTGCTTACATGCTGCTAACTTATCCCAATTCACTCGCATAGGAGGCATCAAAGTCTTCATTAAAGCAATAATCTTACCAGGGAGTTCCGTATCTAAAGGCTCAGGTTTAGCCCCTCCACCTTGACGACCATCTGCAGCAACAATATTAACCCACGTGTCTCCCAACTCTACTGCATGATCCTCGTGACGGATCTTCGCCCACAAAGGTTGAGGGACTACATTCCCCAACAACATATCTATATCAGCTAAATTCATCACACACGCATCAACTGTCTGGGACAACTCTTTATAATAACCTGCAGGATTCTTACGGGGGGTCAGGTAAAGTCTGCTTGAGAGCCAGAACTTCAGCTCTCTTCCAGGGAACATGTACCCAAACACACTGGAAATGAGCCAGTACTCCCTGAATACTCTGATTAAGATTAGCCACAACTTCCTCTCTCCATACAGGGGGGACCTCTCTCATCGGATACTGCTTCACTTTTCTCCTAACAGAAGGATCAGGTTCAAACAACAACTGAGAAGGAAGTCTACACCTAAACGCAAGAAGCGTCTCTACCGCTTCCTCAACATCAGGACCCACTACCGTCCCTTTAGCAAAGTCAGACTGAACATTAAGTAACTCCGATGGAATAGGACCCAATTTAGTATCTTCCCACTCTTCACGAAGGAAAGTACACATAACATCAAAAACATACCTTTGTTTCGGTGCTTCCCACTGTAGGAAAACATACATAACCGCTTGCAGGTCATACCTGGAGGCATTCAAAACCCATCTACGAGCAAGGAGATCTAACACTGTCCGCTCCTCGGAACTAGGGAGCTGACTACGCGTTTGTTTCCGCACAGAAACTGGGGTCATATTAAACGACCCAAAAAGAGGAGACAAAAGGCTAGTGACATGTCGAGCAGAAGGAGAAGCAGTCGACATCAGAACAGGAGACAAAGACATAGGGTCAGTAGAAAAGGAAGTTAAAGGAGAAGAAGGCAAAGGAGTTTGAGGCAAAGCTGTAAGCAAAGCTGGCGGCCCTAGAGAAGGCTGCGCCAGAGGTGGGAGAACTAACTGTGATGAAGAACGAGTGGCTGAACAACAGCAGGGGGTTCAACAACTGGAGGTTGTTGAGGTGCCGTAGCACTCTGCACATAAGGGGGTGGGGAACTCAACAAATGCAACATCAAAGGATCCATTTCAGGGTCCTTAGTCACATTCGGAAGAAGAGGTGGCAAGGCCGGATAATATTTATCAATGGCCATACAATATTGTCTATCCGACACCTCAATCGCACAATCTTCTTCATCTTCTTTAAACTGCCTAGCAGCTTGCATTATCGATATATTCTTATCTTTCCTATCTCTTTTAGCTTCCTTAATTTCTCGCTGTTTGGCTTTCTTACGCCAGAGGCGGAAAGAGTCAAACATCGCCGGCCGGGCTTTCTTCTTAAATAGCGCAACTTCCAAATTATCTAAAACATCTGATTCGAATCTACCATGTTGTGGCCATTTTAAGACACCATCTTTTCGTGTATAGCGGACCCATACTTCATTTTACGTAATGGGACCCACTCCATGCTTTGAATAGAGCTCATAAGTCGGAGGTCCAACCGGAGATATCGGACACGAGTCCTCCAATCGGGAATCCCTGTTGCAACTACAACAAAACAAATTCCTAAGATTGCTAAGACCAGGCATCTTCGCTCACTAATCTAGCTTCAAACTTTAAGGGGTTATCAAACACGATATACTCGCAAATGTACGAGCCTCTCGGCTTTGGTATTTGCAAAAACCAAATCAAAGAACCCAAGAAACAAAAAAAAATTGTTGTGGGAGCGACCCACTTATACTTAACCAAAATGTCTTGTCACGCCACCAGAAGACCGTCTATCATCTCGCTCTACAAAGCATCACAAAAGGGTCGAAGACAGGGCGACAGTCAGGGCAACAGTCCTTCGTAGCCGTCGGAAAGGGGAAGCCTCAAAGCAAAAACCTTCAGTCCACATTCGACATGCCGGGGTCGATGAAGTGGGGGCCCTCTTCCAGAATTTCCTCACGAAGCTCCTCACAATCTTCGGGCTTGGACCGGTACCACTGAAGTCGCCCCACTTGGGCGCCAGTTGAAGAACCGGGCTTTTAGAACCCAGAGGCGCCAGGGGCACGCTCAAAGTCTTTGGATTCACCTGTCTTGGTTTACAGAGACACGGAATACTTCTGGGTGGCGTCAGAGACCACATTTATTAGCTGCAGCCAGTAACAGTGATCCAAGAAACACAGCATGGAGGTATTTCAGGAGACTGCCCAAATTTGTAGAGCAAGACATCTCCTTTTATACACAATATTCACATTTACAAACATACTCCCACTGCGCAAAAATCTAACCAATGGGGTACATTCTCAAACAAAGTATCGCATGACGAAAAAGCTCAGTTTGCAATGTCCCAAACAAACGTTAATCATTGGGAATATCCCAAATCCAATCTCCACAAGCCGGACAAACCCATAATTGAAAAGCACAATGCATGTAATAAAGAACATAGAAAAGGAAACAATGTCTGATAGTGAGCAAGATAAGGCATGTGTAAGGAGACTAAAAGTTAACGATGTCCTGAACAGTGTTTGGCAATCTCCGACAACGATCAAACCAGGGAAATTGACTCGGCAGGGTCAGCTTCAGGTGAAGGAATCAGATCCTTGCAATTCACCTCTGAGCCAAGAAAGACCCTGTTAATGTATACCAACACATGAAGGCCAGGCCGCTTCGTTCATTTGACCACACTTGTCGGCCTACGTGATGGCAAGACAAAATGGAGACTTAAACAAAATGGAACCCATGTTCAAAATGAAATCTCCAAATACGTAAGGTACTCGCTAGCTAACGTGACAAATTCACTCCACATTAGCCGAACACACTAAATACGGTTCAACATCACCAAAATCGTGACGGAACCATGACCTTACGAAACAAGGCCCGTTATCACAGAACCACACTCACACAGTCATGACCATCCACATCTTACTCCTCTGATATGTCTTCTGTGTCCGGTATGTCAGGTGTGTATGTGGTGGTGTAATGGCTGCATCACTATGTGCCTCTGACGCATCAGTGGTTCTTCCAATGTGTTGAGGATTTGATCTGAGGTCTGGAGGTGATAGGAATATTGGGATAGCAATAGGGCTCAGGAAGTGAAATCAGGCTACTCAATCGGCAAAGGTTGATTTTTGTGACATGAAATATTCAAACTCATTCCGGCGCTTTAGGACCATTCTTGTCATTTCTCTGCTCTCTCCATTCCTTGAGGTAGAGAGGCTTAATTAATAATCAATTGTTCAGAGAACATTATTTGATCATTTGGAAGTGATTTTAAAAGTTTCAATATATTGCCTCAATTCATATAGTCTTGTGGCACTCTAGAATTGTATTGTGGCTCTGGTAAGATTGCAAAGTCTCCAGCTGATTGTTGCAGTTTTGGTTCTAGCATGCAGCTCGATATTGTTCGGCTTGATATTGAAATGCCATTTTCTTTGTTTACTAAGTCGTCTGAACCTTTTGTGGTTCTTTTTTGAAAGATAGGGTCTGAAATCTTATTTTGTTTTGTCATTTTGAGACTGCTTTTCTTGGCTATCTGTTGCAACAGAGGGCCATATGTATCAAGCACTAATGCGTTCGCAAACGCCGAAATTCGCAGAATTTCAGCGTTTACGAACGCATTTTTGCTAAATGGCATGTATCAAAGAAATCTGCGTGCAAAATAAGGAATCGCAAAATTTGCGATTCCTTATTTTGCAATTGCATTTAAGGAATCGCAAATTTCGCGATTCCTTAAATGCAATACAAAAAAGTGCATTTTTCAAGGAAATCGCAAATTACCACCAACTTGGAGTTGGCGGTAATTTGCGATTCCTTAAGGCCAATTTGCATTCTTTTTATGCTTCTTACATTGCATTTAAGGAATCGCTACATTTGCGATTCCGTACATGCAATCGCAAAATAAGGAATCGCAAATTTTGCGATTCCTTATTTTGCACGTAGTATTCTTTGATACATACCATTTAGCAAAAATGCGTTCGCAAACGCCAAAATTCTGCGAATTTCGGTATTTGCGAACGCATTAGTGCTTGATACATATGGCCCTAAGTTGGTGGTAATTTGCGATTTCCTTGAAAAATGCACTTTTTTGCATTTTTCAAAGTGCAATGTGAAGCACATACATGCCCTTAGGGCATGTATGTGCACCACATGTGCAACCATGCTTATTTCAGGGGTGCAACAGGGTGTGCTTTGGACACCCCTGCACCCTTGAAATTGCATTCTCAATTTGCGATTCGCTAATTGCTAATCGCAAATTGAGAATGTCTTCCCATTCATTCCTATGGGCCTCTAGGCCCATTGGAATGAATGGGGAGGTATTCCTTAATTGTGAATCGCAATTTGTGATTCGCAATTAAGGAGTATGTAGGATTCGCAAAATGTATTGCAAATCTTACATACATAGCATTTTGAGATTCTCAAATAGCGATTCGCAAAAAATCCCTATTTGAGAATCGTAAAATGACTACTTGATACATATGGCCCAGAGTCACCTGTTTTATTATCCAGTTTGTGTTAAATTTCATTACTCTTTTGCTTATTGTACGCTCAGACATTAGAAGGTCTGTATCCGTTGTCGGAGTTGCTCATGCATCTTCCTTTGAGAACATTCCATTTTAGTGGTAGTTGACTTGTTAATTTTACTTTGTTGGCCGAGAGCAATGATTGTTGGTTATGTCGTCAAAGTTCATATTAGATGTTGGTTTGTCGGAGGGCGTGTGGAATAAGCAATGAGTAGGCACCTCTTCCCTATGAATTGTCATTGTATGTACTCTGGCATTTTAGGTTGCATCTTGTCCTAGGTCAGGGTGAGAGTGAATTACAGCAAAAACATATCGAGTAATATTTACAAGCCCCTATGGCCATTGGAGCAGGACTTTTTTTAACGCTCCAGTGGCATAGCGCCCTTTTCACTATTTTACAAGGTGGTGCTAAGCCACTTATCGTTGCTTAAGGCCACCTTGTAAATATGCACCTTTCCGCTGCAGTCCTCTGCGGCACAGGGGCGTGCATGGGTGTTGTTGGCGGGCATTCCACCGTAACAACCGTTGCTTTTTGACGCTGCCCCAGGAGGTGTAAATCTGAGGCAACAACTACTGCCGGACAAGAGCAGGTGTTAGAATGGTGATACAAGGAGAAATACTTTTAGTTCTCCTCGTGTTTTCTTTTTCTGTGTGCTGCATTCTGCGGCAGATATAGAAAGAGCAACTAGCCAATAATGATTGTTTATGTGCAGGAAGGTGACCCTACTTGCACATAAACAATCATAAATTAATGACAAATATTTTCTTTCCTAAATGTGTTGCAGGATGCAGCACACAGAAGTAGCAAAGAGCCATTATGGATTGTTTATGTGCAGGAAGTGGCACTGTGCACATAAACAATCATTCCCTGCAACACAGGCACTATTTTGCTATGGTGCAAAGGTGCTTGCGTTGGTGCTAGGCAGCTAATTTTAATGCCAGCTGCACCATATTGTAGTAAATAAGTCACATCCCTGCGTTTTGAAAATGTTGAAGTGCGGCACTGCCATTTTTGGCGCAGCTCCACGCTTCAACATTTTCTTTTTTTTTTTTTTAATTCAAGTCGTTTTTATTGAAATAGGAAAACAAAAGGAAAAGACAGTACAATAACTCTTCCAGTATACAAAATGTTCGGTTCATCTATCGATAATCACATACAGAGAATAAACTTAATATAAAAATAAATCAACTCTTGCTTGCATTATTATAAAACACATACAGACATAACTCTCAGTGCGGAGGAGTGGCATTATAGGCTCTAGTGGATGACAACAAACGTACTCACAGGTGACATAGGCCGTTGTAATAGAGTCGCATGTATTGCATCAAGGCGGATCGTAGTGAAATGAGGATGCATCTAGCGATTTCCACAGCTTTCTATTGGATGGTTTCCATGAGGCTGCTTGTAACACTGGATTATTAGCACCTCTAAGAAATGTTAACCACTCCTGCCAAATTTTAAAGTTTACCTCTTTCGCGTTCTTCCATTTGCATAGAACTACTTTGCACGCCAGTGTCATCATTAAGTCAAAAAGCAGGCGGTCTTGGTCATTTGATAACTGTGGGTCAAGCGCCCCTAGGATTACATATACAAATTCCTGTACAGGTCGTATGTTGAATGCAATCAAATATTTTCCCCCAATATATACGTAGAGAAGGACAACTGAAAAGCATGTGCGCAAGGTCCCCTGAGCCTGACTGGCAGTTCCAGCAGGTAGGCGAATCTCTTAATTTACATTTGAAGAGCTTATCTGGAGTCCAAAATGCCCTGTTTATTAGCATGTACTTTGTTTGGAATAGAATAGGTGAGACTTTATGGGTAAGGGCCGTCTCATGGATCACCTCCCAGTCAAATTCTATGCCTGTTGAATTCGGCTCAGCTTCCCATTTCAATTCGACCTTTCTGTGAGTTTTCTTGGGCAAGGGCAGTAAAAGTTTATACACCTTAGAGACGAAGTGACCTGTAAGTACAAGACGTGGAAGATGAGTTACTAACCATGGTGTGTATGGGGAGAAGTTACGTGCCGTTAATATCGCTTTGATTTTCAGGAAGTCATAAAAATCCATCGGAGTGAGATCATGCCTCCGTTGCAGAGTCGAGAATGAGAGTGGATCTTTCTCATCGTATAAGTCCCTTGCCATGTTAATGCCCTTCTCGGACCATGAATTCCAGAAGAGTCTATCACCATTATACTTTAAATATGGGTTTCTCCAAAGTGACAGAAAAGAGGATTTAGCGAATGTCAGCTTAGTGTTGTGTGTCTGATCAAGTCTAAGCAGCGCCCGTCTAGTGTTTAGCAATATGTATTTGGAGTGTGGTAAATGTGATAGGTCCATAGTAAGAAGGGTCTCGAGTGGGGCATGGTTCACTAGTGATTCCTCAATATTGATCCATATGGGCGTGTAGTTTGGTGATTTAATTAACCATTGGGCTCCCTGTTTGCAGAGGAAGGCTGTTTGGTAGTTCCTGAACGAAGGCAGACCCAGGCCTCCTTTGTCTTTGGCCAATTGCAATTTCTTTAGTGATACCCTAGCTTTCTTCCCACGCCACAGGAAACTACCAAACAGTTGGTCTACCTTGGTGATAAAGTTGTTCGAGAATGTCATAGGAAGCATGCTAGCCAGGTAGTTAACCAACGGAGTAGACATCATTTTAAGCATCTCCGCTCTACCCCACCAAGAGAGAAATTTTGGAGACCAGCCTTCGAGCAGTGTGGATATCTTCTTTACAGTCAGCTCTTCGTTTATTTTCAGGGTGGAGATCAAATCTTTGTCAAAGTCTAACCCCAAGTATTTGAAACACTTAGGCTGCCAAGTAAGGCCGGAGTCCCCAATGATTCCCTTATCGCCAATATTGTTCAGAAGTTTAACCTCCGTCTTGTCTTTATTGAGTTTGTACCCAGAGACCCTGGAAAAGTTTTCAATATCAGACAAGAGCGCAGGTATTGCCTCATCGGCTTTCTCGGACAGAACAAGTACATCATCCGCATATGCCGTTAATTTAACCGTGCAGTCTCCAAAAGGGATGCCAACAATGTTGGGGTTGTTTCTTATATGGTATAAGAACGGCTCGATCGCTAATAAGAACAATGATGGAGACAGGGGGCATCCCTGTCTTGTGCCCTGCTTTAGACAAAAGGCAGAAGAAAAGGATCCGCCGGCTCTCACTCTCGCTGACGGACAGCAATATAGGGACATCACTAGTCTAGTAAAGCTGTCCCCTAGGTTAAACTTATGAAGGACTGCTTCAAGGAAGGGCCAATCAACCTTGTCAAAGGCTTTTTCAGCATCCAGTGTTATCGCTGCTGTGGGTGTACCTAACAATTTTGCCTTTTCTAAAACATGAGCCAGAGTCCTTGTATTATCACTGGACAACCTATTTTTAAGGAAGCCTGCTTGAGATGGGTGGACTAACTGGGGAAGAACCTTCTGGAGGCGGGCGGACAGTATCATAGCCAGGATCTTGCAGTCTATATTGATCAGTGAGATAGGTCTATAGTTTTTCGGGAGCGAAGGGTCTTTCCCATCTTTAGGGAGCACTGCAATTATTGCTTCTGCCATTGTGCCTCTGACCTCGCCTGTATCATTTATTTCTTGAAATAGATGCTGTAGGGGTTCTATTAGGAGGGAGGGGAAAGTTTTATAAAATTTAGCCGTGAAGCCATCCGGGCCTGGTACTTTCCCTGATTTCAAACTTTTAATTGCATTCCCTATTTCTAGAGCACTAATCGGGCCATTAAGACTAGTCTGGTCCTCAGCAGAAAGTCGTGGAAGGTCACATTCATCTAGGTAACACTTAATCTTGTCTTCCTCCACCGTTTTATTCTTGGCATAAAGGTCTTCATAGAATACCCTAAACACCTCTGTTATCTTGTCTGGGTCCTAGTGCGAGGAGCCTACTGTGTCTTTAATGACACTGATCGAGTTCTTTTGAATTTTAAACTTCAAATATGAGGCTAGGCTTTTACCAGCTTTATTAGAATCGCAGATCTTGAACCTCCTTCTGTTGTCAAGCCAAACTCCCGCTCTCTCGCTGACTATTTTATTGTATTCGTATTTTTTATTTGCCAGGGCATGAAGAGACATGTCATCTCTGTCTTTCAAATGTTTACTCTCTAGGTTTACAATTTCACTTTCTAAGGATTCCAGATTTATGTTATAATTTTTGTTGATTGCTGATCTGATTTTGATACAGACCCCCCTTATGGTGCTTTTCAGGGCCTCCCATCTAATGAGATCAGAAGTATCCCCTTCTTTGTTGACCTGTAGATAAGAGGAAATCTCCTCTTGTATTGTGGCCCGATGTTGTTCATTACTTAGGATTTCGTCATTTAGACGCCAAGACGTCTGACGAGAAGAGGGTTTGACATTTGCTATGGACAAGGAGATGCAAGAGTGATCAGACATTACTCGGGGTTCTATGGTAGTGGACTCAATTCTAGGGACACCGTTCTGTGATATGAGGATATAATCGATTCGGGAGTACGAATCATGTGGTGCGGAGTAAAAAGTGTAATCCCTCCCTGTGGGGTTTTGAAGCCTCCACGCATCCACTAAGTGAAATCGTTGACATAAATTGATAAAGGCTTTATGTGATTTATTTGATTTGAAGGGACAATGGGAGTCTCTATCTAACGTTGCATCCATAGGGAGATTGAAGTCTCCGGCCAGTATGTGAACAGCATTGTCTGGGATGTTTTCAATATGCTTGTTAAGAGCCTCCCAAAAACTAAGATCGCTAGTGTTAGGAGCATAAATGTTTGTGACCTAAAACTCTGTGTTGTCCTTACTCAACTTGGCCGTGACCCATCTCCCATCATCACTCGCTTCAGAGGACAGTAGCTCAATCTTAGATTTCCTCGCCACAAGAATCAAGACACCATTCTTTTTGTGCACAGCTTCTGCACCCACAACCTCATTATAAAATTTGTTCCTCATATGGTAGAACTGTTTAGATTCAAGTTTCGTCTCTTGTAGCAAGACAATATCACCTCTCAATCTCCGTATGTAGTCTAAGATCTTTTGTCTCTTAACAGGTTGGTTCATACCTTTAACATTAAGAGATAATATCTTCAGTTTATCGACATTACCTACCCCTAACGGAGTACTAACAATTCTAAGTGACATCAATAAAATGCACCATCATAGCAGAGTCATATATCACACAAGGCATCAGCAGTAGCATGACAAAGAGACAAAATTCCTCGTGATCAATAAGGCCCATAAATGTGATCCCTCACCGCCAAGTATTAAGACAGTAATCAATATGCAAGCACAAAGAAACAAAATCAAAAGACATAGAACATACATCCCAACCCAGAATCCCCACATCCCCCCACCCTCCCCACCCCACCTGTACGTAGTAGGCATGGTGACTGGAGAGAGATTGCAGTGCCTCCTCCCCGTGCGTGTACATGTTTGAACAAGTTTGGAACAAATCAATTCCCACAACATACCAGTGGATTGCCGCTAACTATGGTAACCTAGGTAAACAACGGTCTAGAGACTCACAACTAGGGACTTCGAGAAGAGGCGTGCATATCATAGTTCCTGTTGATCTTAAGGCAACTGAAGAAAGTAACAACAATATTAGCTGACATAGCCCCTCAGAGCACAGATGGTAATCGCAGCAGCTTACGGACAGATATCCAGTACCTGATGAACAGTGTACTAACAGGCAATGATAGAGCATTCCCCTTAATCAATGGAACAATATCAATTGCAAACCTTACAGACGTCATTATACCAGCCGGCATTATAGAACTTTCTCCTTATCCATTAAATCAATAACAATTGCAACCATCGCAAAAAGCTGCTAAAGTGTAACTTAACATAGTAAATGTTAGAGGTTCAGGGCTCCTCCATGTTGAGAAAAAAGAACACACATGCAAAATTGCATGGAAAACGTGGATAAGATCATTCACTTGTAACCTGAGGCCGAAGGCTGGCCAGCTGAGTCCTCAATGTTGTTTGTTTCCATGTCTAGGTCCTCAGGTCCTTCCAACATGCGTTTCAGTTTCAATGGATCTGAAAAGATGTGCGGAGAACCTTGGATAATCACACAATACTTTGCTGGGCCCATGAAGCCATACTGGAAACCTCTCTTCTTCAACATCGGTCGGAGTGCCAAGAACGCTTTTCTAACATCAACTGTCTCTTTGCTGAAATCCTGTGATATGTAGATTTTAGATGACTTCCACAGGATATGGTTATTTTTCCGCATAAAGCTGAGAATTTGCTCGACATGTTGGTAGCATAATGGTTTACACACAATGGCTCTAGGGCCTTTTTGAGTCTTACTTATCCTGCCCGGCACTCTATGCGCTCTGTCAAATTCTAACGGATGGACAAAGGTCATGTTAGTGGCTTGGGTAAACCATGATTCTAGGAAAGCCACACAGCTCCCCTGTTGATCCTCCGAACCTTCCGGAATACCAAAAATACGTAGGTTCCCCCTTCTGTTCCTGTCCTCCAACTCCGCGAGTTTCCGTGTCGTTTGGTCTGCCGCTATGCACAGACTTTTAATGGCTGCGCATGATTTGACTTCCATATCTTCGAGTTTGCTAATCCTTGATTCTGCTTCCAGCAATTTTTCATTGGTGTCACAGTTGTCCTGCCTGATCGCCGCCACTTCCTCTTTGGTTGCCTTTGCCAGATCTCTTACTTCATCCAATCTGCTGAGTATCAGATCAATTGGGTCAGGGTTGTTTTTTCCCCCTTTGCTGGGCGAGTTCGGATTCGACTGGTCGGATTTAAGCCTCTTCAAGCTTTTCGCAAGCTCCTTATTATCTGCCATGGCTGATTTGGCGTAGTATCTTTAGTCGATGCGGATAGTCTCTCTAAACACCCAGCCGCCTTTTAGGGACTGTTTAAAGTCGCTGATCACTCTGAACCATCAGTTGGCTCAGTGCAAGGAGATGAAAGTTACTATATAGATCGCCCTTGAGCTGGAGTAATGGTCTCACATGTGGTTGCCGAACGATGTAGGGAGGTGTGCACACGGAAACAGAACATTAAGCTTGTGCCGCCATTTTGAGAGCCACCATTGCGTTAAACTTTACACTCTTGGAGACACTCTATCAGCCCCATTATTGTATTCAATAAAATTGCAACATGCCGGGCTTGTTTTGTAAATCTAGAGCTTCATGGTGTAGCCCAGCGCACATTCATAGGTTTGCAGGTCTCCAGTCGACAGTACAATAACCATTTCATCAGTGAAGCAAACCCTGCTTCCATGGGACATCATACACACCACCGCATGTTAAAGAGCCATATCATTTAGTAATACATTGCCATGTTGCAGCGTCTGTGTAAGTGTCCACCGCTACTGATCGGTTAAGCCGACCCTGTTCTTCTCCTCGCATCAGGCGCCGGTAGGAAAGCAGCGCCAGGAACAAACATTGACTTCCGTTACGACGCCCTATTTTATAACGTAGTGGCTCACAGCTACCAATGCACTCGCTGGTTGTAGCACGGTGCCCAATAATAAAGTTCCACCTCCGTGAGCTGCACAGGGAGTCCTCGCTCAAGGATCAATACGAGGATTAATATGAGCCGCCATTTTGCATATGCGAGCAGCGCAAACGTTCTTCACGGGTCTAATGGCGCCCGGTGGTGGTTGCGTCTACTCACGATTCTGGAGATTCTGGAGATCTGCTCTGCTCATCAGCGCTACTTCCAGTGTTCGTGCCTGACTCCTGACGGGGTCCTATGACTCAGCCGCCGATACTCTGGGCAGCCATTCGGTCTCCACGTCCGCCTCACTCGCTGCAGCCTCCGGGGCGGGTCATCCGAGTTAGTCGAAATATCCCTTAACAGCCACGAAAATCCACGGGTATGCTTCCGAAATGCTCCCCTCACATTCCGGCAACTGATTCTGCAACTTTTAACGATGCAGGGGTGGTGAGGTGCGTTCCACCTTTAATTTTCGGCCACCGCACGGGTAGAGAGATTCACCGAGCCGTCATCTCCCTCGGCGTCCAAACCACGCCCCCCACGCTTCAACATTTTCTAGTAAATATGCCATATGGTTTCATCACATGAATACAAAAGAAAGACCGAAGGGGCATATTGACAAGGATGGATTTAAGTAAGATCATGACTGGGGGTGAATGTATGATTTATTTAGCATTCCGTCCATCATTTGTTTGCGTAGCACTTTTCACCCTAAGTGGGATGGGTATGTCCAGACGTGGGTCCCTTGCTGACTGTGCCACCGGATTCAAGCTAGCCTGGCTGATGAAGGGTAATACCCAGAAACCGTTCCCAGGATGCTTGTTTCCAGTGCAGGGAGAACCTGGCTTGGCAGGTCGGTCTGGACTGTTCCCATGAGCCACAGGGTCAAGACTGATTTGCATATGGCTGGGTCTAAACTGGGGTGGCATGGTGAGCAAAAGAACGATTGATTTGACCCAGATCTCTTGACTGGGGTGAATGTATGATTTGTTCAGCATTCCAACCATCATTTATTTGCATAGCATGTGCCATGTAACATGGCATCCTTGCATCCTCTTGTATCAAGGGTGTCTGCATTGGTGCGCTAGGCAACACTCAGTGTGGCAGATCCGTGCGAAAGCAGGATTGAGACCTCTTAATAAATAAATGTCACATTCCTGTCCTCTCCGTTTCAGGCAGCGCAGTAAGTTGTCTTGCTCTCCTGAAAACAAATTATGACAACGCTAGGCCCTAGTGCACTCAGCACATAATTGAATAAACCCTGGCGAATCAGTACATTTATATTAAAGTGTGTGGCACAAACTAACAGTGCTTGCATTTACATGGTATCGTCTCACAAATAAAATTCCCTTTTTTGCTTGGCACCAGGGGGCACATGTAGCCAATGGCCATAATAATTTCTGCAAATATATATATACACACATACATGTGTGTATATATGTGTATATATATATATATATATATATATATATATATATATACACAAATATATATATATCTATATATATACACATATGTATATGTATATATATATATATACACATATATATATGTATATATATATATGTATACACATATGTATATGTATATATATATACACAAATATATATATATATATATACACACACACATATATATACACATGTACACAGACATATACATACATATATACATATATATATATATATATATATATA
This sequence comes from Lissotriton vulgaris, assembly GCF_964263255.1. Lineage (NCBI taxonomy): Eukaryota > Metazoa > Chordata > Amphibia > Caudata > Salamandridae > Lissotriton > Lissotriton vulgaris. The sequence goes on from NC_141699.1 coordinate 84,575,106, forward strand.
TATATATATATATATATATATATATATATATATATATATATATATTCACTGAAAAAACCATAGGTTATAGACCATATATAGTTAGGAATTCGCATTTACAAAACCTTATATTACTCACACAAAACCATTGAAATTCCATATATAGTTAGTTGCACTAACTATATATCACGCACCCGCAATCCACTGCTGATGATGTCACATATTACATCATTCATGACATGGTCAGTGACATCACTGATGACATCACTGATGACATCTCAAATGACATCACTGATGACATCTCAAATGACATCACTGATGACATCACTGATGACATCTCATTTGACATTACTGATCACATCACTGATGATATCATTCATGTGATAATACGATGAACCTCTTCAGACTCTAATATAACCTTAGATACAATCAGTGTAAACAGACACTCACAGACTGTCACTCATCCATTGAGTTACTCACACAACTAGTCAGTCATGCAAAGAATCAATCACACCTCCATTTCCTCAACTATACAGTTATACAAACTTTACTTATTCAAACATATACTAACACATATTTACTCTCTTATACAATCCCTGATACAAGTTCACAATGATCCATACAGCCACTCACACATTCACTGGCTCTTATGCACAGTTATTTATATACGTCAACTCTCACATGTACTGTGTTTTACATATGTACTTACTTTGACATGTAGCACTGAGATATCCATTCACTCACCAATACACTCATGCACACAGTCAACCACCCATACAGCTGTTTCCACATGCACTTTTGAAACCATACATCTAGTGAATCAACTGCTCACACATCTATGCACAGAGTCATACACCTCCCAGCCACCCACACACACACTCAGTCTCCCATACAAATACTTGGGCAACCAATCAATAACCCATATAATTACTCATATAGCTACTTATCAACACATGCAACAGTTTACAGAACAACAGACATAATGATGTACAAATTAAGACAGTTTAGTCACTAACCCATGCACTCAGTGAGACACATTTAATCACTCACTCATACAGTCAGTCATGCACCTACTAAATCCTTCATCCAGACACTTATACATCCACTCATTCTTCAATATGTAAGACATATTTTAACTTTACAGAAACATACAGTCACTGGATGTTGTCATCAGTGATGTCATCAGTGATGTCATTTGAGATGTCATCAGTGATGTCATCAGTGATGTCACTGACCATGTCATGAATGATGTAATATGTGACATCATCAGCAGTGGATTGCGGGTGCGCGATATATAGTTAGTGCAACTAACTATATATAACCTATGCTTTTTTCAGTGAATTTTCAAGGTTTTGTAAATGCTAATTCCTAACTATTTATGGTCTATAGCCTATGGTTTTTTCAGTGAATATATATATATACATACATATATAAACATATATCATCTGTATATCTATATAAATACAAACATAAATGCATGCATACATATACTTATATGCATACAGATGCATGTTATTTACATGAAAGTTGAAAAAACACTAATAAAAGCAAAGCTAAAAAGCCACCTCATTACAAACAGAATGGCTTTAACTTAAACGAGGGCGAGATCTATTGCATTTTCAATGCTTGTTTACTTCGGTTCCATCAAGAAGGCATTCAGATGTGTCACACATTTGCCATAAATTCTGAATGTTAGCACTCTAGTTGCACATTAGATCACTGTAGTAAAGCTACTGCTCACCCGGGACGTCTGCTGCTGGTATTCAAAGTGCATGTTTCAGTCTGCATGTCAGAATTTTTTTAATGAAATAGAAGAGGATTTGAGAAGTCACTCAAAATGATCCCTAATTTTTCTTTCTGAAGCACTAATCATACTTTCTATGGCAAAATTAACCCCCTCATGTTGTTCCTTTTTAAATTGAGTGTTTTCAGACTTACCACTTCATTCCAATCAAGATGGCTTCTGGTGTGCCATACTTTTGTCATAAGTAAGACTGTTAGCGCTCTAGTTGTTCTTTAGAACACTCTGGGACATTCTGTCATTGGGCTATACTTGGGGTACATCTGGGTGATATTTGGGCTACATTTAGGCTCTTTTGTCTCTGGTGGCCATCTTGGGAGACTGTATGTAAGAATTTTTTAATGAAATTGAAGAGGGTTTGAGAAGTCACTCAAAATGTGCCCTAATTTTTCTTTCTGCAGCACTAATCATAATTCATATGGCAAAATATACCCCCTCATTTTGTTCCTTTTTAAATTAAATGTTTTAAGAGTTACCACTTTATTCCAATCAAGATGGCTTCAGGTGTGCCATACCTTGTAATAAGTAGGACTGTTAGCGCTCTAGTTGTTCTTTAGAACACTCTGGGACATTCTGTCATTGGGCTATACTTGGGCTACATCTGGGTGATATTTGGGCTACATTTGGGCTCTTTTGTCTCTGGTGGCCATTTTGGGAGACTGCATGTCAGAATTTTTTAATGAAATAGAAGAGGATTTGAAAAGTCACTCAAAATGTGCCCTAATTTTTCTTTCTGCAGCACTAATAATACATTCTATTGCATAATATACCCCCTCATTTTGTTCCTTTTTAAATTAAATGTTTTAAGAGTTACCACTTTATTCCAATCACGATGGCTCCAGGTGTGCTATACCTTTGTAATAAGTAGGACTGTTAGCGCTCTAGTTGTTCTTTAGAACACTCTGGGACATTCTGTCATTGGGCTATACTTGGGCTACATCTGGGTGATATTTGGGATACATTTGGGCTCTTTTGTCTCTGGTGGCCATTTTGGGAGACTGCATGTCAGAATGTTTTAATGAAATAGAAAAGGATTTGAGAAGTCACTCAAAGTGTGCCCTAATTTTTCATTCTGCAGCACTAATCATACTTTCTATGGCAAAATATACCCCCTCATGTTGTTTCTTTTTAAATTAAATGTTTTAAGAGTTACCACTTTATTCCAATCAAGATGGCTTCAGGTGTGCCATACCTTTGTAATAAGTAGGACTGTTGGCGCTCTAGTTGTTCTTTAGAACACTCTGGGACATTCTGTCATTGGGCTATACTTGGGCTACATCTGGGTGATATTTGGGCTACATTTGGGCTCTTTTGTCTCTGGTGGCCATTTTGGGAGACTGCATTTCAGAATGTTTTAATGAAATAGAAAAGGATTTGAGAAGTCACTCAAAATGTGCCCTAATTTTTCATTCTGCAGCACTAATCATACTTTCTATGGCAAAATATACCCCCTCATGTTGTTTCTTTTTACATTAAATGTTTTAAGAGTTACCACTTTATTCCAATCAAGATGGCTTCAGGTGTGCCATACCTTTGTAATAAGTAGGACTGTTAGCGCTCTAGTTGTTCTTTAGAACACTCTAGGAGGCTGCAGTAGAACACAAATGAATCAACTGACAGTCCCTGTCCTTGTTGGATGTACATGTTTTACTGAGAATGTCAGACTTCATTTTCACATGACTGAGAAAGATAATGTGAATTTACAGAAAATATTCTTTCAGTTTAGCTTATAGATCCCCTTCCAAACCACTGTGGGAAAATCATGAGATATTAGTTTTCTTTCAAACAATATTCATGATATCACAGCAGAAGGTTTTTTCACATGGTAAAATCACCTTAGAACCCACCACAATTCCTAAAACGAGTATGGTACCATCAACAAATGATTTATAATGTAACTAAAGTCATAAAACCCTCTATTAACTACAATGCTTTTTAATGAGGTGCTATCATGTATTTTGGTCCCAAGATGGCTGCCAACACTTCTTGGATGAAGTGCTGACAGCCAATCAGATCAGATGTGTGGTTAGGCTCCGCCCAGATATATATCTTTTTTTGAACCTAAATTACTCAAAATCCACTGGAGCACATATATTGAGACCTAGCAAAGGCACATCGGGCTAACAGTCCCTACAATTTTGCCAAGTTTCGTGCAAATCCATTCAGCCGTTCGAGCTAAAAGTAAGGCCAACCGCCCTATGGAAATTAACATGGGAAAAACGCGTTTTGGGACCCCCCTTTTTTCTCGGCCCCCCCTTAATGAAACCCCCCCAAATTGTCAGGGGCTGCTCAGAAACAAAATGTTCCATTTTCCTGAAAATTTCAGCCAATTCCGTACACAAACGCCAAAGTTATTAGACATAGAATTTTCAAAAATCCCATAGAGAAAAAATCCTAACTATATATACCTACTGGCGACCGCCAGTAGGTAATATATATACATATATATATATACGAATTAAGCAAAAAATGCACGACTAAAGTGAATAGACTCACCAGAGTTTCTTGGCTGTTTTTCGAGTGAGTGTGGCTGGATCGCTTCAGACGAGCAGTTACTGTGGAGGAATATAATGGTTATTTATTTCATAAGCAACCCGGGGCGGGAATAGTTTAAGAGTCTGTAACACCAAGACACGCTTCCCCCTGCCCTTCCATAGAAGCCACTGATGAGGGACTTACTCCTAAAACGCGTCAGGCTTGCAAGATGGCTGCATTGTTTTTACCTACCTGAAGGATTTTTTGTCAGCATGCTGTCATTAAACGAAAGTGGAGATGAAATGTTGGTTTCCGTGTGGCTCACTCCGAAAGTTGGGAACTGCTAGTTTTGGATATATATATATATATATATATTGAGCAAATAATTGCACGACTAAAGTGAATTAGACTCACCAGAGTTTCTTTGCTGTTTTTCGAGTGAGTGTGGCTGGATCGCTTCAGACGAGCAGTTACTGTGGAGGAATATAATGGTTATTTATTTCATAAGCAACCCATTGTGAAACAGACTGACAGACGCTTTTCAGCCTCCTGGCCTTTTTTCGATGTCAGGATGAGCAGGATTCAGCGAAAATCTTGTGGTGTTTTTTTGTAACTCTGTGGAACTCCGCAGAGTAAAACTCTGCAAGTTCAGCCCAGGCCTTACCCTTACTAGTAGGGAGTGTCGGGTGGGGGCTTAAAGAGGCATCAGGTAGAATCAAGACTTGACCGCCTTGATATGTGGCACCCCAAGCTTCGATAGTGCCAGTTGCGGGCTTCTGAGAAAAACTTTGGGCACAGGCACCTATTGTTTTACAAATTAAACACTGATGATCCTCCTTTACAACAATTTGATGCTGGGCAGCGCTGCACGCCACTTTGCTGAGCTGCGTATAAGATGAAAAGAAATGCGCTATACCTATGAGATATGCCGCATTCCTGTCCTCTTACACTGCGCTGGCACACAAATCGCTGCCTAGCGCCTACGCAGGCACCGTTGCACCACGGCGCTAGGGTGCCTGCATTGAAATCCAGTTGTTTTTGTGCAGGAAGGGACACATTCCTTCACAAAAACAGTTACACCACCCCTGGGGAGGTGCAGGGGTTTTGATGCAATCTCAGATTCATGCTGTGTTGTAACTCTGGGAATTTGCCAAAAACCACGAGCGCTCAGTGGAACCACCCACCGCAACACCCATGGCACGCCTCCCCAAGGCAGCGACTTGCGCTGTGCTGCCTTATTCTATATCTACGAGGCCATGAAAGCCACGCAGGGTGGATTTCCGTGGCCTTGTATATAGTGGTCTGCACTGTCGATGGAAAGTAAAAAATAAAAAAAGTGACGGTCCGGCTGCGCACTGGGTTTGTAAATAAGCCCCAGAATATTTTTCCAGTGAGTTTGTTGCCTCATGTGCTAACAGAAGTCGATGCAAGACAAGGGGACGGAGGATCCAAACGATGCTCCATGTAAATATATCTTTTTTCTTTTAAAAATTATGGAAATAAAAAAAAAAAAAGAAGTGTACTGTACTGAAATAATCATGGCTGCACAGGCCAGAATGCTTGGGATGGGGGTAAGGAGAGAGGGGTTGTAGCTGTGCCTACTTTAGTTCTCTTATGCTGAATAAGTGCCCTCCAAAACTTGGTGCAGTTTTATTGTCATGAGCGTCTGAGGCCTTTAACATGCACTGTGCTTCCTGCATCAAATTCCACCAACATAAAAGGATCCGCACCCCAAGCCCCTTCACCAGGAAATAGGTCTGGAATAATTTCCTCTGACCACTGCCATTAAGCATTACATGGGCAGATGGAATTTTTCTGCCAGGACGGCAGCATTGGGACTGCAAAAATGTTAACAAGCATTTGCAATGCAATAGTTCTCGCATTTATGAGAGTTTGAGCTATTGGCAATGCAAAAGCTCAAACGCTTGCAAATGCGAGACCTATTGCATTGCAAATATTTGTTTGTTTACTAGCGCTCATGCATCGCTTTCACATTCATTGAGGCCGCACCCTTTTCTTCATACAAGTCGTGTCTAAAAAAAGAGGCGTGGCTGACATTAAAGTGATACAACAGCATGGGGCGCTTCGACAAAAAAAAGCATCTGTTTGTCAAGTTGACAAAAAGTTTTTTTTTTTAAAAAGCTCCCATGCCGCTCTTTAAATTTAATAGCAGTCGCGCACCTTTCTTTAGACGAAGCTTGACTAAAGAAAGGGGTGCGACCTCCATGAATCTTAAAGTGCCACATGGGCGCCAGTAAACAAAGAAAAAAAATTATGCATGGCCACTATACGTAATGCGGACTGTGCTGCTACAACAAATAAAGAAACGTGGTCCTTTTAGTTAAAGTGGACCCCCATTAGTAAATAAAATAAAAGGGGGCAGCCTGCTGCGACGTGGAGGGTGGAATAGGGGCAAATCATTAAACAAAATAGGGCTCACAGCCAAGATAAAGCAGACCATGTAACGACAAGTAAAAGGTCCAATTAACAAATACAGACAAGGCGGTACCAAGGAGGGACTAACAAGCCTAATAACGACTCAGAAGCCAGCGTTTACGAAGGACAATGACACAAGCCAATTAAAAAAGTAGGCAGAGAAAGGGCGGGGCATCAAGTCCATACTTCAGTACAGCATGCCTCGCAGCAGAGCATGCTCTGTCCAGGCTCGACCTAAAAGGTGTTAATGATTTCAAAGTGACAGTGTGACCTGATGCAAAACAGTGCTCTTGCGTTGTTTCTCTAGGAAGGATTAGTGTCAGTAGTCAGACATGTTTTGTGGCAGCGTGAGTGGAAAGTGTGAAGATTAGTATCAGTCGTAGGACTAAAGGAGGTGAGGTGTGTGTGTGTGTGCACGCAGGGGGCAGGGTAGTGTCAGCAGTGTGGGCGGAAAGTGTGAAAATTAGTGTCAGTGGTAGGCGTAATGGAGGTGGGTGTGTGTGTAGGGCCAGGGTAGTGTTACTAGTGTGAGTGTGAAGTGTGAAGATTAGGGTCACTGGTAGGAGTAAAGGAGGTGTGTGTGGGTGTGTGTGTGTGTGTGTGTGTGGGTGTGTGTGTGTGTGTGTAGGGGCAGGGTAGGGTCACCAGCGTGAGTGTAAAGTGTGAATATTAGTGTCAGTGGTAGGCGTAAAGGAGGTGGTTTGTGTGTGTAGGGGGCAGGGTAGTGTATGCAGCGTGAGTGGAAAGTGTGACAATTAGTGTGATTGGGAGGAGTAAAGGAGACGTGGGCACCTGGGTGTACGGGCAGGGTAGTGTCATCAGCATGAGTGGAAAGTGTGAAGATTAGTGTCAGTGATAGGACGAAAGGAGGCGAGGGCACCTGGGTGTAGGCGCAAAGTAGTGTCAGCAGCATGAGTGGAAAGTATGAAGATCTGTGTCTGTGGTAGGAGTAATGGAGGCAATGGGTGTGTAGGCTGGCAGGTTAGTGTCAGCAGTGTGAGTGAAAAAGTGTGAAGAATAGTGGTAGGAGTAAAGGAGGTGTGCGTGTGTGTAGGGTGCAGGGTTGTGTCAGCAGCGTGAATGGCGCATGTACACGGTGTCAGCGGTGGGAGTCAAAAATGTGCATGTGATGAGTTAGTGTCAGCAGTGCAAGTGTGTTGCGTGTCTGGCAGTAGCATGTTTCTGCAGTGTGAGTGAAGGGCTCATCGGTGGACGGTTAGTGTATGTGGCACGAGAGAGGTGTATACCTTGGACAGGGCACAAATAATTAGTCCGAAAAAGAACTAATTAGCGGAGTCCTGTGCAAGAAAAGAATGTGACCTTTTTCATTTCAAATCAGCTTGAATTCAGAAACCTGGATTCTTAAATTCAAAGTTGAAAACTCAAGAAATTTACAATTTAGGAGTTCTTTTTGGATGATATGAAAACGTATTTGAATGAGTTGCACTGAAAATCATGGATTGGGAGTTAAAAAAAAATAATTGAAAACAATTAGATAGAGAGTTAAAACTTTTTAGTGAGTGAATTGGCAATTTACAATGCTCCCCCCTTTCTTACCTTCCTTACCGGATTGTTTAAAACAAACTCCCAATGAGAATACTTTTGTTGGTTGCATAATTACATTGTAGCAGGGTCAGACTGATGGGAAGTTTTCCCTGCATTTAGTTTGCAGTCAGATACATTGTCGCTTGCCTGGGGGCGTGTTTATGCAAGTAGCTACCTGGGCACTTATAATCGGCATTTAAAGGCAAAACATTTTCCAGGGCGCTTGTTTTAATATATTTAATATAACTTGTTCAAAGAAAATATTGTGGTGGATCAACTGCCACCTATTTGCGGATTAAAATTATTAACCGCAGTGATAATAATAAGGTTTCTTATCAGAAAAGTGTGAATTTGTGGACAATTCAGTTTCTAATTTTATTCATAAAGTGGTCATGTTGTCATTTAGTAGCGTGGCCGCTGATATAGGAAATTCGGAGGGGAAAGCTATTACAAGCTCTTTGGTAATTCCTGCGGACGGAAGATTACATTCCCAGCGAGGGGAGTGATGTAGCCAAGGCGGCGAAAGAATGGCGAAGAACAATTATATTTCTTCTATGAGGGAGATGGATTTGGCAGTGGGGCAATTCTGAGTGAGATAATGACGTGATGTCAATGGGGCAAAACCCTATTATGGGTGATAAGGGCTGGAGCGGCTCTTTCGCTATGACGGAGGTGCGTCGCCCCACAGCTTTCTTGCAGTGCGAGAAGCAAAAACATAAAATGGTAATAACTTTAAGTTATTACCATTTTATATTTGCTTTGCGGGCCGGTCAGCTGCTCTGCTCTCCGAGCAGGGGAGGAGTGGTTTGCACACTCCTGAGGGCGCTATGTTCATTTGATGGGCCTTCTCAGGCCGCCCAAACCAGTCATGCGCATTCTGCCCTTCTCCTAGAGAATATGCCCACCTCACTAGCTTCTGGATGGTCACCATCCCAACCAATCGCAACGCTGCATGCAACATTGCGATTGGCTTGGGGGAGGGAGCCTGGCTGCCTGCTTCCTGTTCCTGTTGGAGGCGGGAGAGCAGGAAGAGAGAAGAAGCGGGACGCGGCGGAAATGTAGATTTAAAATGTCTATTTTAAATAATGAATCCCCCTCCCTCCCCACACGACCCCCACCCGCGAGCCATGCCGGCCGCTACTGGATATGGGAGGCCCAAGTAAGATCCTTATGATGAGTGATGTACACAGAATTTTCACAAGCAGTGACAATGACAATTCAAGCCCGGCTTGCTTGAATCCAGTGGCAAAGTGAGCAAGGGACTCACGTCTGAGCATACCCTGCCAACTTAGGGTGAACAAAGAAAAACCAAAGGAAATGATGGACATAGCGTTGACAATACAAGCACTCACCCCAAGTCAACTGATCTGGGTTTAATCCATCACCATTCTTTAGCCCACTTTGCCACCCCAGCCCCGAATCCCCCAGATCAGTTGACTGGGGGTGAGTGCTTGTATTGTCAACGCTCCGTCCATCATTTCCTTTGGTTTTTCTTTGTTCGCCATAAGTTGGCAGGGTATGCTCAGACGTGAGTCCCTTGCTCACTTTGCCACTGGATTCAAGCAAGCCGGGCTGAAGACGGCTGATATGCCAGAAACCAGTCCTCGGTAGCTGGTTTCCAGTCCTGGGAAGGCATGGCTTGGCAGTTCGGGCTGGACTGTTCCCATGAGGCACAGGGTCAGACTGATTTGCATATGGCCATGTCTGAACTGGGGTGGCAGAGTGGGCTAAAGAACAGTGATGGATTAAACCCAGATCAGTTGCCTGGGGGTGTTTGCTTGTATTGTCAACGCTCCGTCCATCATTTCCTTTGGTTTTTCTTTGTTCGCCATAAGTTGGCAGGGTATACTCAGACATGAGTCCCTTGCTCACTTTGCCACTGGATTCAAGCAAGCCGGGCTGAAGACGGCTGAAATGCCAGAAACCGGTCCTCGGTAGCTTGTTTCCGGTCCAGCGAAGGCATGGCTTGGCAGTTCGGGCTGGACTGTTCCCATGAGGCACAGGGTCAGACTGATTTGCATATGGCCTGTCTGAACTGGGGTGGCAGAGTGGGCCAAAGAACGGTGATGGATTAAACCCAGATCAGTTGACTGGGGGTGAGTGCTTGTATTGTCAACGCTCCGTCCATCATTTCCTTTGGTTTACCTTGTAAACAAGGCAAAGGACTTAACGCCACCAGAACGTTAGAAAAAGTGACATTGTGGTGCTGTATACTCCTTGTAAAAATGCCCTCAGTTTGGATGGCAGGCTCACTCTGGTGGTATGGAGCCTGTTGGTGTGCTCACAGGCATGCCAGGCCTGTCGGAATCAGATTTTACTTATATTTTATGGACGCACAAGCGGAAGCAAAAAGAGCAATTCTCACCCGATCATTGAGATAAAGTTGCTAGGGGAGCAGCTGCGAGGAGTCAAGCTTGTTTTTGGTTGTCCTGGATGCATGTATGTGAAGATATGCCATATCCTTGTCTTTGGTTTCTGCTGGGTGCATAAAACTGGTCATACCTGGGCTGCCTTGGGGGATAATACAACCGGCCTTCATCTCCATACTGATTGAAGCCTCCCTTATAGGCCTGGGATCTCCGTGAGCCACAAATGGTTACTAAGGCAGGACAACAAAACTGAAAGGTGCCCAGAGACTTTGCCATATCCGTATCTGTTGGAATATTCTGCAAAGCTTCATCGACATCAACAGGGTGATTTAATCAAAAGGCATAACCAGCAGTTTTGCTTGGACGTCCAGACTGAAAGTTGTAGCTCTCTACCATTTTACTTATGCACTTATGCCTACTACCCCTCCTTGGGCATAGGCCATCAACTAGGACTCCCCAGCCATCTCTGTCCTGGGCTTTTCTTTCAATCTGTCTCCAGGTGTAACCCATCTCAATGCAGCCAGCCTCGAGGCCTAGACGCCAAGTGTTTCTTGGCCCTCTTCCTTTCCCTTTTCCTTGAGGATTCCAGGTCAGGGCTTGACTGGTGTTTAATGCCCGCTTGCTGCATGTAACCTATCCAGCTCCAGCATCTTTTCATGATATCTTTATGAGCAGGGAGTTGAAAAGTCTGCTGCAATAGGTTCTTGTTGCTGATGTTGTTTGGCCAGTGGATTTGGCAGAATTTCCTCAGACCGGTATCGATGAAGGTCTGGACTTTGGTGGTGGTGGTCGATGTTGTCCTCCAAGTTTCTGCTCTATACAGAAGGACCGATTTTACATGGGGGTTACAGAAGCCTGATGTTGGTTTGCTGCGTTAGGGCCATGAAGCTCTAGATCTTTTTTAGCTGAATGAAGGTAGCCCTTGCTTTGCCGATTCTTGCCTTGATGTCGGCGTCTGTGCCACCCTGCTTTTCTATGACACTGCCCAGGTAGGTGAGGCCTCAACCACTTCCAGTGCATCAACTGCAAGAGTGACTGCAGTTGTGCTGCCTGTGTTAGCCTTCAGGATCTTGGTTTTTCCCCTTTGGATGTAGAGGCCAAGTTGTGCTGATCTGGCTGCCACATTTTCGGTTTTCTCTTGCATCTTTCGATGGGTATGGGAGAGTAGGGCAGGACGTCTTCTAAGTCAAGATCATTGAGCTGCATCCAAGGTGTCCACTGGATCCCATTCCATTTCTTCTCCTTGCTGTGGAGGTCTTCATGATCCAGTCTATGGACAACAGGAAGAGAAAAGACGAGAGCAAACATCCCTGGCGGACTCCAGTCCTCACTTGGAAGATTTAAAAGACTTATCCTACATGGACAATCTACCAGTTCATGCTCTCCTAAGAGTTCCTGAAGATTTCTACAAGTTTATCTGGCACACTGTAGAGGCAGAGGAGCTTCCAAAGGGTCTCTCTGTCCATACTGTCAAATGCCTTCTCATAGTTGAAGTTGACATCGAGGGGATAATTCCATTCCATCGACTGTTCAAAGATGATGCACAGTTTTGCAGTCTGGTCTGTGCAGAGTTTATCTTTGCAAAAGCCGGCTTGCTGATCTTACAAATGAGGGTTGACTTGTTCCTTCATTCTGTCCATGATGACTCTGTTGAACACTTTGCCTGGGGTTGATTGAAGAGTTATCTCTGTAGTTTGAACAGTTACTCAGGTCACTCTTCTTGGGGATCCTGATGAGATCCCTCCTTCCAGTCTGATGGCATGAAGGTGCCATTCCTGTCTTCTTAGTACAGCCATGCCGGCCAGCTAGCGAAAGCCTTTGTTTGAAACATCCGTTGCAGTTTCAAGTGCTGATGTTGTTGCTCCCGCTTTTACGATGGCTTTAGAAGTCTCCCTCTGGTCGTCTGGTATGATGTCAATTAGTGGAGCGATGTCATGCCATATCGGACTATCATAACGGCCCAAAATTGCCAAGTCATATGATGTTAAGTTGACTGATGTTACGGCCACGGAACCAACTCAATGGCCCAAATTATCTATGCGTCTGTCATCCCTATTAAGGGATGCAGCCCAAGGAGTGATCAGATTTTTTGATCTGGCATGGGTGATAAACATGATAACAAAGTCTGGTTTGGGCCAGCCTGTAATGCAAGCAGGGGCAGGATTTGTTGCCCAGCACTTTTCCCCCAATGCAGCACCAGCACTGAAACTGTGGCTGGTGTTTTCACCCAGGTAGGTCTTTTGAGCCACATTCAGTATAGGCATGGGCCTAATAGCTTAGCGTGATTCCTCCTTGAAGTCATACAGGGGGCACACTGCTGCTCGCCGAGGTCATCGTGAGATTTAATTTTTTACTCGCTCTTTCCATCTGGGCATTGAAACATTGTATGTCATGCGGAGGGGAGTCTCATTGAACAGGCGTTCTGTCACCTTCCTTTCGTATGATATAATCATCAAATATCTCCCATATCATCAGGAGTTGGCAAGACCAGTGGTTGAGGGAATCACCTTTGGGCTGGTCATCTGGAGGTGACGGTGGCAGAGAAGGTGTTGTTAACGAAGGTGGTGGTGGAGGCAGAGAGGGCAGATATAGATTGTCCAGCAGGCTGCTGATGGAGCAGTTTTTTAAAGGGATCCATCATCTGTTGTATGGTGACAAAAATGCAAATGCAAAACAGCCACTTGTATGACCTTAAAGTCGGTATAGCAGTGATGAGGTACATAGGATTGTGGAGGGTTATCAGTCATGAAAGTCTGTGGCTGATAGTCATACTCCTGGTAAGGATCCTCTTCTGCCAAGGCATCACCCTGTAATTCTGAGAACTAATGCCCATCCAACTGGATAGGGCTATAGGCAGTCTCAGAGGTCTTTAAAATCCCTTTCCAATTATGAATTCACAATTTGGGTGGGAAGGCTTGCTATCACCTTTAGATGTAAAGTGACTCATGCAGAAAATACTGCACCGGATGGCACTGTAGAGGAGGTCAACATCGCAGATGAATAAAAGCCCGATGACAGCAGGAGTAGCGACATCCTTGGTGTTGATGATGTTCTCATTGTCAAAGTTGCTGCCGTCGACGACAAAGGTCTGGTCATCTAACGGGTGGTCAGTGACAAGGGTCTGGTTTTGGTCGACGATTGCTTCATAGATGTCAACTATGTCTGTCCCTCATGTGACAATAGGAGTGTCATCAACTGTGGTTTTTAATTTGTTGCAGACGATGAGGATACGAAAATCACTGCCGGGGACTATTTCATTCAAGACATCGAGAGAGCTGGATTTTCGCACAGGTTTCTGTACCAGCTGCTGTTTGTCCTATCTGGGGCGGTTTTTCTGAAGAAACATGTTGTGGTGTTTAGACAGTAGCTTATATTATAAAGTGGTAGATAGAATAGAATGTTCAGGCTCCCTAGTTTATTGTGTAGAGCCTGTATTGTATGTAATGGAGTGTACAGAAGGTAATGACAAGGGTGTTTGAACTCCAGAGTCAGTTGGCGCTGATCCCCCTTTGCCTCGTCGGAGGTGGCTGCAGGTGCTTTATGATGAAAGTCCAGCTCTGGAAACTTGACATTTCTGCTTTTATGTCACCTTCGTGGAAGTGCTTGGTGCATGAAAAATGGAATCATCCCCAGATGAGGAGGTATCCCCATTAGATAAAGGGTGTTTCTTCCTTTCTAGTACACAGAGGACCAGCCTCTTATCCTGATCCTTTAGGGTCTTTGAAGGAAAGGTTTTACAGATGTTGCAGCATGAAGCCTTGTGCGCTGGATGGAAGCATGAAAGGAAATGAAATGAAATGAAATAAAACTTATAACGCGCAGACTTTGCCCGAAGGCATCAAGGCGCCTACACAAAAATAATATAAGGCAAAACCAAAGAACTAGGGGTACGCTTTGACAAAGAGCCATGTCTTCAGGGCCTTTCTGAAAGTTAGCATTGAGGGCAAGGTCCTAATTTCATGGGGAACATTGTTCCACCATCTGGGAGCAAGACTGGAAAAAGCTCTACCCCCCACTTAGCTCTTCGAACTCGGGGGACTGATAGAAGAAACTTATTTGAGGAGCGGAGGTTTCTAGAGGGAACATAGGGAATCAAAAGACCTTTTACTCCTCCGGTCTCTTTACTATTTAAGGCTGCATACACCAGACAAAGGGCTTTAAAGGAAATCCTGGCATCAATTGGAAGCCAGTGCAAGGATTTCCTGGCAAGAGTTGCAGATGACCTCCTGGGTAGGTCAAGTACAAACTTCGCCGCAGCATTTCGCACAGTTTGAAGTCTTTGCAACAAACCCTTATTTACTCCAGCGTAAAGGGCATTGGAATAATCAAGCCGAGAGGCTATCAGTGCTACCACAGTCTGTTTCCGGGCTTGAACACACAGATAGTGCTTGATTTTACGCAAGATTCTAAGAATGCCCCAGCAGGTGGAAATGGTCCTATTTACTTGCTGCTCCATGTCAAGGGCCAGGTCAATCATGACCCCCAGATTTCGAGCTATCCGGGTTGGAACCGGGCAGGTCCCCAGAGATACGGGCCACCATTCCTTAGACCAGATGTCTTCCTTCTCGCCAAACACAAGGATCTCTGTCTTCTCGCCGTTTAGCCTCAATGAATTGTCAATCATCCATTGTGCGACTGCCTCCATACAGTGTCTAAATTTGGAGGCAGAAGAGCTAACAGGCTGGGCGAGAGACAGCAAGATCTGCGTGTCATCGGCGTAGGAAACCACCTCCATCCCAAAAGATCTAATGAGCCTGGCGAGGGGGCTCACATAAATGTTAAACAGGGTCGGACTTAACGCCGACCCCTGTGGGACCCCACACTTCACCGGCAGGGATGGAGATAGAAACACATCCAGCTTCACTCTCTGTTCCCTCTGGTCCAGGAAGGAGGCCAACAAACTTGAAGCAGGCCCCTTCACCCCTATCTCCCTCAGTCGAGATGTTAAGACAGAGGGAGAGAGGGTATCAAACGCAACCGAGAGATCTAGCAGGATCAGCAGGGTACTCACACCCTTATCGACAGTGGTGCGGATGTTATCAAGCACCACCGTCAGGGCTGATTCCGTGCTATGATCCTTACGGAATCCGTGCTGTGAATGATCCAAAAGACCAGAGGTTTCCAGAAAGGATGACAGATGCTGGTTAAGATGGACTTCCAGCATCTTTGCTGGGGCTGGGAGCAACGAAATGGGGCGAAAGTTTTTAAGCACCTCCGGATCCAGGGTGGACTTTTTTAAAAGGGGTTTCACCACCGCCTTCTTCCATTGGGAGGGAAAAATGCCATCCCTCATAGCCCTATTCATGATCTGGAGAAGAGGGGGCAAAAGAGTATCCTTACATTGCTTAAGGAGACTGAGAGGGCAGGGGTCAAGGGGCGACCCCGACCTGGTCTTAACCAGGAGGCCATCCAGTTCTTGCAGAGAAAGAGGAGGAAAACTGGTCAGAGGAGTCAAATTAGGAGGTCTAACAAACCCTGAGAGGGGAGGAACCAGAGAGGTAGAGCAAGATAATGAGGCCCTGTGTAGATCAAGGGCCGAAACAATATCGGCAATCTTAACATGAAAGTATTGGGCGATATTGTCACACAGCTGTTGCGTGCATATAACAGGGTCGGGGATCTTCAAGGTGGTCAAAGTATTCACGATGTTAAAAAGCTCTTTTGGCGAGGTAAGAGCAGTAGTGAGATTTGAAAAATATTCCTGCTTAGCTCTTATAACCTCAGCCCTATATTCCCTCAGAAGAGCTTTGTGGGTTTCCCTATCCTATGTATCCCAACTAGTCCTCCAGAGTCGTTCCTGCTTTCTGCAGCCTTGTCTTAGTAATCTTAACGATTCCGAGTACCAGGGGCCGACGGCCTTTTTCTGGCGGTATAGCGTAGGGAGGCAGGTGCTAACTCATCCATAGCAGCAGAGGTAGCGTTTTCAAACCTCCTTACTGCTGACACCACTTCCTCGTCCCTAGAAATAGCCATGGTGGGAATTAGTGGAGCTAATAACTCATTAGTTATCCTCCTCAGATTCCGCTTGAGTTCCATTTTACTAGGGCCATTCGAATATTGGAAATAGGGGAGGTGTCCAAAATCAGCGGAACTGCAAAGTGGTCTGACCAAGAAAGCGGGATAGGAGCGTCAGTAGTCAGGCGCCTATCATTCGAAAAGACCCCGTCCAGCGTGTGACCCGCCTGGTGAGTAGCACCTTTAACCAGTTGCTGCAGGCCACAGGCCGATAGGGTATCGAGAAGAGAAAGAGTTTCGTTTGCCTCTAAATTATCTAGATGGAAGTTCATATCTCCCAGGATTGTGACATACTCACAGCCAAAATAAGGTTCTAAAAGGCTAAGCAAATGCGGACCAAATTCTACTCTAGGCCCAGGAGGTCTATAAATAAGAATGCCCATAAATGGGACCGCATAGGATGCATTAATAGAAAAATGTAGGGCCTGAATGACTTCATGGGGGGCAGATAGAGGGGTAATACGACACGAGTGTGAGTCCCTGTACAAAATACCCAACCCTCCACCTGGACGTCCCACTCTATCCTGTCTAACTAAGGTATAACCATCTGGCACTGCCTCTACCAGATACGGCCCAGAAGAATCTTTAGCCCACGTTTCAGTAATAAAGACCCAAGAGGGTCTGCTGTCCAGGACAAAGTCCTTAAAGGAAACATTGTTCTTGACTAAAGACCTTGCGTTGATCAAAAAGCCATGGTCTCTACTAGACCGACTTACAGATTTATCTGAGGAACCTATATTTGCAGACCGGGGAGATAGCGTAGTACCTGCGCAACTTAATCTAGAGCATCGGCAGGCGGGCGAGTTTTGGAGAGCCTCGGGGGTGGATGAGTAGTGGCAAGGTAACCAGGAAGGTTTAAGATCCAACAGGACCTGGTGAGAATACCTGATACAACCGCAGCCACTCTCGAAAATGCCGAACGCCCCCTCCTCCAGTTCGTCCTTAGCGCGGACAGGCGCAGACGGGCTGGAATCTGGCGTGACTCCGGCGTTACTGCGGCACATCCGCCGTGTGCATGCGCCGTGCGCCAGAAAGCTCATGATGAAGTAGAGCTCAAGCCAGTAAACCTGCCTTCTGGAGCGCTAACCTACTAAGGCGTCCAGCGTCCCTTTCGGACCCCTAAGATGGCGAGTAGGCTGCCGAGGAGCGCACAGGAGAGCCGCTGAAACCGCGGTGCGGCCACAATTTAAAGTGCAAGAGTGTGGGCGAACGTTAAAAACAGGGCATACAATTACAATAAAATATTAACTAAAATACAAAACGGGATAATTACAATAAAGCACAGCGCTTTAGTCAGAAACGTTACACGCAGCAGTGGGTTGCCTTATCAAGGCTGACCTACCCTTCGTTCCACTTTTAAATGCACTTCGCGCTCACCTCGTCTCGCCTCAAGCCAGTCAACCTGCCTTCTGGAGCACTAGCCTACTATGGCGTCCAGCGTCCCTTTCGGACCCCTAAGATGGCGAGTAGGCTGCCGAGGAGCGCACAGGAGAGCCGCTGAAACCGCGGTGTGGCCACAATTTAAAGTGCAAGAGTGTGGGCGAACGTTAAAAACAAGGCATACAATTACAATAAAATATTAACTAAAATACAAAACGGGATAATTAAAATAAAGCACAGCGCTTTAGTCAGAAACGTTACACGCAGCAGTGGGTTGCCTTAACATGAATGCGTTGCTCATCAGTGTAGATCTTTTTGTGACCACAGAACGGGATTTGAGAATATATTTTTTCCTTTCACTTGAAGACAGTTGCTGGCAAAGGAAGATGGTGCTGGCTAAGCTCCAAGGCAGACCACAAAAGTAGAAGGATGAGGTGATTAATAAGATAGGTTAGAGAAGAGCTCTTCTCAGCGATTTCCTCATAATACACAAAATGTGGTAGAAATCTGAGCTATGGTGGTCTCCAGCAGGAGGTGGAGAGCTTAGCACTTTGGTTGAAGTTTGGATGGTTTCAATTGAGGTGGATGTGCTACTAAACAAACACTGCTAAGGCCAATGAGCATTTTGACACTCTTTACTGTTATGTAAAGCTACCAGGCATTCCCAGCCTGACGACGGGCAACGAACAAGCATGTGCAGATATGAAAGATCCAGTGCTGGAGGAAAAATGCCTATACCTTGGCGTGGCATACTGAGAGTTGTTGGTGTGTGGGAAGAGGTATTGATCCAGTCTTCTCTGATATCACAAGTACTCTAAATGTTCTGGCATCATTAGCAGCTGCACAGAATACATCCAGAATATATACCGAACTATTAATTGATATAGAACACTCATATCAGCAAGACATTAGCCAGTTGAATGTAAACTGGTTGGGTTACACCTGTTACTTTGCAAATTATTGAAGGGAAACAGGAAAAAGCATCCACACAAGCCTCTTTTTTCTGCTTCTTGGGATACAACATCTTCTGTCATGGGAGGATGATGACAGGTTATCCATAAAACAGTTGTCAGCAAAATAGGCCATATTTGGTTTCTTTTTGAATGGTATCCAATATTAGTGTGCTAGATATTTATGCCTTTTACAACATCAAGATGCACCTAAATGTCTACTTCCATCGAGCTCCCGGCCTTTCCGCTACAATCTAAGTTGTGTGCTGTGAGATGTCTTAAGAAGTATGTACCCATACCAGGGAGTTTGAGGATATCAGACCTGCAGCATTTGATAGCTTTGCAAGAGCAACTTAATCTTGTGTCTTTTAATACCCTTAGTTTGAGAGATAAAAGTATAATGGTCAAGGCAGAGGTAGCTATGGATTCTTTTTTGGGGATCACTCAGTGAATGTGCAACTGCTTTTAAGGATTTTTAGGCCTGGGCAAATTTGGAGAATATTTTGAGATCTACAAATTGGTTAAAGTTGTCTACCGTTAAAACCTTCTATCGCAGACCTATAGAGGATGTGGCTTTATCAGTTGTGTAAAGGCTTTGAACCTTCATAAAAGAACTAGGAGTGGGCGGAACTCATGGAGTTTACTCCACGGGATTCCAGAGATACCTAAAAACTCTGTGAGATTCTGCGAAGTTCCACGAGTGGCGGAATTCCGGTTTGTTGCGTTGCTTGTGCTGATTCATAGCACCAAAAGCTTGTCCCGTGTTATAAAGTCAGTGCAATCAGCACCAAGTGGCGTGCCAGGGGCTACACCTGCTTCTTCCTGCCACTTGAGTAGATTTTCTATATGACATGCAGCTTTCTCAAAACAATCGGTAGCGAACTGCAGTGATCGCCAGCGTTGAGAAATCTCAGCGGGAGACGGTCTAGCACTCATTTTTTCTCACTCATGACAACCAACACTTCGGTTGGCAGAGTGGAGCGCTGAGTGGGCAAAACTAAGCAAATTCCACCAGTAGAGCGGAGTTTACCGCTCACCGCTAAAAACATTTGTCTGTCTAGTACTAGATTTCCAGTTTCTACTGGAAAATATTGATGAGTAGTCCTGGTGTTATTCAAGAGAAAGGAGGCAAATGTCTGTCTTTTGGCATTTCTTAGCCCTCCCTATGGCTGATGACAATTTACCTGTTTGGTTACTTCTAGTGCCAATTTCGTCCATCCATGCAAAGGGTTC
This sequence comes from Lissotriton vulgaris, assembly GCF_964263255.1. Taxonomy (NCBI): domain Eukaryota; kingdom Metazoa; phylum Chordata; class Amphibia; order Caudata; family Salamandridae; genus Lissotriton; species Lissotriton vulgaris. The sequence continues at coordinate 84,595,289 of NC_141699.1, forward strand.
AAGCATTTAACCATAATCTGGCTGTACAATGGCATGCAACTCAAATTTAATATTTATCCTGGGAGGAGAAAGACCAAAGGAAAAACATTCTATGGCTGCTTCTTGGTTTTCGGTACCTGATTTTTCATTCTTTTTGTGGATTACAGACTCCTCAAGGAAAGAGGAAGTGGTGTATGGACTATTGCTATTTATAGGTGGGAGATGTCAATAACTTCAAGCCCAGGGTAGCAGATTACAGTAGTTAGTGTTTTTTAGGTACAGTACAAAATAAAGCAAGAGAGATTGAATAATATTTTCTTCCTTTGTCATTAATAAAATCATGACAACTCTAATATTATCTCAGTACTTTAAGCATACTGCAGTCTGCCCAATTATCACACACTCTTCAGGCTTCACACCTACAACTCTTGTAAAATTGGGCTGTGTGTTAGGACATTCTCACACCATCTCATGAGCCTCAAGTTTCAGCACTTCTGCCACTAGCTTCTCACAACGTCTATTGGACTGTCGATGGAAGCCTCTCAAGCTCCTCGTATTTGTGTCCAAGGGGGGGAGAGAGTGAGAGTGAGTGAGTGAGTGTGTGTGTGTGTCCGTCCCAAGCTCATCACAGTGAAGTAATGTACCTTAAACATTCCATACATTTCTCTTTCATTGCAGCCAAAAATTGCAACAAACTCCCTTTACACATCAGAACCGCCACGCCACTCCTCGACTTCCGCAAGGAGCTGAATTCCTGAATGATCAACTAGGAACACCTCCAGATCTACACTCCAGCTCTGGTGCATGGATTCATTCAGGGGTGATAAGCTGTGCCATACAAATCTATATAACATAAAATAAAATGTCAGTACCCTAATGCAGAGAATCAATGTAAAATTGTTACCAAATAAACTTTGCAACAAAATTAACTACTGTAACCAAGAGTAATATCATAACTCAATCTTTAATTTAGTAGAATATTTAAATTTTATTGACGGTTCCCCTCAAAACCCCTCCCAAAAAAGAAAGAAAAGCGAAATACTTTTTGGGCAAAACTTGGGGGAATGTTTTGTATGCAAAAATGTAAAATTTCAATAGGCTATAATGGTCATCACTCTGGCGAGCAGGATCCTAAATTAGGAATCTGAAGCCAGGTAAATCGCTGCATAGATTAGGTGGACTTATGCAAAGGAATCACTTAGACAATAAGAGTCCATAAGGAGAACCTCGTGCAAGCAGACCAAGTACTCTAAAACATATACAAAATAAACATGGATAAACAAGTAACCCCCAACGTGTACGTAGAAGCAAACTTCCCCAGCGAGATATAACTCACCAGCTAGCTCAACAGTTCGGCATCTTATTTACCAACAGTTATTTTGATGGAGTCTTCCACTGCGTCACACGGTCCAAGACCATTTTTTGTGATATGAGCCATGGAAGAGACACATCCATCTGAAAGAGCGTCTGTCATGGATCTGAAAGCAGCCATGGTTATGCTGGCACATGCAAGTCTGAAGTTAAACGTGTCACTGTAGGGCTAAACTAAAACAGACCTTCCAGTAACATTACAACCAATCACACAGGCGGGCTCACCCAGTAAAAATCTGGGCACGTCATTTTCAGACGTCTAGCCTCCTTTTTAGATGCACCAGCTACATAAAAAGGCGAGCCTTTGGCGCTGTATTTACAAACATGCAAATATATACAACAGGGCTTCAAAATGGAGGTCTTGGTGAGGCTGGAAGTGGTCCAAGACTCCAATCATAAAAAATGGCTGGCACGGTCCTTCAAACCAGAGATATTTATTGCAACTATTGTCTGTAGGCAGATCTTTAGTGTCACCCTTGTTAATCATACAGAGGGCAGTTCTGACACATCAAATATTTTTAAATACCTCTTCTAAGGTGGGAGGCACAATACATATCAACCCTAACTGCTCACCATCATGCAAGGTGTTCACTGTGTATTCTCAACGGCCCAAGCAGACAACAGAATTAGCACAAACTATCTGAAATGTATGTTTTCATTCCACTCACCACATTCTGAGTGACAAATAGGCTGCTGCACAGAACTTCTTTGTGGAGCCGAATACGAAAGTTATTTTATTCCATTTTCAGAATCTTTATTCAAGTCATATACAACATACAATATGTGACCGTTGCCATACCCCCAGGGGACCTTAAGGAGGAAAGTGGGAGGTGTTAAAAATTCATCATGTCCATGCAGGACACCAAATAATTGACCATTTCTCGATATGAATTGAATACCAATTCTAAAAATGAAATAAAGAGCTCTGGATTCGGCTCTATGAAGTTCTGTGCAGCAGCCTTATTTGTCACTGAGAATGTGGCGAGTGGAATAGAAATACTGATCTATGGCTGAAGAGGCTTCTACAGCTCGAGGTCGACTAGCACTGGATACGGATATCACCCGTTCAACTAATAGGAAGACGCGTTTTCTTGGTACATAAGTAGTATCGGACCATTATATGGAACTTCCATAGCAGACCGTTGTGAATAAATTCTTCTGAAAGCAAAAATTGTTGTGCATGAGAAAACCTTCAATTTGCACAAAAAGACACTCTATTGCCATGTCTATAATTCCTGTGTCTTTTCTTACCTGCAAATGCTTTCTACACTCCATCTCTCATTTCAAGCGCTTCAGGTTGCAACTGATGGACTGTCTTGTTAGACAAATGTGGACATTACAAAGGTGCTGTTTGTCATTACATACTGTTGCCCTATGCAGTCACATTTTGGAATAGCCCAGAATAGGTAGAATCTGTCACCCCACCCCCTTTTGTTGTCGCCATCCCCTGCCATAAACCATGGAAGTCCAGGAGGATTGCAACGAGGTCCCTTTCAGTCCCATGAGAAAATGAATTGCCTTGCTTGGCAAAACATAGGACTCATCACATTGCGATATTAGCTGCAAAAGTTCAATCACTGGTCAGGCTGGATGAAAACGGAATGCACTCTCCTCGGTGCTCAGGAACTGCGAGGAAACACTCCAACATGTGTCATCCGCGCTGAGGAAGACGGCTTTGTTTATTTCAAACACAAGCTTCCCTTTCACCTGCAGTTGTAAGAGCTTAGTTCTTGAATCGTGTTTGCTCACAAATATGATTAAACTTCCTGAAAGGAAATAAAAAAACAGTAATGAATTAAAAGACATTGTGTGTGTTACGCAACCTCTCTCTAATGCAACAACATGGCAGGTGAGTTATGCATGCTCCAATAAAAGGATGAAGTCAGCCCTCTGCTCTTGTGAGAGCCCCATGGGACCTTCTAAGCCCTGATGACAATCCTACGCAGCACATGGCCGAAGGATCCATGATGCCTCATTCCTACATTCAATTATATATACGACAAGTTTCTTATTGCAATTGATGTTAGTAGTGATCTTGTAAAGTCTGATCAGGACCTGTAAAGTCCAGTTTCTTATTGACAATAAGAAACTGGACTTTACAGGTCCTGATAACAGACTTTACATTTGTCGTATATATAATTGAATGTAGATGTACGATAAGAACATTGCGTGAGAGGATTGGTGAACATTTGAGGGCAGTCAAACAGGTTGACCTTAGATATCCTATTGCGACACACATTACAGAATTCCCCGCAAAAGAAAAGAACAGACTTTGAGACATCCCAGGGGAGGAAATAGAGAGTTGAGACTACACAGGAATGAGGCATCATGGATCCTAAAATTACGTACAACTGGCCTTGGGATGAATGTGGATCATGAGATGCACTACTTTTTGGGAAGATGAGAACTGTGGATTGAGACGGATTTCAACACAAGTTTGGAAAGTAACTTGATGTTTTCGGAAATCTGATACTACATAGAATATGTGGTAAAATATGTGGTAAGAAATGTGGATTACAAATTCTTTAAACACAATTTGTTTAAGTGCTGGGATGCACTGTTCAACTTGCCCTATAAGGTGCTTTATGTTATAAACAAGAATCTTTTTTTATGAAAAACTTTAAATCAACTTTTACAAATTTTCACCATGAGTACAACAAATTCATACATTTGCGTGCATCAAACGTTATCACACCATAATTACATGATAATATTCACCATTTTGTTCGCATTTAAATTTCTAATATGCAGTTATTAATCAATTAAAAAATCAAATATTCAAATAACACAGTTTTCTTCCCAATGCATTTCGGTGCCTTGCACCTTCGTCTGGGGAACACTGCTGAAATTATAATGAAATACAATAACAATGACTAATGTCATCTTCGTTGCTATTACTTAACATCAAATTTTCAAAAACCTACCTTCATTATCAATATCTATATTGGATCCAACATTATATTCTCATTATTATGGTTACACCAGCTCAATACTACTTTGCATGCCTTTATTTCAGGAATGTGCACATGACCAAAGTGCTGTATCTTATTTAAAAAACCACTAACACCACTGTTGCTAAAGTGTTTTCGTGTCAAATAAATGGTTGTTCAGTGTAAAAACCACCCTTCAAAAAGTGGACGACCAGTGTTCACTAGTGTGGTCAACATACCAACATTACGTGTATAAACACGATGTCTTACCTACTGGGGTGACGTCATGTCTGATTATATGTTAAATGCCTGGAAATTCGTTATGAATCTGAAAAATGCAAGCTTAAACTCAGAATGCCATTGTAATGCATTATGTGTGCCACCAGACACTATCAGACCGAAACTTACATGTATCGTCGCTTCTGAAACCGGGTACTCCTGAGTGTCCCGTGCGGGTATTTTGTTGAAATTCTGGCTGTAAAAACCTATGTATATGCCGCTGTTTAAATAATTCAGCCTCCCAGCCTTAGAATGCCCCAGTATTGTATTGTATTGTATTGTAGCATACTTGCATAGCGCAACCTGTCACCACCAAGGGCATCCTGGCGCTTTGACCCATGATCCAGCGAAAACAGTAGCTCAACCTATACTGGGAAAAAGGTGAGTTTTCAAAGCCTTTCTAAAGGCTAAAAGATCTTCAAGGCTTCTCAAGGATATTGGCAGAGAGTTCCAGAGTTTGGCCGCCGCTACTCTGAATGAGCGTCCGCCCATCCTCACTCTCTGGAAGCGCGGAACTACCAGTAGCCTGGACGACGAAGAGCGTAAAGCTCGAGATGGACAATACCAGGCAAACATTCGCCGCAAAGGAATTGGGCCCAGGCCATGAATAGCCCTGAACACGATACACGCTGCTTTGTAGCGCACCCGCAGATGGACCGGCAGCCAATGAAGTTCTCGCAGCGCTGCCGTGGAAGAACTATGGTAGGGGCGAGAGAGGGCAAGTTTGGCAACAATGTTCTGCACCCTTTGCAGTTTGCCCAGAAGTGTTACCGGGGCCTCCAGAAGCAGTGCGTTACAATAGTCAAGTCGACTTAGGATGGTACAACGCACTACTTCTGGTCTGGCTTGCTCAGGGAGGAGGGGTAGAACCTTACGCAGCATACGGATCAGCATCATACATGTGGAGGTGGTCTTATTTACATGTAGATCCAGCTGCAGGTTAGGCCCAAAAATAACGCCCAGATTGCGCGCCGATTGTGCGGCTGACACCGTCTCTGAAAAGGACGGAGGCCAAAAGTCAGCAGGAAGATCTCGAGGAACTCGATCGGTGGAGCAGTGCAAGACCTCTGTCTTGGTTCCGTTGAACTGTAGCGAGTTTAAACGGAGCCATTCCGCTGTCGCCTGCATGCACCGGTGAAAAGTCTCCAATGTGACTGCATCCTGTCCCTCCAGAGAAAAGACCAGCTGGGTATCATCCGCATAATTAAATGCGGAGATACCAAAAGATTTAATGAGCTGGACTAGAGGGCGGAGGTAGATATTAAAGAGTATGGGGCTGATGGCTGAGCCCTGGGGTACACCTTGTCCCACTCTCCGCTCCTCTGAACTGAAGGGGGGTAGCGAAACCCGTTGCTGACGGCAGTCCAAGTAGGAGATTAACCAATCCCTAGCCCTGTCTTTGACCCCGCATTCTTCCAGCCTAGAGATCAAGGTGGGATGGCTGACCGTGTCGAACGCGGCCGACATGTCGAGCAGCACCAAAAATGCTGCCCGCCCACTGTCGACTCGCGCCCGCAGATTGTCTAGCACGGTCACCAGCGCAGATTCCGTCCCATGCGCTGGGCGAAAGCCAAATTGCATCTCATCCAACCAGGTGTTCCCTTCTAAAAAGCCGGACAGAGTGCGGGTGACCAGTTTCTCCATGATTTTAACCGGAAAAGGGAGCAGGGAAATTGGCCGGTAGTTAGATAAGCACGCAGGGTCGAGCGTAGGTTTTTTTAACAGCGGAGATACCACTGCCTTCTTCCAGCAACTCGGTACAATACCTGTCTCAAATGACTGTCAGCAGATGGCATGCAAGGGCTGGAAGAGATCCTCTTGAAACACCTTCCATAGTTTTGGAGGAAGAGGATCCAGAGGCGAACCAGATGAAATCGTAAGGGCTAAGTCTCCAAACTCCTTCAGAGAAGGAAGGGGAAAGCTACTCAGCTGGGGTCGACTGGCTTCACTCGCCGGAGCTCCCAAGCTGAGAGCCGGATCCAAGGAAGAAGGAGAGGGACTTCTTCCAGTGCCCTCCCTATAACGGTATTGTGTACCTCTCTTAGTCGAGCGTCTCCCGTATCGCCGTACGTCCACCCTTGCTGTTAGAAACGCCGGTTTGCCTAACAGTTCTTCACTGTGTTGCCGCGCTCGTAATTTACACAGTAAACATAGAAAGTGGACTGTGTTTCTATGTAGATTAAAAGTGAAAAAGGATTTGATTTCTGTTTCCCGACCTTTTTTGTGTTTGAAAAAGAACTTTATGGGCCCCCAGCTTACATGAACATCGTATGTTGCGCCTGTTTGATTATGTGTGTTAATAACGTGCAAAAAAATACGTTATATGTAAAAACCATTTAAAGGGTTAGTTGATAAAATAAATACGCATGTCAAAAATGACCACTCTCTGATTATATGTACGTTCCATAGTGATAGCATGCTTATTAAAACAACAAATTCTGGTTTTAATGCAAGCAATTAATTAATGCCTCTCTGTTTATAGAAAGCATAAAAATTTAATTTAATCATTCAGACCATGGAGTTTAACTGTATTCAAGTCATAAGTCATAATTATCCATTGCAAAAAGTTAGATACCCCCATAACCCCATTATCCATTGTAAAAAGAAATGTGGATTACCATGTATCATTTTTGACGTTGGGTTGTGTTTATCGTTTGCATTTTAATACATTAGTCACTGACATGAATATCTGATCTCTCAAATTTAAGCATGCACATCATTCCAAAAACCAGAATGATTTGAATTTGGTCTACAGCCACGAGTGCCATGATACATATGGAGTGGGTTTCAAATAAAAATATTGGTTTCTGGAGCTTATAGGCTTTGTGGATACTGATAAAAGAGGATATTGAGTGTTAAAGATTTACACATTACGTGTATCACATAAGAGTGATAGCCCCGCGGGAGGGTATTTGTTTACAATTGGACAGACGTTGCGCATACCAGACACGGTGAGACTCTCTTAAAGATGGCGACTGTGACAACATCTTCCGTGATTACTAGTACCTGGCGTGGTCACAGAGGTATCACTCGAGCTCAATATATGGGAGTCGTGAGATAAGGCACGCCCAGCATCCTTGGCTAAACATAAGGAGTTGACTGAAAAAACCTTTTTTTAGTTAATATTTAGGCTTTTGAAGGAGGCGCTGCATATAGCTGATGCAGTGTTTGCTCTCTTTAAGATGGCGGCGATTATAACTACATACGCGCTCACGTATAACAGACGTAATCACGGGGTCTTTTGATAGCTGAAGTACATGTAATTGTGGTATGCCGGCTCTCGTACTTGAGGAGACGCGGCGTGAGGAGCGAGGACGCGGACCGGCGACTTGTTAGCAAGGTATAGTGGGAACATAGAAACTCTAATCATTAAAGCAGGACTGTACTCGGGTCTTTATCAGTAGATGGAGGGTGGTGTTATTCTGGAACCCCCTTCTGAGAATGTGTTGTGTACGTTTTGTATTCTTGTAGATTTGGGATTAAAAACACAGGAGAATTGGTGAGAACGGAATTTTAAGCCCAGCAGAATTTATATTACCTCGCACCACAGGATTAGTGTGGCCCGAAATTATCGCCACATTTGATGTAGGTATAAACTTGGAACTTCTACAGAATACAGACTACTGAATGGCGGTAATTGTAGACAATACTAAGGTCTGGACAGATATTAATGTCTCTATATGTCTTGTTTGTTTATTTACAGACTGCTACTTAGTGAATTTAGTTAGGTTTGTGTTTCCTCATATGGAATATAATTATGGTTTCGGACACTGAAGGTGTTTTCGCATGGTGAATTCGGTGGTGTTGTCACGTTTGTCACTGTGTGACACGATGGTGCTCTTGGTGGCTACTGGTTATATTGTACATATAGGATTAGATTGTAACACATATCTTCACTATGTCATTAGTACCATGTGTTTGGTTGCTATGATTGACATAAGTCACAATCAATTTCACTCTACTGTATATAGTTCTATTGTGACTATGTACTTCTCTGCATGAACATACACAGACAGTGATATTGCTGATATACATATTAAACACAATCACTTGGAAAATCCCTGTGGTCATATTTGTGTTGTGAACAAATGGAAGGAGATAATAAGTAATGGAAGACCGTGTATTTTTTACTTAGCCGTGAACAAGTCGTATGTACAACAATACTTAGGCGACAAAACATGTGTTGGCTTGGGAACAGTTCACTTATTAAAAAGCATGAAGAATGAATAAAAGCCGAAAGAAACTACTATGACCTATTTTTCATGTTCTGAATTATATGTGAAAAACATCTGAAACTGTCATTACATGATATCACGTGTGCTGGGGAATGCTTATCATGTTTTCTTGTTGCTTAGGCCCAAATTTTAGGGAGGCAGGTGGTTCTCTCAACCCTACAGCACCGTCACTACTTTGATCAAAACCATACATACTTAAGTGAAATAACCCCATTGGCGCCTATACTCTATTGAATATACCACCATTCCAAGAAAAACTGTTAGACTCGGCTATCTTGTAGGGACATCCCCAAACTATTTGCCTTCACCCCTGCTGTTTTCTGAAACGGCTTTTGTTGTCTCTGTGTGTTTTACCACTTTAAACTAGCGCTAAAGTACTTGTGCTCTCTCCCTAAAACATGGTAAAAATTGGCCTACACCTGATTGGCAAATTTAATTTACTTTTAAGTCTCTAGTATATGGTACTATATGTACCCAGGGCATGTAAATTGAATGCTGCTAGTCGAGTCATTGTAACCCTTTAAACATGTCTCAGGCATGTTGCTGCAGCATGTTTTAAACAGCCATTTTGACCTGACAAAATAAACCTTATGCTAGGCCTAAATCTTACTTTTTGTTATATACAAGTCAACCCTAGGATCCTAAAACCCATAGAGCAGGGTGCATTGTATTTAAAAACACATGGTTTTAGGTTTTACATGTCCTGGTAGTAAAAACGCCTACATTTGTTTTTCACTACTGTAAGGCCTATGTTTCCCACTGAATAACATTGGGTTATCTTGGATGTATGACGGTACCACGCGTACTTTTACAACGCGTACCGTTACCACGCTACTTTTACCACGCAAGTCGTTACAACGACTTGCGTGGAGGGGCGCTGGATAGTAAATTATTTAATTTACTATTCCAACTCCAGTCCCCGTGGACTCTAGGGAAAGGAGTTGGATAGTAAATTAAAGTATTTACTATCCTGGAGCGCCCCCCAGCGCATTTCGTTTTAACGACCTACGTGGTAAAAGTAGCGTGGTAACGGTACCGCGTTGTGAAATTCCGTGGTAACCGTTGTATACCGGTTATCTTATTACATTTATTAGGTGCTAGCATTTGATTGGGAACAGATAGGGGTATAAAGTTTGGACTCACCTCATTAATGGTAAAATGAGATTTTAAGTCACAATTTTGTAAAATGGCACTTTTAGAAAGTTGGTATTTTCATATCCTAACCATTTGGTACCTACTGCAGTGTCCTGAGTCACATGACCCTGCTGTTAGGCTTTGTGTATTCTTCCCAGGCAGTGACACAAAGTGTTTAGCTGAGGGCAGGATAGCCCATCCTGGCAGGATCGGTAAGGGTGGGGCTGTTCCCTGCCCCACTTGCATTTCAAAGGGGCTTGCTTACAGCAAACACAAAGAAACTAGTCTATTGTGACCCTAGACTTCTTGGAGCCGTGGCAGGCGAATGGAAGAACTTTCCAGAACAAAATATGGGAGGTGAGATAGGTTGTTCTCCCCACACACAATGGCTGGTACCAGTTATGGGCTTCCAGAGCGACTTATCAGTACACTCCTGGACCAGTGAAAATTACAGAAGGACTACCTTGTTCCCTAGAGGAATGCCCTGCTGCATGAGGCCTGTCTTGTTCCCCGGAGGCCTGACCTGCTACTCCCAGAGGACTGTGTTTCTGCTTGAGGCCTGCCTTGCTACCCAGAGGACTGACCTGGTGCTTAAGACCTGTCCTACTCCCTGTGCAGGAAGACTGGACCAGCTTCCTTCATCAAAGGCTTCCTGAGTGACTCCAAGTGTCAGTTGTCTGACTTCCAGTTCTGAGCACCAGTTCATCTAGCCCTCTGCACTGGACCTGCCTGAGCTCTACTGGCCCCTACTAGAGTGAGTTTCTGATCTCCAAAAGGTACCTCCCCTGGTTCTTGACCCTTGGCTGGCAACAGAGAGAGCTCCTTCTTGCCTAACTGAAGGTTCCATCAAATCCAACACAAAGTTGCGCAAAGCCCCGCAAAGGCTTGCCACACATATTAACCCCTCCCATGCTCATGACGAGCTCAGCTCGTCATGAGCCACGGTGCTCATGTGCTCATGACGAGCTGAGCTCGTCATGGCCGTTAGAACGCTCACACGCGGGGCTAATTCCCCTGCTGTGCTGAGCATTCTAAGGAAACCGGTGTGGCCGTGATGAGCTCAGCTCGTCATGAGCACACGAGCACCGTGGCTCATGACGAGTTCACGAGGGGCACGCTAAACCATATACTAAAATAGTGGTATAAGAACCACGTCACGGACCATGGATAGGCCTAGGGCCTAGGGAATCGCTGGGGCTACGCGGAGGTGGAGGACCACGGGAGGCGTGTGCAGTGTCTTTGCACACACGCAAGTTACCATAGAGTTATAATGGGAACGAAACAAATGGAAACTAGTTATTTTAGGACACTTCCGGATGGACTAGGAGAAAGCTACTGAAAACTGGGACACTAGGATAGTCAATACCCACAGGAGCACTGGAGTACTCGCGTTACCTCACCCACAGGAAGCGGGTGCATAGGTGTCAAAGTGTGTCGGGTTTTGTCGCTGAATCCTATGGAGCCTTGGAGAAAGATGCTGCAGGCGACCAGGAGAGAAGTGTCCGGGTGGATCCAAGGGCGGATCGAGGATGAAGAGTACCTGAAAGCAGAAGGGACAGAGTCTGGGTCACTAGCCAGTGACCAGGAAGGAACCAGGAAGGAACCAGGCGATGTCGTGAAGCAATTAGGTGATGTTGTGAAGCTTGTCTCTGCAGCCACGTGGACCAGGAAGTGTCGACGATGACCAGGAGCTGGGCACGGACTGTCCCACGAAGTATCTCGCTGTCGGCGGTGTCGGCTTCTGGATTGGAGTCAACAAGCCTTGGCAAAGGCAACCCACGCAGGAATCTAAGATGGCTTCTGGATCAGACCAACAAGGTCTGATGGGTTTCTCCTTTTCAGGGAAGCAAGGGCCAGCCTGGAGCAACCAGACGAGCAGTGGAAATTCGTAGGTTCGTCGTCAGAGAGGCCACTAGCCAACGGGCAATGACCGGACGGACGCGTCGAGCAGGAAAATGCAGAAGGGTCCCACGCAGCACTCGTGGAGTGTGGAGGGCTGATCTTCGATGCAGATGATGCTCTGGCTGGGGCTTTTCAATCCCCAATGCACAACTTCGAGGGTGCCTCAGAAGTTGCACGGGAACAATTCGCAGGCTTTCGAAGATGACCGGTCCCACGTCTCTCGTCGCCTCCACGGGTCTCAGCTTTGCTGTGGCTGTGGATCGGGCTGAAGGAAGCCTGGAAGTCCGGGTCTTGTCAGGCTCTGTGCTTGGACGGGAGCGTCGACAAAGCAAACCGTTGATCGCTTGATGGTGCCTGCTTGCACACGGTGGTCACTCCTTGACCACAAGGGAGATTCTTCAGTCTTCTATGTCGAGTAGAATGTCGGAGGTCCAGAGTTTCGTTTCAAGTTTCAGTTCAGGATAAATCTAAAGTCTCTTGACTCAGCTCCTACCTATATACTAATCTGAGGTGCTGGATTACCTGCTAGGTCCCTCCTATGGGTGGGACCAGGGAAGGGGGTGGTTACACCCCTATCCCTTTGTCCAGTTTCGCACCAGAGCTGGGGCTGGAGTGCCCCAGCAACTGGTTTGAACCGGGCTATGCATGGGACACCTTGTGTGCCCAAGGCAGTGTCTCATTTCATTCAGCCCTCCCTGCCCCAATACACTATGGCCTGTCTACTGTTTGGCCTTGTGAGGTGCTAGCACCTCCCAAGACAGGAAACCTATTGTCCAAGCCTCCCTCGCTGGAAGGACTCTCAGCAGCAGAAGGGCAGACTTGTGTCTGTGGCAGCAGTATCCATTTTGTGATGCTGAGGCTCTGGTTAACTTTAACCGGGTTTAGTGGGAACAACATGTCTACTCCCTCTAGAAGGGTGGAATGCTACCCCCGTCACCAGAACTGGCGAGGGGGATGTATTCCAAAGCGTACGACACCTTACACGACATGTTTTGATAAAGCCAAACCAAAGTTAACATTCAACCGCGAGGATGATAATGCACTTAAGAGTATATGGTATGGCTATATCATAGAACAGCTATAAGGACATGGTTCCGAAAGTTGCAGAAAGGCTCAGCTCATGCTAGAGCCTCATCTCACATAAAACCAAGCACTCTGCCTCCAGGATTGTTAAGGCATGCCATAGGAGTGACTTATAGGTGTATACGTGTCTATATATAAGGTTAGATATAGGTATACTATATCTAAAGCAAAGGGTGATTACACCACCTTGCCCCAGCTGAGTGATCAGCCAGTTGTGTCAATTTGGATGGCCAGCCTGGGGTGGCATAATACATGCTGCAGCCCCTGGTAGGCCGTGGATGCACCTATGCCCTGGGTACCTATGGTACACTATACAGGGGCTCATAAGGTGACCCAATGTCCAATTGGAGATGTACCTAAAGTACATGGAGTCCATTTTACAGTGAGAGCAGATAGCCTGGGGCCCTGATTAGGAGGATCCCAGGCCAACTAAGTCGAAAACCAGCTAAACACTAGGCAAAAAATCTGGGGTAACCATAGTCAGGTATCCACCTTCCTACACAACATGCCTCTGTTGTATCTGCTGCACTCTTAGTTACTACATTACAGATAGGTTATCTGGTAGTTATTAGAAATAAGCCAAACCCTTCCTCTGGAGAGAGAGTGGCTAAATTCTGTCATATGTCCTGTTGTGGTTCAATGATGGGCTGTTCATACTGCTCATCTTCAGAACATCCCTCCTGCTCTGCTTGTGATTCAGTAGTTCATTGTGGCTGTAACCTCAGCTGGACTGGAGCTTCAGTCAGTCCACCACTGCCAGATGAGCCATCCTGAAACACCCAGTTGGCAGGCGTATTCCTTGTCCCGTGGGCTGTGACAGAACCAAAAAAACCACACCCTGCAGCCGTGCCCCTTCAAGTTGACCCTCCTGAGAGTGACAGACTTTCTCAAATTCCAGTCCAACACAGTTTCTAACTGTGTGTGATGCTCTGCCTCAGTCTTACCCTTTGGGCTTCTGAATCCCTTGAGGGATTTGTAAAAGCTCTTCTTTTTTCTCTAAAACAGCCACCATTTTGGCTTCAACCCTACCCTTCTTTCTTTCAATGTTAAAAGCTTATTGTTCAGCATTGAGTGTCTTCCTTTTAGAAGTCGATAGGTATTTCTTAGACTATTTCTCATTTTCCCAATCCCCTGTTCAGAGTATGGAAGTTTGCTCCCAAAGTATCAGTTTACGACCCATGGGTCTCCTTTGTCTGCCATGTGTTTCAGTGTCGAGGACTATTTAAAAGTCTCCAAGTCTGAAATTTCTGCTATTCCCCACTGTGACCCTGTGGCATCATGGACATGTTTTTTTGTCGCATCTGTCTTTCGGTGTCTTTTCCTTCCCGGTTTGTTCTGTGGTTCGAAGAACATCAATTCCTTACTGTCTGACTCCTAATTTCCCTGGGACACCACCATATCCTCGATGAGCTCTTCGTTGCTGGCGACCCATAGGTCCTTAATGGACTGCATCATGGTGCAGTGTGCCCGCCTTGGTTTCTCCATAATTTAAGGATTTTTGGGAGGAACTCTTCGCATGCCTTTCACCCCACTAATTAGTGGCCTTTGGGAAAGCACAAATGGCATTGTTTGTCATTTTTTTATAGTTTGTGGTGGCACCTGGGATAAAAATCTAACAGGGGTGTTTTCCATCCCGTCGGGTTTTAGGAGGAGGGCTAGAGATATAAACCACCGCCTAATAAACAATATCCAACGATGTATTTAAAGCCCAAGAGAAAAGCCTGTATCTTTGGGGTTTGTTTTGTGTTTTCTTCCCTATTTTAAGTTTTCTGTCGTTGCCAGGAATAGCCTTCTTTTTCAGTGTTTTCCACTCTCACATCATCTTCCTATGATACTTTTGACTATCTGACCCAAAGCTGTAGACCTTAATTCCAAACCCAGCAGCCAAAAAAAAGAATCGAACAATAGCCGCCACAGGCATGGCCATTTTGGGTGTATTTCCCACTGGTCTACGATGAAGAACAAAATACGGATATTTCTGGACTCAACCGCTAGTTGGCAGAATAATGCACAGCATGTGAATCCAGAAAAGAATGCATGTTACAAAACTCTGGTATATCAGCTCCAGAAATTCCAAAACAAATGGGGAAGTGTAGAGGCAGTGATAGAATCACCCTCCTAAAAAATCTTGTAAAAACAAAGAGATTCTATCAACGTGTAATGGTTTTAGTTTTTATTTTTATTTTTTATTTTTCTTTTTTCCGTGGGGAAACTCTCTCTTATACAGTGGAAAGATGAGAGCATTTATGTGCTTTGTAAAATACCCCTCACACACTAAAAAAATCCAATAGTGTCATGCTTCATCATGGGGGTCTTCCCGTCCCTCTTCGGGGCGCGGCGTGCTACGACCAGCGGACTACGCGGGAGCACTAGCTATTAGTGACAAGGCTATGTGTTGGTGCAAAAGTGTCAGTGAAGTGTAGGGACCTAACTAGTGAA
The DNA here is from genome assembly GCF_964263255.1 of Lissotriton vulgaris. Lineage (NCBI taxonomy): Eukaryota > Metazoa > Chordata > Amphibia > Caudata > Salamandridae > Lissotriton > Lissotriton vulgaris. The sequence goes on from NC_141699.1 coordinate 84,610,641, forward strand.
AGTGAAAAAATGAAAAAGGTTTAAAAGTTCCCTGGCTAGTAGAAAAAAATTATTTATTCGCTTCTCTGGCTGGGAATATTAAGAAGGGGGTTTTTGTGGTAGAGCAATTAGCTAGCTACCTGGTCAACATGTTTCGTAGGCAGTCCCCTACTGCCTACTCATCAGGACCTTCTAATGGTCCCTACTTGAAAATGCTCGGTTGTAAATTGGTAAGCCTATTGTCCTACAAACTGGCAGCAAAAATAAGCTGCTAGTTTGGACTATGGGGCATGAGCTGGCCCCATTGAAAACTTAATAGTTTTCTCAAATTATAGTAAAAAATATTGACCTATTGCGGTCTCTGTAAAAGAAAGTGGAAAAAGAAACAAAGCACAAAACATTACTGTATGTTTCGGATACTTATGTACATGATTTAGTATCCAGAAAAAACTATTTGTTGGCAAGATTACACATAGGAAGCACGCACTACAGGCTTCATAAGTGAGGGGATGGAATGATGTCACTCCCCTGATTCTTCAGGTCATTAGCCTCATTGATATGAAGGCTATCTCAACTCCAAATGCACACACACACGTCACTCAATGCAGACAGGTAGCATCATTAAAAAGGGAAGGGTCCGAGGGGACCGAGTACACTCTCAGTTAAAAACTATGTACATCTGTGCTTTTGTGTAAATCTATCCTTTGCCAAAGTAAAGATGTTAATACATACTCATTAGACACAAGTTTCATGCCCCATGAGTCGGCAGACGAAGGGTTTTTCTTTCGGTGGTCTGTAAAAGAAAACCGCACCCTTTTGTAAATCCCCGATCTTTACGTGATTGATTCTAAGCCTCCAAGACCAAAATTGTTAGAGACTCGTGGTCAGAGTCTATTTCTTACATATACCGCCCGAGTTCAATGCCTCATTCCTACCCTTTCGCCGCTCTGTGGGTTACTACCATCTCGCTGTTCGCGGTTATTTAAAACAAACAGATCGTGTTGTCATCCAGTGTGTCTCGTGTCAACGAGAAGCTGAACCGCTAACTCAAGATGGCCGCCTTCTATGGAACAACGGGCGAACGGGAGCTTGGTTCCCGGTAGTCTTTCTTCTTTTGCATTAGCAAACCTGTAAAATAATTGTTGCTGCAAGGGCCAAAAGGAGAATAGTAGAATAATATCAAGGTCCCGTTAATGGAAAGCGGGACTTGATAGATGAAAGGATTGTATCGCAAAGTCAGTGAATGCGCCTAGTTTACTTTCGATTTTTCAGAAGATAAAAATGAAAAATAAAAAATGAAAAATGAAAAACGGCCCTTGATAGATGGAAGTATTGCTTTGCAAAGTTAGTGGGTTATTTCAAGAAAAGGCATTGGTATATTCATGCCGGCTGGTGGCCTCGCAAATTGCGTGATGTGGAATATCAGGGTAGAAGTAAACATTAGTTTTTCTGTGTCAAAGGGCTAAATAAAATTATACCGGAGTTACAAATAAGGCACTGGTGATGGCGCTGGTGTCCTACATTTAACGATCATTTTCTGAAGAGACCAAAGTAAATTAGGCGCATTCACTGACTTTGCGATACAATCCTTTCATCTATCAAGTCCCGCTTTCCATTAACGGGACCTTGATATTATTCTACTATTCTCCTTTTGGCCCTTGCAGCAACAATTATTTTACAGGTTTGCTAATGCAAAAGAAGAAAGACTACCTGGAACCAAGCTCCCGTTCGCCCGTTGTTCCATAGAAGGCGGCCATCTTGAGTTAGCGGTTCAGCTTCTCGTTGACACGAGACACACTGGATGACAACACGATCTGTTTGTTTTAAATAACCGCGAACAGCGAGATGGTAGTAACCCACGGAGCGGCACAAGGGTAGGAATGAGGCATTGAACTCGGGCGGTATATGTAAGTAATAGACTCTGACCACGAGTCTCTAACAATTTTGGTCTTGGAGGCTTAGAATCAATCACGTAAAGATCGGGGATTTACAAAAGGGTGCGGTTTTCTTTTACAGACCACCGAAAGAAAAACCCTTTGTCTGCCGACTCATGGGGCATGAAACTTGTGTCTAATGAGTATGTATTAACATCTTTACTTTGGCAAAGGATAGATTTACGCAAAAGCACAGATGTACATAGTTTTTAACTGAGAGTGTACTCGGTTCCCTCGGACCCTTCCCTTTTTAATGATGCTACCTGTCTGCATTGAGTGACGTGTGTGTGTGCATTTGGAGTTGAGATAGCCTTCATATCAATGAGGCTAACGACCTGAAGAATCAGGGGAGTGACATCATTCCATCCCCTCACATATGAAGCCTGTAGTGCGTGCTTCCTATGTGTAATCTTGCCAACAAATAGTTTTTTCTGGATACTAAATCATGTACATAAGTATCCGAAACATACAGTAATGTTTTGTGCTTTGTTTCTTTTTCCACTTTCTTTTACAGAGACCGCAATAGGTCAATATATTTTACTATAATTTGAGGAAACTATCAAGTTTTCAATGGGGCCAGCTCATGCCCCATAGTCCAAACTAGCAGCTTATTTTTGCTGCCAGTTTGTAGGACAATAGGCTTACCAATTTACAACTGAGCATTTTCAAGTAGGGACCATTAGAAGGTCCTGATGAGTAGGCAGTAGGGGACTGCCTACGAAACATGTTGACCAGGTAGCTAGCTAATTGCTCTACCACAAAAACCCCCTTCTTAATATTCCCAGCCAGAGAAGCGAATAAATAATTTTTTTCTACTAGCCAGGGAACTTTTAAACCTTTTTCATTTTTTTCACTTTCACTAGTTAGGTCCCTACACTTCACTGACACTTTTGCACCAACACATAGCCTTGTCACTAATATCTAGTGCTCCGGCGTAGTCCGCTGGTCGTAGCACGCCCCGCCCCGTAGAGGGACGGGAAGACCCCCATGATGAAGCATGACACTATTGGATTTTTTTTAGTGTGTGAGGGGTATTTTACAAAGCACATAAATGCTCTCATCTTTCCACTGTATAAGAGAGTTTCCCCACTGAAAAAATAAAAATAAAAATAAAAACTAAAACCATTACGCGTTGATAGAATCTCTTTGTTTATACAATATCAGCTCCAGAACCAGAATTGGCTTTATCTCACACTTACTCGAGGATGGAGAATGAGGACAGCATTACACATGAGCCCAACCTTGATTTTTATGTTTGCTATGTAGTGCTACGCTTCCTTTTCCCTAATGCCCTTCTGATGGATCAGAGAGTATTTGTTGCACTTTGAATCATGTTTGATGCTAGGGCACCAATGGTAGACGTTTTGAGGGTGTGTGACCGCCATCAGCTTGTGAAGAGTGCAGCACAGTTTCAATCCAGACTTCTTTTTTGGAGGGGGGTGACATCCCAGCACATTGAAAAAGTTTTTTGAAAAACGTTGAGAGGTGTTCAGCTCTGTAACAAACAAAGGGCACAGAAAAAAGAGGAACTGATGTCAGCGTGCAGGGGAAGAACCTACATGTGGCTCCCTGTAATCATCATCAGAAGTGGGACAGAGTCAAAAGAGAGGCAGATGGTGCCCCCTGCTGGGGCAAAGGATCTATTACAAAGAGTTTCCAGATCCAATGTTTGGAGATATTCACAAGATGAGGCATCTGCAATTAGAACTATCCATCAGAATTGGGTCTTCCTGAGTTATCCTGTCTTTTGAAGGCTAACATATCTCAGAGATGAGGCGTATTCCAAAATAAATCTTTACTAAAATTGCTATTGCACAGAGTTTTCAAAAAAGATCTCGAAGATATTCATTTCACAGAGAGACAATTTGATTCACTACAGACTTGCAGAAATGACCAGTAGGAGACTCCACACCACATGAAAATAACTTCCATGGCCAACCCAAAAAGCAACAATACTGTTTGGCTGGAATGTAATTGTACAATGTGAGGAGTACATCAATAAGCAAGCAAACATAATCATTGGTCACATAAACAAAGACAGCTGGAGGGTACACTTACATGGCATGATGGGCTTTCACCTGTGTCCGACAGTTACGTCCCCAGTAACAGTCAGGGCGCGATGTCACTGCCACTGAAAGAAGAACAAATTGACAGAAATGGGAAAATGAAGAAATAAAGGAGTTCAACTACAGCCAACTATTTCAAGACAATGGCCTACTTATTTGGCATCTCTTTACTTGAATCACACTATTAAGAAATAATGTTGGAGGCAGGGGAGGGATTAAATATTTTATTAGCTTGTATTAACTTCAAGAACAACATTTGAAAAAAATTACTTTTACAACGACCGACAAACTTTTAGTACAGACATTTCTATGTTGAAAAAGGTCGATGAGAGGCAATACACATGATCAACAAATTATAGAGTACGTAAAGCAAAGTTCGTTCAACAGTCGTCGTGGGTTTTGTTGCATGTCTTTATTTTTCTACAACTGTAGAAACAGCCAACGTGTTTCACCCTAGCAAGGGCTTCTTCAGAGCTTTAATATCATACAACATAAAAACGTTTTAGACACCACCACTCATTGAAGAGTTTTTGATTCTTATTGAATTGCTGAACAAACTTTGCTTTGCGTACTCTGTAATTTGTTGATCGTGTGTATTGCCTCTCATCAACCATTTTCTTTGTATCTATTTGTGGACCTGTGGCAGCTGGCCATTTGAGGTGGGTAATACGTGTACAAAGTACATCCTGTGACTAGCCTAGGTAGTGCAGTTGCCGTTAACCCTGCTGCCTCTTTGTCTTCATTGATCAGCATTTCTATGTTGCTTACCAGTGTAAATTGCTGTTACTACGTGTGATGAATAGAAATTACTTCCTGGAGCAATTACAGCCAAAAAACACTCCCAGGGTGCAGCCCGAGGGGCACTCAGAGAGGCACTGGGTAATCTTGTTGACCTGTCTTATCTATTATTGTGGGATCCTTTGAGGCCGAGCACTGATGGCATTCCCATCCTTAATAATGTCCAGAGCTACCAATCTTGAGTTGCTTGTGCTCCAGTTCAGAAAGGACATGGCCAGGCAGTTTGGGCTGGACTCTTCCTACTGGAGAAGGAACAGGGCTCATTGCATATGGCTGAGACAAATATGGCACACAAAAATATCTATGGACTGGGATACCTCCAGACTAATTACCAGTGACTGAGATTAATTCGCACAATCCACTCTGCACTTTTTTGTATTCAACACTAGCTTACCCGTCTCGAGTTGCTGCGATCTCAAAAGAAAGGAAATGTAAGGAAACGTGTTATGATAACATTCAATTTACATTGTGTCATTTTTATTGAAACTTATTCATTTTAATATGGAAAGCATTTTAAAGTGTTGTTTTAATTCGGTTTATTTATTCAAGTGCTTGTGGATACACGTTTTTTTTTGTTTTTCCGTCTGGTGCGTACACGAACAAATCAGAAGGTTTTCCGACGCGTGAGCTGGCCACATACAGTTGTCAATGTGAGAAGCACGGCTTCTCCAAATCTAGTCCACACACTTGCAGCGATTCTCCTTGTGCTTTATTGATGGTCATTGAAAAGCGAGTCGTACCGGAAACTGTAAACGTTCAGTATTGGAAAGATTATGAGGGCCCTGGGTGACCGGGGGGACGATATTTAACAAATTTTTATTTTTTAATTTTGCCAGAAACCTTCGCGGGAGTGTACTCAACAACTTCCCAAAGTTTCATGCCGATCGGATGAATGGTGTAGTAATGCATAAAGGACAAACAGACATACTTTCGTTTTTTATATATACATAGATTAGACTTGTCCAAAGTCACTCCGGTATAAACACAGGCTCCTCAAACAAAAAGTCAGAAAGTCATCAAGGTAGGCACGTCAGATGGGCCATAAGGTTCTAACTGCAAAAACTGGACTGGTCCTCTGCACACAGTTTGGTGGCATGGGCCATGTTGCAATTAACTGCAGGGAAATGACCGATGGAATAACTCGCCAGTCCTGCTCTGGACATCCCATAATTCCTATTTGGTGGTTGTAGTTTCACTGTAGACAGTTGCTAAAGGTTGCACTAAGCCCATTCCGCTATGGCTATAGATGAGCACAATCTTTGCTTAAGAGTCACAAAGTTGCTCAGCAGTTGTTCGAATGCCTGCCTTCACTTTAATAAAACTGGCACCAAAGACCTTCCAAAGCCTGGACCTAGGGACAATAGCCTCCCATGTTAACAAGGAGGATTTCCCTGTATGAACCCACTTCTACAACAGAGTCCAGTACTCTGCAAGGAAGCAACACTTCTCATAATTCATGAAGCACCCCAGAGGGGACTTGTGATAAGAATTTCCCCAAGCAGGAAAAGGCAGCCGGCTAGACTGAATGATTACATTAAGAGCACAGCTGTGTGAAGCACTGCTGAATCTACTTCACCGTGCCCTCACCCTGACGCACCCACCTCAGTTCTCCAAACCAATGTCGAGTTGGATTCTTCCATGATTGCCTGTGCAGGAAGGTAGGTGTGCAGTAGAAACGAGTAAGGATAATAGTCCATTTCCTTTATTTATAGGTCAGTCTTTTGCATCTTTCCTGCCAATAAGTAATGATCATCAAGCCGAAACATGGATGAGATATTGAAGCAACATTTGTTTCATAGGTAAAGAAATATAATTAACACAGAATGAGGATCCACAGTTACAAAAGATGTATCCAATTGCGCAGGTGACAGAAGGAAAAGTGTCTTACTTGCAGTTCTAGTTCTCCATCATGGATTTCTTCTTTAAATTTATAAACATAAGAATAGACCCGCTCAGTGCAGGGTATGCACTCATAAGAGGCAAGATGTTCTGTCTTATTATAAACTAAATCTGTCGGAATTGTGTTTTGGTCATTTTGTCAGGACAGTCAGAGCTAGAATTGAATTAATCCAATTCCCAAATAAACTCATGGTCTATGGCGGAAGAGAAGGAGCAGTTAATTTAAAAATAACATACATATGATAGAGAGTATGCTTAGAAAAAGGGTTCCCAGTTTCTGTGGCATTTATTTTCATTCATTCCAGTCTTTATTTACCCATATTTATTTTATCTTTGGAAAAATGAAGCTACAAACATTACATTTTCACACGTATTTATCCATTAAAGGAACACCTGCACCCGGATGGCTGATGAATTTTAGTGTTATAAGAAGCCATACATAATTCATCAGGCATAAGCAATGCATTAACATGAAAACATGTGCACTGTACTACAAACACACACACGCCTGCTGCTGTTTAAAGATTCATTAAAAAAACCTTATCCGCACCCCCTTTTTTTTTTACTTCCCCATTTGTCAGCCCGCTAAAGCTGTTGGTCTGCTAGTTATGATAGACAACATCGAGAATCATACAGCGTGAAACAGGTTTCCAGATTCCCTCCATATGTAAAAATAAATAAAGATAGAGAAATAAATGTTTTTTTAGGCTGTTTATATCTGTAAAAATCAATAACAGAAGACTGGGAGCCTTAATTGAAAGTAAGTAACTTTTCCATCATTGGATCTTCCATTATATCAGGGCTACTGAAAATATGTAGCAGGGGAGCACTAAATTATGCGTCAAAACAAGGCAAATTATGCGGCATAATGCACCCGTTTTATAGTATTACTTCATTGTTATTTTTATGCATGTAATGCTGTCTGGGTAAAGATTTTACCTCATTAGTTCCATTTAAACAACCAAATACATAAAAAAGCAACTGAAAGATGACCAGTTAACCTCTGCGAAGGGTCTTCCAACATTAGCGAACACATATCGACACATTTTTTGTAACTTTTGATTCATTTGGACTAGAAATGTTTTTCTGTTAAAACCTGCAGATTATGGGGTGGGGGGGTGCCTGGTGTTGCTGTGTTTCGTTTTTTTCCTCATAGAAAAGAAAAGTTGGTTGCATTTTAATTGTTATTGTATATTTGTCCTGCAGATATCTCTGGTGAGCAGAGCTCTGCATAATGTCTGCAATCTTTCAATAAAATCTGTTTAAACAAAACCTGCAGATTATGCAGCAGATGGTAGACTTTGTGATAAATGCTTAGTTATGAAAAAACCTGCAGAATCACACAGTTCCAGTGGCCCTGCGTAGTGATCATAAGCATTAGAAAAGAATACCATTCCTCACAACCCATTGTGCCAGACAGAATCTGGAAACTTTTCTCCACCAATGCTCCTGAATGCCGCTAAGTGGCGCTGTGCAACTCCACGCTGGTTTCGTACTGCCCCAGAAGTGACAGAGCGGCACTTACAAGAAGTCAGTGTTGTTGATACCTTCCCAGTAGCCGCGTTTGATCCACTTGGACCACCAACAGAAGGCAGTGCATCATTTGTGGCAGTGGTCAAACTGGCAGCTGAGGGCTTTGATTTCATGGGCACTTTGTCAAAGTGTGGTAGGTCCCCACTGGTGATTAGGCAGGTGTGGCCAGACATCAAAGACTGGCTCCTGGGGATCCTGATTTTTTCACTAAACATCCTACTCACGGGAGCCTAGTGGTACAGGATTCAACCAACAAGGCCCTCGCAAGTGATGGGAGTGGTCGCTGCCTATTTTCTGAGTTTTGGGATACCAGTATTCCCCTAACTCAAAGACAGGCTGTTGAAGACAGGCTCGCTACAGACAGTCCCAGACCACCTCCGGATGAAAGCTTGCCTCCTCCTGACTTTGCTGATGTTCACATTCAATGAGCCAAAGTTATGCTTAGCTACTTTGCAGAGGCTTCCGTTAATGGAGCTATTCTGAATTCACTGCAGTTCAGAGCTTTCTCTCGCCACAAGTAGTCCATTCAGGCTATGATCTTGATATTTCAGCCTCGGTTCCAAATCTCAGTGACAGCAGCTCTGACACTACCTAGCCTCTCACCCTTCTGCAATCTTCCTTGTCGATTACACCAGGTGGCAGATGCAGACACTAAAATGGAATCTGAAGTTCCAGTGGACCGAGCATCAAGGAAATCTACTGGATGCCATCCAGATTTCAAAGGAGACGGCTCACGATGTGATGTGGTGGCTTCAGGATCGTAACTAGTCTAGCTGCAGGCTCCTCTCCCTTCGCCACCCAGAGCCAACGGTGGTGATAGACACATCATTGCTGGGTTGGGGAGGCCATTTGGAGAGAAGTGGAGATTAGAGGACTCCGATCTCCGACCGAAGCCCGGCTACGTGCAAGTCTGTGGGAGCTGCAAGCTATATATCTTGTTCTGAATGCCATCAAGTGGAGGCTTATGCAGGTTCTCATGACAACATCACTGCCAGGGGGTACTAAAAGAAATTGGACAAAATTAGGTCCTGTGTGAGGAGGCTCTGCACTTGGTTGGAGCATCAGGACATTTCTCTGATCACTAACCATGTGACAGGATTCTTGAATGCTAAAGCAGACGAGCTAAGGAGGCAGCATTTGACAGATCAAAAATGCTGTCTATATCCAGAGGTGGAACAGGGTATCTTCCGGCAGATGGGAGAACAATGGCTAGATCTTTTCCCCACCATCGAGAGCGCAGTGTCAAACGTTTTGGGAGTTGAAGTTTCCATGAGAACACTCATTACAAGATGCATTCTGGCTGGAATGGATAATGGAACTCCTGCAGGCCTTCCCGCCTCTGTCCCTCCTTCCCTGATGTATAAAAAAAGATTAGGAACGACCAGACCCAAGTAATCCCAGTGACTCTGGATTGGGTCAGGAAGGTGTGGGATGAGCATCTGCCTTCTGATCAGGCTATCACTTCAGGATGATCCGTAGTAGCAGCAGGACGGAGCCTTTACATAAACCTGCACAAGCTACAGAATTTGATCTCCTAGCTGAAGTGGTGGATGTCATCCTCACCACCAGGAATCATTCCACAAAGTCTAATAATGCTGGGCGCTAGGACAAATTTTTGGCCTGGTGTGGTAGCCACAAGATTGACCTTTAGAAGCCAAGCTGTCAGATGCTCTTTTGCTCCTTTGGTCTTTGGCCCAACAAGGCTTTGCAGTAGGCACTATGTGGTCTTTCTATGCTTGCAAAACATTCTGTCCTTTTTATTATCACCTGTTGTGATGAGGTTTATAAAAGGTTGGATACGCATGCTTCCTCCCAGACCACTTTTGATGCTACAGTGGGATCTTAATTTGAATTTGACTTTTCTCATGTGTACGCCCTTTGAGCCAATGCACAGATGCTTACCGGGTCCGCTGACTTTAAAGATGGATTTCCTCATCTGGTTTATTTCAGCGTGTCAAGTGGTTGAGCTTCAGGCACTGTTGATGCAGTCTACCTACCCAGCTTTTTTTCTCAAGCAAACTGATGCTGAGAACTCGGGCAGCTTTCTTGCCTAAAGATGTGATTCCTTTCCATAATGGGCAATCCATCACTCTGCCAGCATTATTTGTCCCCCTTCCTCACAACTCTTGAAAGAGGTGGAGAGATTTTGATAGTTGGACCTCAAAAGGCCCATAAGCTTTTATACTGATTGTACCAAAGACCGCTATGGATGATCCGTTTTTGGTGGGATCCCTTGGGCAAAAAAAAAATTGGAAGGCTGTGTACAAGAGCAACCTGTTGAGGTGGCCAATCCTCTGCTTTAACCCCATTTGCTTCTAGGCCTACCCCCTCCAGCACCCCCCCAATCCTCCCACCCCGTGGTTAAGCCTTTTTTTGGCTATTTGGGGTAGTTCATGCTTAGGCCCCTGTAACTTTTTGCCCACATAAGGTATCAACTCCAAATTGGCTTCCTTTTCAGCCAACATCATGGGGATTTTAAAGGTACCCAGGGTTTGTTTATTCCCCTGGAGGAGAGTCAGAAATTTGCCAAAATACAGCAAAATGTTTTTTGCAGGAAAAATGGGAAAAAAGTGCTGCAGAAAAAAGTGTCTGTTTTTCCCTGCAAATGGTCTCAACTAAGGGTTTGTATTGCTGAAATCACCATCTTCCCAGCTTTCAGGGACTGCCAGACCTTGGTCAGAAAACTAAAATGTTTTACACAGTTTTGGCATTTTACTGTGACATAGCCTATTTTTGCTATTTTGTGTTCTTCCAACCTCCTTCCAGTTAATGGTAGAAATGGGTATGAAAGCAATAATGGATCCTGGAAAGCTATACATTTCAGAAAAGTAGACAAAACTCTGAATTCAGCAAGGGGTCATTTGTGTAGATCCTTCAAGGTTTTTCTATACAAACTAACAGCTGACAATAGGAAACATTTTAAATGAGTAGAAAAAAACAGCCATTTGTGCCAACGTTTTCACCTGTAACTTCTTCCAAGTAAGATAGATATTTAAAATCAATATACAGTTACATCCGCCGGACCCTTCTGGTTGTAGGGATATGCAGGACTTGTAGGTTCACCAAGAACCAGAGGAACCCAGAGCCAATAACTGAGCAGTGTCTTGGAATGGTTTTTTATTATGTCCCGGGTATATAGCAATTCATTTGGGAAAATATAGTAAAAAAAAAAAATCGGCATGAAAGATACCTATGTATTTCTGAAAAGGGAACCAAATATCTATTTTTTAGAAACAGTGGAAATTGTGGGTATCCATACTAACATGTGAATTATAGGAAATTATTCAAAATGACTTATTTTTTACACATTGTCTTACATTTGAAAGGCAGAAACGCATCGAAAGTCAATAGTAATAACTGTTGCTCTACAAATCTGTGTTCCCCTAAGTCTCCTGATAAAAAGGGTACCTCACTTGTGTGGGTAGGCTTAGTGCCCGAGACAAGAAACGGCCCAAAACGCAATGTGGACACACCACGTTTTTACAGTGAAAACAGACCCATGTTTGCAAAGTGCTATAGATTGTGAACACTAGCTCTGCCGGCACCTAGGGAAACCTAGCAAACCTATACATTTTTGTAAACTAGACACCCAGGGGAATCCATGATGGGGTGACTTATCTGGCAAACACCAGATTCTGTTACCGAGAATCCCTTGCAAACCTAAAACTTTGTCGAAAAAACCTTTTCCTCACATTTCTGTGATGGAAAGTTCTGGAATCTGCATGTATCCACAAAATTCTACCCACCCCGCATTCCCCAAAATGTTCTGATATAAATGGTACCTCACTTGTGTGGGTAGGCCTAGTGCCCACGACAGGAAACAGTCCAAAAAGCAACGTGGACACAACACATTGTACAGGGAAAACTGACCCTTTTTCTGCAAAGTGCCTAACTGTGGATTTTGAACCAAACTTTGCCGGCACCTAGGGAAACCTAGCAAACCTATAAATTTTTGAAAACTAGACACCAAAAGGAATCCAGGAGGGGGTGACTTGTGTGGCTCTAACAAGGTTCTATTACCCAGAATCCCTTGCAAACTTTAAACTTTGTAAAAACAAAACACATTTTCTGTGATGGAAAGTTCTGGAATCTGAGTGCATCCACAAAATTCCTCCCACCCAGCATTCTCCAAAGTCTCCCGATAAAAATGGTACCTCACTCGGCTGGGTGGGCCAAGTGCCCGCGTCAGGGAAGGGCCCAAAACATATTGAGGCGACCTCAAAATAACTTATCACAAAACGACCTGCTTTTGCAAGGGTGGCACCTGGGTTTTTGGCCCCGGGCTCAGCGGCCATCTAGGGCAACCTACCAATCCACACACTTCTGAAAACTAGACACCCGGGGGAGTACAGCGATTTATTGCTTGCGTGGATCCCTCAATTTTTTTCCAACCCAGAATCCACTGCAAACCTCAGAATAAAACACATTTTCCACATATTTTTATAGGGGATAACCATGCCAGCACATATGTCCTACCATCTAGCGTTCCCCTTGGTCTCCCTAGTAAAATGATACCTCATTTGTGTGGCTATCCAATGCTGAATTGGCTAAAAATGTTTTTTTTTTTAAATGTAGAGCTTAGAATTCGCTGTGCTATACTCTTAATCCCTAAGTTTTTGGCTCCTCCCAGTCACAGGACCTTGCCCCACCCACACAAGTGAGTTATCATCTTACTTGGGAGACTGAGGGGGAACGCTGTGTGGTAGGACATTTGTGAAGGTATGGTCATCCCACACAAGTATATGTGGAAATGTGTTTTTTCAGCTACATTTGAGGTTAGAAGGGGTTTCTGGGTAGGAAAACATTGGGGGATCCATGAAAGCCATACCTCGCTGGACTCCCTGGGTGTCTAGCTTTCAGAAATGTGTGGGTTTGGCGGGTTTCCCTGGATTGCTGCCAAGCCCGGGCCAAAAACCCAGGTGACCCCCTTGCAAAACCAGTTCATTTTGTGATATGTAATTTTGAAGTCTCCTCAATAAGTTTTGGGCCCTTGCCTGTTGCGAGCACCTGGGCCCCCCACACGAGTGAGGTATCATTTTTATCAAGAGACCTGGAGGGAGGCTGGGTGGTAGGAAATTTGTGCCAGCCCGGTGATCCCATAACATTCCCATACAGAAATTTTAGAAAAAAGTGATTTTTTCCAGCGAAATTTGAGGTTTGCAGGGGATTCTGGGTAGGAAAACGTTGGCAAGTCCATGAGCCACAACTCCCTGGACTGCCCCAGGTGCCTAGTTTTCAGAAATGTGTGGGTTTGATAGGGTTCCCTAGATGGCCACTAAGCCCGGGGCAAAAACCCAGGTGACCCCCTTTGCAAAACCAGGTTGTTTTGTGATAGGTAATTTTGATGTCTCCTCGATACGTTTTGGGCCCGTGCCTGTCGCAGGTACTTGGGCCACCCACGCGAGTGAGGTACCACTTTTCGGGAGACCTAGGGGAACGCTGGGTGGTAGGAAATTTGTATCCGCCCAGTGATCCCACAACATTCCCACACAGAAATTTGAGAAAAAAGTGGGTTTTTTTAAAGCTAAATTAGAGGGTTTGCAGGGGATTCTGGGGAGGAAAACGTTGGGGCATCAACGCAAGCCACACCTCTCTGGACTCCCACAGGTGTCTAGTTTTCAGAAATGTGTGGTTTCAGTAGGTTCCCAAGATGGCCTCCGAGTCCGGGGCCAAAAACCAAGGTGGCCCCCCCTTGCAAAACCAGGTCGTTTTGTGCTAGGTAATTTTAAGGTCTCCACAATACGTTTTGGGCCCTTGTCTGTAGCGGGTACTTGGCCCAACCACGCAAGTGAGGTACCATTTTTATTGGGAGACCTGGGGGAATGCTGGGTGGTTGGCAATTTGTGTCAGACAGGTGATCCCATAACTTTACCGCACAGAAAAGTGAGGAATATGTGAATTTTTTTCCAGCTAAATTTGCGGTTTGCAGGGGATTCTGGGTAGGAACACGTTGGGGCATCAAAGCAAGCCACATCTCTCTGGACTCCCATGGGTGTCTAGTTTTCAGACATGTGTGGGTTTGGTAAGTTTCCCTAGATGGCCGCGATCCCGGGACCAAAAATCCAGGACCCCCCCCGACCCCCCCCCCTGCAAAACAAGGTTGTTTTAAGATAGGTCATTTTGAAGTCTCCACTGTACGATTTGGGACATTTCCTGTTGCGGCCGCTATGCCTAGCCACACAAGTGAGGTACCACTTTTATCGGGAGACCTGTGGGAACGCTGGGTGGTAGGAAATGTGTTTCAGTCCGGTGATTCCACAAGTTTCCCACACAGAAATGTGAGGAAAATGTGAAAATTTAGCTGACAAATTATGACACTCAATAATGGCTGGGATCTGGTTTTAATTGGAATAAAAAGAATGGGCAGATGCAGTGATGAATCTGCAAGCGGGGTGTAACTCTCTTGGTTACTTGGAGGTTTCCATCGTCCGGTGGATATTCAAGGTCAAAGTCCCTTAGTTAGCGCAGCGCTTTGGTTTGACAGTCAGCACTCTCCACAAGTCTGCCTACTCACTTGTGGGAAAGACATTTTTCCCGCTTGGTCCTGTAGCACTTTTTGTCAGAGGACACTCCCCAGACCCTCACATGGGTAGATAGTGCTTTGGTATTCTAAGATGAGGAAACTGCAGTTAGAATTAGCTAACAGAAGAACAAGTTCCATATCTTTGGTACACTCTCATCATGGATTCCTTGCCACCCTACATCACCCCTCTTCTGTGAAATTACCCCTTTTTAACACATAAAAAGGTCCCAAATCAATAACCAGCACACTAGTACCAACATTTGTTCATGCTTCACGTCTCAGGGTGTGAAAAGGAAAAATAATAAACTGACGTTAGCATGTAGGGGTGGTGCTTATAGGCTGCTCTGTCACTTCCAGGCCAACATGGAGCCAGAGTGCAGCTTTACTGCGTCACCTTGTGGAGTGCTGGAGGAAAGTGTCTGGATCCACTCAGGCATCTGGGCATCATTCGAAGGTATGAAATTTGCAGTTGGATTTTCCACCAGAAAGAGCATTACCGAAGGTAAACAACTTGCTCGTTTCATATAAATATTTTTTATATGTAAAATGGACAAAAAAAACGCCTGTAATAAAGCAAGGGTGTACATGGAGTAACACCCTCCCCAGTGAAGCATCGTGTAAGATTCAGAAAGAGAAACATAGCTTGAAACTGAATGAAGCTCTACAACAAATAATGATCAAGGAAAAGGCCACCTTCCTGTTAAGATCTTTCATATCATAGGTAATCATGGGCTATAGTGGTTTGTTCTTCAAATGGCCAAGTAAAAAAAAACTATAGGGTTTAGAAACCGTTCTAAAAGATAACATGTACATTAACTTACCAGCAAGGCCCTTCACCAGATTAAAGTAGAAAGAGATTTTGCCTGGGGTGTTTTCAAATGCCTCAATTGCAGAAATGTAAATTTCTGCTTCTAACCAAGAGATATTTACTGCACCTATTGGTGGATTAATTTTACTGCTGAACTCAATATAAAAGTAGAGGGCTGCAATTTGTTGCTGAGTTGTAAAATAGCATTCCATTCCTCAATACTGGATGAAGTAAGTTGAATGAGGAATTTGCTCTGACAGTGAGGGAAAGGGCAAATAAATATGCCTACCTCCAATAGGAGGTATGTACCTGTGAACATTTAGGAACTGGTTCTGTCCATATGTGGGAGATCAGAAAAGCAGAATCGGGGAAATATTTGAGAACTCTTGAATCCCTTCAAAATGTAGAAAATCTCTGAAGGAGGAGAAACATTCATGAATCTCGTCAGCTATCTCAGCCTTAAGTCATCTGTTGCAATCACTATATGATGAAATGAATGAAATAGGCATTTATAAAGCGCATGGCTGCCCTTGAGCGTCCCAGCGCTAATGACAGAGGTAGTGGCAGAGGAGGAAAAATCAGGGAAAGAGCCAGGTTTTCAGCCCCTTGCGGAACGAGAGATGGTTGGGTTCTGCTCTCAGGGTAAGGGGGAGAGAGTTCCACAGTTTGGGAGCGGTAAAAGAGAAAAGACGACCTTCCGAGCGGGCCTTATAGATCTTAGGAACATGTGCCAGATGGAGATGAGCGGAGCGCAGGTTTCTTTTAGTTGCATGGTGTCTGATAAGATGTTTAAGAATGGGTGGGCCGTTGTTGTGAAGGATTTTATGGGTCAAGCAGAGCGTTTTGAAGTTGACCCGCTCCTGCACCAGGAGCCAGTGGAGAAGCCTTAGGGCTGGTTTTGCCGAGCTCCTACAGGTGGTGCCTGTTAGCAGCCTAGCTGCCAAGTTATGTACGCCCTGAAGTTTGGCAATTACTTTCTTTGGGGCGCCAAGATAGAGGGCATTGCCGTAGTCGAGTCTGGATATTAAAATACTCTGGATGATGAGTTTCCTAGTGTCTTGAGGAAGCAAAGGCAAGATTTTGCGAGTGGTCCTGAGGATACCGTAGCATGCTCCGGCAGATTTCCTATCTATTTAAACAACATTTCCTAGCTTGGGTTGTGAACGAAAGGTCCTGGTCTAGCCATAGGCCCAGGCTTTTAATAGAAGGCTTATGGGTCGGGGCTGGACCCATACAAGAAGGCCACAGAGAGCTTGGATTAAAGTAGGCTGGGTTACCTAGTACCATAATCTCAGTTTTCTCGGCGTTGAGCCTAAGGTGGGATCGGTCCATCCAGCGTGAAATGTCACACAGGCATGAGTAGAGATTGTCGGGGGAACGATCAGGTTGGTTGAGAGATACTACAAGCTACGTGTCGTCCGCATACGTCACTAGCTTGAGTCCATGAGGGGACACAATTTCCTGGAGGGGTGACATGAAGGCATTAAAAAGGGTAGGGCTCAAAGAAGAGCACTGGGGAACGCCACAGGATAAGGGGGTGGAGTGAGATTTAGAGGATCCCTCCCAAATTTGGAAGGATCGGTTGAGGAGGAAGGATTCCAACCAGGCTAGAGCCAGCCCTGAGATACCTAGTGCCCTTACCCTATGGGTCAGGATATGATGGTTCACGGTGTCGAACGCCGCGCTTAGATCCAGGAGGATCACTGCCACTGATCCTCCCGAGTCCAAGATTTTGCGTGTTTCTTCGACGACAGCCATTATGGCTGTCTCCGTGCCCTGACCTGGGCGAAAGCCCGTTTGGGAAGGGTGAAGGAGGTTGTTATTTCAAGATAGATTGAGAGCTGTTTGTTGACAAATTTTTCAGCCGTTTTACTCACTATGGGCAAAATGGAGATGGGGCGGTAATTAACCAGATGAATTGGGTCCAAATGTGGCTTCTTCAAGAGGGCTTCACAATAGACTTTTTCCAGCCTGGGGGCACAACACCTTGAGTAAGGGAAGTATTTATGAGTTGGACCAAAGGTGAAAGAATAGTTGGTGTGACTGATTTAAGGATATGGGGAGGAGCCGGGTCACGTGGAGAACCACTTTTGATAGATGAAAAAATAGGGAGACGGTTCTCTTCTGTGG
Source organism: Lissotriton vulgaris (assembly GCF_964263255.1). Lineage (NCBI taxonomy): Eukaryota > Metazoa > Chordata > Amphibia > Caudata > Salamandridae > Lissotriton > Lissotriton vulgaris. Next base: position 84,628,311 of record NC_141699.1, read on the forward strand.
CGGGGGAGAAGGCGTTCAGACCGGAGCTGGGTTGCAACTGGGTGAAGGACGCAGGATCGGGGGAAGTGTCGTCTGTGAGGGGAGGGAGAGATTTTAATATATTTTGAATTTTTACGTTGAAGAATTCAGCGAATTCATTACAACGGTCTTTAGACGGGTCGTCAGGTGGGGGAGGGTCTGGTGTCTTTAAAAGTTTGTTGATTATGCGAAACGTTTCTTTGGCTGGGTTGGAGGAAGTTCTAATTTTTTCCTCGATGAAAACTGCTTGAGCGGCATTAAGAGCTTTTTTATAGATAAGGATTGCTCATCTATAGTCTTTCTTTTTTTGGGGAGTGGGTTCTTTCCTCCAAACTCTCATGTTTTTTGCATAGTTTTTTTTGTAAGCGGAGCTCCTGGTTGAACTATGGGGATCGAGCTTGCCCCTAGCGATGCGGACTGGGGTCTTGGGAAGGGTTAAGTCTAGGGCATTTTCAATCCAAGCAGAGAACTTGGTGTCTGCTGTGTGGATGAGGGAATCATAAGGTGGCTTAGAGCGTTCCAAGAGGTGCCTCCATTCCTCTGTATCCAGTTTCGACCAGCGACGCTCGAGACAGGAAGAGGGTGATTTTGGCCGGTATGAAGCTGGCAAGTGCCAACTAAAGCCGATTATAAATGGTCTGTCCAAGGTAGAGGTGTCGGGTTTTGAATCTTTAAATTGGGAATGTTCGGGAATAGGGGGTCTAAGAGATGACCCATTTTATGAGTGGGTTGGTCACTAAGGAGGTGGAGTTGGTAAGCTGCAAGATCAAGTAGTAATTCTGAAGCTCCTTTATCATTGGGGTTATCGAAATGAAGGTTTAAATCACCCAGGATGATGAAATTGGAAGAAGTGCTGGCTAATGACAGAGCGGTTTCCAATAGAGAGCTTGAAAAACGCCCTTGGGGGCCCGGGGATCTGTATACCAGGAGGCCTGAGAGGGATTTCCCAGGGGACAATTGGATCGAGAACAGAGCATTTCCGCAATCCAAGATTGGGCTGTCGGTGATACGACAGGAGAGGTGGTCTTGATATATCAAAGCGATTCCGCCACCCTTCCCTGATGGTCTGTCAATGCACTGTATCGAATAACCCAGGGGCAGAACTTACGCAATATCTGGGCTACAATCAGCTGTTAGCCATGTCTCTGTAAGATACAAGACATCTAGGCGGAGTTCTTGTACCAGCATATTTATTTCTAAAGCATGTTTAGGCAGCGAGCGGCAGTTAAGTAGGGCCTTGTTGACTGGGGCCCATGCGGGAAGACGGTAATCGGGCCCCTGAAGTTGGAAGAGACAGGATGGACAATGTGTGAGCGAGTTTGACGCTGTGAATGTATGGGAGCAGCTCAGCTTGGGGGTCTGTCTAAGTCGGACTAGAGCCTCCCTTGTATATGTAGCTGGATGAGCGGCACTGATGGAGATAGTGCTGGGTCCTGGGCCCGGTCTGGCGCGGACGGGCGCAGACGGGCTTGCCTCTGGCGCCCCCGCTGCGCTCGTCCACTGCGCGTACGGAAAGGGTGTTGCATTATATAGGTTGGGTTGAGTGGACTGGCGATAGACTAGCACGCCGACCTCCCTCACTCAAAATGGCGCCCGCGGCAAGATCTCGCGTCCAGGAGCCCCAAATCAGCAGCCTGGATGAGCCTGTACCTCCAAGAATAGGAGCAGTGAGTAGTATTTAAAATAATGGATCGTTTTTTAAAAATTCCGTTTTTTTAAAAGAATTCCGTTTTTAGGGGCTAGTAGTGCAGACACAAACGTAAATCTTTATAGCAGCACAAGAGGACAGTAGAGATAAAATACTAGCCTAAGTCCCCGGCTTTCCGCCTCAGCAGGGACTACTACCTGAGTCGACGAGCGAGGCAGTCTGGGAGATTTTGTAGGATGGGTTGAGTGGGCTGGCGATAGACTAGCACGCCGACCTCCCTCACCCCTGCATCACAGAACATGGGATGTAGAAAATGCTTGTTGCTAAGTAGGAGGGATACCTGTGATGCAGTAAGCTGTGGTGGACATTATTGCTGTCAGAAAGGTCAGAAAACAAAAACGTAGCAGTCTCTTTTCTACAGGTAGACATGGGCAGTGATGCTCCAAGTGGGTATCACAGACTTATGTAGACATTTGGAAGTATCTCAGGTGGAAAGAGTTTGACAGAGAATGCCCTCAGCAGCCCACAAGATTCATGAGACCGCACTTCCTTCATTTCCAGCCTCCTGCAAAGAGAGGAAGGCCCAGACAGGGTTAGTGGAAGTCATAAACCAGAGACCAAGCAGATTGCAGCCCATTCCAATAGCAGGGAACTGAAGTGGGTGAACATATACCCCTGGAAGGAGAGATGGGTGGGGCACACATAGGCACAGTACATTGTTTTCTGCGTTGTAAAAGCTGTGACTAGCAGTTGATGGTCTACTCACAAGGAAGTGTTGGTGTTCTTTGGCCAATGAAAGGAGCTGGAAAATGAATTCTGTTTTGCAATGGTTAATACTGCATAATGCAATTCTAAAGCAACCTAAGCATAAACCTAATCAGAAAGCAGCAACACACAAAACAGCAGGGTCTCAGACTAGCCCGGATTCATTTGAACTCCGATGAAATATTTTCTTACAAATAAGCCAATACACAACATGAGGGGGTCAGAAGAGGAGTGAAAGGGGAGGTTTAATGTGGTCTTCCTTGTTAATAAAATACAAGCCACACCATCTTTTAATATCTTTGAGGAGCAAGTTTGGCATTTTTTTTTGTGAGTGGTTTACTCAGTCACTAGAATGAGATATGTGATTCTGAGTATGAACCACATTAGGTCATAGTCCATATTTTCATGCATGGTACAATTAATGGACATTCAGATTGGGCCACAGACTTATGCCATGCAGTATAACGTGACCTATCACTAGAGGTTAAAACAATGCCTTGAAGTCACATCATTCTATCAGTCTTATTAGTTTAATTTCCGTTTTTGCTGATCGTTACACAAAAATACATATCTACATTTATCATAAGAACTCAAACATTTTGAAAACAGGTCATTTGAATAATTAGTCTGACGTAAAGTCCCTTTAGTCTGACTATCTCATGTAGGCTCAACTCCATCTTAGTTCACGGAGACCGCCATCTTTCTTTACTTTGGCAACGGAAGCCGCAATATTACCTGATCTATGCAGAAGGAATAGATTCTTACCTGTAACTCCAGTTCTCTTGTAGGGGTATTTCCGTGATAAGTCATAAGCACTTGAATAGTCTTGCCCAGATATATCTTCTTAGTGGAGATTTTTCGCCTTTCTTCTGGAAGGCCGGCAAAGACACTTAAGAGATAGAAAAGACAATAATGCAACCTAACTAACTAACTAGGCTACACTGGCCATGACTTCATCTTGAAGTGAAAAAAGATAGCCAGTAAACTTATATTTTGCAATTTTTATGGCGTTTAATACACAAAGAAAACTCCCCTTCACAAAACTCCTTTTTTTTCATGATAGAGATGAAAGGGTTGGACAGAGAAGCCCCATAGGATGCCATTATATGTCTCAAAATAGAAGCTGTGCCTTTAAGAATCTCCAGAGAACACCAGTATCCCATGATGCACAGCCAGTGGCAGTTACTTCAGTTCTCTTTGAAGGCGTAGAGTAGTGAATGCGTATTCTATGTTATGAATATGTCTGTCTATTCCACCGGGGAGGAGGGAGGGTTGCTTATGACATATCACGGAAATACCACTACAAGAGAACTGGAGTTACAGGTAAGAAACTATTCCTTCTCTTGTAGGGGATTTCCGTGTATAGTCATAAGCACTTGAATAGACTAGCAAGCCCATCCCATTAAACAAACACGCAGTGGAAGAGACAGAGAATTAACATGCCGGTTTAAGCAAACAGGTTCCGAAGGGAAGCCTGTCCGACTTGAGCATCTGCCTTGGCATCAGAGTCCAGGCAGTAGTGTTTTGTCAATGTATGGACTGACTTCCAGGTAGCAGCCATACAAAACTCAGAAATGGTTGTATTACGAAGCAAGGCCGCAGTAGCTGCCTTTCCTCTGGTACAGTGAGCCCTAGGCTTACTAACAAGAGTTTTGTTGGCTTTCTGGTAACAGAGTAAAATGCAGGAAACATTTCATCTGGAGATGGATTGTTTGGAAGTCGCTAGACCTGTACGTAGAGAGCCATAGTATACAAATAACTGATCTGATCTCCTTCTAACTTTACTTATTTCCAAATAGAACTTCAAAACCCTTCTAACATCCAGGGAATGAAGCGATCTCTCCGCTGGAGAAGCAGGATGCTGAGAAAATGTAAGCAAGGAAATAGTTTGATTCACATTGGAGTCCGAAATTACCTTAGGAAAGAATTTCGGATGAGACCTCATGACCACTTTAGATGAATGGAAAACTGTATAGTTTTTGACAGCAAAGTGCCTGAATTTCGCTTATTCTGCGGGCGGAAGTGATAGGCACAAGGATTGCTGTCTTCCAAGACCGATGCTGAAGAGTAGCCTCATGAATAGGATCAAAGGGCTCTTGCATCAGTCGAGAAAGAACCACATTACGCTCCTAACGAGTAGAAGGACTTCTATTGGGAGGAGAAATCTCTAATGACAGGCATTCTAAAAAAGGAAGTTTGTGAAGGGCATTTCCTGTAAGCAGTCAGAGCTGCCAGGTGAACCTTAAGGGATGACAATTGAAGGCCAGATTGTGCTAGATGAAGCAAATATGGAAGGATGACATCTTCCTGGCAAGAGGTAGGATCCTCATTCTTCGCTGAACACCAAATACAGAATCTCTTCCAATTATATGCATAAGCGGAGCGTGTGGATGGCCGTTTAGCTTCCTTAAGGATGTCCATGCAATCCTGAGGTAAGTTCAAGTGTCCATACTGCACTAACTCAGGAGCCATGCCACCAAATTAAAGGATGAGAGGTTGGGGTGCACCATCTGTCCGCCAAATTTCATTAGTAGGTCTGATTTGCATGGCAGCCTGAGATGTGGAAGGATAGACCGGTGAAGGTGGTCTGGGAACCACCTCTGACATGGCCACACTGGGGCTATGAGAATCATCTTGGCCTGTGACTGTGAGAGCTTGATGAGGACTGCCGGGATCAGGGGAATCGGAGGAAAGGCGTAGAGAAATCTGCCTGACCAGTTTATCCATAGGGCATTCCCCAGAGTTCAATGTTGGTAGAACCTCGAGGCGAAGTTTTGGCATTTGTTGTTTTCTGAGGTGGCCAACAAATCGACCTCTGGAGTAGCCCATCTTTTGAATATATCTCGCACCACGTCGTCGTTTAAGACCCACTCTTGATTTTTCTGAAGGAGTCTGCTCAGAGTGTCAGCCTGAGCATTTTGAACACATGGGAGGTGAGTTGCTGTTATGGTCAGATTTCTGGCTAAGAGCCACTTCCAGATGGTCTGGGCTTCCCGAGATAATCGTCTGGATCTCGAGCCTCCCTGCTTGTTGAGGTAGAACATTGTTGTCGTATTGTTCGCCTGGACAAGCAGGGAGCTGGCACAGAAGAGGACTGAAAGGCTTTCAGAGCCAAATGAACTGCTCGTAGCTCCAGCAGATTAAAATGTTAAGTGGATTCCTTTGGTGACCATTTGCCCTGAATCCTAAGAGAGAGGCATCTGGTAATATGGTTTGCGTAGGTATCTCCTTGTGGTAGGGAATCCCTATAGTAGGAGATTGTTGGGCGAACACCACCATTGGATGGAGTGGCAGGCATGTTGTGACAGTTGAATCCGGTCCTCCCAATTTCCTATTCGCTGGTCCCATTGGTCTTCCAGACATTCTTGCAGGGGTCACATGTGGAGACGTGCATTCGGAGTGAGGAAGATACAAGACGCCATGGAGCCCAGAAGAGAAGAAACCTTTCTCACAGTTGGGAAAGACATTGACATGAGAGACTGAACCTTTTGAAGGATCTCCTCCGAAGGATACACGTTTGCCGTGCGAGTATCAATGAATGCTCCCAGATATTGTAGGCACTGTACAGGGGTCGAGATAGACTTCATTTGATTTATGTGAAGACCCAAATGAAGGAGAAGGTTGAAGGTCTAGTTGAAGTATAGTTGAGCCTTGATCAGTCAGTCATCTAGGTAGGGGTAGACAAGTACTTTGTGCTTCCTCGGATGGGCAGCAATCACTGCCGTGCACTTGGAAAAGGTCCTGGGCACTGACTTCAGTCTGAATGGGAGTACACAGTATTGATAGTGGTTGTTCCCCACTGTGAACCTCAGGAACGTGCAATGCTTCATTAAGATGGGAATGTGGAAGTATGCACCTTGCAGGTCTATTGCTCATAACCAATCCCCTCAATGTAGTTGAGGGTAGATCTGCTGTAGCGCTAACATTCAGAATTTCTCTCTCCGAATCCAATCGTTTGCCTTTCTTAAATCGAGAATGGGTCTGAACTCATTCTTGTCCTTCTTTTTGACAAAAAAGAACCTTGAATACAGCCCTTTTCTTCGTTGTAAAGGAGGAACGCGTTCTATTGCCTGTTTTTGTAAGAGAATGTTGGCCTCCATTTGTAATTGGCACAGTTGGAATCTTGACTGTGTTGGAGGTATTGATGGTGGAAGTCTGATGAAACGTAGAGTATCCATTGCGAACAATATTTAGAATCCAATTGTCTTGTGTTATATTTTGCCACTACGCCAAGAAATGTTGAATGCTTGCCCCTAACGGAACGATAACGGAAGAGGGGGAAGACATGATTCAGGGTTTGGAAGCCGTAGTCGCCTTGTTTCCTTGCGCAGGTTGCAGTCCTGACCTTCCTTTTGGTTGTCACTTTTGGAAAGGTTGGTAAGATCGTTGGTACTACTGTTGTGTACTGGTTTGTCGGCCCTGATATCTTTGAAACCTCTGTGTAGAGTATCTGCGTAAAAAAGGGCAGAAAGATTTACGTTGGTCTTTGGGTTTTTCGAGACCGTCAGCCTTTAGTGTCTCCATATCCACTTTCATTCGGGCCATCTCCTCATCTGCATGCAGCCGAAAAGGGTTGTTCCTGAAAAAGGCAGATTCAGGATACGTTGTTGTACTTCAGGCTTAAGCGAAGCCATGAATGCCTTCTGAGTGCCACCCCGTGGCAATATCCATGAGCAGACAGAAGGGATGTGTCCGCCGCTGCACTAATAACTTAGCTAGACACCATAAGGCCTTCATTTAGGATCTCATTAAAATCCTCCCTTTTGTCCTTAGGTAGGTAGTCTGCAAACTGCTGGAGAGACTCCCACAGTGCCCAGTCATATCTTCTCAACAGGGATGTGCCACTAGCAGCTTTCATAGAGGTCGCTGCTGTGTTGCATACCTTCCTCCCCACTGAGTCTATCTTATGGCTCTCTGTCAGGTGGAACTCGATGATGGAGCCGTAGTATGCAGTTTTTTGCTGTCCCCACAATAACAAATTCTGGAGTTGGGTCCGTCCAGAGGAACGTGGGATCCGGCTCTGGAGGACGATATTTCTTTTGCAGTCTGGAAGGAGCTGCTTTAATGGAAGAAGGAGTTAGAAACAGGTCCATTGTCGGTTCTAATAAGCCTGGCACAAGAGGAAGCAAGGGACGAGAGGGTGGTCTCTGTTGGAGAATCTAAAAAATCACAGAAGTTGATGGAATCGGAGCGGACATTGGGATGTTCAGTTTGGAAGCTCCTTGCGCCATAGCTTCTTGAAAAATAGTAATGCCATCAATAAGAGAAAAACTTTGAGGCGGAGAATCCGATAATGTAGGGGAATATCTTCCAGTACTCGTTGAGGACATGTCCCTGGTGTGTCTGGAGCAAGATCTCTCACCGTGATGTCGGCGATGAGAACGAGTTGTGGAACGTCTATGGCTGCAAGAACGATCCCTCGCATGAGCTTCGACCTTTGTCTTCAATCAATCAGAATACTTGTAGAGCGCACTACCTACCTGTGAGGGTCTCAAGGCGCTGTCTTCGAGGTGCAGGAGGAGGAGGCGTAGTGGGCCGATGAGTAGTAGGCCGAGGAGGAGGAGGCGGAAGATTATCTGGTGGATGAGAAGAAGACTAAGCTGGTGACCTAGATGGGGAATATGTCAGTGAATATTCCAAATCCGAAGAATACAACAATCTCCTCCTTTTCTGAGACGCCTGGATTGAGGAAGGAGCCACAGATTCTACAGAAGATCCATCTTTCCCCCTCGACATTGATCTACTTGTCAACGGCGACCTTTGATGTCGTATCGAACGAGAACTTCCTCTTGACGTCGACTGGAGACTCCATGTCGATCGAGTCGGAAATTGACGGGTCTTCTCGACGTTAACCGCTGGTGTATTCTTGCCGGCGACCATCGGTGACTTCTTGACGGCGACCGTCAATGACTTCTCGACGGCGACCGTCGATGACTTCTCGGCGGCGACCGTCGATAACTTCTCGACGGCGACCGTCGATGACTTCTCGACGGCGACCGTCGATGACTTCTCGACGGCGACGACTTCTCGACGGCGACCGTCGATGACTTCTCGACGGCGACCATTGGTGACTTCTCGACGGTGACTTCTCGACGGCTACTTCTCAACGTCGACCGTCAGTGACTTCTCAACGGCGACAATCAGTGACTTCTCAACGGCGACCGTTGGTGACTTCTCAACAGCGACCGTTGGTGACTTCTCAACAGCGACCGTTGGTGACTTCTCAACAGCGTCTGTCGGTGACTTCTTCGAGGCGCAGGAGGAGGAGGCGTAGTGGGCCGAGGAGTAGTAGGCCGAGGAGGAGGAGGTGGAAGATCATCTGGTCGATGAGAAGAAGACTAAGCTGGTGACCTAGATGGGGAATGTGTCAGTGAATATTCCAAATCCAAAGAATAAATTAATCTCCTCCTTTTCTGAGCTGCCTGCAGTGAGGAAGGAGCCACGGATTCTACAGAAGATCCATCTTTCCCCCTCGACATTGATCTACTTGTCAACGACGACCCTCGACGTTGGCTCGAACGGGAACTTCCTCTCGACGTCGACTGGAGACTCCATGTCGATCGAGTCAGAGATTGACGTGTCTTCTCGACGTTGACCGCCGGTGTCTTCTCGGCGGCGATCGTCGGTGACTTATCGCCGGTGACCGTCAGTGACCTCTCGACAGCGACCGTCGGTGACTTTTCGACAGTGACCGTCGGTGACTTCTTGACGGTGACTTCCCGACGGCGACCGTCGGTGAATTCTCGACGGCGATTAATGTCGATCGACGAAGGTGCGTCGACGTTGAATGACGAGACAATGTTCTCGACGACGACCTCCACGGTGTAAGGGCTCTCGACGGTGAACAAGGAGGTCTCACAGTTGGTTCTGTCACCTCTTTTGTAGATCTTCACCTCAAAGTGGTAAGTCGACATCGTTTCGACCCAGAGCCCTGAGTCGACGGCAAACAGGTCAGTGCAAAATCTGCTCTCGACTGGGACCAGCACCGTTTTTTCAGCCCTTCTTTTTCTGGGGAGCCCACCAGAGGCTGAAGACAGAGTTCTGGTAGAGGACTGATCCTCTCCCTGCTCTGAAGTTCCACCTGTTGACTTGGCCTGCTATTTTCTGCTTTCTTCTACTCCTTGAAGCCAAATCTTCTCCATGTCATGCAGGGTGCGCCTGGAAAAGGTTTTACAAATGGAACAGGCATCAGGAATGTGAGAAGCAGGCAGGCAAATAATTCACACTCTGTGAGAGTCAGATTTGGCCTTCTTCCTTTCACAGTCTGGACACTTATCAAAAAGGGATGGCATTTTTGACTGAAAACTATGGAATTCCTGTCAGAAAATGACAGCAGAGGGAAAAGAAAGACCAAAGACTTCGAGTGAAACTGTAAATAGTCAAATTCTGAAGAGATTTTTGATGGAAAAAAACCAAAATTAGTAGAGCTCAATGCTTCAGGGTCCTGTTAACAGGAGCCATAAAAAAGAACTGAAGTAACGGCCGCTGGCTGAGCATCATGGGATACTGGTGGTCTCTGGAGATTCTTAAAGGCACTGCTTCTATTTTGAGACATATAATGGCATCCTATTGGGTTTCTCTGTCCAACCCTTTCATCTGTATCATGAAAAAAGGAGTTTTGTGGAGGGGAGTTTTCTCTGTGTATTAAACTCCATAAAAATTACGAAATATAAGTTTATTGGCTATCTTTTTTCACTTCAAGATGAAGTCATGGCCAATGTAGCCTAGTTAGTTACGCTGCATTATTGTCTTTTCTATCTCTTAAGTGTCTTTACAGGCCTTCCTGAAGAAAGGCAAAAAATATCCACTTAAGAAGATATATCTAAGGAAGTGCTCCGGGGTCCCAGCAGGGGGGCGGAACTATTTCAGTGCTTATGACTATACACGGAAATCCCCTACAAGAGAATCATTGTTATGTCTGCCTTCTAACGCAGATGTTACCAGACCATATCTTTCTATATACTGTTATAACGTAAAGATCTTTGATTAATGAAATAGATATAACCTCTACTGCAACATTTGTCTGGGTCAAATGTGTGCACCTTACCATGTCATGGCTTAATAAGAACACATACAGAAATATAACCAAAATAAAGTAGTATGAATTGACATCCTTTTACCTTATATATTTATAAGGAAGCATCTGGGATAAAAACCTTGATGCACATAATCTATGTCTGACATTGCTAAACATTTGCCAGAAATTCCAACAGTTGATAATATTTAGGATATAAGGACTACAACTTGACCACTTATCAGGAGCCATGCTTCGTCAGTGATTCTGTCAGAGATGGTCACACCTGCTGCCAGCATGCTTTGCACTTCAGAGATGCTACATCTCGCCTGAAGAGTGAAGCTGATAAAGCCAAGTTCCGGAGGAAGACTGACTGACTGCTACAGCAGTGGGTGTTTGCCCTTTGCAGGGAACATTGTCTTCACGCCTCCACCGATTACGACAGCATCAAGGTATGCAGTGCATCTTTTCTCTCTAAGAAATTCTAGACTACACGTTGCTCTGCCTTTCATGCTCTCACAGTGTACCACATAGACGTAGAGATTAGGGTGTTAGGTTCTACTTGACATTTTAATGACATTCTAACAATGCAATAAATGTTCACTCTATTCTTGTTATGGATAATGTGCCTCGTTGCTGCGTAGTTGTTTTAGATGTACTACGAAACAGATTGTTCCTGTAGTATTAAATACTTTGAACTTAAAAAGTGTTAATTCTTCTTAGTACAGTGTGTGTGATACTGTGAATAACTAAATAAGGTTTGTTGCCGTTTACACAGTGCCCCTGATACCTTTATGAGCAATGTTAGTAACCCAAAAGCAATACCTCTATATCAGTTACACATTGGATAGTGTTCTGCGGGGCTAAAAAAAACTGCCTTTAACATTCATCACTCATGCATTGAACCACGTTTGACCATGTCCCCCGTGGGTGGGAAAGCACCCCATGTAGAGTTACGCTGAAGTTGTACCTTACGCAGCACCTCAGCACTGGTGCGTTCAATGTACATAACACTGGCAACTTTCAAATAGCCACAGACATGCACAGCGCTTGAATACATTTGTGTTTAAGTACCACAGAATTTAAATTAGTGTTACATTTTTTATTTTATTTAAACTGAAAAACTCTACAGATAACCAAACAAGAATTTATGTGGAAAAATGCTATCTGCACCTTGTCCACATCTATTTTATCTTCCATGACAAAATTCAGAAAAGAATAGAAAAATAAATCTTGATAAATACAGACTGACATTTTAAAATGAATATCATAATATCTGGAGTCATACATACCGTGCACACAAAAGGACCTAGTGGCAAACCTAACCTGCCTATCCTGGGGCACTCCTAAATACAATTGTGAGAGGGTTGTTGCATAAAGGGATTTGTAGGCCCCTCAAATCAGTCATTCATTGAACAACATCATACACACACACACAAACCTTGAATGAGGGACGCCTGTCCACAAAGTGACCTCACCTGGTAACTCAGCAGCTGGAATATTTTGCCGGTAGTGATAAGCTAGTTCCCTGAAGTTGCGCAGGCCGCAGCAGTAACACAGGACGGTGCTACCTGTGATTCTGTAATCTGAATAAAGAAAGCAATCACTGAAGGTACGTGTATGCACAAAGCACTCTTTGCGTCTCATGGAATTATTGGGATCCACACATTAGTAACGCAGGCGAAGACAGTCATCTGTACTGTGAAACAACAGTTATGGCAGTGGCAGCTCGCATAGTGCTTGCTGCGGGGCGAGGATGTAGCAGGAAGGGGGTGTAGTAAACTTGGACATACGACGGATCGGAGGAACGTAATGATTACTTTCCTCCGTTTTGTCGTATGTCCGAGTTTATTACCCCCCCACCCTGCCCCTCACCCACCCGCCTCACCACCCCGCAGCCCCCCTATGCGAGCCACCACTGAGTTATGGTTTTCTAGCAGTAAACCTCAATAAAACAGTAGTTGAAGGTGCACCTTCTAACAGTAGCAGCCATTAAAATATGATTTTAAAAAAGAGGAAAGGGAGCTTAATCATTAGAAATTTACTTTCCTATAAAAGAAGGAAGGAAATGAGGACTGGAAGAAGGAAGCAAGAATGGTAACAAGTACTGAAAGAGTCAAAAATACGGAACAGTGTCCACTTCAAAGACTGCTTGATGCCACTTTCTGCTCAGTCGGGTAAGGGAGGTGTCCAACACACTTCGAGGAAGGCTGGACCCAAGACATGTAGCTATGATAGACAGTGTCTAAGTAGATAAAGTTTACTTGATGTTTTGGTAATGCCCTGAAAATGATGGACGCCTCAGTGGGTGAGGTACTGCCCATCTTTTCTCAGAGGACGAGGACAATTGGCCAGAGCTTTTAGCAGGTGTGCTGTTATACCGGTACTGAGCACTGAGCTGATAATTAGCAGTGATTGGTCCCAGAGAGGATACGCTAGACCATTCTAATTCAGGAAAAGTAAAGCATGCTTCACAAGAATGTATTTATTAAATATGCCTAGATGCAATGCCTCCATGCACAAGGACAAATAGTAGGGATGCAGTGATGTGCACAATTTGGTCCTGCAGCTAATTTCATGTAAGACTAAAACATTTTCTACAGCTTATACCAGTTCCTCTTTTGTGACGGTAAATCACATCATACTTTTTATCGCAGAAGCAGTGTCACTTTGGTAAACAGACACCAATAATCAGGAGAGAAGCAATGTAGGAACAAGGGAGATATACACTCTTTACTTTTCAAACTGATCCATTGTTACAGAGAAGGGACTACAAGGATAATGAATTCTTTCAGAGTTATTTTGTGACTTCAGTGCTACTCTAGTGCACCGGTGGCATGAAGATAGCTCGATCACTAGACAATAACATGGAAAACACTAGAAATCCCATGTTAAAGATACCATATAACTAGCATATATTTTAGCACCTTTGTAGGGAAACGCAGAAAGACCGTTTGACGGAATTCACAGTTTCAATCCAAAGGGGGAGACAAGCCGAGAAGCATTGCGGCTTTGAATTAAAAAAAGACAATCTTTGTAGGAATGCTGTTAGACTTAAAATGTAGCAAAGCTCATGCAGAAAGAGGGCAGAAACGGTCCAAAATCAGAATGCATGTCACCGCAAAAAGAACACAGACTCTCTGTGCTGTCACAGTTCAGGACATTTTGCTGCCAAAGTTACCATCAAGTTACCTGCGAGCATGAAAGCACCTCTCTGCAGAGCCAAAATACTTTCGTTCAACATCTCTTTCCATGTCATCCCCCTGGATGCCAGGTAATTCTGAAAGGCATACAAAGGAGAAATATTGGTATGTTTTGAAATAGGATTGCATTTTAAGAGTACATTTTTCTAGAGTAGGACAGAATATACCTCTAAATACTGTAGGCTACTGCAAGCATCCTTTACAAATCCTGGGCAAGGCACTAGTCATGATTGTGCCCCAGCTGTTCCAAATGGCCCCTCTATTCGCCAAAGCATGCCACACCCCTTCATCCAAATATGGCAATATGTAGCACCATGACCATAACCGAGGCAGAGAAGCAAGTGGCTTAAGGCAATCCGGTGCAGCATACAAACTACGTTTTCTACAGGAGGACAGCTCTCCCTTATTCTGAAATCCTTTGCAGATCGAATGAGGACAAATGCAACATTAGGGAAGAGGTGACATTTTATGACAGAACTGGATGAAAAGATCTCAAAACAAGGTCTGGCCTGTGTATTGTCTCTCCAGTCGTGTTTAGAGATGTAAGTATTTGCCTATGTGAAACCTGAACAGATTTCATACCAAGCATTTGCAATGCAATAAGTCTCACAATTGCGAGAGTTTGAGCTATTGGCATTGTAAATGACTATGCCTTTTAGTTATGTGTTCTGAAAACCTGCAATTAGTGCATAAACACACACTTTGTACTTACAGTAGTAGCTGCTTATGAGAAGCAAGGCTCTCAGTAACCGTGCCTGTTTTACTGCCAGCCGTGCATTTAGTAAGCAAGGACGACAAGTACAAAGTGCATATTTACACGTGCTTGCTGGCTTTCAAAATACATAAATAAAAGACCTTGTTATTTACAGTGCCAATAGCTCAAACTCTCACAAATGCGAGACATATTGCATTGAAAATGCTTGTTGAATTTATGCCTTTGCTCTGGACATATGGGGCCTCCTATATGAAAATGCAGGTGCTCACATATAGGAGGTAATTCTTGTCAAGAGAGTACATTCACATTATAGAGCGCCTATGTCAAAATGCTGGCCCGGGCGTACGTCAGGATAATTTTTACATATGAGGGCACCAAAAGTACTGATGGGGGAGAGGGGATGTATCCATAGAAAAATGCTAGCTGTGCCATATTGATTGATATTACACTTTAAATATTTCCAAACATATGGAGTGAGCCCATGGCAAATTTTGATGAAATGGTGCTTTGTTCTTGGGCGGGTCTGGCTTCTTTGGAGGTATATATTTCATGATTGCCCTTTCAGGGCCTATGTTTTTTTTCCGCAAATGTATTTGACCACTGTGCTATAAAATCCATAATTTTACCCAATTAAAAAAACTATTGGGGGAAGACCCCCCCTTCTCAAGGAACCCTCCTAAAAGAAGGCTGTCTTATTCAGCGCCTTTGTTGGAATTTGGGAAAGTATTATGCGGACAACTGGTGATTAGAAGCGGTAGGGAGCAAAGAGTAGCGTGTATAGAGAGGGGCAGGGGCAGTAATTTGGAAATGACAAAAAGCATGAAAAAAACTGCTTACATTCAAAAGTGGGTACACCTGATGCATTCCCGTCTTACCTGCAAATTCTTTGTTTGTATTCAAAGTTCGGGTTTGTGACCCACAATACTTATGTGATTCTGGCGCCAGTGATTAAAAGGGATGAGCACATTTGTGAAAGACAACTTTAAATTTTTTTGCAAGGAAATACAACTCTGAGCCCCTCAGCAATTTTTGAAGCTCAAGTGAGAAGGCGGTGTGTATAAAAGTAATACAAGCATTTGCAATGCAGTAGGTCTCGCATTTGAAAACGTTAAAGCTATTGGGGTTTTTATATTTTTTGGTTTGCAGTGGAGTGAGTATTTAACAAAAAAAATCTTGCATGTGATGTAACTGGTGTTTATCTAAAGCACTCCTATAGGTTCCAGTTGAGTGCACCACCATAGCCAATCTGTAGAAAAATGTACAGTTAGGTAAAACAAAGCATGATATAAAAGGAGAGACAAATAGATACTCGTTTAGTGGCTGATTTGTACAAAGTGAAACCAAAAAACCTAGAAAAATTGTGTGATCTTGGGGAAATGTTTTATTTCACCAAAATTATTTCTCTTAATATTTGCACATAAAAGTACTTAAGAAATGTGAGTTAGAATACCAGCTGTACAAAAAAATATATGCCTGCAAATTATTTTCCTTTCTCATTGTTTCTTCAGAAGGATCCAGCTGCTTCTGCGTGCAATGTTCATTTAAAGAATGTCTGTTCTAGCATGCCTCTGTATTTTGGCAAGGGGTGTTCATGTTAAACGTTAACCGGGATCGTCCTGTAATTCTAAAGAATTGGGGACTGAAGTCACGATCATGGAGGGAAGGTGGTCTGTACAACTGGGACAAGGAGAGTTAATGAGAGATCATTGCAGAGAGAGAGAGAGAGAGAGATCATTGCAGAGAGAGAGATCATTGCAGAGAGAGAGAGAGAGAGAGAGAGAGAGAGAGAGAGAGAGAGAGAGAGAGAGATCATTGGAGAGAGAGAGAGAGAGAGAGAGAGAGATCATTGGAGAGAGAGAGAGAGAGAGAGAGAGAGAGAGAGAGAGAGAGAGAGAGAGGGAGAGAGAGACAAGAACACCTGGACATAACACCATCGTGTCTGAGCCAAATCATTGAAACCACTGGTGCCGAAACATACAATGGAAAGCGAAAGCCCACAACAACTAGTCCAAGATTATTGTGAAGTCATCTATTGACAAATTCTTGATTTTTTTTTTATCTCAGAAGCGCATATATGCATCACCTCTATGCATGTGCGGACCCATGCAAGGACATGGGCGGTATTTTTTATTTTTATTTATGTAACGTGAAAGCATTTACGGGGAGCAAAGTGAAAAAAAAATGTCAAAGGAGGGTGGAGCGCAGTTTGAAAATACTTGTAAAGCTTCGTTCTGTAAGTGTTTAGAAGTCTATTGCGATGTATGCCTTCTCCTTTCATACTCACTTAGTTATCACAGAAATAACAAGATTGGACTGAGTCAAAATAATTAGCAGCAGTTCAATGAAACAACAAATTGTGTAATATTTGCCCTTTCAACATAAATACACCAAAAGAAGAACACTTCAGATTCACATTTGTTTATTGCGCCTGTGAAATGTTTCACTCCCACACCTTCTATTTCATCGCTACTGTATAATAACGAATCAGTTGAGTGGCATGCTTTGCCTTCCCACGGTGCCACCCCAAAAAAGAAATCAGTACTTTGCAACTGTTACCATTAAAGCATGCATTCTTTGTAATCCAAACAGAGCAGCGTGTTCAGCGGTGGCGGAGCTGCAGCTTCACCCTTTCTACCTCACAGCAGCAGGAGGAGGAGGAAATGAGGAATGCACAAAAAGCAGCCACGTCACTTCCCACGATAGGAAAGGTTTGTTAAAAAAAATCCAATTCCAATGACAACGACGGGCATAAAGCAAAGCGCTGCAGCTGAGGTAGCGCACCCCCCATTCAATTGCTACTGTATGATGAATCATTTGACCGGCATTTTTTGTCTTTCCCACCGCGCCGACCCCAAAATAAAAAAAAAACACTTTGCAGCGGTCACTGTAAAAGCATGCATGCATTCTTTGTAGTATTCAATCTTAACAAGATAGCAGCATGTTCATTGGCCGTGGAGCTGTCGCTTCACCCATTCCAGCCTGCAGCAGCAGGAAGAATGCACATGAAGCAGCCACGCCCCTCCCCGCGATAGGATAGGTTTCTAAAACAAATTGAATTTCACTGACCACGACGAGCATAAAGCAAAGCAGCTGCACCTTAAGTTGCGGCGCAGAAAACAGGAACAAGCATTGGATATGGGCATTAGATCTGCTCTCCACAAAAAAAAAAACAGCACTGACAGCGATCGCTTTCGCGATCGCTATTGTAAAAAAAAAAAAAAAAAAAAAAAAAAAGCCTGCGAGTGGTGCGCGCGCGCGCCACTGCAGGCATATGTCTTCAATTATCGCGCCCTAATCGGCACGATAATTGAAGACACATGGGCTTTGGTGCACGTAACAGCCACCAATACGCCTATGGCCTATTGCGTGTTCTATTAAAAAACAGCACGCACGCAAAGCCCAATCAAAATGGACCTAGGAAATAACACGCATGAGCTGTGTGGAATTTCCAGGTCCATTTTTTAAACCCCAACCGAAAGGTTTTTTCGCTTTGCTTTGCTTGCGAGCCCTAAAGTCCTAAAAATGAAGGTTCTGGAAAGTCAAGGGAGGTACCTAAAGGTGACGACAGAGGCATTTCATTTAATTGTACTAGTCCTAACTCTAACTTCAATTTGCTTTGTTTCGTGACAAGCGAGAGGACTTATTTTTTTTCTATTTTTCTTCTTATTGATTTTGAACCATGACGACTTTAACTTATGGAGAGTCAAGTCTAGCCATCCAGCTACGAGCTACCGAAATCTGCCTGAAGCCTGTGCTACTCTTGGGCTAGCACAAACTTTGGCGAGCCCCCACGCATAGTGCTGGCCATTGTATCAACTTATTAATTTATTTATGTTTTTCTAGAACTACCGGTCACCTGGTCAGATCATACGGCAATACTGTTTCTTTAAACTACCTCCAAATTTAGCACAGGCAACCTTCGTCCTGTGCTACCCTCCATAAGGAAATACCCCTATGAAGTCAATGAGTTTAGCGTTTCAACAAAGTTTATGATGAATTACTTTTCTTAATCGGACTGTGAAGTGTTTTATTCTTGGCTCACCTCAGCTCTGGGTGATTTAGTCCCTATGAAGGTCTCTGTTTCTGGTCACTCTAGGCCTTCATCTGGCTAGTTGTTCCTTGAAAAAAGACTTGTAAGTTATTATAATGCGCATGATGCCAATATTGACTATGGAAGACAGAATCACACACCCTAGAGCTTTAAAAAGCTATAAGCAAAAGGGCTTGTCTATTACTAATCCCAGTTAACAAAATCAAATAACATTTTCATGCAGGTCCCTGTTTTCTGCTTTTGAGAAATGTGTGATTTGGTCATAACTCCTTCACTACAAGGTGTCTCCAGTTTCTTTTCTGATGAAGAAACAGCCTGTTAGGAGTCAAGTCTTTCCAGGGGCTGGAACTTCAACTTTAATTTGATAATTGGACTGTCCCTCCAAATAATTTACAGCATGTTATTCACAAATTCAGGCAATCCTCTGTCCGCACAGCATATAGTAAAGAGGTCAATAATTTCTTTGATAGAGTTGCTATATCGTAATATTGTCACTTTCAGGCAACACACGTGGCCGGAGTCATTGCTAAGTTTTTTTTTAACGGGGAATCTTGTTTTCATATTTGTGTCTAGTACTTATGCAACTCTGCCGTAAATACATTTCATATTCTTAATTTTGATGATGGGGTTGCGAATTTCAAGTGATACTGATGTTGCATGGGAATGCATGAATGCAATTGAAAAGCATTTTTACAGGGCTTCTACATCTGCGTCAATTATCCCTGATTAGTAATTAGAGGACACGAACAGCAGGAAGCCATTCTACGAATAAAGCAATACAAACTTGTTTACAGGTACTATTTAGTATCATGAAGAAGTTATAATGTGCAAGGTGGCCTTTTTCCCCAAAATGTGGGTACAGCCGGTGTGTGTTTTCAGGCATATGCCTTCCTGTACTGCCTGGTCTCATCTGACCCCGTATAGTTAAGGTTCACATGCTGTGCTTAATTTGTGAACATTTAGGTGCCGGGGCCATGCCAGAAGGCTACTGCAATTTAAACTATCCATTGTTACTGCCAATGACAGTACCAAGACAACTACTAACCCTCACACTTCTGCAGGTATTACAATTAATTACTATTCCCGGCCCTCAAAGCTTGAAGAATGGCTTGCGTGGGAGTTATTAATCATTGTTAACGTACATTGAATTAATGGCCTCCTGTTGTTTTGGTCATCCCTATTTCAGCCACCTGCTCTACCATGGGGCAGGTAGTCATATGTGCAGGTGCTGACAATGTAGTTCTGGTGCTGAGCACCACAGGCTCAAATGAAGCATTAGATTCGATATTTTGTTTTTCACAGGAGAATGGACATTTAATGGGCTCATTATCAGTTGCTTATATTTATTAGGAATAATTTAGAAACACATAGCATACCTTTTTAGTACACCAATGGTAATGGGGTGACAGCTCTGGCTGATGAGAAATCACTATGCCAGTGATTCGATTAATTAGATTATCTGGGTAGCATTAATGTTCACGTTTGACCCTTCCCCATTTGCTACACAGCATGGGAGGGGCATTTAGACAAACAAGACGCAAGTTGCTTTTCTGCCGGAGTGTCGTAAAGCAGTGTTGTGGAGTAGAGTTGGTTCTTGTGAAGTGGCGTAGAGTCATGGAGTGGTGTAGAGTAGAGTTGAGTGGACTGTCATGGATGTGTATAGGGTGGACTGGCATAGTGTTGTGGATTGTCATGGAGATGGTAGAGTGTCGTAGATTGGAAGGGTGTAGAGTGTATTAGAGTGTCGTATAGTTGAGTATTGTAGAGTGAAGCAGAGTGTCATAGAGTGGAGTGATATTGAGTATAGTGGAGTGGTGTAGAGCAGAGTGGAGTGGCAGAGAGTGTTGCGTAGAGTGGAGTACAGTGTTATAGAGTGGTGTAGAATGGAGTATATTGTTGTAAAGTAGAGTGATTTAGAGTGGAGTAGTGTAGTAGAATGAAATGGCATAGAGTGCAGTAGTGTCGTCGAGTAGAGTAGACTGGAGTGTAGTGTAGAATATATATAGTGGAGTAAAATAGCATGAAGTGGCGTAGAGTGAGTAGCATAGAGTGGAGTAGTGTTGCAGAGTGGCATAGAGTGGATTAGAGCATCATAGAGTGGAGTGTTGTAGAGTGGATTAGAGTGGCCTAGAATGAAGTGGCATAAAGTACAGTGGTGAAGAGTAGACAGGCATAGAGTGCAGTTGAATTAGAGTGCTTCGGTTTTGAGTAATTTGCATACAGTGAAGTAACGTAGAGTAGAGTGGAGTGGTGCAGAGTAGACTGCAGTGCGTAGAGTGTAATGGCATAGAGTGTAATGAGGCAGGTAGTGTCATAGAGTGGAGAAGAGCGTCGAAGAGTGGAGTGTTGCAGAGTGGAGTAAAGTGGTCTAGACTGAAATGGCATTAAGTACAGTGGTGCAGAGTGGATTGGTTTTGAGTAAAGTGGTATAGACTGCATTGATGCAGAGTGCATTGGTGCAGTGGTGTAGACTCAGATTAGAGTGGTGCGGAGTGGTGCAGAGTAGCCTGCAGTGGAGTAGAGTGCATTGGCATAGAGTGGAGTGGCGTAGAGTTCGGGCCATCAGTGCAGTAGTTGTAGTGTGGAGCTGCAGCATGGGTGCACCAGTCGCCTTATATTAGTCCTTGGGCTGGGTGGCCTGCCTCAATTTTAATTGTGCGCTTCTGAGCCTCTCAATAGTGAAGATGTGTTGGCCCTCTCACCTGTTTACTAGCCCACCATCATCGTCTTTGTTGTAGCACATTCTGATGACCAAGTTATAGCTAGAGCTACACTACTATAGGTGCAGGAATTACATGTTATGTTACATTATTTATGTTATATACTGCATTCTATGGAAAATATGGCCCACAGCCCAAATGCCATGTCTGTGCTTAGTTAGATGTAAGCACAGTGTTCTATTTAATGTGTTGTGTTGGACGGTTGTGTGTGTTGCATGCTATTGAAAAGTGCTCTTCGGGGCCACATTGCAGCCAGCTGTATAGCATATCTGCACTATGTGGAGTGTATGCAAGGTCTGTCCAGTGCGTTCTGTTTGATGCTTGCATATGTTTTAAAATACTTGCAATGCTCTTGGGAGCTGTGTGCCATCCAGCTATTGGTATTTCTGCGCTATGTGCTATATAAGCTCTACCCAGTGTGCGCTATTACATGTCTGCGTGTGTTGTAAATTATCAAAAAGTGTTGTTGGGTGCTACGGTGCACCACAACAGTCAGCTGTACGCTATATCTGAGGTGCACAGTCAACATACCTTTGTAAACTAGTGAACAAGGCTTAGTTTTTTCTGGTTCCAGTACCCCCTGGGCCCCCACTCTGCCTATTCCTTGCATTTGAAATTTACATTTACTGCTGTAGTGTGAGACTGCATTTCATGAAAAGTGATATAAAGTAGGGTTGACAAAAGAAAAATGCCAGCCATGTTTTTAAAGAGCCTTTAAAGCCCTTATCTTGGCACTAAATAAGGTTATAAATAAAAGAGTATGCATTCATTTGTAATGTGATTTTTCTCTCTGTGTTCTCTTTAATTATCAGTCATGGATCTCATCATTCAGGCAGCCCTAGAACACAATAAAAGTGTTTTCTATTTATATTTGCTGTTCGAAGTATGCACAGTGCTGAAAATACAGCTTTAGGTGACTGCTTATTTATGTCGGTGGTGCAAAGTGGTAGGTGGCGGGCCGGGCTGCTGGGGGGCCCCCCCCATGCGCTTTGCAGGGGGCCCCCTCAAGTTTCGTTATGCCACTGGGTGATCCTGCACTGAGCCAGAGAGCGGGAACCCTTCTTGCGCTGTTGGCTTCAGAAATGAGGCGACCCGACCCTATCACACCGGTTGTGTCCACTACCGACTGCCCAATCTAAAGGGCTTGTAGGACACCTTGGGCGGCAACATTGAGACCCGGAAGGTCTGGGCCGCAGATCGACACGGGCACAGCGGCACCATCCGAGTAGCAGACTGATTGCAGAAATTGTCGGCCCGGGATTACCCGCGGATGTAAGGCAAGTGACTGGGGCATGAATCAGTCATAGAAACTGAAGAGGAATGGACCTTGGTGTGCAGTGTGCACAGACTCGTGCCTATATTACTTGCCGCAAGAGAGAAGAGGCTTGAGTCCTGCTGCGTGTGGAGCCCAGTGGCGGCAGTCAGATACTGAGTTCCCCATCGCAGTGTGATAGCTGCTGTTGAAAGGGTGACGTACTAGAGACCCTATAGAGGTGAGTAGAAGTTGCTGCGGATGATCGCAGGCAGCTGGCGTTGAAGGACTGCAGGTGGAGGCACATGCCTGTGCGGATAGAGGTGAGCCTTGTCACAGGGGACCTGAGTAGATGCTGCTGCCCAGTTTTATATCTATCCCAATGCCTCACTGGCAGAAGAACAAATAGAGAGGTGATATAACGAGAGGATCAACCTAAGGGGGAGGAGATCCTATATAACCCTCTGAGAGACGGGAAGCACTTAAGGAGAAGGTCTGCTTCCCTACAGACGAGACAGGGGGCCGCAAGCCCTCCAACCCAAACGTGAAGAGCTTAGGGTGACGGCTGGAGTACTGTGCTGATTAAAGGAACAACCATCCTAACAAATGGTCACAGGGTGAATACGTGGAGTATCCAATACATTCCTCAACCACTAGTAGACTTTTGGGGACAATTTAAGAAAGAAGTGTTAACCCAAATACACAACCGAGTAAAGCTTGATGGGGTACGAAGGGAGTTCGTCGCACTGAAGCTTGAGAAAAGGCGAAAGAAAAACCACATAAAGTTTCACTTCTCAGCTACCACCCATGTTCATGTCCCCCAGGACTAAGATGCCAAATATAAATATGGTGAAAGACAAAAGGGGGCAAGGTAGCCCAAACCAATAAAATTTCCAACTATGCCCTGCCATCGGAACAGGGTGCTCAAAGGGCAACCCTGGCCACCAACACAGAAGAGATGGTACAAAAAGCTGAACGACCCCCGTACATAACAGAAGTGCTTACTACCATTCATGTCACAAGCAATGAACTAAGAACATAAGATCGATTCTGTTGCCATAGACGTGAACCTACTCCAATGCGACATGCGGAAGGTCTCAGACAGGGTCCCAGTAACTGAACGGACGGTAGACTCACTACAAATGGAGCTACACACACTGAGGGATACAGTAGTCAGCCTCTAGAAAAATATGGTGCGACTAGACGAATGAGCCGAGGATCCCGAAGGGAGGTCACGAAGGAATAATCTCTGTTTTGTTTAATTTCTGGAGAAAGCAGAGGGCCCGTCTGCTGAGCTATTTCTAGAGGAATGGCTGGTTGGTGTACTGGCCCTAAAGAAAATTTCCACATTTTTTACGGTGGAGAGGGCACACGGAGGGTGGAGTGCGATGGCAAAGCATTATTTTTCTTCTCAGCGGGCGAGGCAGCTGACTGGCTGGATACAAGAGGCTCCCAGGGAGCCTGCTTAGTTCCCTCCACGGTGACACCATGGAAATCCGGGTCCCAGGGACAATCTAGAATCGCCACCAGCAGGGGCAGTCACAGGACAGTGCCAAAAGCCGCAGCCCCAGTAGAATCAGGGTCTGCCCTGACAAAACTCTACAAGCATCAGACTTTGTCCCGACCCAAGAGCTTCCTCACCAGGACACCCCTTGAACAGCAACTTGAGTGAAGACACAGACGCTTGAAGGGGGTCAGACACAGAAACATGTGAACTGAACAAACTTTCTCAATATATCCTTTGATCTAGGTCCGTGGTTAAGATCGGAATATTAGACTATTAGTGGGCCAGAGGAGGGGAGGTAGCCCTATCTTGGAGTTTACCATGCAAACTGTAACAGATGGTGGGGCCTGTCCCCCAGAGACTGGTGTCTGTCGATGGAGTTGGAAGCTAGCCCTCACACCTCGACGGCCAACCAGTCACTTCCTTAGAATAGGGTGGGAGGGGAGGGAATGAACACAAGTGTGTATTTGTTTTTTATACCTCTATAAGGTAATGTGTTTTTGGGGGTGCATTTGGGAAAATGGGGCGACCTCTACAGACCTTCACCGGGTTTAGTTTTGAAGGGGAGGGAAATGTGATATTGACCAAGGGAAGGGGGGAAGTTGGGGTAGTTCCGATTCAGGTCAAACAGTCCTTCCTTCGTAGGAAACAGTTATAAACATACACAATGTTACATGTTTGGATGACAAGGATCACCTTTGAGAGAACAGAGTGGAGATATGTTGGGCGGAGTGGCACACGGGGTGTGCTGTGGCAACCACCTTGAGTAAGCTAATCACGTGGAATGTACAAGGTATCGCTACATTTGAAAAACAGACATATATTTGCCTATTTAAAAAGATATAAGATAGCAGTGGCTTGTCCCCAAGAAACCCACATCTGGGGAGACTCAATAAAGTGTTTGAGGAAACAGTGGAGAGGGCAACTATACGCCACTTCGTACTCTGGGTTTGCACGGAGGCTCTCATATGGGTTGCACCGGGGGTCCTGTTCTAACACCTACATCATGTGGTCAATACAGACGGGAGGTATGCTATCTTGCACGTGTGGTTCAGAAGTATGTATCACTATTGTTTATGCCCCAAACAACGACAATGCTTTCTTTTTTAATGATCTTCTGGAAGCGGCCTCCCCCTATCGGAGGGCTCCAATAATGTTAGAGGGAGATATTAATTGTGTTCTGGATGACACTCTAGATCAGGAACCTCCACGATTGTATACCAAGCTGAAATTGACTAATACGCTACAAAGAATGATACAGGGTCTGCAACTACGTGATCTATGGTGGGAACGCCACCTCACTACAGAACAGTTCTCCTGTTATACACCTGCCACGGGGACTTTCAGTAGACTAGACTATTGGTTTCTTTCCTCGGATCTGGGTTGGAGTGTGGGGGGAATAAACTATCAGCCGAGATATTTGTCTGACCACTTCCCGGTTCTATTGGAGCTCAGTGGCAGAAAGGACAGGTCAGGGATACCTTTGTGAAAGCTCAGAAGCAAGGCATTGCTACATTTAAAAAACATAGAAATATATTTTCCTATTTAAAAAGATATAAGATAGCAGTGGCTTGTCCCCAAGAAACCCACATCTGGGGAGACTCAATAAAGTGTTTGAGGAAACGGTGGAGAGGGCAACTATATGCCTCTTCGGGAGCTTGGGGGCCCCCCACACCGCAGGAGCTGTTGGGGCCTGTGTTACGCCCCTGTCTGTGACGTATTCCTTGTGAGTGGGGAAGATGTCTAACACTCACCAAAATTTCAACACTACCCTTTGTTTACAAACTGGCAGACATGAGTACTTATCAAAGGTCACCTCATCTGCTGAGGTCTGCAAGATAGAGGTTGCTAGGAATCACATCCAGACTGGCTGATCTTTTCACTTTTCAGATTCTTTAAAAAGGCCATGAAATCACTCTACGGGTTTGGCACTCCAAGTTTATCTGGGCAGGGCACTACGATATCTGTCAATTTTGCCATGATATTCAGTCATCTAACACTACCTTACAAGTCACTGTGGGGTGGAGGTAGTGCTGGAAGGCAATGTTCTGTAGCATGGGAATGGAGTGGAAAAGATAAAACATAGCAGTGGTGGAGTGAAAAGGATGCAATTCAGAGCAGAGGTGGGCCAAGGAGAGAATCTACTACATGATGGAGATAGGGTGGGGAGAAACAACAATCTACAATGCACACAGAGTGGCCGAGGGATTAACTGTTGGGTACTACTGCTGATTGACAGGGAAGGAAAGTATAAACATTAGAAATAGGTCAGGTAGGTGTGTACTTTTAATGTTGCCTAAGATTAATGTTTTGAATTTAAACCTACAAATGTATAATTTGTTAAGGAAGTTGCTTGGTTGGGTTCTTGGCCTGCTTTTCCCCCCATAAAAGAGGGTGTTCAATAGCAGCATAAGACCCATGCCATTGATCTGTTTAGCTGTGAGGGGCAATTGCTGCGTCTGGAGAAAAATACAATTATATCTGTATGTGTATGTGTTTGGGTGGGATTTTATTATACAAAATACAGTGCTATAAAACCCATATTTCGAAGGAAAGGGTGAAATATGGAAAATGGTTCCCAATGAAATAAGGGTTTAATCATCATACAGCAGCCCCCAAGATCACTTGCAGATTACTACTGGGATTATATGTCTACCGGCGACCAAAATATGTGGCAACATTATCTAAATTATGCTCAAGAAAAGGCACATTATGAGGCATTATGCAGCACACATTCCCTGCCAGTATTTTGAGCCATTTGAGCTACATCTAACATTTTTGTTGACATCTGTAAATTATGTCGGATCATATGGCAAATGCTCTAAAACCAAAATTCTGCGATAAACGCCATAGACACAGAATTACATTAATCCACTGATGTGCACAAACTTCCATTGTTTTATCAACATAGTATTCATGAAAAACAAACAAAACCTGAACTTTCTAATTTTAATCAGTCCCTATTGTTAGATGCACTTTGAAGAAAACAGCCTTTTCATGCTAACTAACCGAAAATAATGGTGATATAAAAAATATATAACAAATGACATGTTGATATGGTCCCATAGAACCGTCTCAGGCCTTGGCCTCATGGTTTATAAATGTCACCAGAACTCATATATGCAACATTCACAAAAATATTACCCTGGATGTTAACCACAGTAAGAAATATTTGAGATGGCAACACAACTGGGTAGGGTTACAGAAAAAGGCATGTACTCTGGCAAATATATCAAACCACATTACCTTAAGGATATCGGACTCATAATTGTTGTTATTTAAGATTCCGTCCAGACATTTATCACCAAAATTTAACTCTGTAAATAAGAAAAAGGGACTGAGTGATCACACACGTTTTACAAGCTATATTTATAATTTCTAACTAGAGAAATGTGTTTATTTCAACACTTGCTACATGATGTGCAATATAAAAAAATTGTGCTGGTGGGATACAACTCCTCAGAAAACCAAAAGAATTTTTGTAGTTATTCATGCAATACACAACGGACACAGGTCTTACCAGTCGTACCTCTGTACAGGAAGTAAATCACTTTAACAAACATCATTGCTATACCTTTAGCTTTATATTACCCCATTCACACACTGCTTACACAGCAGAGATACAGTGCTTAAAGCGACTGACATTCTGAGGCGTCCCAGGTGCACAGTCAGTTCGGACACGACTGTTTCTACATCCATCTATCGTCACAGGAAAAAGAGATATCAGAAATTTCACTTAAATGAGTGAAACCTAATATCTGCAAGTTTTAAATGGATTAGTATCAGATCAGGAATCTCGTATTTTCTGAGCAGGACCAAGAAGGTTCTGATTTCCAAACACAGGCCAGCCATGGTTGGAGATCCCTCATCCACTAAGAGAAATACAACCTCAGGACGGTAGGTGGAGTGGAGGACTAGAATCATGGGGTGCAGCAGGGGTTGAGGTGATTTTGGCAAGATGTATGAGGACTGAGTTGTATGAGGGCCTGGGTGCTGGAATAACAAGAAGGAATTTACAGGGAGTGCATGCAAGGACAGAAATACCATGATGCCTAATCACAGGGGTGTGCACACACTGATAGAGGAGCAATGGCTGGGAGAGTCTGTGCAGAGGCACAAGGTGCAGGCAATGGGTTGAGGAACAGTGGCACGATTGTAATCGAGATGCTGTGTTGAGTCACAGATGGTGAGAACCAGTGGCAGAGCTGTACATGGCCCAAGTGATGAGTAACGGATGGTGCAGACACGAACTGAGGACTAGTGGCAAACCTATATGTGGGCTGCAAAGTGGAGTCACAGATGATGTAGGCAAGGATTGAGGAAGAATGGAAGAGCTCTATGTGGGCCTCAGTGCCAAGTCACGGATGGTGCAGGCAGAGCCTGAGGAACAATGCCACATTGTAACAGATGGTACAAACAAGTACTGAGGAACCGTCGCAAAGCTGTACATAGCCCCAGAGCAGACTCACAGATGGTGCAGGCATAGAAAGAGGAACAGTGGCTGAGCAGTACATGGCTACAATGCCAAGTCACGGATGATGCAGGCAGATCCTGAGGAACAATGCCACGCTGGAACAAATGGTGCAAATATGTACTGAGAAACAGTGCCTGAGCTGTACAGGGCCACAGTGCAGAGTCACATATGGTGCAGGCGAGGACTTAGGAACAATGGCTGAGCTGTACATGGCCCCAGAGTTGAGTCACAGATGGTGCAGGCAAGGAAAGTAAAACAGTGGCTGAGCAGTGCATGGCCCTTAGTGCAGAGTCACAGACTGTGCAAACAAGTACTGAGGAACAGTGGCTGAACTGTACATGACCCCATTGCAGAGTCACAGATGGCGGAGGCAAGGGAAGAGAAAAAGAGGCAAAGCTCTACATGGCCCCAGTGCTGAGTCACAGATGGTGCAGGGGAGGACTCGGGAAAATGGCTGAGCTGTACATGGCCACAGAGCCGAGTGACAGATGGTGCAGGCAAGGAGAGAAAAACAGTGGCAGAGCTTTACATTGCCACCGTATTCAGTCACAGATGGTGCAGGCGAGGACTGAGGAACAGTGGCTGAGCTGCACATTGCTCCAGTGCTGAGTCACAGATGGTGATAGGCAAGAAAAGAGAAACCGTGTCAGAGCTGTACATGGCCCCAGTGCTGAGTCATGGAGGGTGCAGACAAGGACTGAGAAATAGTGGCAGAGCTGTACATGGGACCTCATGGATGGTGCAGGCAAGGACTGAGAAATAGTGGCAGAGCTGTACATGGGAGATAGGGTTGAGTCATGGATGGTGTAGGCAAGGACTGAGAAATAGTGGCAGAGCTGAACATGGGACCTAGGGTTGAGTCATGGACGGTGTAGGCAAGGACTGAGAAATAGTGGCAGAGCTGTACATGGGAGATAGGGTTGAGTCATGGATGGTGTAGGCAAGGACTGAGAAATAGTGGCAGAGCTGTACATGGGACCTAGGGTTGAGTCATGGATGGTGTAGGCAAGGACTGAGAAATAGTGGCAGAGCTGAACATGGGACCTAGGGTTGAGTCATGGACGGTGTAGGCAAGGACTGAGAAATAGTGGCAGAGCTGTACATGGGAGATAGGGTTGAGTCATGGATGGTGTAGGCAAGGACTGAGAAATAGTGGCAGAGCTGTACATGGGACCTAGGGTTGAGTCATGGATGGTGTAGGCAAGGACTGAGAAATAGTGGCAGAGCTGTACATGGGACCTAGGGTTGAGTCATGGATGGTGTAGGCAAGGACTGAGAAATAGTGGCAGAGCTGTACATGGGACCTAGGGTTGAGTCATAGATGGTGTAGGCAAGGACTAAGAAATAGTGGCAGAGCTGTACATGGGACCTAGGGTTGAGTCATGGATGGTGTAGGCAAGGACTGAGAAATAGTGGCAGAGCTGTACATGGGACCTAGGGTTGAGTCATAGATGGTGTAGGCAAGGACTAAGAAATAGTGGCAGAGCTGTACATGGGACCTAGGGTTGAGTCATGGATGGTGTAGGCAAGGACTGAGAAATAGTGGCAGAGCTTTATATGGGACCTAGGGTTGAGTCATGGATGGTGTAGGCAAGGACTGAGAAATAGTGGCAGAGCTGTACATGGGACCTAGGGTTGAGTCATGGCTGGTGTAGGCAAGGACTGAGAAATAGTGGCAGAGCTGTACATGGGACCTAGGGTTGAGTCATGGATGGTGAAGGCAAGGACTGAGAAATAGTGGCAGAGCTGAACATGGGACCTAGGGTTGAGTCATGGATGGTGTAGGAAAGGACTGAGAAATAGTGGCAGAGCTGTACATGGGACCTAGGGTTGAGTGTAGGCAAGGACTGAGAAATAGTGGCAGAGCTGTACATGGGACCTAGGGTTGAGTCATGGATGGTGTAGGCAAGGACTGAGAAATAGTGGCAGAGCTGTACATGGGACCTAGGGTTGAGTGTAGGCAAGGACTGAGAAATAGTGGCAGAGCTGTACATGGGACCTAGGGTTGAGTCATGGATGGTGTAGGCAAGGACTGAGAAATAGTGGCAGAGCGGAACATGGGACCTAGGGTTGAGTCATGGATGGTGTAGGCAAGGACTGAGAAATAGTGGCAGAGCTGAACATGGGACCTAGGGTTGAGTCATGGATGGTGTAGGCAAGGACTGAGAAATAGTGGCAGAGCTGTACATGGGACCTCATGGATGGTGCAGACAAGGACTGAGAAAAAGTGGCAGAGCTGTACATGGGACCTAAGGTAGAGTCATGGATGGTGAAGGCAAGGACTGAGAAATAGTGGCAGAGCTGAACATGGGACCTAGGGTTGAGTCATGGATGGTGTAGGAAAGGACTGAGAAATAGTGGCAGAGCTGTACATGGGACCTAGGGTTGAGTGTAGGCAAGGACTGAGAAATAGTGGCAGAGCTGTACATGGGACCTACGGTTGAGTCATGGATGGTGTAGGCAAGGACTGAGAAATAGTGGCAGAGCTGTACATGGGACCTAGGGTTGAGTGTAGGCAAGGACTGAGAAATAGTGGCAGAGCTGTACATGGGACCTACGGTTGAGTCATGGATGGTGTAGGCAAGGACTGAGAAATAGTGGCAGAGCTGAACATGGGACCTAGGGTTGAGTCATGGATGGTGTAGGCAAGGACTGAGAAATAGTGGCAGAGCTGTACATGGGACCTAGAGTTGAGTCATGGATGGTGTAGGCAAGGACTGAGAAATAGTGGCAGAGCTGTACATGGGACCTAGGGTTGAGTCATGGATGGTGTAGGCAAGGACTGAGAAATAGTGGCAGAGCTGTACATGGGACCTAGGGTTGAGTCATGGATGGTGTAGGCAAGGACTGAGAAATAGTGGCAGAGCTGTACATGGGGCCTAGGGTTGAGTCATGGATGGCGTAGGCAAGGACTGAGAAGTAGTGGCAGAGCTGAACATGGGACCTAGGGTTGAGTCATGGACGGTGTAGGCAAGGACTAAGAAATAGTGGCAGAGCTGTACATGGGACCTAGCGTTGAGTCATGGATGGTGTAGGCAAGGACTGAGAAATAGTGGCAGAGCTGAACCTGGGACCTAGGGTTGAGTCATGGATGGTGTAGGCAAGGACTGAGAAATAGTGGCAGAGCTGTACATGGGACCTAGGGTTGAGTCATGGATGGTGTAGGAAAGGACTGAGAAATGGTGGCAGAGCTGTACATGGGACCTAGGGTTGAGTGTAGGCAAGGACTGAGAAATAGTGGCAGAGCTGTACATGGGACCTAGGGTTGAGTCATGGATGGTGTAGGCAAGGACTGAGAAATAGTGGCAGAGCTGAACATGGGACCTAGGGTTGAGTCATGGATGGTGTAGGCAAGGACTGAGAAATAGTGGCAGAGCTGAACATGGGACCTAGGGTTGAGTCATGGATGGTGTAGGCAAGGACTGAGAAATAGTGGCAGAGCTGTACATGGGACCTCATGGATGGTGCAGACAAGGACTGAGAAAAAGTGGCAGAGCTGTACATGGGACCTAAGGTAGAGTCATGGATGGTGAAGGCAAGGACTGAGAAATAGTGGCAGAGCTGAACATGGGACCTAGGGTTGAGTCATGGATGGTGTAGGAAAGGACTGAGAAATAGTGGCAGAGCTGTACATGGGACCTAGGGTTGAGTGTAGGCAAGGACTGAGAAATAGTGGCAGAGCTGTACATGGGACCTACGGTTGAGTCATGGATGGTGTAGGCAAGGACTGAGAAATAGTGGCAGAGCTGTACATGGGACCTAGGGTTGAGTGTAGGCAAGGACTGAGAAATAGTGGCAGAGCTGTACATGGGACCTACGGTTGAGTCATGGATGGTGTAGGCAAGGACTGAGAAATAGTGGCAGAGCTGAACATGGGACCTAGGGTTGAGTCATGGATGGTGTAGGCAAGGACTGAGAAATAGTGGCAGAGCTGTACATGGGACCTAGAGTTGAGTCATGGATGGTGTAGGCAAGGACTGAGAAATAGTGGCAGAGCTGTACATGGGACCTAGGGTTGAGTCATGGATGGTGTAGGCAAGGACTGAGAAATAGTGGCAGAGCTGTACATGGGACCTAGGGTTGAGTCATGGATGGTGTAGGCAAGGACTGAGAAATAGTGGCAGAGCTGTACATGGGGCCTAGGGTTGAGTCATGGATGGCGTAGGCAAGGACTGAGAAGTAGTGGCAGAGCTGAACATGGGACCTAGGGTTGAGTCATGGACGGTGTAGGCAAGGACTAAGAAATAGTGGCAGAGCTGTACATGGGACCTAGCGTTGAGTCATGGATGGTGTAGGCAAGGACTGAGAAATAGTGGCAGAGCTGAACCTGGGACCTAGGGTTGAGTCATGGATGGTGTAGGCAAGGACTGAGAAATAGTGGCAGAGCTGTACATGGGACCTAGGGTTGAGTCATGGATGGTGTAGGAAAGGACTGAGAAATGGTGGCAGAGCTGTACATGGGAGATAGGGTTGAGTCATGGATGGTGTAGGCAAAGACTAAGAAATAGTGGCAGAGCTGTACATGGGACCTAGGGTTGAGTCATGGATGGTGTAGGCAAGGACTGAGAAATAGTGGCAGAGCTGTACATGGGACCTAGGGTTGAATCATGGATGGTGTAGGCAAGGACTGAGAAATAGTGGCAGAGCTGTACATGGGACCTAGTGTTGAGTCATGGATGGTGTAGGCAAGGACTGAGAAATAGTGGCAGAGCTGAACATGGGACCTAGGGTTGAGTCATGGATGGTGTAGGGAAGGACTAAGAAACATTGGCCCCAAGGGCAAGTCGCAGATGTTGAAGGCAAGGACTGAGACACAATGGCAGAGCTGTATGTGGGACCTAGGGTTGAGTCATGGATGGTGCTGACTAGCACTGAGAAATAGTGGCAGAGCTGTACATGGCCCCAGTGCTGAGTCATGGATGGTGCAGACAAGTACTGAGAAATAGTGGCAGAGCTGTACATGGGACCTAGAGTTGAGTCATGGATGGTGTAGGCAAGGACTGAGAAATAGTGGCAGAGCTGAACATGGGACCTAGGTTTGAGTCACGGATGGTGTAGGCAAGGACTGAGAAATAGTGGCAGAGCTGTACATGGGACCTAGGGTTGAGTCATGAATGGTGTAGGCAAGGACTGAGAAATAGTGGCAGAGCTGTACATGGGACCTAGGGTTGAGTCATGGATGGTGTAGGCAAGGACTGAGAAATAGTGGCAGAGCTGTACATGGGTCCTAGGGTTGAATCATGGGTGATGTAGACAAGGCCTGATAAATATTGGCAGAGGTGTACATGGGACCTAGGGTTGAGTCATGGATGGTGTAGGCAAGGACTGAGAAATAGTGGCAGAGCTGTACATGGGACCTAGGGTTGAGTCATGGATGGTGTAGGAAAGGACTGAGAAATAGTGGCAGAGCTGTACATGGGACCTAGTGTTGAGTCATGGATGGTATAGGCAAGGACTGAGAAATAGTGGCAGAGCTGTACATGGGACCTAGGGTTGGGTCATGGATGGTGTAGGCAAGGACTGAGAAATAGTGGCAGAGCTGTACATGGGACCTAGGGTTGAGTCATGGGTGGTGTAGGCAAGGACTGAGAAATAGTTGCAGAGGTGTACATGGGACCTAGGGTTGAGTCTTGGATGGTGTAGGCAAGGACTGAGAAATAGTGGCAGAGCTGTACATGGGACCTAGGGATGAGTCATGGATGGTGTAGGCAAGGACTGAGAAATAGTGGCAGAGCTGTACATGGGACCTAGGGTTGAGTCAAGGATGGTGTAGGCAAGGACTGAGAAGTAGTGGCAGAGCTGACAATGGGACCTAGGGTTGATTCATGGATGGTGTAGGCAAGGACTGAGAAATAGTGGCAGAGCTGAACATGGGACCTAGGGTTGAGTCATGGATGGTGTAGGCAAGGACTGAAAAATAGTGGCAGAGCTGTACATGGGACCTACGGTTGAGTCATGGATGGTGCAGGCAAGGACTGAGAAATAGTGGCAGAGCTGTACATGGGACCTAGGGTTGAGTCATGGACGGTGCAGGCAAGGACTGAGAAATAGTGGCAGAGCTGAACATGGGACCTAGGGTTGAGTCATGGACGGTGTAGGTAAGGACTGAGAAATAGTGGCAGAGCTGAACCTGGGACCTAGGGTTGAGTCATGGGTGGTGTAGGCAAGGACTGAGAAATAGTGGCAGAGCTGTACATGGGACCTAGGGTTGAGTCATGGGTGGTGTAGGCAAGGACTGAGAAATAGTGGCAGAGCTGTACATGGGACCTAGGGTTGAGTCATGGATGGTGTAGGCAAGAACTGAGAAATAGTGGCAGGGCTGAACATGGGACCTAGGGTTGAGTCATGGATGGTGTAGGCAAGGACTGAGAAATAGTGGCAGAGCTGAACATGGAACCTAGGGTTGAGTCATGGATGGTGTAGGCAAGGACTGAGAAATAGTGGCAGAGCTGTACATGGGACCTAGGGTTGAGTCATGGATGGTGTAGGCAAGGACTGAGAAATAGTGGCAGAGCTGAACATGGGACCTAGGGTTGAGTCATGGATGGTGTAGGCAAGGACTGAGAAATAGTGGCAGAGCTGAACATGGGACCTAGGGTTGAGTCATGGATGGTGTAGGCAAGGACTGAGAAATAGTGGCAGAGCTGTACATGGGACCTAGGGTTAAGTCATGGATGGTGCAGACAAGGACTGAGAAATAGTGGCAGGGCTGTACATGGGACCTAGGGTTGAGTCATGGATGGTGTAGGCAAGGACGGAGAAATAGTGGAAGAGCTGAACACGGGACCTAGGGTTGAGTCATGGATGGTGTAGGCAAGGACTGAGAAATAGTGGCAGAGCTGAACATGGGACCTAGGGTTGAGTCATGGATGGTGTAGGCAAGGACTGAGAAATAGTGGCAGAGCTGTACATGGGACCTAGGGTTGAGTCATGGGTGGTGTAGGCAAGGACTGAGAAATAGTAGCAGAGCTGTACATGGGACCTAGGGTTGAGTCATGGATGGTGTAGGCAAGGACTAAGAAATAGTGGCAGAGCTGTACATGGGACCTAGGGTTGAGTCATGGATGGTATAGGCAAGGACTGAGAAATAGTGGCAGAGCTGTACATGGGACCTAGGGATGAGTCATGGATGGTGTAGGCAAGGACTGAGAAATAGTGGCAGAGCTGTACATGGGACCTAGGGTTGAGTCAAGGATGGTGTAGGCAAGGACTGAGAAGTAGTGGCAGAGCTGACAATGGGACCTAGGGTTGATTCATGGATGGTGTAGGCAAGGACTGAGAAATAGTGGCAGAGCTGTACATGGGACCTAGGGTTGAGTGTAGGCAAGGACTGAGAAATAGTGGCAGAGCTGTACATGGGACCTAGGGTTGAGTCATGGGTGGTGTAGGCAAGGACTGAGAAATAGTGGCAGAGCTGAACCTGGGACCTAGGGTTGAGTCATGGGTGGTGTAGGCAAGGACTGAGAAATAGTGGCAGAGCTGTACATGGGACCTAGGGTTGAGTCATGGGTGGTGTAGGCAAGGACTGAGAAATAGTGGCAGAGCTGTACATGGGACCTAGGGTTGAGTCATGGATGGCGTAGGCAAGAACTGAGAAATAGTGGCAGGGCTGAACATGGGACCTAGGGTTGAGTCATGGATGGTGTAGGCAAGGACTGAGAAATAGTGGCAGAGCTGAACATGGAACCTAGGGTTGAGTCATGGATGGTGTAGGCAAGGACTAAGAAATAGTGGCAGAGCTGTACATGGGACCTAGGGTTGAGTCATGGATGGCGTAAGCAAGGACTGAGAAGTAGTGGCAGAGCTGTACATGGCCCCAGTGCACAGTCATGGATGTGCAAACAAGGACTGAGGAATGATGACAGAGCTGTACATGGCCCCAGTGCACAGTCATGGATGTGCAAACGAGGACTGAGGAATGATGACAGAGCTGTACATGGCCCCAGTGCACAGTCATGGATGTGCAAACGAGGACTGAGGAATGATGACAGAGCTGTACATGGCCCCAGTGCACAGTCATGGATGTGCAAACAAGGACTGAGGAATGATGACAGAGCTGTACATGGCCCCAGTGCACAGTCATGGATGTGCAAACAAGGACTGAGGAATGATGACAGAGCTGTACATGGCCCCAGTGCACAGTCATGGATGTGCAAACAAGGACTGAGGAATGATGACAGAGCTGTACATAGCCCCAGTGCTAAGCAGCTTATGGTGCAGGCAAGCACTAGGGAACAATGGCACGTTGTAGGTTGGCCCCAGTACTCAGTCAGAACGGTGGGGGTTAGGACTGAGGAACAGTTGCAGAGCTATACATGTGCCCAAGTGTTAAGTAACTGATGGGGCATGCAAGGATTGGGGAAGAGTGACCGCTGTATGTGGGCCCCAGGAATGATTCACCAAGGTGCAGGTAATGAATGAGGAGCAGTGACAGAGCAGCACGTAAGCCTCACTTAGGAGTCACAGTGGTACAGATAAGGAATGAAGAGCAGTGGTGAAGCCCCTCACTGATGAGTCACAATGGAGTAGGAAAGAAGAGGAGCGGTTGCAGACCAGTATGAAGGCCTAACTGATGAGTCACATGCAGGTAATAAATGAGGAGCAGTGGCAGAGCAGTACATAGGCCTCACTGATGAGTCACAAAAGAGAAGGTAAAGTATGTAAAACAATGGCAGAACTGTATGTGGGTCTCACTGATGAGTCACAAAGGTACAGGTAAGGAATGGAGAGCAGTGGCAGAGCAGTATGTGGCCCTCAATGATGAGCCACAACAGTGCAAGTAAGGAATGAGGAGCAGAAGCGTACTTTGACCTCACTAGAGAGTCATACTGGTGCAGACGAGGACTGACTTATGAATATAAGCAGGTTGTGAGGGAGTTGCAGCAGTGCCTGTATACCCCATCATCATCCATTTTCGGAATCCTGTTACACTGCCTTTCAGGTTTCTCTTGTAGACTCACTACTGTATCATTTTTGTAAATTGTCAGACACTTTATTGAGCTGGGTATTAATGACTCTTAGTTCCTTTAATCACTTTTCCCCCAAAGTAAATGTATTCAATCACAATCTCTTGGTGATTTCTTTATAATGTTTTGTAATGTGATCTTTTTCATTCAAGATGTCTCCTAATGAAAAGTTCTTCACAAATATCATTTAAGTCTCACAAAGCCTGGAGCTTATTTGTTATTGTTAGTTCCAGACGTCATAGTCTGTTATGTCCTGGAAAGAGTAATTAAGTCCTTCGAACAACCAACACGGTACAATATGCCATGGTGACGCACGTCTTGGCTATGCAATTCACTGAATGATTCTTTAAAAGGCTTATTAATAAGTAACATCAGGAAAGAACAATAACAATATAATTCCAGAGGCCTTTGAATAAATAACCATAACCATATGAATTTAGAAATGGAGGGCTTCACAGAACTCCAATCTACAATGTAATGACCTGCTGTTGGTGACTCTCCAATAGTGAGGAGTAAATACACAGTGATGCTAGGAAGTCTCCTGCAATGGAGAAGCGTAATCGCTTGATGTGGCCACCAGAAAGCTCCTCTGACTTGCCTCTTCTTCTGGTAGGACACTCCAATGCGGTCTTCTCAGTGCTCGACTGAACAAAACATTTTGACATTTTGTACAGCTGAAAATTCCTGACACTAGATACTTTTTAAAGAAAGAGTCATTTTAGAGAGGTACAAAGCAGAGTAGCCTTTGAGTACTTGTCACTTTCTCTTAAGTGACACAACTAAAAGTAAAGTAAAACAGGAGAGGTAAAAAGAGAAAGAGACCAATGAGTCTGTCTCTTGTGACCTACCGTAGAAGGGTGCCAGGCAGCCGAGGCATCCTATTCGGGTGCAGCCCCAATACATGTGGCAGAAAGGATGTGCGCAAATGGTGCCTGTAAACACAAAGGTAGAGACATTTTACTTCCAGGCAAGTGGCTACTACTGTGACGTGGACAGGACTCGCCCACCTTGCAACGTACAATATGCAGCACTAGGTAAAAGATGAGGATTTCCAGGTCCACGAAGCCAGACAATTAAATGTGTCTATCAGTATTTCAGATCCTCTAAATAGTCTCCAGCTTTATCGTTACCCTCACACTGCCACATGACTCCCACTTACTTGTCTGAAGTCTGGTTCATACTAAGCTCACGTCAATGTCACTTGTTGGCAGATCTGTTTACTTAACGACAACATCTGCCCTGCTTACTGATGTAGAAAGATGCCTTATTGGTAAGATAAATCTATACGTGCATAACAGAAAGGTGTTTCACTGACAAAAAGGCATACATATGTGAAGAGACACTGCTATCTGCTGACCATGCAGCCCATGATTAAGGACCTTTAATGTGGACACTGATTCTAATGGTTGTAGTCTGGAACACTGAGTAGAGAATATGGTTAAACCTTAATATCGTAAGCAAAATATCAAGGTACTCAATATTTTGGATCCACACCGTTTTTAACATCCAGTCTTAAATTCCATCCCAAACAGGTTATCCCCACCCAAGTACCTATCCGTAAGAGCCTACAGAAGTTGGAATCCCATGGTAAGGAGCTCAAACACCTTCCTTACACAACATGAGGGCAGAAAGCAACTCAAATTCTCCCTAACAACTCAAAGCGAGAGCTGTGCATACCTCTCCCACCCACCACCCCCACCCACCCCACAAACTGTTATTCTTTATCTTGCCTCCTGTCCTTGCTACCAGGTTACCAAGACAATGAGGCATACTTCCAGTTAGAGACACTGGTCCCGTCTAGTCCGATATCTGGTATAACAGCAGCTTCTGCTTGTCTCGATGAGATGATTGTTGACTTTCTCTCAGAGACTTCAAGACAGACAATAAAGTAATTGGACATTGAAGTCTCCCAACAGGGTGAGTGCCCTTCTAGCTTCAACCACAGTGGGCCTCAGAAGGCTGCAGTCTAACCAGAGCAGCTGCTAAGACAATGAAGAGCCAGGCCTCCGAGGGAGGACAGGGCAGAGGCCTGTCCACGCATAGAAGGCAGCACCTTTCCGCCCACTTTGATTTTGTTGTTCATCCACAAGTTATGAGCACTTTTAGAAATGACAAACACCCAGCACCCTCTTCTTCAGCTCTCTGATCAGTACACTGATTCCGGAAGAAGCGAGAAGAAAGCACTCGTCACAATACTCTTTTATACTGGCACCATTCTCGCTCTCCCACTCACTCCCCTAGCCTGTGCCCTCTACCTTCACACCAACCTTTTGCTGCTCTCTCCTGTCTGCTTTAAAAAAAAAACATTTAGAAGGTTCATTCTCCAGCCCATTCTTTCCCTTTGAGTGGAAGTGGATCATTACAGTCTCCCAATAACGGTTTGTGAATTGAAACCTTTCAATGTCCAACTCTTGTGTTTCCCGTCTTTACTTCTAGTACACCCAAGATCCTCTATTTGTGTGTACTATATCTATCTGTCTGCCTCACTGTCTGTCTGTCTTCTCTTTCACTGCTTGCTGTCTTCACCTTCCCTCACTCCCTCACCGCCCCCTAGTTTTTTTGTTTTAATGTCTCCTTCCTTCTCCTGCTCTCTTCCTCTCTAACTCTAACGTGATAAAACATAACAGACTGGAGCTCTATAACATCAGATTTCAATATCGAAGGAAAGGCTTTTCTTACACTGCTGTGGTGCGGAGTGAGCTCCTGGCTCCCGCTCCCCTCTCCGGTCAGGCATTGGTTGGAAACAGCACGT
The DNA here is from genome assembly GCF_964263255.1 of Lissotriton vulgaris. Classification (NCBI taxonomy): domain Eukaryota; kingdom Metazoa; phylum Chordata; class Amphibia; order Caudata; family Salamandridae; genus Lissotriton; species Lissotriton vulgaris. Next base: position 84,668,393 of record NC_141699.1, read on the forward strand.
GCAGATCACATGAGTTCCCTCTGTTGAGCACGTGTATTCCTGCACACCTGAATGGAAAAAGAAATGATTTGGTTCTGTTTAGCTGCACCCTGCCTTATAACACAAACACAGCGGCACACACACTCTCTCTGTATCTCTCTCATCCAAACATAACATCAAGTCCTTTGCTATTAAAAATAACCCTCACTATTTTGTTTGGTTTCATGGCCATCGAGCCATTTATACAACACTATTCGGCTGGCCTCCTAAAAGATGCTGAGAGCCTGGCAAGCCCCTCTAGATTATTCGTACAAGACTCGCCAACAGATTGTGCAGATAAAATGATCTTCTGGGACATGCAGAGAGAGATGCCAGCACATCCATCTGCACAAAACAGCAATAGTGGCATCCCTTCCTCTAGTTTTTGGGAAGTAGCAGCAATCTTTTTAGGTCTCGATTAGACAGCTCTGCCAGACTTGTGTTTACATACAGTGGGCTCACAGACAACTCATAGCTTACAATGTGTCAGCTTCAGCATCGCTCTCATTTGCTGCACCTCCGTTTGTCATGGGCATGTGGGCGTTATTTCCTCTTCTTGCGTTTGGCATTCCCCTGGAGCATGGATAAAGTGCTCTCGTGTCCATCCACTGCTCCCGTTTTTGAAGCTACTTCTTTCTTTGTGTTCAAGCACTCCATAAGAGTAGTTGTGTTTTCAGTCCATCTCCCATATCCCCATGCATGTAACTTCTATTACCTATTTCCCACTCGCCCCCCTTTCATGTGGCTTCTTTTCCCTCCCACCCCTCATACCCTGTACAAAATGCAACTGCACCACTCTACTTTATGCCACTGCATGCTGCGCCACCCTATGCCACTGTATTTTATGCCACTGCACTTTATGTCACAGCGCTCTATGCACTCCAGTGTATACCATTGCTCTCTACAGCACTCTACTCTGGACCACTTCATTCTAGCGCACTGCATGCCACTGAACTCTAATCTAAAACCCTACGTCACTCTATTCTACGCCACTCTACCCTGCACCGCTGCAATCTACAACACTCTGATCTACTTTGCACCACTCTACTCTGTGCCTCTGCACTCTACGCCACTGTACTCTATGGCACTGCACTCTATTCTGCACCACCCTACTCTACGCCACTGCATTCTTCTCTGCACCATTCTATGTCACTGCACTCCGCGCCGCTGCCCTCCACTCTTTTCTACTGCACTCTATGCCACTCTACTATGCACCACTCTACTCTATACCACTGCACTCTATACCACAGTGCCACTGCACACAATGCAACTCTAAGCCACTCCACTCTACTCTACCCCACTCCACGCTACGCCCCAACACTCAACAAACCTCTACTTTATGCCACTCCACCCTACTGCACTCTAAGCCAGTTCTCTCCACTCTTCTGTATGCTACTCCACTCTATGCCATTACATTCTACACCACCGTACTCTACCCCAGTCCACTCCACGCCACGAGAACTCACTCACAATCATTCCTCCTCACTCCAGTCTTGAACAGCAGCACACAGCAAGGCAGGCATTGCCAGTTGCTTCTTTTCAATATATCTTGTGCATGAACGTGCTTCAGACTCCACTTCTGCTATTTTAAATACTGTAACTTACAGGGTTTACTACTACCAATTGCTTGGTACTCAGTGTATCCACCTGAGAGGGATAGTAGGGAAGATTAGCTCTGCTGAGATTCACACTTGTGACCTGCAGATAACCACACGTCAGTGGGAAACGTTTAACTCACCGAGCCATCTGCTGAGAAACAAATAGACACACCTTTTCTAGTCACTACATGGACGTCAGTGTTACAAATACTCCACAACGACCACAACAGGTGCTCTCTTTGAACATGCAAGATCTCTAGGTTTACAGGAAACCTCAGATATATCCTCTCACTAACAGGGACTGAGAAGAAGGCTTTATTTTAGCAGACACAAAATGTAAAAACAATCCAGTTAGGAATAATGGCAAACAATAAGCAAATTAGAGCAGATGGGGAAAAAATGCCCCCCCCCCCCCCCCCACAGAATACATTTCCTTCCCTTTTCTTACAGGTGGAGACTCACTCTCATCAGCTCTTTCCTCTTCTACAGTCTCTTTGTGATGATGGACTAAAAGACAGTCTCACCTGCAAGGGCTCTTATGTTGGGTGGTATTCACATATTCTTTTCTGAGGTTGCATGACATGGGGTCGCTAACAGAGTGTTTGGTGTAATATATACATACGTTTTGAGATAGTGTAGCTATGCAGGGAGTCCACATTCACTGTGCTCGTGAGACGCACTTTGAAGGTGAGTGTCTACATTTCTGGTGGATAAAGAGATGTGTGTTTAGTCTTGAACACAGCAAGACCTCAGCTAGGCTTGTATAACAGTCTGAGTCCATTTATTTAAAGACATGGGCATCTGGGAGTAACCTTTGTTTAAGTCTTCACTATCCTGTGATAGCGAAGGCTCAGGACCTTGGAAGTAGGGTCTATTCTTCACAATGGTACCTGCAGGACAGTACAATTTTGAAAAAATAAAGATGCTCTTTTTCATTTTGCAGCTTTTTTTATAAGGAATTGACCTGAATCATAAACCCAGATATCCAGGGCAATTATCAGCCCTTGTTGATCTCCTACGGACACCTGACGAATGTGGTGGGGACCAGCTGCAGACATCCCTGGAGGAGGAAGGTCCTGGGTCCATTCCCCATCATGATCAATAGCATCTGAAAAATCTGATGAAAATCCTACAGGCTTAAAGAACAAAATCTCTAACAACTCAAGATCACACTGCGCTCAGGATCCACTAAATCCTTCTTCCAACACCTCTAATGTAAACTTAATAACTCTAATAAATGAAGATACCAATAGGAATACGGCTCACATGTTGGTCAAGACAGATAGTCACATATGGCACACACATTTTGTGACCAGCATTACGTGTACTTTAGCACAGACCCAATTCTTCATCACTGATAAATTAGTATGGACCATGTCAGCCCGGACAGACTTAATAAACTAAAAATTGTAGCCACATATTAGTTTGAAATAGTAAGAAACCAGGAGGTATCGTTTACATATGCTGTTTAAATGTCCATCAGTACATCGTCTCTCCTTAGAGTTCACTAAGCTCATAGGAGAAATATCTGATCCAGTTATTGTCTATTTGTGTGTTAACACACTCAGAGTTGCCCTAATTAGATGCAAATGATCCTTTATTTCTTGACCTGGTCACATCAATGGGCATTAAAACTGGGTATCATAAATGGAACTTTCGATAAGAATAGTTCAGTTCACACTTGGAAGGGCTTGGCTGTGTTTTCGTTGTAGTGTAGATAATGTCACCCTTCAACATTCCAAACATATTGAAAGAGACAGGCCAGTGTGGAACAAACGAGGCCTATGCCTGCAGAGAAAGCCTCTTTCAACCCAACTTCCTCTTTATAGAACTAGGTTTCATGTGCCTGTGCTGAATCTTTACACCCTTTCACTTTATCTTATTGCGACTCTGACCCCTAGAATGAGTGTGATTCATTGAACGGCGCCCAGTTTCACATAAGTCTGTAATTCATTTAAATGCACCTATCTATTGGTTTGTATATTAGAATTAGTTCCTTAAGACTAGGAGAATGTTTGTTTTTATTTGGTCAGACCCTAAAAAGGGCCTTCAGTATTTATACCTAAATGGGAACAGACACAGATATTTCACTGCCTTTAGTGGCAAGGAAGCCTTATACTGGTGTGATTTATTTGCATCATAATTTGTCAGTTCCTAGAATTAGGTGTACAACCATGTTTTGATCATTTTGATGCTGAATTTTTAGTTTTATTGAGTTGATATTATTGTCAATTTTTCTTTCCCATTAAAATGAAATTGTTGGTGCGTCTGTGTGCGTGCACCATACATAAATTTCCCCCTACAAAAAGGAAGACGCGTACTTAAACCTACTATCAAATATTTGCTTCCGATACGCTAAAACTAGAATTGGAATAGTATACTGATTCAGTCCAGCAACGGGTGGGAAGTGAGACTGACTGGAGGTTCTTCTTCTGGAGTGAAAGGTGGCATTTACTTGCTCTTTAGTGACATGCCACCATTGTCAGGCAATATCTTAATGCAGTGGCTGCTGGCAGTTTGTGGGGTGTACCGGGAGAGGATTTGGCCTAACGGCAAGGGCGTTCGACCTTGAATCTGGGGAACTGGGTTTGAGTCTCGGCAACGACGCTGAACATCCTGTGATTCTGGGCAAATCACTTAATCTCCCCATGCCTAACAAAAATGAATGTGTCCTCATGTAATGCAACTGGTGCTATGTAAAGTGTTCTGATACCGATACCTTTGGGTCAAGTTCCCGCTATATAAAACTCCTTAAAAAATAAGAAAAAGAGGCGGTAGGAAGTTATGGATAGGAGACACTGGCAATCCATATGTCTAGGTTTATAAGTCTGTTTTCGGGTGCAACCTTTGGATTTTTCCACTGCGTGGCACTGCATCTGCTTTGAAGATATTGTGGCAGCACTAGCTGAAGGAGATTTGTCCCTCATCGCATTATTAGACTGGTCCTTAGCAGTCAGTGTTGTGGATAACCTAATCTCATTACAAGAGGCATTCAAAATTGCCCTGCGCTAGAATCATCCCTGTGATTGGTCCAGTCTTTTTTATTAGGAGGGAACTACAGTTAAAGCCGCATACTTTCTGCTCAGCATCAGTCACAGTGAATGGTAGAGTTCAATACATCGTGTCTGATGTTGAACATCTTTACATGTTCTCTCCGGAGTATGGACTCTGGTCTCATTCCTACGAGGATGACATACAAACCTGTCTGGCGTTATTGAGCTATAAGAGGACCTCTTCACTGTCACACAATATCCAGACATGTGTAGTTTTACAACAGTCGTGTGTTCAAGCTGAACGGGGCTATAACAAAGATTTCTCTTGAGACTGCCGACCAGTGTCTTAAATCACAGAACAAAAAGAACAGCCCCTCACCACTTTCTTCAGTCATTAAACGATCTTTGGGTATCATATGGTATGAAGGAGTTGACCACAAACACTTCAACTGGGTGTTTGGACATTCTTTTGACTTTGCCAGCTACTTTGTACTTACTGTTTCATATATTTTGACTTCAGAAAGCTGTAGTCAGGACCTTGAATTACACCAAAGTTGTACAGCGAGCTACCAGCATATTAACACAGGCAGCTGCAGAGGGTGCAAGAAGCAGATATTTGGATTCAGTCACTTTAACTTCAAGACAATGGCAATAGCTGCTCAGAAGGAGATATTTTCAAGGCTCATTACATGATGTTTAGGTGTTTACGAGGAGTTTTTCACATTTAAAAAGCAAGTTCTGACTAAGCATCCTATAACATTAGGAGAAAAAAAAATCAATCAATGTCCAAAGAAAGGAGTAAAGACGCTCCTCCGGCAAAAATATCTGCTGGACGCGGGCAGTGAGCAAATATTGGAGTAGAGCACTAGTGCCAACACCTGGAACTAGAAACCCATTCTCTTCTCCAAGTGCGCCATCAGAGGGATAATAAAGCAAAATGATTGGCATGTACGCAAGGGTCAGCTAGCCCACTGCAGGCTTTGGTCCCCCAGGTATTGTTACATGGAGGAAGCAGGATGGAGGCATGGGCAGGGGAACTAACAGAGGGGCACATAGGGGGGCAATCTCACAAAACATTCAAAGAACCCTCCATCCATCATAGTGCTCAACAAAGAGCTAAGAGAGACAACCATCACCCGCTGCAGAGGGAGGCTCAGGCATTTGTGCTGCCTAGACTATGCATTCCTGACAAACTGATGATTTACAATGCATAAGAGGTAATCACAGGAGCACCAAACCTAAAAGACTGTAGGTGGGAGACCTCAAAGGGAAAGAACCACAAAGCCTGAATGGGCAAGTGGCAAATGTCCGCTGCGAAGTCTTGAAAAGTCAATCACATAGGCTACTGTTACCCTGGGAAGGTCTCATAATGTCAATCTGTTCGACCCTCTGCTACAATGGACAGACTGCCATCGTCTAAATGTCTAAAGGAGGACTGGTAGTGTTCGTTTGTCCCTGGCACTGCACGTCTCTTCTCTTCTTTTGCAATAATTAGGACAACCACAGAACACATTTGTCAATGGTGCAAGTCACTGAATCTGTCACAAAACTGAAACACAAAGGAGAACTTGGGAGGCAGGCAGGGGAAGAGCCAATCAGTCACCAGTAATCAGCTGGATGGAAAATAGGACCACAAGAGTGTAGGGCAGAGCAGAACGAAAGGAGTTGGTGACACGATTAGCTCTCATTTCATGATCAGGGGCTTTTAAATTGCAAGTTTTGATTCTTAAGCTATTTATGAGCGGTGAATGGAATGGGTGCAAGCAATAGAGCAGTGAAGACTGAATCACACACTCATGGACATAGGACATGGACCTGGATATAGCATTGCCAGGGTGAACAGAAATGTGGACTGGCAACAGGGAAAGGGGCAGTGGACTGGGAGACCTGGATTACGATCAGGCACTGAAGGGGCATTTCAAATAAGAGGTAGCAATGTGCAGGCTGGTGGTAGATAGTACAGGAGACTGGGTAGTAATCTGCAGCTGGAGCTTGAGTGATGCTTCTACGTCCTGGTATTTCATATGGGTAAAAAAGACTTAATTTGGGGCTTTTTGAGCCCGGGCGACTGTGATGCTGTTCTTATAAATTGCTAAGTCATAAGCGTCACTGCTTGTGATTACACTCAGCATATAAAAAAAAAGGCTCATCAAAAATATATTTCGAGTCACCACACAACTTCCTAAATTCCAAGCCTCTACTTGCTCAAGGCTGAGTTCACTGCTGGACAAACTCCCCAACCTTTCCCAGCTGATCCACAGCGAGGGTCACCACTGACAACAAGTGGTTTGCCCTCTGCGAATTATAACAAAACAGGTGCTCGCACCTGCAACTGATGGGGAGGAGCCACGCACAGAACATCAAAGTAACTTCCTACCAAGTTTACATCACAAGCTGAGAGTTTGCACAATGGTTAGGCAGTGCACACCATGTTGGTCCTGGAGATGCCAGCGTTGTTCCGAATATATGCAAAAAAGGGGTTTTGATTCACAGCTCTCAACCTGCACCTCTCGCCAGAAACCAACGCCATACAATATGTGTGCAACTTAGCTCACCTGCAGGAAAATGTGCAGACGTTGACGGAGCATCACCCGGTGTCGCTGCAGATGTTGTGCTTCCCAGGGGTGGGCCTGCCACGTACAGCATTGCGTGCCTCGTATATCCTGGGCACTGACGACACACAATGTATGGCTGACTGAAAGCATAACAAAAGAGACTGCCAGCATTGTTTTTATATCTGCAGCAGGTTTGAAAGACAATCAAGGAGAACAGAGAGCACTAAACTAATGAGTCCAGCACAGACAGTATCAATATCAAAACGAGGTCCTAAAGGCAAACCTGGGGCAACCCCACCGCCGAAGTGCAAGTTGCATTTTATTACAACTACAGTCACATGAAAAAGAAGAATTTAACCAACTGCGTTTCCGTGCTGCAGTCTAATGATTGCAGAAACACACCCACCAGCAGACCGCCCACCCATGAGATGTGGCTCCTCCATGGGAACAGCTCAATACGCGCTGTGCTTCCCCTCCAACTTGTTTATTGAGCGGAGGGTTTCTCTTGTTCAATGTTGTTACTCTTTGTTTATACAATACCACCTCAATTCTCTTACTGGTCACACTCTTATTATCCTGTGCCATGTACTTGCAACAAATACCAAAGCACACCCACTTGCTCCCTCGCTATCTCCCCCAAGCTCTCTGTTATGTTATCACAGATGTTCCTTGTTCCCCATACAGGTTCACACAGCCCTTTCCCTAAATGCTCCCTACATTCTACTCTGTGGATATTCTTCACAATTTAGTTCAGCTAAGGAATTGTTTTGGAGCAGACGGTGTTTGGGGGTGATATTGGGCATTTTCAACAGAAACAAATGTCTATTTACTTTAGGAAGTATTGCTTCATGTATGACATCTCAGTATTCCTGGCCTCCTCCACCCCTCCAGATCGCCAGATAATGCCCATAACCCACAAGTGGTGGCCTTTGCATAATGGTGGTAATTCTTGGTGACTTGAGATATTCGTGGCATGCTGTCCACCCAATGGTAGCATGTTCGTCTTAGCATAATGGTGGTAATTCATGGCATATGGTGAAAGTGGTGACTATCTCACACAAATTACGAGATATGGATTCCGAGCTCAACTCAATTTTTAAATCCACTTAGCGCCAGTCTAAGTAATTTTGCATACCCAGCTTCAAATAAGCTGTCAAACACAAGGAGATGATGGAAGAAGCACTGCAACTTTTCATATACACCCCCCAGTCACAGATCTGGGTTGAATCCATCATCGTTCTTTGGCTCACTTCGCCACCCCAGTTCAGGCCAGCTATATGAAAATCAGTCTTGACCCCATGCCTTATGAGAACAGCACACCTCGAACTGCCAAGCCAGGTCTTCCCTGGACCAGAAACAAGTATCCTGGGACCGGTATCAAGATAGCACCCTCATCAGCCAGGCTAGCGTGAATCCAGTGGCAAAGTGAGCAAGGGACCCACGTCTGGGCATGCCCTGACAACTTAGGTTATGCCCAGACATGGTTCCCTTGCTCACTTTGCCACTGGAATCAAGCTAGCCTGGCTGATGAGGGGTGTTACCGCAAAAACGGTCCCAGGAAGCTTGTTTCCAGTCCAGGGAGGACCTGGCCTGGCAGTTCGGGCTGGACTGTTTCCATGAGGCACAGGGCCAAGACTGATTTGCATATGGCTTGGTCAAAATTGGGGTGACGAAATGAGCTAAAGAACGATGATGGGTTCAACCCAGATCTGTGACAGGGGCTGAGTGTCTGAAAAGTTTCAGCACTCCGTCCACCATCTCCTTGGGTTTGCTTTGTTTGTCCTAAGTTTGCAGGGTATGCCCAGACGTGGGTCACTTGCTCACTTTGCCACTGGATTCAAACTAGCTTGGCTGATGAGGGGTGTTTCCCCGAAACCAATCCCAGGATGCTTGTTTCCAGTCCAGGGACTCCCTGGCCTGGCAGTTCGAGCTGGACTGTTCCCATGAGGCACAGGGTCAAGACTGATTTGCATATGGCTGGGTCCAAACTGAGGTGACGAAGTGAGCTAAAGAATGATGAAGACGATGGATTCAACCCAGATTGGTGATTGGGAGTGAGTGTCTGAAAAGTTTCAGCACTCTGTCCACCATCTCCTTGTGTCAAATAAGCTGTCAGAACATTTCATGACACGAAGGCTCATTCAGTTTGCACAATAACACCTTCCTGCTTGATTACCAGCAGAATAGGCGACATAAGACTGGCCAAGACACCCTGAGTATCAACTTCTTATGGTTACCTGGTACAGACACCAAGATAGAGAGATGATATGTGCATAGAGGTGATGAATACTATAAACACTGGTTCCGGCTGTTTTTTTCCACTGCTTTTATGCCTCGTTTGTCACTCATAATCGGCTAGATTAATTAGTGGTAATTTTCTTATATAAACACCAAGACTTGACCATTTTAGTCAGAGAAATCTTCACACCAGAAGTATCTACAAGAGGTCAGATTCCAGACTGCTGGTTGCTGTCCCTCTTGGACTGGGGTTGGACACGTAGAACAGAAGCAGAGTTCAACTGAGCTCTGCTACCAGGGAGCATGTTTTCATTATGAGAGAACAGCCGCATTCCCTCCTCCCTCTGCTACGACTGAGAGTCTGATAAACACAGAGGCACGCTATATTCAGGTATGCACGTCAACAGTCTAAATATTATCCTATTATCCTATTGTTCCATACTTTTAACTTTCAGAGTAGCAAATAAGATAAGGGTGTACCATTTAGGAAACATTTTAATGAGAAACATGTTAGAAACGTTTGTCTGGCACTGGCAGTACAGTAGTAATTCTTAGCATACTGTGTGCATCCATTATACAACTATGTCCATCCTTGGCTTAATGTTCACCCTGGCTTGGCAGTATGATGGTAATTCTCATTGTACGGTGAGCATCCTTCAGACAATGGATGTAATTTTTGATACATGTTAAGGACCCATCGTACCCACACATGCTGAAATGCTGCCCCTCCAGTTTGGTGGTGAGTTATGACATACTGTGGGCACGCCTTACATGATGCTGCCCACTCTAGAACAATGCTGGCCCTGGCTTACTAGTGGTAATTCACAGCATATTGTGGACAGCTAAGGTATGAAAGTGCTAAGAAGAGCTCATGCAAGTTCAGAAGAGAGGAACCATGGCATTTGCACACCAAACTTTAATACAAAATCTTGAAGAGCTATGCCTTTGTCCATACCTGGGTTTGGGAAGAAAGTTGGACAAGACGAAACCTAATGCATTTATAAATCCTTGCGAACTTTCTCAAAGTGAACGTATTAAGCCTGGGTTGGTGGCTCAGTTCACAAACACATCCAATGCAACTGTGTTGGCCCAATGGTCAAAGAATCTAATCCAATGGGTCCAGTCAGAAATTTATCTATCAGAGGTTGATAAAATGGGTATCAATAATCGTTGATGCATGTCTAGCACTTGTCATTGGGCCACTTAGCAGATTTGTGAAGACTGCTCATCAGTCATGCAAACCTTTCAAGGGCAAGTTAGGAAGAAGCACATAAAAAGTACAAATTATGTTAATTGTAAGACAAGTCTATGTTGCACAAGTAAACACTAGGATTACTAAAAATTATAGAAAAGTAGCAACTGTGACCATGGCATTTCTGTGCTTAAATTCATGAAGTGATGTGATTCCTTTTCTGCATGTGATAAATAAACACATGCAAAAAAGGTTCGAACCAGGCCACTGAGAACTGGCTCAAAGATTCCAGGCCATCAGAATTTCTTCAAGTTCAACTGGGCGCTGTGAATGCCAAATTAACGTATTCAATAGTTAGGGAAGTAAAATGCTCAAAGCATTAGACCTCGATAAATCTTTCTCACTATTATGAACGGATGATGAGATATGAGGCCTACAACCCAACTTTTTCCCTCTTTTGTCACAGTACTAAATCCTCAAGCCACTAATTTTCCTGCCCCCTTGATACCTGCCGCTAACAGACAAACATTTTGGGAAAGATTATTTTGTCCACAAACACCCTTCCTCCATCTTCGCCCATTCTTCCTCTCTTCCTGGCCCACTGTGTCCATGTCTACTGTCTTCTTCCAGCTTCGAGGTCACATTATTGTGGTATAAAGTTCTATATAAACAATGAACACATACCATATCACATGATTAGTGTTTCAGCACAGCAATCTTTCCTCCACCAATCGTATCCTTGCTATATAACTTATTCTGTATTGTTGAAACAAAGCATTTCAGGAGGGCTGAATCAATCATTTGATAGCAAAAATATATTTGTTGGACTTAGTGACATTTCAGTAATCTGAAAACAGAGGCAATATCTTGGCACATTTATCTAATAACTTTTCCATTCAGAGTTTACCTAATATCAGAGGATTCACTATCTACGTCCGACAAGTCCAACAGATCCTCAGAACTTCCTTCTTCATCCGAGAAGTAGCGCCGCACCTTGGGCTGTAGCATGTCTTGAGTGATCTTGTTTCGGGCATCCATGCTGCGCATGTCCTCTTCACTGCGGCCTTTGTCTGAAGCAAATTGAAATGTAACAGAGCTTGGGTTTGAATTGAAGAATCTTGCAGAACAGCACAAAAGGTGCCCAACTTCACAAACCAGGCCACTTCCACATATGCTAATTGGTATATACTTAGAAGCAAAGGATTCTTAGGGTAATGTACCTGTAGCTAATAAAAACTGCAAGTAACCTGTACACTCCTGGATCTACCTGTTAGGTCCAGCACAGCCATTTATCTTTCTAGGGTGAATGAAATAAGTAAAAGTGCTTATTTTAATATTGGGGACGCTAAGAATTACCAAAAACTTGACAAACAATTACATGCATTTCAGGAAAAATCTGACCGAAGAATTTTATTTAAGAAGATTCAAATTATTAAAGTTCAGTTACTCAATTACAGCTGAATTGTCCAGATCCAGTACATGTACAGCAAATTTAAAAGACCAATTACAAAGCTGTGGAGAGGCAATCCTAACTCCTTGTTTTGTATAAGAGGAAGATTTGAAAAATGGCCTTTCATATTCAAGCGTGCACTATACTTGCCTGGGTGTTGCAGAAGATAGGCTTCCACCAAGTTGTTCAGGATGTGGTTTTTGCAGATCCGCTCCACCGGACATCGACAGGTTGGACAAAGAGAGGAGCGTTCCATCCACCCTGAATAGCAGGCCGCACAGAACGTGTGCATGCATGGCTGCAAACTGTGTCAACACAAAATGAAAGGTAACATCAAAAATAGAACTCTTCCTGTCTCCTATTTCTTCTCATTTGGAAAAAGACTACATCCCAGAGGTAGGGCAAAAGACTGTCCGCAGATGGATCTCCATCTTGACCTACAGGGCAAACTGCAGCATCAGAAAATTCCACCAAAGCACCTCAATCCAGATCATCATACTTTAAATACTGCACCCGCACAACTCAACACCACATCCAAACTCTGCCAGTCAACTTCAATCCTTGACTGCAGAAGACTAAACTAGGACAGAGAAAGTTCCACAAGTCTGACAGTGCCATACTGCAGCAACCAACTATCACAATCGCACAGAGCTCTGCTAAAGTACCTCTGTCCTGGCTGCAGTACAAGGTCAGCCCAGAAAAGGGATTCTCAATAACTGCACACACCCCAGATTCTCTCAGTCTAGGAAACATCTGCACATGAGGCATTACTCCGACAGGTTGGACAAAGAGAGGAGCGTTCCATCCACCCTGAATAGCAGGCAGCACAGAACGTGTGCATGCATAGCTGCAAACTGTGTCAACACAAAATGAAAGGTAACATCAAGAATAGAACTCTTCCCGTCTCCTGTTTCTTCTCATTCGGAACAAGACTACATCCCAGAGGTAGGGCAAAAGACTGTCCACAGATTGATCTCCATCTTGACCTAGAGGGCCTTCTGCAGCATCAGAACATTCCCCCAAAGCACCTCAATCCAGACCATCATACTTTAAATACTGCACCCGCACAACTCAACACCACATCCAAACTCTGCCAGTCAACTTCAATCCTTGACTGCAGAAGACTAAACTAGGACAGAAAAAGTTCCACAAGTCTGACAGTGCCATACCGCAGCAACCATCTATCACAATCGCACAGAGCTCTGCTAAAGTACCTCTGTCCTGGCTGCAGTACAAGGTCAGCCCAGAAAAGGGATTCACAATAACTGCAAACAACCCAGATTCTCTCAGTCTAGGAACTAGCTGCACACGAGACATTACTCTGCAGATGAAGATTCAGCCAGACCAACATTCGAAACAAAGTACATCAGGGTGTCGTGCACCCCGATTCTAAAGGTTCTTGGCTCAGTTCTGCTACACAGGTCTGTGCTGGTGCATGCTAATGTTAACATACATCATTGTAGGTTAAACATGTTGTATTTCATAATATCAACATACAAAATATTGACCCACAACATATCTATTCTAGAAGTTTAATTACCACTCCATTATCAAGGTAAGTAGATATGGAGTTAATAATAATAAATCTACACTGAACTAGAAGTGTAGATGTATTTATGCTTAACTTCAACCCTACTTACCTGGGGGGCTGTAGGTTTCTGGGTCGAAAATCAACTGCATTAACACAATGATATTACTAAGCCTATTATACTTGTTAAATACTACTCTAATAGTAACCACTATGGATTAGACAAACATTAAGAGTTATTATATGAATATAGTTAAAAACCTAAAGCTTTTTTTTTTTTTTAGACAAAGTCAGAGTCACAATCTAGAAAGATGCCTTAGATTCACAGCTCTTGAAACATATCATGATGCCTTAATCTTGCATAATACTAGTTGCTCGTTTAACTGATAACCTTCCAGACAGTGGATGTACAGTCATTTCTTCCTAGAAAGCACATTAAAATGTCGCTTCAGATAACACACATTTTGTGCTACTATCTCTAAATTCAACCCATCTACTAAAACTAATGTACTCAAAAGCAGAACTTCGAACAGGTACAAATTGCCTGGAACACAGAATGAAAATGCTGTGATAAATATAGGAAACTCATGGAACCATAAGCAAAAAAGAACGGATTTCCATAAAACTGAGATACCATACTAGCTCATAATAACCGATGACTAAACTAACTTAAACACTGCAAAGAATTAACAAAACGACATAAAGAACTGCGCTCAGGTTTTTCAAGCTGGACCTGGCTGAAGCGGACTAATATTTGAAACTTAGAACAAAAATTGAGTCCTATAACCACTTCTTGATGAAGTACAGTTAAGTTTCAGAACTTTCACAAGCTGTCCAGGTAGGATGTATTTGGTGGCCAATCTCAATATAAAATACGTTTCAACAGGCACATGGTTACTTGTGATTAAAGCAAACTTGGCATGAGTCTGGTTAGTACGTGTTTGCCAGCAAGGATGGAGCCTGGACATTTGCATCTCAACCAGCAAACAGTATTTTTTTAAATCAAAGCCAGAGTTTTGTTGCTGATGTCATCTTGAAGAATTACTTAGACTTGCATGATTATTAATTTGTTACTAATCATGAAATTGCATTCAGTGTGTTCATTTGACTTGACCACGTATCCATACACAACTACGCGAGCTCGATATCTCAAACGTCTACAGAGTCACTTTCAAGGCAGAAAACTCAAGTGCCAATGCCACATGGAGAACAAGACCAAGCTCTCCTGTGGTCTATGCAGCACATGAGGCAGCAACATCAACAAGATAAGACCAGAAAATGCAAGCCCTGTTCTCCTGCGCCCGTGGATATGGAACTCTATCACCCACTATCACTTTCCATAGACTAGAAAAGGCATTTCTTCAAGCAACACACCTTAATCACTTTGATCAACCATATCATCTCACCTGATGTTCGATAGTTACTTCCTTCTCCATCTCCTTCTTGTTCAGCATTCCACTGCATTGTGCATATTTATGTGCTACAACTGTCTCTATTTAATGTTCTTACGATTAATGTATGTTCTTCTATATACTCCATTTAGGATGATCTGACTATTTGGGATTATAAATGAGCAGTAATGTAGTTCTTAATTCATTTTATATACTTGTTTGTGTCTTGATTTACGGTATGTTAGTTTATGTAGTCTAAGAACTTTACAAGCTGTTAGACGTATTATATTGCATTATAACTTGAACTGCTATGTTACATCACTGATAAAGTTATTATTTCACTCTCTGGAATATGTAATAACGCTGAAGATTTGTTTAAAAAATAAGAAATGTACTTCAATGCGGAACCGAGCCAGAGTCTATGTGGGAGGCTTCGTAAAGGTGGATCATTTTTTACTAGAGACTTCCTTACCCGACCACTATCTCCACACTTCCTGTGTCAATAGAACAAACTCCAGAAGATATGGATTTTGATACTGTTCTTCCTGTACACTTCTGCACCCAGCACCAGCCTCTTGGCGCAGTTACCTGACACAGTCATGCAGCAGCTCCTGGCAGATAATACAGGTCAGAGTCTCCTCCATTTTGTCGGGTTTAAGCTCTGCAGTCTTGGCAACTTCTGGGACGGGCCTGCAGCTTTTGTTTTCGTTAGATGGAATCGTCTGATCACAAGGTCTGGAACCATCATCTGTAGAGGAGGCCAGACAAGACTTTGGGTTACAATAATTGGGCAAAATGTTACATACAACACCAAAAGATAGACTAAAAGACAAAAAAGCTTCTTAAGTGTCACAATTCAGGTCCACTATCTTTCTTGGCAAATAGAAAACATGAACAACTACCTCATTTAAATGCACAATCTACCCAATCAAGTAAGACCCTTATACAGAGAACAACATAATGTAGAAGGTTTTCTAGATGCTGTTTTTATTGCCTGCATTTGCAAATGCGCAGACTGGTTTCTAATACTAGCATTTTCACTTGACCACATTATGTGATGTTGGGCAACACACTTAACTCACTTATCTCCCAGTGCTTTAGTTTCACTCTGTGCAGAAAATTAGGAACAACTTTAAAAAGCCTTATATACAAACCCAGACAGTTAATAAAAATGACAAAGTAACTGGAAACGTGCTGTCCAGATGTGGCACTGTGTGGGAAGGTTAGAGTGCAGTCTGTACCTGCCAAAACCACTATAAGAACAGCGACTTCTGCAAATGTTACTGGCATAGGTCAAGAGTTAAATGCACTTTTCAGATTGAAAATCGTTGCGCAGTCTCTACATTTGCAGGTACACCTTGCTGCAACAACCTCCAGTTAATCTTCTAATCTTTTAGGTATCACATCCTCCGAGACATGGGGCCGCAGAGAATTCTCGCCAGGAGAGAACAGTTGAGGCTCTGCCTCCTGCCTAACAGTGTGGACTTCTCTAACCTCCAAACTGACCATCCTTTCTCTTCAACTAGTGGATCTTCTTATCAAATTACCAGGACCAGGCACTGCCACAAAGGTCAATAGGTCCTCTCTCTCCTATTATGTTATGTTATTAGTGTTTTTATAGCGCGCTAATCACCTGTGAGGGCATCCAGGCGCTGTGTAGTAGGTGTGTGAGGCCAGCCCATGGACCCTACTTGAAAAGGCATGACTTCAGTTTATTACAAAATTCAAGAGACATGTCACCACCCCATCAACTAAGGCAGTGCAAAATTGTAATTAGGCCAGCTTGGCTAGTGAATTGGTTCACTGAGTTGGCAAACCCATACTTGTCCATAGGCTGGATTGGCTTTGAAATGAAAAGTTACAGGTGAGGTTTTTGCCAACACATGATTTTAAATTCGACAAGCTAACTGGTGATGTCTTGAAACTTGGCAAACCCTTGCATGTGAGTGCTACCCTGCCCTGGGAAACAAGTTAGGTGGCTCTGGCTGCTCGCTGGCCCACCGGCCTGTGGGGGAACTAGCCTCTCCTATGAAAGCCATGCTTCACCGCCTCTCACTGGGGATTACTGGAACGGTTCGGGGCCAGATGAGTCAAATAAGTCCTTATCTGGACGTCCAGAAAGCCTGGCCATCTTGGGCGCACCATGCATTCCTATGGTGGGCATGAGCAGATGGGCTGACTTGAAGGACTGCCATTTGGTCGCACTGTGTCTAATGAAACAGGTTCTGCTCACCCTTTGATGGGCCAGAATGGTGCAGAGGGATTGTGCGTCCGGAATCATACAGCCAGATTTGGGCCTCTGGTATGGGATTGTGGTAGCCTCATGGAGCTCTGACCAGAAGCCTAGATGCACCTTTTCATCTGGTAAAGCAGGGGAGCCATCCCAGTGGTTGCGGGATCCCACCTTGGGTACTTTGAGACAACGTGGAATGGAGGAGGGAGCCCAGAGCAGGGAGCTTCCACCCTTGTGCCAGCCAGCCTCTTAACTCAGCCAAGCAGGGAAGACCTCCTCAGGCCTGTTAAACCCCATCCTGAGCCCTAAGTCTCATATTCAATCAATCAATCAAAGACATTTATAGAGCGCACTACTTACCCGGAGGGTCTCAAGGCGCTTGGGGGGGGGGGGGGGGGGTGCTGCTACTGCTCGAACAGCCAGGTCTTGAGCTTCTTCCTGAAGGAGAGGTGGTCTTGGGTCAGGCGCAGGTCGGGAGGGAGGGAGTTCCAGGTCTTGGCGGCCAGGTAGGAGAAGGACCTTCCTCCTGTTGTCGTTCTTCCAATGCGGGGGACGGCGGCGAGGGCGTGACTGGTTGATCGGAGATGGCGTTTGGGAGCGTAGAAGTTGATGCGGTTGTTGAGGTAGCTCGGGCCTTGATCGTGTAGGGCTTTGTGTGCGTGGGTGAGGAGACGGAAGGTGATTCTTTTGTTGACGGGGAGCCAATGCAGGTCTCTCAGATGTCCGGAGATGTGGCTGTGTCGTGGGATGTCGAGGATGAGTCTGGCTGAGGTGTTCTGGATCCGCTGGAGTCTTTTCTGGAGCTTGGCGGTGGTTCCGGCGTAGAGGGCGTTGCCGTAGTCCAGTCGGCTGGTGACGAGGGCCTGGGTGACCGTCTTCCTGGTCTCGGTGGGGATCCACCGGAAGATCTTCCGTAGCATGCGCAGGATGTTGAAGCACGACGAGGAGACGGCGTTGACTTGTCTGGTCATGGAGAGGGAGGAGTCCAGGATGAAGCCCAGGTTGCGTGCGTGGTCTGTCGGTTTGGGTGCGGTGCCCAGGGCGGGGGGCGACCAGGAGTCGTCCCAGGCGGAGGGCGAGGAGCCCAGGATGAGGACTTCCGTCTTGTCTGAGTTCAGTTTCAGGCGGCTGGTCGTCATCCACTCGGCTACGTCTTTCATCCCTTCGTGAAGGTTGGCTCTGGCGGCGGCGGGGTCGTTGGTCAGGGAGAGGATCAGCTGGGTGTCGTCAGCGTAGGAGATGATGTTGAGGTTGTGTTGGCGTGCGAAGGCCGCGAGGGGGCTCATGTAGACGTTGAAGAGGGTGGGGCTCAGCGAGAATCCTTGAGGGACGCCGCAGATGACTTCGGTGGCCTCTGACTTGTACGGTGGTAGACGGACTCTCTGTGTTCTTCCATCGAGGAAGGAGATGATCCATTCCAGTGCCTTCTCCTGGATTCCGACGTTGCTGAGGCGCTGCACTAGGGTGCGGTGGCAGACAGTGTTGAATGCCGCGGAGCGGTCTAGGAGGATGAGGGACGCTGTTTCTCCGTTGTCCATCAGGGCTCGGATGTCATCGGTGGCAGCGATGAGGGCGGTCTCGGTGCTGTGGTTGGCTCGGAAGCCAGACTGTGAGGGGTCGAGGCATCCATTCGTCTCGAGGAAGGCGGCCAGCTGTTTGTTGACGGTCTTCTCGATGACTTTGGATGGAAACGGGAGGAGCGAGATGGGGCGGTAATTCTTGAGTTCGGTGGGGTCCGCTGTTGGTTTCTTTAGTAGAGCGCTGAGTTCGGCGTGCTTCCAGCTCTCCGGGAAGGTGGCGGTGTCGAAGGAGGTGTTGATGATGTCCCGCAGGTGGGGTGCGATGACAGCGTTGGCCTTGTTGAAGACGTGGTGAGGGCAGGGGTCGGTCGGAGATCCGGAGTGGATGGAGTTCATCATGCGGACGGTGTCTTCGGTGCTGATCGGAGTCCAGGCGCGGAGGGTGGTGGTGGGGGGCGGTAGTTCGGTCGTGGCGTGCGTCGGTTGAGTGCTGAAGCTGTTGTGTATGTCCGCGATCTTGTTGTGGAAGTAGGAGGCGAGGGAGTTGCAGAGGTCTTGCGATGGGGTGATGTCGTTGTTTCCGGCGTTGTGGTTGGAGAGCTCTTTCACGATGTTGAAGAGTTCCTTGCAGTTGTGTGCGTTGTTGTCCAGCCGGTCCTTGAATACAGTTTTCTAGGTGGCGCGGATCAGTTGGTGGTGCTTCCGGGTGGCGAGCTTGAGGGTGGTCATGTTGTCCGGTGTTGGTTCCCTTCTCCAGGCTTTCTCGAGGGCTCGGCAGTTCTTCTTGGAGCTCTTGAGTTCGTCAGTGAACCATGGGGCCTTCTTGCTGCCTGGTCTGCTGGGCGGGGTCCTCGGTGGGGCGAGTTCGTCCACGCAGTTGCTGATCCACTTCGTGAGGTTGTCGGCGGCCTGGCTGGGGTTCGCTGAGCTGGAGGGAGGGTGCTGGCTCAGGGAAGCGGCGAGCTGGTTGGCTGTGATCTTGTTCCAGCTTCTTCGAGCAACCTATTGCTGGTAGTGGTGGATCGTCGTTCTTCTGAAGGTGAAGTGGACGCAGCTGTGGTCCGTCCAGTGGAGTCCAGTGGCGTGGCTGAAGGCGATGTCTTTGCTGGATGAGAAGACGGCGTCAAGTGTGTGTCTGGCGAGGTGGGTGGGGGTGGACACCAGCTGCTTGAGTCCGAGGTTGGCGAGGTTGTCGAGCAGGGTGGTGGTGTTGTGGTCGTTGTTGTTCTCCAGGTGGAAGTTGATGTCCCCCAGGAGGATGTAGTCAGCGGAGGGGAGGGCATGCGGGCTGACGAAGTCGGCGATGTCCTCGCTGAATTGTGTGCGTGGTCTCGGGGGTCGGTAGATCAGGGTGCCTCTGAGGGTGGTCTTCGGATCGGTGCGGATCTGGAAGTGTAGGTGTTCGGCGGTAGTCAGGGTGTCGTCGGTGTTGGTCGTGATGTGGATGGTGTCCCTGTGGATGATGGCGATGCCTCCTCCAGTCTGGATGTCGCGATCTCTCCGGGTGATCTTGTATCCCTCTGGGATGGCGATGGCGATGTCGGGCGCTGAGGAGTCGTTCATCCAGGTTTCCGTGAGGAAGGCAACGTCAGGAGCTGTGGTGTCGAGGAGGTTCCAGAGTTCGATGGCGTGTCTGTGGACGGAGCGGGTGTTAAGCAGGATGCACTTGAGGTGGTTGCTGCTGGTGTTCGGCTTGGCGGGTGCTGGTGCGGGGCAGGTCCGCATGCAGGTGAACTTGCAGGCGTGGCAGCTGAAGGGTCCGTGGGTGCGTCTCGGGGTGGCTCGGTAGCATCCCGGGACTCGGCCGGTGTTGAGCGCGTTGAGGGTGGCGGTGGTGTACGTCCGGCGGGTGGGCTGGGGTCCTCGGGGGCCAGGGGTTCGAGCGCTGGGCGCGGTCCAGGCGCGCTTAGGGCGCGCCCGCTGCGCGTGCACGCTGCGCCTTGGCCACTCAGCCATATGAGGAGAGTGGGGGGGGGGGCGGAGCGAGGGAGGGGCCGCTGGGAGGGGGAGCGGGGTGGCGAATGGGGATGGCGAGCGAGGGAAGGGGGCGGGGCCGCCGAGGGGCAGCGGCGAGGAGGTGGCGGGAAACGCGGCCGGGGCTGGGCGAGGAGGGGGGAGCACTGGGGGCTAGGGAAAAAAACGGCGGGGAAAGAAAAACACAACGGCGACGAAGCAAGCAGGTGGCAGGGGGCACAGGAGATCCGTGGAAAGCGGATCTGGCAGAGGGCACAGCTCAGGGCAGAGGCGGCACCAGAGGACGGGCTCACTCACGGGGAGTGTGCTCGGGGGGTGACCTGCCCGGAGGGACAGAGGTCACTGCACCTCACTGGCCCCAGAGGGCTATAAGTAGTCTTGTGCGAGGGAGGGGCCGCTAGGAGGGGGAGAGGGGTGGCGAATGGGGATGGCGAGCGAGGGAAGGGGGCGGGGCCGCAGGGGGGCAGCGGCGAGGAGGTGGCGGGAAACGCGGCCGAGGCTGGGCGAGGAGGGGGGAGCACTGGGGGCTAGGGAAAAAAACGGCGGGGAAAGAAAAACACAACGGTGGCGAAGCAAGCAGGTGGCAGGGGGCACAGGAGATCCATGGAAAGCGGATCTGGCAGAGGGCACAGCTCAGGGCAGAGGCGGCACCAGAGGACGGGCTCACTCACGGGGAGTGTGTTCGGGGGGTGACCTGCCCGGAGGGACAGAGGTCCACCTGAAAATGCAGTCCAGGGCCAGGAGCATCCAGCTGGAGCTCTGAGCCAGGGCTTAGTCAGTGCTTCTTAACCTGACAAAGCAGGGGAGACCATGCCGGGCTAGCAAGGGGAACCCCGGGGTAACCCGGGGCTGCTGGATTGATAACCCTTTTGAGCCTCGTCCTGTACACGTTTAGACTCAGAGGCCCTGACCACAGTGCCTCCATAGAGTCTTACCCCGAAGAAGCAGGGGAGCTCTCCCTCGGCTATCGGTGACAAAGTGGTACAGCACACGGACCCCAGACAAGAACCACCAGAGCACATATGGGACTGCCAGAACGCTTGCACCATCTGGAGAGATCACTGAGATGGACAGCAGGTAACCCACACCCTTGCCCTAATAATAGAGGGGAAGATCACTATCTATTCTTTTAATCTGTGCGCAACAAGTCACAGAGGGAGGCATCTGAGAGAATGCATCGACCTCCTGGAGCCCTGACTAGGCTTGAAGTTTCACATAAATCCTCATTAGGACTTCCAGAGCCAGTCGTATTCCTGAAAAATGGGTAATACCTGGAAGTAACATGTTTTATTTATTTATTTCAAGTACAAACATCACAAGTGATGTTGGCATGGCACGTTTTGAACCACTAAAATGGGCGTGGTAAATGCCTCACAGGTATAATTTCACACACCTTAATTATAATTTTGCACACCCCCATCATCAATCCTGTGGGCTGGCACACTTTTTATACAACAAGCCTCTGAGCAATTTCCTTGCTGCTACAAATTGTATCGAAAGCCCACCTACCACATGTTTCTCTGTAAACTGACACCTCTCCAAACTGTCCATGTTCACAAGAAAAGAAGTCTTTACTAATTTGTTATAAGCTACCCATCTAGTCTCTACATCTCTCTGCATAGTGACCAATCTATTAACATTGGACTATAAATGTGGTACAGGGTTTAAATGACAATTAATGGAAAGATGAGAAACTACTTCTTGATTTAAAAAGGTTTAGCCACCCAGTTGAGTTGCAAGACCACACGACTCCAGGGAGCAGTAGGAGCACACTAAAGTCCAGCGGGCTAAAGAGCACAAACTGCAAACTGAAAGACAACACCCTCTGTTTTGCCAAACCTCCTCTTATCTTCTTTCTTGCAGGCTCCAGGCCCTCTTCATCCACCTCTGAGGCAACTGAAGGACCGAGTTTCGCTCCATCCTGCTCACGTCTACCCTCAGTAATGCCATAGGTGGCCGTATCGGCATGTAATTGGCCAGATTTGCCAAGTAGTGAAAGATCTGCTGGGCATTTTGGTCCTGGGGATAAAAGACAGGTGTCAGTAAAGCTGCATGCAACACGGAGAGCACATGATGACCGACCGTTTCCACCTCTGATCATATTATAATTCAGAGCAGAGACAGCAGCATCCTGCAGGAAAGACAAGTCACAGGTACATTTTAAACCATGAACCTTGTCCTCCTCCCTCTGGCACATTACTGATTGCTCTGCAAAGCTGTGAGGTGTGCAGCATGGGGTTATGGCCAAGGACTCCATTGGAAAGCACATCTTTTCTTAAGCATAGTTCTTATCGCCATCCTTCTCAAACTGACAACCCATTAGAAGGAGCTATTTCACATTACATATCTCGAATAGCAGTTAAATGAGACCCCCACCCCCCCCTTTCACCAGAACAAAAACAGCAGGATGCACTTCAATTAGAAAATACATCAGTTCATAAATGCTAGATTAGCTCACGGAAGGTTGGCCAGCAATCTTCAGCTATCTCAAGAAAGATCAATGGAAATATCACCCAAACAAACCATGCTGGGAGCTGACAGAAACTTGGAATGATTTCAACAAAAATTCTGCAATTCATTTAACAAGATGACTTAAGCTGCTTACACTTTTTTTGAATACATAAAGAACTTCATTATTCTGCCTTACCTTTGCTTAAAAAGGTTTTTGTATATCTTCCTGTATTTTAATTCAAATGTATTAAAGTGCTTTCTATCTTTTTTGCAAACACTTTGTATGCTCTATGAAGTAGCAGCGATTTGGAAATGTAGACCATTGTGTAAAACTGGGCATAATATACACTTCAGTATAAATCACGTCTGCAATCTTCCTGCATACCTATGCACAAGTTGCAGGATGAAATAATAAACCATCTACACTGAATTAGAGTATGTTTTACGCATGATAGTTCAGGTCGATGTATGCTTATGTCTGCCACAAGCTAAAGCTGGTGATCACTGGGAGTACAAACTAGAATCAGAAGTAGCTACAATTTACGCTTAGCTACATATAGACAATAGTGAAAAATACTACTTTTCCCCATTTTTAGTTCCTAAACATGTTATACTCAATACAGCCAAGTTTCTTCTCCTACTGGATAAAGAACTCCCAAATAAAATACGTAAATCAAACTTAATGTCCCTTTGTCATTATAAAAAAATAAAAATTGCAACATCCCTAGCCTTTAGTCAACATGGTCAACCAAGGGACATGGCTAATAAACAACCTAATGGTAGACAACAGACTGCTCTCATTTGCGGAGCTGCAAGTTATACACTTTCCAAAACATTGACTTTACTTTTTTAAATCTCAAAGCCAAAAATCAAAGTTAGGAGGCTAATTTTACTAAAACTGAGTATTCACACATCATGAAAACCCTCACACCAGTCCAGCTGAAGTAAGAATCTGAACTACAAAATATAAACAGAAACCCCCTCCCAGAAAATACCTACTCTGCTGTTTGCAAAAATACAGACCAAAGATAAAGCCATTGCATCTTTAAGTCAATATAAGCTCTTTTCTTTACATCAGGCCTTTTGGACCTCAGCCAAAATCGCTACACTGGACTTTTACAGAGTCTGGAAAATGTTGGAAGTGCAAAGAGGCATTAGGCAATTGTAAACACATGTTCTTTAGTTGTACACTAATGAAACCAAAGTAGGAAACTATTGTGATGTACATTAAAAAAAAATAACATATCAAGCTTGGAAGTTCTGACAAGTGCTGTGGGAATCATCACTACTCTACACTCCAGATGTGAGACTCATTGACCAATTATTAACGATTGTCAAGAAACTCATTTTGTCAGATATCCTCTTATAACATGTCTATCCATACTTTGTCGCATGGGTTACTTACATTCGGGCAGCCCATAACTTACTTTCATAAGTACCAGATAAGACAATAGACAGTGGAGAAGTGTGGCTCAATGATTAGAGCGGCAGACCCTGATGCAGAGGACTAGCCCAGGACCAGGGTTCAATTCCCCGCCTCGGCGGGTCTTGGGCTCAAAATTCCACGGACCTGATAATTCTCGCCTCGGTGCCTATTCCAATCATGGAGTCCCACTCTGCAACTCTGGGCAATAGCTTGCTTAATCTCCACAACGGCCCCCACAACGCTAAGGATGCCTGGCCTCCACCTTGGGGGTGCCCAGGAGTGGACGCCTCACAGGGAAAGCCAGGATGGGTTCCACAGCGGTATTCGTTCAAGCACCTTGAGACCCTTGCGGGTGAATAGTGCGCTATACAAGTATCAATTTACATTTAATTTACATTTAGACTCATATTACATATGGAACACCCTCAATAAGCATTTACACGTGCCTGATACCCCATAATCCACTATTAACTTTATCTATTAATTTAAAGCTGTAATTTACTCCTTGTTCACATCTAGACAAATTACATAAGCACAATGCCCAATCTAGTACTCACACGGTGCCCTAATTCGACTTTGCAATCTATTATTCTTTCCCACTGCTATCACCTAGCTCTCCCAGGAAAGTATTTCACTTGTCTGTTCTTTCCTACAGAGGGTCATAGGCGGGGTACTAACACTCATGACCACACCACAAACCTATATAATTTGTAGGAAAGCTATATATCCCATCCATACTGTAACTAAGGTTTCCTTAATCTAAGCTTCTAGAAACAATTTGTAATGACATTTTGCAGTTGTAAGTATCTGCTGTATTCCTACCTTCATTCAAACCCGGAAAACATAACAACATAACCAATATTAACACAATCATCTTTGCCTTGATTGTGAGATAGTGTATTGTACTGTACTGCCCTTACGTTTTTTTTTTACATATTATTGCTAATCTTTCTTAATAACTCAATAAAAAGTTTTAAATTAAAAACCTATAATAGTGTGCATACTACAAAGGTATGCCAATGAAGCTTAGACAGAAACAGAAACATCTTCAATGTATTTAAGGGATTATGTACTAAGTCCATTCATGGTTTTCTTATCTGTTTCCTTTTTGTGAAATTCTCACTTATTTCCTAAATGCACTACAAAATATACAGAATGCACACAGCCCATGCCAGTTTAAAATGTTCACTCAGACCTCCATTGTCTCATTGTCAGCATGCATTTCTACTCAATGTTTGAGTTTAAATCAGACATCCTTCACTTGAAAGGTGCCCATTTCACGGCTAACCGTATTAAACAATTGCCAAAGATATCTGTGGTGATCTGCAAGTCATGAACCTAAATTCCGGCAAGACTGGCTCTATATTTCATTTTTTTGATGTTGATAAACTGAAAACCAAGTATTTGAGCATTAGTAACATCTAAATACAATACAAAGAAAAATATAGTAGTGCTATATGAAGTGCTATACAAAACACAAATGATTATTAATAAAGGTGTTTGCAGTTCAAAATCATGACCAAAACAATTACCTGGTGCTGCAGAGAAGGGCTGCCCAGCAGATATTAGTTTGCCTACTGATGCATGAGCAGGGCCAAAGAGGTTAGATGTAGAGGTTGAGGGCTGTGGCTCCTCAAATGAAAGCTGAGGGAGGGGCACAGAAGGTAGAGCTTGGCTCTCGTCACTGACTGCATCTTGAGTTGAGGTATCTTTGTTCAAAAGAGTTATGCTTTCTTCTGTGTCATCTACAAAACAAAACCGTCATTGCAGACATAATTTATGCTGTACGGACACTTTACTTTAGAACTATTGTATTTGAAATACTCTCAGTCGCACGTAGATAGGTGTAGATGAGCTGAGCTTGTGGGGATGGAAAATGTAGAAATTACATTGTGCAACGGGTACCGCATAAGATCTGCAGCATGACCACCCTATTAAAACACTACATTTACAAATGTGCAAAGATGACAACTAACAATCAATGCTTTCCCTAGACATGCAGAAGGCACTTTTACCAGGTAGAATGAGAATATTTCTCAGGAGACTAGAAAGGACCGGCATAAGGCCAAATTACTTCAAGATCAGGTGACTGTATGATTCCCCACTAGTCCAAGGCAACTATCAGAAGCATTCAGAGTTGAAAAGGGAAGTAAGTAGGCATTGTTCTTCACTATCTTTTTTCCTTTTCATCTTGGTGTTAAAATCATTACAGGATGCTATGCAACAATATCAAAATATTAGGGGCATTGACACCATAGCTGGGCATCAAATGTTTATGCTAAATGAGGTTCACATCCTGCTATCTTTATTTAACCCTGATCACTCGATACCTGATCCTTTGAAGAGCTCCCGTTTCTCACTCTTCGTTAGATAATAAATTAACTGGGATAGGTGTGGGGTTCTCTCCATGTTCATTGGAGTTACACCAGCAGCCCTGGGGGTTTATTGTTACTGTTCATCAGGATGCCCTAAAAGACCAAATACCTGGATATCCTGCTTAATATTGGCCTTCAGAACATGGATAATCACAACCCTGTCACTGCTATGCAGGATGATAGCATACTTTACTCACTGGTCCAAATTGAACCGTTTGTTGTTGCAAAGATAG
Source organism: Lissotriton vulgaris (assembly GCF_964263255.1). Taxonomy (NCBI): domain Eukaryota; kingdom Metazoa; phylum Chordata; class Amphibia; order Caudata; family Salamandridae; genus Lissotriton; species Lissotriton vulgaris. The sequence goes on from NC_141699.1 coordinate 84,695,568, forward strand.
TTAAAATGGTCATGACCACCATGATTAATAGTCTTCGAGATGCAATTTCTGAGAGTTGCATCACCCCACCAGAAAAAAATAGAATCGTTTGTCTGACATACCTTGGGTCTCGGCCTGAAAACTAACCAAACTCCAAGGAGCCACCACTTGAGGTGGGCTTCAACTTCCTAACTTGGATCTTTACTACAAGGCACAACAATTGCCAATCCTATTATTCCTCTTTGTACAGGAGTCCTACAAACCGATCTGGCTCAAATCAGAAGAATAGATGAATGCGAGGAGCAAGGAACATCCCAAATGCTTATGGATTTCCAAATCAGTAATATTTTACAAGACTCTGATGCTGCATGCATTGTTCACTGAACAAAAGCCTCTGTAAACATCAAATAATTCACTCAAATGATCCCCTCCTGCACAACATGGGCCTTCGTACTAGAGGGAGCAGATTCGATTGGAAAGTGTAAGAAGATCATGGATTACAACTTTGCAGGATCTGATAATGAACGGCAAATGGAAAGCATTTGAGTTATTACAGTGTGCACCTGTCTTACTGCGTGAAAAGGATGCTGGGCATTTGTGTATTGCGCAAAACTTGGGCTCTATACAAAGGGGAAGTTTGAGGCCTGTGTAGTTGTGCTCTACATGAACTGTTCAACAAGCCAAATGAAAGAGCTGCGAGAAACAAAGCAGGAGCGCCTAGAAGCGGAATACACTGAAGAAGAATGGATTCAAATTCTGCTATAGCATGACATTAGCCTTAGAGAAGTGAGACTGAAATGTAGTCATGTCAGGGTTATACAAGGATAGTCCTTTGCCAGAATTTGGAAACAATGTCAGCTCTGGGTCTTTGTATTAGAGAGATCACTCACCATGGAGTGGCATTGTGCAATTCTTATAGTCACGTACAGCCTTGCTGGGATAGTCGGACCTAGTTACAGCCTACTTGAAAAAACTCCAATGATATGTAGTTTATATCTAGACACAACTGGTACAGCTTCGTGGCACTGAAAATCCTAGGAACAAGCTTGCACATGAGCAGATGTTTCGCTACAAATTCAGCTATGACAAACTCAATATCTTAAGAGCGTTGAAGCCTATATATGTTCCCGCGAGGAAGACTGGTTAAAAGACATGACGCTGAAAGCCTCACGTGAATGATTGCTACGATCGGGGGGCACTTAAACGAAATCTAGACTGTACAGCTACATACATGGAGTAAGACATTGTAATGGTTATTAAAGGACTCTGTTCCTTTAAAACTCTGTTACGTTCCTTGCTAAATAGTATTTTACAGCTCAGTTCGCCTGGAATGATACATTGCTTGAGGAAAGAGACTTTGTCCAGTCCGCGGCATTCATATTGATCATGTGTGCAAAACCTGATAGACTTGCTCCTGAGTTCATCAATCCCCCTCAAGTCTTAAGAGGATACTCAATACTGCTGCGCAAGTCGATAGCTCTCCTATTATGTTTTAGCCATTAGATAGATCACTAGATTGATGTCTCACCCAGTAGCGAGACCTCTACGACTGGATGCACAACACACGTAAAATAATATTTAGAGGGAGCTATGGCTCCTACCATGAAGTGTTCTGACTTGTAACCTACTACTGATAAAGGAAAGCACTTCCCTAATACCTCAAACGTTCCCCTCCATTTCCCATCTAGTGTAATAACAGGTCAATGTGGTTGTTCACTGGGAAAAAAAAAATGAGCCCATGGTATTACCTTCTCTGTTACTCCGTAAGGTGGAAATAATGTGAACCATGAAATCCAGCAGTGTCATCATCCATCCACTCCCCTTTTCCATCATCATTGTAGAAAAAGTCTTCATATAAACGGTTATTGGAAGATGGTGACATGCTACCTTTCCGTCTTTTGCCCTGGTTCCACAATTGTCTTAACTGCTTTTTCAGTTCTAAAAACACTGAAAATGACTTAGAAGTTTCCTTGTTTGGTGATGATCTTAATATAAGGTTTCTCTACTTCAATATTTTTACACACTGTGAAAATGTTTGCTGTTGATTAGTGATCTTAATTAATTTTTCTTCCTTTATAAAATTATTTGCAAAAAATACAGAAATAAAATTCTGGCATTATCAGTAAAGCACTACCAGTGACGAGATCATTTCTCTCCACTTTCACATTTGTCTCTAGCGTCATGGCCCAATATCCTGAATTTTTGGGGCGCAGAACCTCCTTTCTGTTTTAGAAACAAAGCTTACCAGACCAATATGAACCTATTGTAATCGGGCCTTTTTAATTAATTTTTCTTCCTTTATAAAAATATTTGCAAAAAATACAGAAATAAAATTCTGGCATTATCAGTAAAGCACTACCAGTGACGAGATCATTTCGCTCCACTTTCACATTTGTCTCTAGCGTCATGGCCCAATATCCTGAATTTGTGGGGCGCAGAACCTCCTTTCTGTTTTAGAAACAAAGCTTACCAGACCAATATGAACCTATTGTAATCGGGCCTTTTTAGATTTGCTAAAGCGACGCTACAGGACTTGAAAAATAAAAAGGATTTAATTAAAAGTGTTCATCTTAGGGCTGAAGCAGATATAATCATCAGAGACTGTGGGTTACCAACTGAACCTTTGCCATCTGGCGGATTCCCACCACCACCAGGGCCTCAAAACCATGCGATTCGAAGGCCTGGTCATCCTGGCACATTTCAAAGATGGCACTAGAAGCTTCGGTGGCACCTACCCAGTGTGGCAGTGCGAGGCACTAACTACTTGTAACCAGAACATGGAGGTACAAGCTAGTCTAGAGCCTCCACTCCTTGACCTCGATCAGAATAAATGGTCCCCCATTTCTTCCGATCGAGGTCAAGGATCAGAGGCTCTAGACTGGAGTCAATTCCATTGGTAACTAATCTGTGATAAGCATAATTTTTCACAAACAAAACCTGCAGGAAAGTGAAGACTTCATCACAAAGAAGCAGAAAAAGGAGCACAAAGGCAATGAGCTATAGGACATACAAGAGATGTTTCTGACTGAGACATGATGTATTTCTGTAGTACTCAAAAATGAGGGGTCCCCAAGTATAACCCACTTAATGCAAGGGAGGTCCTTTAAATTGATATAATGAAAGGCCACAGTCAAAATGAGCAGCAGAGATAAGAGATTGTTCGCAAGGAAAAGCTACTTGAAGACCAGCCCAAGAAACTATGGAGACTGAAAGACGGTATCAAGGACTCAAGAAGAACGTGGGAGTATTTGAAGTGGTAGTCCATACCCGCAGTGAAGAATCGCAATGATTGAAGGCCTTTTAATTATGTGCTACGACTGCCATGTTATATTTAAAGTGGGTGATCAAAAAACTAAAATGCACGCCATGTCTTCCAAACCACCTCCCAACCAAACGGGAGAGTGGTCTGGGGGACAAGGGAACACAGAGGGGAAGGCATACAAGAATGATGCGGATGGGGAGAGAGGACAGGCGAGAGTGGCTAGGAAGTGCACACAGGCAATGGAGGGTGGGCGGTAGAGGCTAGCAGGAGCACACAGACAACACAGGCTGATTGGGAGGAGTTAGGGGGAGCACACGAACAATAGAAGGTGGGTGGAGAGGCTGAGAGAGCATACCAAGAGAGCTCCATCCCCTCCTGCCCAATTGAGGTTGGGCAGGAGGGGATGGAGCAGCATACAAACATCTTGCAGAGGGAGCAAACAGACAGCAGAGGGTAAGGGAGGGGTTGGGGTCGCAAACGGGCAGCAAAGGATGGGCAAGAGGGGCAAGAGAGGCTGGGGGAGTGGGGGAGTAAACCGACAGTGGAGGATGAATGGGAGGGGGTTGGGGAGCAAATGGACAGCAGAGGATGAGGAGGAGGGGGTGGGGGACTTATCGGGAAGTGGAGTGAGGGGCTGGGGGAGCGCAGGGACAATAGAGGGTGGGCGGGAGGAGCGGGGGAGCACACAGACAATGGAGGGTAGGTAGGAGGGGCTGGGGGAACACAGAGTGTAGGAGGGAGAGTTTACGGCAAGCACAAGGAATACAGAGGTCGGGTGGGAGGCAGGGGCAGGCACACAGACTACAGAGGGTAAGCAGAAAGGCCTGGGAGAAGCATACAGAAAAGCACATGGATAATGGAGGGTTGACAGGAGGGGCTAGGGGAAGAACACGGATAATGGAGGCTGGGAGGGAGAGCCTGGGAGAAGCACATAAACAACGTAAGGTAGGTTGGAAGAGATTTCTATTTTCTATTTTCTATTTCAACTTATATAGCGCGTTATCACCCCAAGGTCTCTAAGCGCTTGTACAGGAGAAAGAGAAACCGCCTCTACAGAAAACAGCTGATGACTTTACAGCCCTCCCCATGCTTCCCGGAAAAGAATGGTTTTTAACATTCAACGGAAAGACAATAAGTTGGGCTCCTTGCGCAGAATCGTTGGTATATTTATTCCACGCTACAGGAAGTAAAGTGGAAAAAGCACGCCCTCCCACGGTGGATAGGCGAAAGCGTGGATTATTCAGGAGAGTGGCATCAGAGGACCGCAGCGCCCTACCCGGGACATAACTAGATAATCTAGTTTTGATGTAACTGGGCGCATTCCCGTAGAGTGCCTTATGTGTAATACGCAGTCCCTTAAACAGTGCCCTCTGTCTAACGGGAAGCCAATGCAACTGACGCAAGAGAGGTGAAGCATGAGTTTTCCTAGGCTTCTTAAAGACCAGTCTCGCTGCATCGTTCATGACTGTCTGAAGCCTCTTAAGTTGTTGCTTGGGCAGCCCTATGTACAGCGCATTGCCGTAGTCCAGTCTTCCCAGAATTATGGCTGACACCGCAGTTCTTAGAGTGGAGAACGACAATAGTTGGGCGATCTTGCGGAGCGGTTTCAATAGGCCAACACACGTGCCTACCACACCCGACACCTGTTTTTTCATGGACAGAGTGCCATAAATGTGGATACCCAGGCTTTTCACCACGGTTGCTGGCTCCGGCGTCCTGCCCAACTCCGTAGGCCAAAACCTGTCATTCCAGGGGCTGCCAGAGATGGCTATTGGCAGCACCTCTGTTTTGGCCGGGTTAATCTTTAGGGAGTTTGCAGACATCCAGTTTACTGTGTACCTTAGAATGTTCTGCAGCCTAGCTTGTGCACCTGGAGAATCCTCTATTTGAATAACAATCTGTGTGTCATCAGCATAATTAAAAATTTGACACTCCATCTGATTGAGAGCTGAAATCAGTGGCTGCAGGTAGATATTGAAGAGGAGCGGTGAGAGAGCCGAACCTTGTGGTACACCACATTTGATAGCCGCTGATGTAGATACTAGGTCGGACAGCTGCACCTTCTGCGATCTATCTTGCAGAAAGGAGGTAAGCCAACCTAGTACTGGCCCCCCGATGCCCAAGTCTCTCACACGCGACAGCAATTGACTATGACACACCGTGTCAAATCCCGCGGAGAGATCAAGTAGCACCAGGGCCCCCGGGATCTTCTTATCAGCTCTACACCTCAGTTCGTCCAGAATGGATACCATCACCAGCTCCGTACTATGGTATGCCCTGAAGCCTGCCTGATTATGCTCTAGCAAATCATTGGCCTCCAGGTGTCTTGAAAGGTATGTCAGCACATGCTGTTCCAAAACCTTTGCTAAAAAGGTAGTTGGGAAATTGGCCTAAAATTCGTTAAGACCTTTGGGTCCGCCCCTGGCTTCTTGAGCAGCGGGATCAGCCGGGCTTCCTTAAGCATAACCGGTACTTGTCCAGTTTCCAAAGATTTGTTTAAAAGGTAGAGAACATCTTCTTCTAACCCTGGCATAGCTAACTTAAAAATCCTCCGGGGGCAGGGATCCACCTGAGAGCCAGATTTTACCCTCCCTACCAGACTAGCTAGCATCTCCTTTGTAATCAAGAGAAAAGTTTCTAAGGGATTATCAACTTTTGGAAGACGTGGAGTAACTTGTAGTGAACAATTTAAGACAGGGGTGTGAGAGATCTCTAACAGGAGATCTTCAATTTTACTAATGAAAAAATCCTGGAATCTTTGACAATCCTCCAAAGAAGCGTCAGGCCTCTGTTCCTTGGGGCGGAACTCGAAGTGGGTACAAAGGAGAGAATCTGAAAATTACGCACACTCTCATACAGTGCTTAAAGAAAAATAAAGTAGCACAGATAAAAGTGAGCAGCGGAAGGACACAGTAATGCACCCATGCTTCAGGGTAGGGACAAACACCACAAGAGTAAGGAAGGCCTACAGAAGCGGACAAAGTAGAAGCATACAAATGAGATTGACAACAAGGCCAAGCAATAGTAAGTAATTGGCGGGCTCTAAGCCCACTGTAAAGTAACAAAATATCTTGTAACAGCCAGCACATACGCTGCTTGAGGTGAGACCTAAACAACAGGAGAAGAGCACAGCCATTAGAAAATAGACCATCATCGCACTCCATGGCTGGCAACATAAATACATTGTACCTTTTTACGGTGTTGCAATTACAGCAGGAACTTCAGAAACGGACAGTGCATTTCTGGAGATCTGACTGGCTTGCTGCTGTTGAGGCCTGCTACATGTGAAAGCCAAGAAGGCATAACAGTCTCTTTCTTTAGAATACTGTGAGGGGTCTTCACACCTCCTAAAAGGCATGGGGTCTCATTAGGAGTGCCCTCTATATAATTCACATTTATTTCTGGCACTGGAGTAACAAGAAGCTCTTCAAGATTAGATCCAGCCTGAACCCTGCTCCCACCCTGAATAAAGTTTGTTAAGCACTTTTGGGTTGCGAACACTGAGCATCCATGTAAAGAAAGTGATTTGACATATAAGGTGAGAAATATTTGTGACCTTTGGATTGTTATAATGGAAGGAGCAGGAGTAACTGAGATCCCTCAGGTTAGACACAAACTTCAGCAGTGATGAACCTCTGGGAGGGCCACTGAGGTGCCACAAGCTGGAGCGGGGACACATGGTGGAGCAAAGCTGTTCATAAAACCCAAAATATCAAACACACTGCAAGGCAGAGAGAGTACTAACAGGTATGAACCGAAGAGCCTCAATTCTGTGATGAAACGGGGCAAAATTTGTAAGGCTTGTTCATGAGCTTGCACAGAAGATAAGACAGAGCTGCTAGGAGACCACAAGAACATGGAGAATGTAGAAAAACTGCATTTCTTTCTGGTCTATGAACACAGAGGTCTGGCACAATTCTTCATTGCTTCGTGACAAGCTCAGGTTTCTCTGAATTTTTGGCGTTACTCCTAGGTATTTCCTTATTTGCTTTACAATCTAAATTAATGCTTTACGGAATGCATGATAGCTAAAGACATCTGCAGTTTGTTGGAACCGAGTGCGACATTTGAATACAGAGAGATCCTTACCGAAGACCCCTGCTAGGCACACAGAATGAAAAGGCAAAATGTCAGATACTTTATGAAGAAATTAGCAAGAGGAGTGACACACAATGATCTGGAAACATTAGTTGACAAAGTCACAGAAGCGGACCACTGTCCCCTATCATCATTTGCAGGACACAATTGTGATTAAAAAGCCAGGTCCTGCCACCCTCACATAGGACGAGCTAGTGCATTGTTTCAAGGACTTTTAGTACAAGCATCTGTTAACTTCAGGACACGGTTCCAGGCTTTGAAAGGTGAGATTATCCGATCAGCTTGTTAGCTTGAAACTGAAACTCACCTGACCGGTGAGAGACTGAGCACAATAAATTAGCTCTATGGAAAGGAGACAGATGACTCAAAATAAAACCACATCATAATGGAACCTTATGTAAAAAAGAAATGCATGAAGTCAAGCTCAAACTGACAGCGAGAAAGAACAAGCAAGAGGTTGTTATGGCTATCCAGCATATGTACAGAACAAAATTTACCAAGTCAACAGTATGACACTACAGCTCTTTTCTAACATCAACGGTTGACTTTTCCAAGTGGTTCCAACTCACAGACTGGAATCATCTTTTGTTTAAGCAGATGTGGGGTCAGTAGAGTGATTACTATTCCCATTTCTACTCTACTGCCAGACTGAAAAACATACAATACAATCTCCCAGGATGGGCTGGACACCATGCTTAATTTGAGCCAGTGATTGGAGACCAGCACTTATTTTCCACATCAGACGTTTCGCAAGAGAGGGAAAAAACACACAAAACAGAAAGAAGGAGGAAGTGAAAGATGGGAAAAAGTCACAAAGGGAGAAAGCAGGTACCAGCAAGAATGAGATAAAGGGGCAGGTAATGTCTTGCGGTGAAGTAAAGAGGCATGAGGATAATTTAAGACTGCACAGTCTTGGTATTCGAAAATCAACATTTAATTGCACCAGCTGCGGGCTTCTTAGCAGAGTTCTGGTCACAGACACTCATGCATTTACAAATTAAGCATTGACCGGATATACTCTATATATCATTTCCTCTAAGCCAGTGGACAAAAAAGAAGCAGTGTTGGTAACAAATGGAGGAATGGAACTTGCTTAAAAAAGATAGACTGGAAAAATGGCAAATTATGAGAACCGCAGATGTTCAAAAGGGATAACTTGTATTGTGGTGCCCAAAAAGCACAATACAGGTAAACATCGCCAACCAATCTATCAGTTTTAAGTCTATAAACAATACTACGTTGGATAATTTATAGGATGGCGGAGAGGGTGGCCAAGCGAAGAGCCCTCTTGTAGGGTAACATAGTACTTCGCCAGATGCCGCTGATGAACTTGGGCATACCCTCAGATTGAAAAGGGCTGGGGTAAGAGGAACCTCCCCTCTATGTTTTGATAAGTCAGAAGAAGGTAGAGCAAGAATTATGGATTATTACCAGCAGAATCTAATATCCACACACAATGCTTTAATAGTGTATAATTACCATCAAATACCTTGATCACCACAAAAAAAAAAAATACGCTCACTCAAAGGCCTAAAGCCCCCTGCGCAAATACACAAAACATTTAAATTCATAAATGAAGAAAGGGTAGACACATAACCTGGATGCAAAAGACCTACCTATTCTAAAAACAAATACATTTTCAGACAATAAATTAATGATTAAACATATGCCTCAGTGGGGTCGGGCGGTGAGGGGTAGAAAGCAAGTGCTACCCGCATAGCCTTTAGTGGCATGTACTCTTAAGCAGGAGGCACTAAGGTGAGTAGAAATGCTCTGGCCAAAAGGATAATAAGTGTTTCACATTTAGTGCCTGGAACAGATTAGCACAGTACGTGACTCATAAAACCCACAAAAACCACAGCCTGCACTCTCAAACAGTACTGCAAGTGCAGTTTAAAATAAGTATCTAGCTTACCCAGTTGTTCCTGTACAATCTCTGGTGTTGCATTCAAAGATTTATAGATGTAAGCCACATCTGTAAGAGGAGAGAAAGTACTTTAGTCAATACAGGATTACCTTAAAAAATACTAAGTTACAAGTACACATTTTTCTTCTCTGTAAAGTGTTTTGGTGCAAGGCAAAGGGACAGAGCAGGGTTTTCCTTGCAGGTAAAATATAGCTCACACTGCTGCTGTTTCCACTGTCCTACTTTCAGTGAACAGTAGAGACAATGCAGAGTTCTTGAGATTACAGAAGAAGGACAATGTTCTCAGGACCACCTGTTAGACCTACTTATGTTCTCGACTACCCAGATTCTAAACAGGAAAATATTGTCCCAAAAGTACAGCATTGAGGAGACCAGAAGTTAGCAAAATGCTAGTCACAAAGTGTCAGCTTTTTAACATGTATATAAGGAAAGAGGAAAACAAGAGAAAAAAGTTACTGACCTGTAACAATAGTTTGGGGACTTGAGGCTCTTGCATATTAACTTTCACTACCTCTCTACACCAAGCAGTGGTTGGACTTGGAAAAGCTTCTTCGTGTAGTACTGTAGCGTGCTTTTGTCGCAAGTGATAAATTAGGTATGTAGTGGAGTCTTTTGTGTGTTGATGGGAATGCTTTGTGTGGAATATCCTATGTAGAATACTGTTTGCAATTTGTTCTTTGTGAGGGGCACAACTGGGATACTGTTTGATGGGGTCTATAGAATTTACTGTGCAGTGTGTGCGCAAAGTTATGTCATGAGTGTGGGTGACATGTATTTTTATATGAATGCAGCATGCACTCTATAGTACTTTGTGAAGTGTGCATCATTACGTATAATGCTTAGAAGAGAATCAGCCTTTCATAAAATAAAATATATATATTTTTTAAATGTCACCTAGTGATAATTCTCCTAAGCCCCCAAACTTAAAGCTTTCGCTACCACCAATCCAGAGACCCACAGTGAGGGATTTGCTGTTAAGAACTCCACACAGTACTGTCAGCATTGTCAGTGCAAAAATTAGTCAAATGGGAAAACCGATCAAAGTCCTGACTGACTTCTAGAACTATTCTGGACTTTGGCAGAAGCAGCACATATCACATTTTTGCTGTTTGTTGTAATAGAATCCCTTTCACTATTAAAAATGTAGATTTTAAATGCAATAAGGCTTTACTACGTGCCTTACTATACTGTCACAATTGTTTGATAAAAAGTTTATCCCCCCAGGGGGGGAGCAAAGGGGCTTTTAAATGAGTGGAGAAATTCACGTATTTGAGAAGAGAAAAGCAGGTGATTGGAGGTCAGGACATACAGGGATTGAAAGAAAATGTTCTGTATAATGTGCTGTACATTTCTAAAACCTTGAATGATTTTGACGTAAATTGATGTAATATAGTAGAAAATAAAACGACAGATATGAAAATTGCTGGCGCCATCTTGCTTAGTGAGAGCCTTTACGTGCGCGTAAGCAGCAACCATTTTAGACATTGCGGATATTTCATACTCTGCTGGTCACCTGTGAGTCACCCCCGTGCTCTGACCAAGCCTGAACACATGTACCAGGGTCGTAAAACCTTGTCAGCATAACAATGCCCCGGAGTCACTTCCCTGCACCTGGCCACTCAATCCGGTCCAAGGCACTAACCATCCCCTGTGGACATAGTTTATTACCCCCACAAGGCAGGGCTTGTTTCACCAACAAAGGGGCCTGATCTAATCAAAGACACGAACCCTTAGATCGGACTTATCCCACGTACTTTTAGATCCTATCGGAATGTCCAGCTGCGAGATAGCGATCATCTGTTAGATCTGGGTGCAGGGAAGATTGCTGCTCGGTCTGTGTGGGAACTAGCTTGAGGCGGGGATTTCAAGGATGTTTGACTATGCAATAATCTGATGCCAGTAATGTTTGACCATGTAATAAACTGACTAATAAGCACATAAAAGGCCATGCCACAGAGATGCAGTTAGAGCACCTCCTGACGATAGCCCCGGTGTCTGATGTGATGTGTTCTCCTCTGGAGAAATAAACCTGTTCTTCGCCTTCCAATTCCCAGCGCCTGCCTCGTTATTTTGATCGCTAATCTTAGGGTGAATTAGAGGTGGTTTACACCAAGCGGCATCGAAAGTCTTGGGAGTCTCGCTGCTTTTCATCAATTGGCGCACCAACGTCGGGCCCATCAGCGACACGTGGGTCCGGTGAGAGAGGTCCTAACGACGGAGTGAACATCTAAACGATTGGGAAGTGCACCTGCCTGAAAGAGACCCTCGTCTGGCGGCCAATCAACTGAACTTCACCGGTTCAGAACGGACCTCTCTCAAGTGACCTGCGGGACCTTACAGGAACGCCGCATTTTTGGAGTGAGAGGACAAACGGGCGCTGGAAGGGGACGACGAAGAAACTGTCCATAACGGTCAGGGTAAGGTTGTGATATACGACAAAACTGATTGTATTGAAATTGTTTGCTCGAATACTATTATTCTGTTCTTGAAGTTATTGGTAGTAATTGAGACATTCCCTGCTTGCAAACAACGTAGAATAGGAATATTCCCTCTTTGCAGGCAGCGAAGGACAGGTAGTGAGGACCTTTGTCCACGACCTATTGAGATATTTATATTGACCGCTTGTACGTCATGCCTGTCTTCTCAAAATTGTTTGATTGTTTTGGACCGGACTGTTTGTTAGAGGTCAGTCATCCAGCACTGCCGGAAGGCTCCCCTAACAATGACATGTATGTCAAATATGGAGTAGCCATCGTTGCTTATTGCAAACTATAGCACAAATACACGAGAAAGGACCAGGTAAATCAGTGGCCACTGCCTGGATATTTTGATCTCGCTAAAATAGAAATCTTAGAAATAGCGCTCCACAAAAAGTAAGCTACGCCAGCCATGCTTGACAACTTTGGCCTGTGGCAAAAAGAAGCAACCCAACGAAAGAAAAGAAACGAAGCTAGACTAGATAAAGAGATGCGAAAAGCAGCTCAACAAGCTTGTAAAAAGTTAGAAGAAGATATAAAAGAAAGAGACTGATATAAAGAAAAATAATCAAAAATATCAGGCCAGTGCCCTGTTAGAACGCCTTCGACTCTTTACCCTGAGTTACCAACTAAACAGAAAGTAGATGATGATTTGTTATTAGGCCCTCCGATCATCTACATGCCACCTCCTTATGCCCCCAACCATCCTGTAATACAACGTCAGGAATCCCAAAGCGTAGTTGAAGGCAGCACCATTGCCTTGACTCCCATAGCCTCAGCACCAACAGAGGCTCTTGTGCCTCATGCCTCATCAAAAGGCAGGTCAGTAGAAGCTGAATCATAAGAGAAAGGGTTGCAGAGGATCACACGATTAAGTAAAAACGAACGAGCAGGTATCGATAAAATAGTTAAAACGCTCGTAGATAGGAAAGAGACCGAAGAGTATATAACCGACATAAGCAACTCCTATGTCGAAAACCATAAGCGACACTTCATTGTGCGCGTCTGTTACCACACACTCACTGCTTATTAGGAAAAGTACAGAGAGGTAGGGCCCGAGTGACTAATGGCTCTTTACAGAAAGGTAGATGAAAATAACTGTGATATAGCGGAACTCTTCTCGTACACACTATAGGTATTCTGCCATCTCATAGAACAAGGACGGGTAGTTAAGGATAAGACATCTACAATGACAGGGCCCCCGATAGAAAAACCGGATACCATGATGCCAATAAAAGAAGCTGCCCCTTATTGGATCCCCCCTAGAGGACAAGGGAACAATGATGACAAACCACCAGGATGCGAAAGGAAGGGTGGTCTATAATTGGGTGTATCATCCATGGGACAGACAAGACATCTTGACGTTCCGTAAACCTCTTCCAGATTTGCGAAATAATCCCACCGCCTTTTACACAGAACTAGGTACTGCTCTGGGGTTCACAATAATGACACTTGCCGACATTGACTTGTTCTTCGGGTTACGTTTGCCAGCCGATGTGTGGAAGCAGATTAGGAGGATAGACCACACAGAATTGCTCTGTCATACCTGGGAACAACTCAGCACATTAGATAAACAGCAGAATCCTGGACTAAAACCAGTTAAAGCTATATTGGACCTCCCTGATAAAATAGTGCAGAAGGTAAAAACAGTGATACCAGAGAAAAAGATAGACTGGTCCATAGTAACAGCGTGCCACCAGAAACCACAAGAGGATGTCTCAGAGTATTTCTCGAGATTCGAAACAGTGTTCTCAGATTACAGAGGACAGGACATGTCCACCGCGACCAGACACCACTTATTCTTGCAAAATTACGTCAAAGGACTGCTGCCGGAGGTATCACAGAAATTACAAACTAGCGAAAGTAGTTGGGCAGCCTCTAAGCCAGCGGCTATTTTCCAAATGGCCCAATATTATGAACATCAGAAAAACGAGAATGACAGAGCCACAGAAAAGAAAAAGAAGGACTTGAAGGAAAGAGTAATGATAGCCCAACTCCAAGGGGTGAATACAGGACGGGAACAATATAAAGGAGGATACCAACAGAATGTCCCTAGAGTACAGCCTCCTAGAAATGACTCATTGACACCATATGTACGACGCCAGGACTTAGGGCAGGATCAATGCGCATTTCGCAAAGAATACAGACACTGGAAATCCCAATGCCCAGCCATATCAAGAGCTAGTAGGGGCAGAGGGATAAGGGAAATAACAAATGAACAGAGAGGAAGAGGACGTGGGAGAGGGTATGCAAGTGAAGCTAGCCAAGGAAGGCCAGGAAGAGTGAACGCATTTGACCGCCCTTGACAGAACCAGTGTCAACAGACAGATTACGACAACATGTATAACTTTACATAGGACAGCCAGGGGCAAGGGAGGGATCCAGTCGAGCTTTATGTTGATCAGCAAGGCCCTTATGTTACCACAAAGGTCCTGGGCACAGAGTCGCCATTTTTGGTAGACACAGAAGCAACATAGTAGTGCGCTATCCAAACGACTGATTCCAAGGGCACCCTTGTCTGGCTCACATATAACCTCAATAGGATTTGACGGTACACCCTCCACCAACCCTTTGTCCAGACCGATCCCCTTCAAACTTCAAAACAATGTTATCGATACAACGTTCCTTCTCTCCTCCAACACTCCAGATGCCATTATGGGTCTCGATCTACTGAAGCATTTCCGTGCGACTATCAGATGTTCGCCAGATGGAGTACAAGTCATCTTATATGACAATCACCAACACCCGAGAGATAGTCCATCCCAACACATGTATCCCATTTCTGAGACAGACATATCCCTAATAGACACTTTACCTTCACATCTGTGGGCTAGGGCTGATTCAGACGTAGGACGAATTATGATTGACCCAGTACATGTGACAATACGACAAGACGCAAACTTACCGAAAATACCCCAGTATAAGATATCGCCAGAGGGCGAGAAAGCCTTGACCGAAATCATACAGTCACTAGTAGAGGCAGGAGTGGTAGAAGAGGTAGTGAGCATTTTTTGTAATAGTCCTATTTTACCGATCATAAAGAGACAGGGAGAGGGAAAAGCCTACCGCTTCATCATAGACCTGCGGGAGATAAACAAAATAGTAGTACCACAGTACCCAGTGCTTTCTGACATCACCACCATCATGACCCTAATTCCGTCAACTGCTACCACTTTCACCATTATTGATCTCAAAAATGCCTTCTTCTCCATACACATTCACCCAGACAGTCGCTATCTTTTCGGATTCACTCTAAGATCCCGCTCATATAGATTTTGTCGAGCACCCCAGGGGTACACCGAGAGCCCGAGCATCTATAGCCAGGTGCTCAAAAGACAGTTAGATGCCGTACAATTACCAGACAGGGTGGTGTTGATACAGTATGTAGACAATATCCTCCTAGCAGCAGACACCACTCCACTAGCCGTCACAGCCACCATCCAACTCCTACGCTTCCTTGCAGAAAATGGCCACAAAGTTTCTCAAAAGAAATTGCAGTTCTGCAAACCACAGGTAACATATTTAGGTCACCTCTTATCGAAAGAAGGGAGGAAACTCACACCCGACAGGATCCAGGCAATTCTAGACACTCCCGTTCCCAAGAATCAGAAGCAAGTCCGCTCTCTGATAGGCCTCACCTCCTTCTGCCGACAGTGGTTACCGAACTTTAGCCTCATTGTCAAACCCCTGCTCTCACTCCTAGCCAAAGACACCCCCTCACCTTTCCCCTGGACACCCGAATGCCAGTCAGCATTCAAAGAATTGCGAGATGCCCTTTGTTCAGCACCTGTTCTAGGAACCCCGGACTACTCCAAACCATTCTTTCTCTACACCATGGGTACTCTCAAACTTTCTCTCGGGGCCGAATTTACAGTGTGATTTGTGGCCGAGGGCCGCACCAGTGGGGGCGGGGTCATTTGGGGGGCGGGGTCATTGGGGGCGGGGCTAGAGGGGGTAAAAAAAAATGGTCCTGTTTCAAAACATTACTAGACAATGCTGTATTTCCAAAGCAGATGTAACTACATGCAGCACATGTTTATAATATTTTTTTTATTCGCCGACAAGGGCAATCTTAAGTGGGATTGAATGGTAATTTGCAGCAACCGGATATTCAGCACATGTCCAGTGCAGCATAGGCTGCAGAGTCCCAAAAATAGATATGTTAAACACAAACACTATGAACTTATTTTACATTTTATGTGATTGATTGTGATTGTGATTGGGTTCTTATATAGCGTGCTACCACTCCAAGGAGTATCTTGGCGCTTCAACTCCTAGTTGTCAGATATATGCTGAGAGATCGTGATGGTGAAAAATCAAACACAGAGAGGGTCATAGCAACGCTTTGTAACCTGATTCCGATAGAGGGTAGATCCAGGTTTTTAAGGCTTTCCTAAAGCTGAGTTCAGTTGTACTTTGACGCAGGGACATGGGAAGGTTATTCAAGGCATTCGACCCGATGACTGCAAGGGATTTCCCTCCCTTGGTCGTTAGCCTAAATCTGGGGACGTGAAGCAGATTAGTTGTGGATGACCTAAGGGTTCGTTTCGGCTGGTAGGGTTTAAAATACTTCCTCAGGTACAGCGGGCCTTGTTGGTGGTAGGCTCTGTAGGTGATGGTAAGTACCTTAAAAAGGATGCGCTTATGCACCGGAAGCCAATGCAGTGCATCCAGTGCTGCCGATGCCGAGGACTTTCTGGGCAGTTTCAGGACAAGCCTGGCAGCTGCATGCTGGACCATTTGCAGTCTGTGCAGGGCCGATTTAGTCAGCCCTGCGTACAGACTGTTACAATAGTCCAGTCTGGAAGTTATGAGCGCTACAGCTACTGTCCGCCTGGCGCTCAGAGGGAGAAAATCGAAGAATTTCCTGAGGCTTTTAATAGTTCTAAAACAGGCCCCTGCTACTTCTTTGGCTTGTAGATTGAAAGACAAAGTGTTGTCGAACTTGATACCCAAGTTACGAGCAACATTAATTGTCTTGGGAGGGGCTTCCACCATTTCCGGCCACCAGTCCTGTGGTGAAAAACAGTTATTGTGGCCGAAAGGGACGATCTCCGTTTTTGCTGAATTACATTTTAAGTGATTTTGAGTCATCCACTCAAATGTTGCTGATAACACTCTTTCAGCGTTTGTTCGGCATTAGTTTGGTTCTTATCGAGAGTCAACACCAATTGGGTGTCATCAGCGTAGGCAATTGTACTGATGTTAAAGGTGGAAATAAGTTCCAACAGGGGTACCATATAAAGGTTGAATAGGGTTGGGCTCAAGCTTGAGCCCTGCGGCACCCTAGAGGTCAGGAACTTTTCCTCAGATTGGAAATTGCCTAGCATGACAACCTGCCGCCTCTGCTCCAGATAGTTCTTAAGCCATTCGAACACGGTTCCTGCTATGCCAGCATTAGTCAGGCGATGTAAAAGGATAGCATGGGACACTGTGTCGAAGGCTGCAGATAGATCTAATAGGATCAGGACAGCCATTTTGCCCTGATCCAAGGCAGCACGAATAGTTTCAGCTGATGATAGTAGAGCTGACTCTGTAGAATGGTGAGCCCTGAAACCAGCTTGACACGGATGTAACCATGTCACCAATTAGTTTTCTGTAATCTGGTACTAAGTTGGAAACGGCAAGCCTTAAGAGCTGCTCCAGATGTATGTATGTAAGTTTATTTCTAAGTTTGCTCTTCAACAGTCCCATTGTGGAAAATGAACATTCGCAAGCATAGGTTGACCTAAACATACAAAGTACCTTCTGGGCCACTGTAACAAGAAGAGGAAACTTGTCAGGGGGCACAATTTTCAGAATTCTTCTGGTGCTTTTCCCAAAAAAGATGCTTCAAGGGCTGAATTGTGCTGCATGTCAATGAGCTCTAGTTCTGCTTGAGCCCTTTCCATGCCAATAAGGGCAAAAACATCAAGATTCCGTGCACTCACCATCCAGGGGTTTTCAACCAGCCTGAACAGAGGGGTGAGGGCTCTGAATTGCGAAAATCATCGTTTGATCTCGCCAGAAATTTCCTCAAGACATGCACCAGGGTCAAGCTTTGCCAGAATTTCTTGTGCCTCTGGAAACCTCTGCATTACAGCCAACAGTTTTGGAAAGTGGGTGAAGTCACTATCATCCAGTTGTTCTTTGAATAGCACAAGCTTACTTTCAAAAGCATAATACCATTCATGAGGGAGCACACAAGCTGTTTACCTTGCAGGGTCAAATTGAGAGTATTAAAATGTGTGAAAAGATCTGAAAGAAAATGGAGCATAACAAGCCATTTCACATTTGTTAGTTCTGGGAAGGATTGCCCTCTACTGTTCACAAAGAGTACAATTTCAGGAAGCAATGCGATGAACCGCTCCAGAACCTTCCCTTTGCTTAGCCAACGCACGTCAGTGTGCATCAAGACGTCTGTTTGTTCTGCTTCAGATTCCTGCAGCATTGCTTTAAAAAGTCTATGGTTCAGAGCTTTGGCACTGATAAAATTAACAATTTTCACTGCACCTTTTAGGACATTATTCAGTTCTCCATGCTTTAATTTTGCACACAACACTTTCTGGTGAATAATGCAGTGGTAGTCTATCACAGTCTGTCCTATGAGCTTCTTTTTAAGCATAGATACAAAGCCTCTGTCATGGCCTACCAAGGCAGGAGCCCCATCCGTTGTTATGCTGACAAGAGTGTTCAGTGGTATGTCATTTGTTTTAAAGTAGTTGCACATACTGTCCAGCACATCTTCTCCTCTTGTGTGCCCATGCAGTGGTAGAAGGCAGAGGAGCTCTTCTTTGGGATGAAGCGATTGGTCCAGATACCTCACCCAAACTAATAACTGGGCCACATCGCCTATGTCTGTTGACTTATCCATGGCAATGCTGAAGAACGGTGACTCTCTGACTGCTTGGATCACCTGCTCCTTGACGTTTTGTCCCATTGCCTCTATTCAGCGTGTACATGATGAATCTGATAGCTGCAATGCACCAATTTCCTTTAAAATGCTGGCTTTATTAGTGTAGCTGTCAAATACAATTTCTGCTGCTGAAAGGAAACATTGCTTCATCAGCTCTGCATCTGTGAAAGGTTTTTTATGTTTGGCAAGCAAGTAGCATATTTTGAAAGACGCTTCTGTAACAGCCTCAGATTCTTTCATCTGGCAGAGTAAGATCTTCTGCTGGGAAAGAAGTGCTTGCTTTAATGATGCCACTTTTGCAGAACGCAGTTTTGAGTTCAGTGGGAAGTTCGCAGTGAATCCAGAGTGCCGCGTTCTGTAGTGCCGTTCAAGGTTATACCTCTT
Organism: Lissotriton vulgaris; assembly: GCF_964263255.1. Taxonomy (NCBI): domain Eukaryota; kingdom Metazoa; phylum Chordata; class Amphibia; order Caudata; family Salamandridae; genus Lissotriton; species Lissotriton vulgaris. The sequence continues at coordinate 84,714,590 of NC_141699.1, forward strand.
AAGAACATTTACTTTCTCTTTGCAAAGCAAACAGGTGGCTTTTTCTTTTGGGCATTCCACAAACATGTACTCTTCTGCCCACGCTTCCCGGAAGGTTCTGTGTTCACTCTGTATTGATCTGGGTCGTTTGCAAGCCTTAGAAGCTGGACTGTAGGCCATTGCGGAGATCTCCAGCTAGTTTGTTACTATGCAATCAGTAACAAGGACCAGGTATCTGAATTTCCACCCGACGTCACCCCACGACCGATGCGCCCCACGACGCTGGACCGACACTGCGTCACGACCGCTGGACCGACACCGCGTCACGACCGCTGGACCGACACCACTTCTCGCAACAGATCTGTGAGCAACACCAAAGGAATACAGGAAATAGGTCACTCAATAGGGATTTGGCATGCACACACACACACGTACATACCAGCGCACATTCACCCATAGGTATCTTAGCGCTGAATAACAGATTTTTATTGCTACCCAACTCATTTTATCGACCTCAGATGGATGAAAGGCAGGACCTGCCGGGATTTGAACCTGTGACCATGAGCTAGAACACAGGGCCCTGCAGTGGACGCATTAGTCCACTGAGCCACCAGACCCCGTGTGCACACAGTACAAGGATACAGAGTAGAAACATGTGGGAGGAGCTAATTAGGACAGAGCTGTTTGGTGTGGAGTAGCTGTCAAACTAATCTGAAAGGCTCAGATAGCATGGTCAAGCCTGTAGAGAGGGGATGGGTGAGACACATAATACATCATCTGCTGCTTAATGTGGATTATGGGAAATAATAATAATACAGTTAGACCTCTTGTCTTTGAAATAAGAGCTTTGAAATCACTGACAGGTATTCGATAAGAAACCTTAGTGTGTGTGTGTGTATATATATATATATATATATATATATATATATATATATATATATATATATATATATAGATAGTGTTAGAGAGAGAGGTGTGAGGGAGGGATATGGAGAGAGAGGAGAGAGAGAGAGGTGTGAGAGAGGGAGGGATATGGAGAGAGGAGAGAGGGGGAGAGGGAGGGAGGGATATGGAGAGAAGAGAGAGGGGGAGAGAGATGTGTGAGGTGTGAGAGGGAGGGATATGGAGAGAGGAGAGAGGGGGGAGAGAGAGAGAGAGGTGTGAGAGAGGGAGGAATATGGAGAGAGGAGAGAGAGGGATAAGGAGAGAGGGAGAGAGGGAGAGAGAGAGAGAGGGGGGAGGGATATGGAGAGGGTGGGAGATACAGAGGGTTGGGGGGGGGACAGGGGGGAGAGACAGAGGGTTGGGGGAGGTAGGGAGGGAGGAAAGAGGGAGAGGGAGGGATGATATGTTAAAGAACAAGCTGCAACTGGTCACCAAACACAGCCTGACTTTGACCTCTGCCTGTGAAGGATAGCATTTTTATAACCAATTTGTGTTGACACGATGGAACACATTACAACAAATGTACTGCCAGGCAATAATGCAATCGGAATTTCATGCAAGCACGAATACAACGGGACCGTGTGGAAAACAGAGCAACACATCCCTCTCCTGTGAAGGAGGCATGTGTCCAGGGTGCAGTGTCTTTTTCCCAGATGGGTAAAGTAACCAAAAAACCACCAGCTGTAGCCAAAAGAACCCACCTCCCACAAAGAGAGGGGTGAGAGAGGGAGGGAAGAGAGAGGGATGAGAGATAGATAGAAATAATTTGCACACAGTTTCCCTGATGAAATCAGTTGTCAACCCATAGTAACTGGATAACATTTCGTCAGAGGTCAAACACAGTAAAAGTTGCAGGTTGGGCAATGATTGCAGCCTTCAACAGACTGCATTGTTTACAGAAGGTGTAACATGTAGTCACACATTGGATTTAATTTAATGGAAAAGCACTACACATTTGGCATTTACTGAGCTACAAATTGTTCCTTAATTTGTTTTGGCAAGTCAAGTGAGCCCATTGCATACACAGTTCCAGCGCAAGAATGTAACAAAAAACAACTATACCTAGGTAAAATGGGAAAAATAAAGGTCTTTTTTTCCCTTCAAGTCTTGTGAGTGGGGTGAAAACAAGGGGACCGAGGAGGAAAACCCAGAAGATGCGTGGAGAGCATGGAGGTGTCTGTTTTGAGGCACGAGCCAGGCCCTCGTGACCTCTGTAGAAAGACCTTTCACTCAGGCGAGGGCTGGCTCGTGCCTCAAAACAGACACCTCCATGCTCACAATTTGTTTGTTTTCCAAATGACATCCTGGCTACACCCTCTGCTCTGGAGGTCACAGCCCAAAGGCAAATCTTAACCAGAAAATGCTTCCCTCTCTTGTTTGTAGAAGTGGTGGGTTTCTGAGAATAGTTTCCGGACAGAGCCGCAGTCCTAATGAGTAACAGACTCACCCCCAATAAAAGCAGTTACACTAAGCACAGCGTCCTCCTAGAAAGGAACTATCGGCCATAGAGAGGCCACCGTTGACTCTTATGAAGGGTTAACAATCCCTAAAAGGGTCTGCCTGTCTCCCCAAATAGCTAGTGCCCTAAGGGACCTTTTGAACTGAAGCATGTCTGTGCTGGGTTGTAGGAGGCACCAGCGAGGCTTCAGGTGCGAAGGGAAGTTTGTCACTCCTATGCAAAAGCACCCCTCCCCCTCCACTATTAACACCGGCTGGAAGGAGTGTGCATTGTCTCGGTGGCTGCGGTGTTTACCTCGGCATCCCCGTGAGGTGGGAGACGCCTCCATGCTCACAATTTTTGTTCAAAACACCGCTAATGATAGTGGGTATTGGTGGGGAGGTGGAAACAAGGAGACCGACGAGGGAAACACAGAACATGCGGGTGTCAGAAGCATGGCGGGCGGCAAGACTCAGAGCACATACCTGCAGGTAAAGTAGCACTGAATATTTTCCGGCGTAGAAGGCTGCTGAAAAGATTCTCCGGGGTTGCTGGCTGCAAGGTGAAGCTGCAAAGATTCTCCGGGGCTGCGGGCTGCAAGGTGAAGCGGCAAAGATTCTCCGGGGCTGCGGGCTGCAAGGACGTCGTCACCATGGATACAGGAAGCTTCCCAAAGGTCCTTTAAAAGTCAGCTGTAAAGCGCTAGTTACAGCTGAATTTTAACCCCTTAATTGCTGCCGTCGGCCAATGGCCGACGGCAGCACTACCTGCCCAGTGCTGCCGTCGGCCATTGGCCGACGGCGCCCCACCCGCGCACAGAAACGCCCGCACCGCGGCAGAATTACCGCTGTGGTTAACGGGATAAAGGCCCTGTGCTTCGCGCCGGCCGGGTGCCGCATGTGACGTCACAGAGGCAGGCCAATTAGAGTCAAGCAGTAAGCAGAGACGATGGCCGCAGTCGCAAACATAGTGAATAGGTATTGTATACGTATTCACTACGTATGTTTCTGCGGCCATCTTCTCGGTTTACTAACTTCCTAGGAAAAACTTTGGTATAATGGAAACAAGGTCCGCGGGCCACCAAGGAAGGCCAGGCGGGCCGCCACTGGCCCGCGGGCCATACTTTGAGTACCCCTGCTCTACACATATGAAAGGGAGGGATGTGCATTGTCCGTCTTAGCGCAATCAATTGGTCACAAACATCGCCCTTGTGCATATTTCTCTGCCACCCTCGACCCAGTAGCTAGAGCGTTGCCAGCGTGCTTGCGCGCTGTGGCAGCTGCAGCAGTATCCATATGCCAGAGTGAAGGAATAGTGCTCTCCAATCCAATCACTGTGTTAGTACCCCATGCAGTCGACACGCTACTAAACCAGACCAAAACCAAACACTTGACTAGCGCACGACTGACAGGTTACGAGTTGACCCTGCTAGCACCACACATCACCCTGAAGCGATGCACCACTCTCAATCCAGCCACATTGTTACCCCTACCCGAAAATTACCCTGGTGTTACTCCACTGCACGATTGTGTGACCCTCACTGACGAACAAACAAAGAGTAGAGTGGATCTCAGCGACACTGCCTTTCCAGAGCCAGATGGGGAACTATGGGTAGACGGCTCGTGCATCAAACTTCCCGATGGCACCACCTGAGCTGCATATGCCGTCACCACAGCCCGAACCATCCTAGAGACAGCCCGCATTGCCCAACGATCTGCACAAGCAGCAGAGCTCATTGCCCTCACACAAGCATGTATTCTAGCAGCTGGTACGACAGTAAACATATACACCGATAGCCAGTACGCCTTCGGGGTGGTTCACCATTTTGGGCTCCTGTGGAGAGAAAGAGGGTTCCTGACTTCACACAGCACACCTATCCTACATGGAGATCTAGTCTCCGCATTGAGAGAAGCAGTCCTCCTCCCCAAGCAGCTAGCAGTGATTAATTGCCAGGCACATAAGAAAGTGACCGACCTCATTGGACAGGGAAACGCATTAGCAGACATTACTGCCCGAACCACAGCCCAGGACAGAACCACGGCACGAATGTAACAATGGACTGACGCTAGAACGACTGTAAGGGACATACAAACAACAGGCACACACGACAAACTGACAGAATGGGCTCGGGTGGGACTGAGAGACGAGGAAGGCTGCTGGAGAACAAAAGACAACAAATAGCTGCTACCTAATGCCTATCTGATCCCCATGTTGACTATGGCACATTTACACACACACATAGGATCTGCCCCCATGAACGAACTGATCACCAGAGTATGGCATAACAGCAAGATAGCAGATTCAGCAAAATGCCTAGTACAGCAATGCATAGTATGCCTGCAACACAACCCAGGGAAAGGGACCGTAGTACCACAGGGAGGGTTTGGAATCCCTGATCACCCCTTCGAAGTCCTCCAGATGGACTACATCCAGCTAGAGAGGTGCCAAGGTCTAAAATACGTACTAGTGATCGTGTGCGCCTTTAGCAAATGGGTGGAGGCCTACCCCACCCGTGACAACACCGCCTTAGCTACTGCGAAGGTATTACTGAAAGAGTTCTTCCCCCAATATGGCCTTTCTAGAATTTTATGGAGCGACAATGGCCCCCACTTCGTAGCAGAAGTTATACAGAACATACTGAAAGGGTTGGGGGTATGACAAAAGTTCCTTGCCGTTTTCCATCCCCAGTCAGCGGGCCTGGTAGAAAGACAACGCCACGCTAAAACTGAAGCTAGCAACTGGGTTGAAATGGCCCGAGCCCTACCACTGGCATTGCTGTCAAGGCACTCCACCCCAACCAAACACCGACTGACTCCTTACGAAGTAGTCTTCGGCAGGCCTATGAACATTTGGGCGGCACCCAAGCCAACCTCCATTAATGATGTCAAGGACATACTAATGTCCGACTATTTGTACAAATTAACGAACTAACTAACACTTATCCACCAACAGGTGCAGCAAGCCATACCAGACGTATCCAGGGGCCCAGGACATGATATCAAGCCTAGAGACTTCGTGCTGACAAAGAATTTCCAAAGGTGGACGGGCCCCTGGCAAGTCTTGAACGCCACCCGAACTGCTATTCGAGTGGAAGGAAAGCGAAATTGGCTGCACGCACATCACTGTAAGAAGATTTCCCCAACACTGACAACCTGCGAGGAAGTGTACGTCCAAGGAGAGCTCCCGACGACGGATCGACCAGCCCTGAGTTGCTACCCACAAACAGAGACACTTGAATTGGCAGAGTTTCCCGACCCCACAGTACCATCCAAGAAAGGGTACAACTTGAGGTCGATGAAAGGAGGGTGCTTCGACAAGCAGGCCACTAACTGAGTCAAAAGTCTCAGATCGGTAGCTAACACTACAAATGCTACCAGGAGAAACGCTAGACGAAAGTATGTGGTCCTGCGAGTCAACGAGCTCCTTGAAGGTGATGGAAGAACCCGGAAGACCGAAGAACAGCCGAAAAGACTCCAAAACTGCCAAATTGTACAGGACAAAGACAATAGCACTTGTAGCAGCATCTCTCGCCAGTCTCTTGCTAATGGTCACTGTCTGGATCATTGAAGAGAGTGCTCCTGCATACAGAACAATGTCACCTACCATGTAACCCACCACCAAGAAAGAACACTATCTGGTGTCACTGTCACCACGCCTCCGAGAACAACGCAAAGAATTCTGGAATAATTATTTCATACAATTATTGCGCCAACACAATATTGCCGCAAAATGCCACGAACTGTTGGATCTGTGGGTTAATACCTCATGCCAGTGAACATTCCATTCCTTTCATCCCTTCACCCTTTTCTGTTCATGGATCTTGCCTCGCCTAGTTAATGCTCCTGCAAGAGAGCTACAAAGACAACGCCACATCCAATGGGACAATCAAACAATTTTACAATGAGTTTTAGCTGAACAAAACGGGAAGAACATCCGCTCCCTTCTGCTCTCTGACTTCAAACGCAACCTTTCCAATGAACATTCCCGCCAAAGAACGATTTGAAATGCAAGTGTACAACAACCCCACCAGACCTACCTTTTCCTATCTAAAGAAACTAACGGCTGCAACTCTGACAGTGGCCCTATCTGTGGTGAACGTCTCAGGCCTTGTCTGCATCGAAGGCCATGGGACTAAGATCGTGGGTCACAGCTCTTGCCAAATAACGAACACTCTGAACACTGCCAACCCCCCTTCATTTGTTGCATCACCCAACATGTACTTCATCTGCGGTACCAAAGCCTACACCTGGCTCCCAAAAGGCTGGGAGGCACGTGCTACATCGCTTTTGTTCTGCCTCCAACCTACACAGCACCAGCAGATCACTACAGAGAAAGGCGTTGCAAAGACACAGAACAAGCAGACTCCGCCACATCACAGTTCCTCGATGCGGCAAAAGGACTCGTCCCGCTATGGGGTCCGATGGCAAACAGCCGTGCCATTCGGCACCTAACTCGAGCAGCTAAAACAGCCTTGAACGTCACTGCTGGCATCCTCACCAACAACACAGCTGAGCTTCAGGCGGTCCGCCTGGTGGCTTTACAGAACCGCATTGTTCTAGATGTGGTACTAGCGGATCGTGGAGGAGCATGCTGCATCATCGGAGCCAGTTGCTGTACTTACGTCCCTGACAACTCACCCTCAGTTTTCAAGGCAATTGAACACCTCCACAGGCTGGCGTCAGAAATCCATCAGGAGTCAGAGACTTGGACACTTGGAAGCTGGTTTTGGGGTATTTTAAAAGAATGGGGCTGGAAAATAATGATGATCCTCTTGGTTCCAATATTCATAATATGTGGTTGTTGTTTGGGGATACACGATTTGCCTGAACTACTTGCACCCTAAGACTATGGACACTGAGCTCACGAAGATGAGAGTAATAAGCGATAGAGAGATACAGGACATTATGGACATTGAAATAGACTAGCAAGCTGGCGGGACTATGTTCAAAGAGAGGACTGTAGAAAATAAAACGACAAATATGAACATTGCCGGCGCCATCTTGCTTATTGAGGGCCCTTACGTGCGCGTAAGCAGCAACCATTGAAGACATCGCTGCCATTTCATACTCTGCTGGTCACCTGTGAGTCACCCCAACCTCGCTATCATCCCCCTGCGCTCTTACCAAGCCTGAACACATGTACCAGGGTCGTAAAACCTTGTCAGCATGACAATGCCCCGGAGTCACTTCCATGCACCTGGCCACTCAATCCGGTCCCAGGCACTAACCAACCCTTGTGGACATACTTTATTACCCGAACACGGCAGGGCTCGTTTCACCAACAAAGGGGCCTGATCTAATCAAAGACACAAACCCTTAGATCTGACTTATTCCACTTACTTTTAGATCCTGTCGGAATGTCCAGCTGCGAGATAGGGATCATCTGTTAGATCTGGGTGGAGGGAAGATTTCTGCTGGGTCTGTGTGGGGACTAGCTTGAGGCCGGGATTCCAAGGATGTTTGACTATGCAATAAACTGATGCCAGGAATGTTTGGCCATGTAATAAACTGACTAAAAAGCATATAAAAGGCCATGCCACAAAGATGCAGTTAGAGCACCTCCAGACGATAGTGTCGCGTTGCGGCATTTTCACCGTTCCGAACGGCCACTAAACACATGCAGGCATCGGGATCCTCACTTCCGGGCGGAAGTGAGGTCCCGGTCTAGTTCTTCTTGTAACGAAGCACTTCCGGGGGAAACGCTTAAACGCTGCGTTTCCCACCGACTCTGTGCTTCAGATCCTGTCCTTAGCCTGTATGGAACCCAGAAGACGCTGCGGACTGCTCCCTGTCTTCTGCCCTCGCCGCACTGAAGAGCTTGCCTCGGATATCACCCACGGACGGTTCCACGCTGGAGCGCTGCTGATAACTTTCCATAGCCGCATGACAGCGCTTGCAGTGAGCCTTTCCTTCTCGTGAGTACCGCGCGTGAAGCGCTACTGTATGTGCACCCTTCAGCGCAGGAGCGCTATTGAGTCTTTGTTCTGGGCAGCGCTATATTGCTTACCCTTGGAGTTTTCTTTTGGCCATCATTGCTGTGGGGGTTGGAACAGACTCACAGAAACAGGAACTGTGGGTAAAGCGGGTTTTATTGCTTTAAACACTTTTGTTCGCTGAATTACTCTCCGGTAATAGGGAAGGGGGATTTCACTATCTGTTTCTGCTCCGGTTCCTCTTCTCTCTCTGAGTTTTCTGGGACTTGTAGTCCGGAATGTAGGCTCGTCCTCTTCCAGCTCAGTGATCAGGTAGGGGATGCAGGGAAGAAAATGGGACAGGTCTTAGTCCGAATGTCATAAGAACATACAGTGATTAGGGGGTGAGGAAAACACGTGCACAGCAAACCCTCTGACCGGAATGTGAGCGACGAACAGGTGATGGGGAAGGGTAGTGCACTGGATAGCCGTGTGTACGTCTTAAGGAGGTTTAGCCCACTTGCGTCCCGCCCAGCCCGCAAAGCGTGACCGTACCTGCGAGAGCCACACTTCCCTTGAAGTGCGGCTGGGCGAAGCGCCTTCTCGTTGGCCTCCTGGCTTGTCGCTGCTGTCGTCTGCTCTCACTTCAGGCTCTCCTCCGGTCCGCTCCTCCTTCTCCTCGATGTTCCTGGCACCTCCGCCGTCCCCGATCTCTGCCTCCGCTCTCCCTCCTCCTGCCGTGGCTCCTGGCTCGCCTCCGATGTTCTCTTCCCCTGACCTCCACTCCTCGCCGTCGCACTCCTCGCCTCTCCAGACTCTTGACCTCCACTCCTCGCCGTTGCACTCCTCGCCTCTCCTAACTCCTACTCCGCCTCCGGGTGATGAACACCTGTGTGTGTTGCTTGCAGGATTTTACCTTGTTTTTGTGGGCGGGGTCTGCCTTGGGTTCCGCCTGTGAGAAGTTGGCCCGATATGCAGTGTTCACTATTCTAGTGACCACTATGCATCGGTCCAAACGACCCTTATGGTGATTGGTTGTAAGTCAACCTTAGACCAGCTATCCTAGTAGCGTGGATACGAGCAGTCTTCGGGCTAAACTCTAGAGGGCGTGTTAAGCCAGCTGTTATACCATCACATACCCCTTGAACACCAAGTGAAAGGACACCACACAAGTGTTATGAAAATAAACAGTGTATTTATTAGAATCACAACAGCCCTGGACTCTTTATGAGGACAGGGTACTAAGCACAGAACAAAACTCTTAGGAAAATACTTCAAGTGCACAATCAATACAAGTGCCCGAGGGCACGGAAAGTTCAAGTGGTCTCGGGCGGACCCGATAAGACAAGTCGGAAGCGAGGGACTCGGGACCTTTGAGTAAGGAGGCTATGCGGGCACCGAAATGCCGAAGTTACCTAGCCACAAGGGCTGCGGCTGCACAAGTCTTACAGGCGTCGGGGGTCTTCGCTGACGAGCCAGGAGCCGGGAGGAAGGAGTTGCTGGCCGGCGACCAGGGGAGAATAGTTCGTAGAGATCCAAGCCTGGATCAGAGATCGATGATACCTGAAAGCAGAGGGGACCAAGTTCGTACTACTAGCCAGTAGTCAGAGGGTACCAGGAGGGCACCGGATGGCCGTCACCTCGACTAGGTGAGTGGGCGACGCTAGGCTCTGCAGTCTCACGGACCAGGAGGCGTTTGTCGGCGACCAGGATGGAGGTGCGAGCTGTCCCACGAAGGTTGATGCTGTCGGCGTCGCTGGGCCCAGGATTGGGGCAACAAACCTTGGCAGATTTCAGGGCCACGTGGTGGGCCTAAAATGGCGTCTTGAGTGGACCAGGAGGGTCCGGGGTGCTCCTCTCGCAGAGGGGAGCAAAGGCCAGTCTGGGGCAACCAGACCAGCAGCGTTGGTTGTCGGGTGTCGTCAAAAGGGTCACAAGCCAGCGGCTAGTGATCGGACAAGGTGCTGAACAGCGAAGCAGAAGGGCCCCACGCAGATCGTGGAGATACTGGGAGGCTGCACTTCGGTGCCGGAGCTGCTCAGAGTCGGGGCTTCTCGGACCCCAGAGCACTTCACCAGAGGATTCCTTCGGTGGTCGTGCTGGTTAAGAAAGCGTGCAGGTTTTGATGATGGCCGGTCCCTCGAGGTCTCGTCGCACCCACAGATCTCAGCTGAGCTGACGATGTGGGTAGAGGTCAGAGGTGCCAGGGAAGCCGGTTCTCGTCGAGCTGGGTCGTCGGATTCCTGAGGAAGGACTTGCAGCAAACCGCAGAGTTCTTAGATGGTGCCTGCGGACGCAGGGTGACTACTCCTTAGCCACAAGGGAGAAATCTTAAGAAGAGTCTCGAAGTCCTTTCGTAGAAAGTATTCTTGATTCAAAGATGATCTAATTTGGAAGGGTCCCCGCTCCGACCTTTATCCTAAAGAAAGGGGTGGGTACATGACTAGGTCCTGCCCTAGGGGTGGGACCAGGAAGGGGGGTAGTTACACCCCTCTCCCCTGCCGGACTTTCCCCAGGTCAGGGGCTGCGCGCCCCTGGAACTGGTTCTAGCTGGCAGATGCGTAGTGAGCACCGGGTGCCACTCCGCAGTCACCTTCCTGTAAAGCCCTGCCTACCCAGGATACACAAAACCCTGTCTGGGATGGTGCGAACACCGCCCCAGACAGGAAACCCTTTGTCCAAGCTCTCCTTGCTGGAAGGACTCCCAGCAGCAGGAGGTCAGACTCGTGTCTGTGGTGGCAGCGTCCATTTTGTGGAGCTGAGGCTTCAGTTAACTTTAACCGGGGTTCACAGTTACGTACATGTCGTGTCCCTCTAGAAGGGCGGAACGCTAACCTCGTCGCCGGCATTGGTGAGGGGGCAGCATCCCGATTCGTATGACACCTTACTCGACATGTCTTGATAACGCGATACCGAAGTTACCGATATGGTACGCGTTATCATGGAACAGCCATTGGGTCTTGGTTCCGCAAGCTGCAACCGGGCTCGGCTCGTGCCAGAGCCCAATTCACACGGTTCCACGCACTCTGCCTTCAGGATTGTCAAGGCCTGCCATAGGAGTGACTGATAGGAACTCGGGTGTCCATTTTAAGGTTAGATATAGGGATACTATACCTACAGCAACGGGCGAGTACGCCACGTTGCCCCAGCTGTCGTGCAGCCAGTTGTGTCAGATTTAGATGGCCATCCAGGGGTGGCATAATACATGCTTCAGCCCCCGGTAGGCCCTGGGTACACCGATGCCCTGAGTTACAGGGTCTGACAGGGTGGCCCAGTTCCAATTGGGTAATGCACCTAAGGTACACACATCAATTTAGTGAGAGAACAGCTAGGCTGTGGGTCTGATTGGCAGGCCCACAGCCCGAGAAAGTCGTAAACCAGTGAAACAAAAGCAAAAAGTCTGGGTGATCATAGGATTGCAGACCCTACTCTCCTACATGACCCCTCCCCAAACGTTGGGACAATAAACTAACCTTGACCAGGTGAGTCTTCTTGTTCTAAGTGGAAATACCTGGAGAGCCCATCTGCATTGCCATGATCAGTGCCAGGTCTATGCTCCACTGTGAAGTCCATCCCCTGTAGGGAAATGGACCACCTAAGCAGTTTGGGGTTTTCACCCTTCATCTGATTTAGCCATAAGAGGGGCTTATGGTCGGTCTGAATCTTGAAATGAGTGCCAAACAAGTATGGCCTCAGTTTCTTCAGGGCCCACACCACAGCGAAGGCCTCCCTCTCTATAGCTGACCAATTTTTCTCTCTGGGGGTCAGCCGTCTGCTTATAAAAGCAATGGGCTGGTCATTACCATCAAAATTCAGTTGAGATAGAACAGCTCCCACACCCAACTCAGGAGCATCTGTTTGGACAATGAATGGTTTGGAGTAGTCTGGACTCTTGAGGATAGGTGCCGTGCACATGGCCTGTTTTAGGTCGTCGAATGCTTTTTGACAGCTCGCTGTCCACTGAACCTTTTTGGGCATTTTCTTACTCGTCAGTTCATTAAGCGGAGTCACAATCGATCCGTAATTTCTGACGAACTTTCGGTAGTAACCAGTCAGGCCCAAGAAAGCTCGAACCTGGGTCTGGGTGGTTGGAGGAGCCCAGTCCCTGATTGACTGTATCTTGCTCTCCAGTGGTTGAACTTGGCCTCCACCGACGAGGTGGCCCAGGTATACAACCTGTGTCTGCCCTATCTGGCACTTGGTAGCCTTGATAGTGAGACCTGCTGCTTGCAGAGCCTCCAACACTTTCCGCAGGTGGACCAGGTGATCCTCCCAGGTGGAGCTAAAGACAGCAATATCGTCAAGATACGCCGCACAGAAGTCGTCCAGCCCAGTGAGAACGTGATTCACCAACCGTTGGAAGGTGGCAGGTGCATTTTTCAAACCGAAGGGCATCACCACAAATTGGTAATGCCCACCAGGGGTAGAAAATGCTGTCTTAGGCTTGGCGTCCTCAGCTAACCTGATTTGCCAATACCCCACTGTCAGGTCAAACGTACTTAAGTAGTTGGCCGAAGCCAATCTATCGATAAGCTCGTCTGCCCTTGGTATTGGGTGGGCATCAGTCTTAGTGACTGCATTGAGACCCCTGTAGTCTACGCAGAACCTCATCTCTTTCTTACCGCCCGGGGTGTGAGGTTTCGGCACTAGAACTACAGGACTAGCCCAAGGGCTATCCGAGGGTTCAATGACTCCCAGCTCCAACATTTTCTGCACTTCAGTTTTGATGCAGTCTCTAACGTGATCGGGCTGCCTGTAGATTTTACTCTTGACGGGCAAGCTGTCACCAGTGTCAACCTCATGGGTACACCAATTGGTCTGACTGGGTGTTAGAGAGAACATATGCCGGAAGGATTGAAGAACCTGTTTACAATCCTCCTGTTGATGTTCGGAGAGGCTGCCACAAAAGACCACACCGTCTACCGATCCATCGTCAGGATTCTGAGTGAGCAGGTCTGGGAGAGGGTCACTCTCTTCCTCCTGTCCCTCATCTATGGCCATGAGCAAGCTCATGTCCTTCCTGTCGACATATGCTTTGAGCCTGTTGACATGGAGCACCCTGTGGGGGCTCTGGGGAGTTCCAAGGTCTACCAGGTAGGTGACCTCTCCCTTTTTCTCCAGGATGGTGTAGGGCCCGGACCATTTGTCCTTGAGTGCTGCTGGGGCCACTGGCTCCAACACCCACACCTTCTGTCCGGGCTGGTAAACAGTCAAGACAGCCTTTTGGTCATGCCAAGCTTTTTGGAGTTCTTGGCTGGCCTTAAGGTTTTCGGGCGCCTTCTCCATGTACTCAGCCATCCGGGAGCGGAGGCCAAGCACATAGTCCACTATGCTGGTTGCAGGCTTTTTGAGAGGTCTCTCCCATCCTTCCTTCACCAAACACAGGGGTCCTCTTACAGGATGTCCGTACAAAAGTTCAAAAGGGCTGTAGCCAACCCCCTTCTGTGGGACTTCTCTATAAGCGAACAAAAGGCAGGGGATCAGGACGTCCCATCTACGCCGGAGCTTTTCAGGTAGTCCATGAATCATCCCTTTCAGGGTCCTGTTGAACCGCTCAACAAGCCCATTGCATTGTGGATGATAGGGTGTAGTGAACTTGTAGTTGACACCACATTCCTTCCACATAGCAGTCAAGTAGCTCGACATGAAGTTTGCACCTCTGTCGGAGACGACCTCCTTAGGGAAGCCCACTCTGGAGAATACTCCAACTAGGGCTCTTGCCACCACAGGGGCTGTAGTGGTCCTAAGGGGAATAGCTTCAGGATACCTGGTGGCATGATCCACTACCACCAGTATAAACTTGTGCCCTGATGCTGTTGGGGGTTCCATTGGACCGACAATGTCAATCCCCACACGTTCAAAGGGTACCCCCCACCAGAGGCATTGGTATAAGGGGGGCCTTTGTAGTGCCTCCTGACTTACCACTGGCTTGGCAAGTGACACAGGAGCGGCAAAACTCCTTGGTATCTTCGTTCATGTGAGGCCAGTGAAAGTGCGAGACAAGCCTGTCCCACGTCTTCGTCTGGCCTAAGTGTCCTGCTAAGGGAATCTCGTGGGCCAAGGTAAGAAGGAAACCACGCTGAGACAAGGGGATAACCAGCCTCCTGGTCATGCCAGGCTTGGGGTCTCTTGCCTCAGTGTACAGGAGTCCATCCTCCCAGTATACCTTGTGGGTACCTGTGGTGTTCCCAGCAGCCTCAGCAGCAGCCTGCTGTCTGAGGGGTTCAAGGGAAGGGCAGTCTAACTGGTCCTTCCCCAGGTCTTCTCGTGTGGGTCCCCCTGAGCCCAGAAACTCAACTTGATCAAGTTCGAGTTCTTTAGGTTCAGTTTCCCGCAATTCCTGGAGGTCAGCCTCCTCTGAGACTTGATCCTCGACCTGGGGCAAGGGGGAAGGCGCTGCCTTAACCCGACTGCTCTTCTTCTTGGGAGGTGTCTGGTCCGTTGTTCCAGGATCCAGCACCTGTTCAGTGGGGCATCGTCTGACCTGTGACCGAGTCACAGCAAGCACATGTGCTGGCAAGCCTAACATCTCCATGTGAGTCCGGTGCTCCACTTCTGACCATTGCGATGACTCCAAATCATTGCCCAACAAACAATCCACTGGGAGGTCTGAACTAACAACAACCTTTTTCTGGCCATTTACCCCTCCCCAGGAGAACGCAACAATCGCCATACTATGACTGGTAGTGACGTTGCTGGCATTGGTCACCAGGATCTGTACCTGGCATGATCTGTCCAGGGTCCACAAAGTTAGGCGTCACCATGGTGACGCTGGCACCCGTGTCCCTATAGGCCTGAGCCATTCTTCCATTAATTAAAGGCGTCTGTCGGTATTTGCCCAAAGTATTGGGACTGACGTCAGGGGATATAGCCACATCCCCTGTACAGACAAGGACAGCCTGAGTGAGTGTACCAACTAAGTTGTCACACCCCTCAGAACCCAAGGTTAACCCAACAAGTCCCTTGGGAGGCGCACTACTACTGCTGGCTGTACTAGGGGGCACAGTTGCCTTAGGGGCTGCAGTAGCAGGAGTCTGCCCTCCTTTCTTGGCGCACTCACTAAACCAGTGAGTTTTACTTTTACAGTACTGGCACCACCTTTTCGATTGGCCTTCTTGATTCTTCTTTTTCTGGGAAGCCTGACCCCCCCCTCTTTGGGTTGTTGGGGACCTGTCGAAGACTTCTGGTCATTTTGTTCCCCTTTCGAATCTTTACCCTTCTGGTCTGCTTTCTTCTGACCACCCTGGTTCTGGCCCTGGTTTTGCTTAACACTCGTTCTGACCCATCTGTCTGCCTTCTTTCCCAATTCTTGGGGAGAGGTCAGATCCGAGTCGACGAGGTGCTGATGCAACAACTGGTTCTGACAATTGTTTAAAATCTGTTCTCGCATGATCAAATTATACAATCCTGTGTAATCAGTAACCTTACTGCCCAGCAACCAGCCCTCCAAAGCCTTAGTGGCACAATCAACGAAATCAGACCAATCCTGAGACTGAGTTTTCTGGGTATCCCTGAACAGCAACCTGTACTGCTCAGTGGTTAGGCCGAACCCATCAATCAGTGTGTTCTTCAGGATCTGGTAATTGTTAGCATCCTCGACTCTAGTAGTGAGGAGCTTGTCTCTACCTTTACCCTCAAAGGAGAGCCACAAGATAGCTGCCCACTGACTCTGGGGGATGCACTGGACAG
Source organism: Lissotriton vulgaris (assembly GCF_964263255.1). Classification (NCBI taxonomy): domain Eukaryota; kingdom Metazoa; phylum Chordata; class Amphibia; order Caudata; family Salamandridae; genus Lissotriton; species Lissotriton vulgaris. The sequence continues at coordinate 84,730,552 of NC_141699.1, forward strand.
TGCAGGCCCGCTCCATTGCAGTAATCCATTTGTGGATGTCGTCCCCTTGCTTAAAGGGGGGCACTATCTTATTCAGGTGCTTAGTGTCTAAACTCCTGTTTTCCCGTGGGGGAATGCTGCCACCAGTGGGATTTGTCCCACTCAATTCTTGCTCTCTAGCGAAGGCGAGTCTTTCTTTGGCTAGGGCAAGTTCTTCCCTTTCGATCCGCAGATTGACTTCCCGCTCTTTAGCTTCGTATACTCTCCTCTGAGGGGATGTCATCCCTCTTCGAGCAGAGCCTCGAGAGCCATTGGTTTGAATGGATCTGTTAGAGCCTCTCGATAGAGACCTAACTCGTCCACTCCCAATGTTAAGCTGGCCTGAGAGGGGCCTCAGGGGTCTCCTAGTACCATTCTCGTGCCGGCTTAAGTTGTCCCTAGTTAGCTGGCTAACTACTTCTGGACCTTTGTCTGCCTCGTCCCCAGATGGCTCTAGATCCTCATCCTCCTCTTCACCTTCTGCGGAGAGATGGATAAGGTCAGGGTCACCTCGGGTTCACTCGAGGGGGGGCATACTCTCTTCTGGATGAGAAGGGTCGGTGTTACCCGCCCTCCTAGCATCATAAGTCTCCATGAGACCAATCAGAAACGGAGTTGTAGGGTTTGAACCCTGTTTTAACTTCCGAGATGTACAGAGCTGTCGCATCTCTTGGAAGCTAAGTGCAGCATATCTGGACGTGACCTGTGGAAAGTCGACTGACACAAGGGGAGACTCAGAGTTTCCTCCTTTGTCGGACATGCTGCTTCTAGTGTGGTGTAAGTGATGCACCTACCTACACTATATGTTTACCTACTGATCCCTTGCTAAGAGTTGTAGCCAAGGTGTGCTAAGCCTTGAGGAGCTACAACAGCTGGTTCAGTAGAACTCAGAGTATTCTAAGCTAAGTTATATGTACCTGAAGTACTTATGCGATCTTTCACAAGATATTCTTAGGATACGCGTGGTAAAACAGCAGCAAGCTCAAATCCCAACCGCTGCTCACCAATGTGAGAAGTTGGCCCGATATGCAGTGTTCACTATTCTAGTGACCACTATGCATCGGTCCAAACGACCCTTATGGTGATTGGTTGTAAGTCAACCTTAGACCAGCTATCCTAGTAGCGTGGATACGAGCAGTCTTCGGGCTAAACTCTAGAGGGCGTGTTAAGCCAGCTGTTATACCATCACATACCCCTTGAACACCAAGTGAAAGGACACCACACAAGTGTTATGAAAATAAACAGTGTATTTATTAGAATCACAACAGCCCTGGATTCTTTATGAGGACAGGGTACTAAGCACAGAACAAAACTCTTAGGAAAATACTTCAAGTGCACAATCAATACAAGTGCCCGAGGGCACGGAAAGTTCTAGTGGTCTCGGGCGGACCCAATAAGGCAAGTCGGAAGCGAGGGACTCGGGACCCTTGAGTAAGGAGGCTATGCGGGCACCGAAATGCCGAAGTTACCTAGCCACAAGGGCTGCGGCTGCACAAGTCTTACAGGCGTCGGGGGTCTTCGCGGACGAGCCAGGAGCCGGGAGGAAGGAGTTGCTGGCCGGCGACCAGGGGAGAATAGTTCGTAGAGATCCAAGCCTGGATCAGAGATCGATGATACCTGAAAGCAGAGGGGACCAAGTTCGTACTACTAGCCAGTAGTCAGAGGGTACCAGGGGGGCCCCGGATGGTCGTCACCTCGACTAGGTGAGTGGGCGACGCTAGGCTCTGCAGTCTCACGGACCAGGAGGCGTTTGTCGGCGACCAGGATGGAGGTGCGAGTTGTCCCACGAAGGTTGATGCTGTCGGCGTCGCTGGGCCCAGGATTGGGGCAACAAGCCTTGGCAGATTTCAGGGCCACGTGGTGGGCCTAAAATGGCGTCTTGAGTGGACCAGGAGGGTCTGGGGTGCTCCTCTCGCAGAGGGGAGCAAAGGCCAGTCTGGGGCAACCAGACCAGCAGCGTTGGTTGTCGGGTGTCGTCAAAAGGGTCACAAGCCAGCGGCTAGTGATCGGACAACGTGCTGAACAGCGAAGCAGAAGGTCCCCACGCAGATCGTGGAGATACTGGGAGTCTGCACTTCGGTGCCGGAGCTGCTCAGGGTCGGGGCTTCTCGGACCCCAGAGCACTTCACCAGAGGATTCCTTCGGTGGTCGTGCTGGTTAAGAAAGCGTGCAGGTTTTGATGATGGCCGGTCCCTCGAGGTCTCGTCGCACCCACAGATCTCAGCTGAGCTGACGATGTGGGTAGAGGTCAGAGGTGCCAGGGAAGCTGGTTCTCGTCGAGCTGTGTCGTCGGATTCCTAAGGAAGGACTTGCAGCAAACCGCAGAGTTCTTAGATGGTGCCTGCGGTCGCAGGGTGACTACTCCTTAGCCACAAGGGAGAAATCTTAAGAAGAGTCTCGAAGTCCTTTCGTAGAAAGTATTCTTGATTCAAAGATGATCTAATTTGGAAGGGTCCCCGCTCCGACCTTTATCCTAAAGAAAGGGGTGGGTACATGACTAGGTCCTGCCCTAAGGGTGGGACCAGGAAGGGGGGTAGTTACACCCCTCTCCCCTGCCGGACTTTCCCCAGGTCAGGGGCTGCGCGCCCCTGGAACTGGTTCTAGCTGGCAGATGCGTAGTGAGCACCGGGGTGCCACTCCGCAGTCACCTTCCTGTAAAGCCCTGCCTACCCAGGATACACAAAACCCTGTCTGGGATGGTGCGAACACCGCCCCGGACAGGAAACCCTTTGTCCAAGCTCTCCTTGCTGGAAGGACTCCCAGCAGCAGGAGGTCAGACTCGTGTCTGTGGTGGCAGCGTCCATTTTGTGGAGCTGAGGCTTCAGTTAACTTTAACCGGGGTTCACAGTTACGTACATGTCGTGTCCCTCTAGAAGGGCGGAATGCTAACCTCGTCACCGGCATTGGTGAGGGGGCAGCATCCCGATTCGTATGACACCTTACTCGACATGTCTTGATAACGCGATACCGAAGTTACCGATATGGTACGCGTTATCATGGAACAGCCATTGGGTCTTTGTTCCGCAAGCTGCAACCGGGCTCGGCTCGTGCCAGAGCCCAATTCACATGGTTCCACGCACTCTGCCTTCAGGATTGTCAAGGCCTGCCATAGGAGTGACTGATAGGAACTCGGTGTCCATTTTAAGGTTAGATATAGGGATACTATACCTACAGCAACGGGCGAGTACGCCACGTTGCCCCAGCTGTCGTGCAGCCAGTTGTGTCAGATTTAGATGGCCATCCAGGGGTGGCATAATACATGCTTCAGCCCCCGGTAGGCCCTGGGTACACCGATGCCCTGAGTTACAGGGTCTGACAGGGTGGCCTAGTTCCAATTGGGTAATGCACCTAAGGTACACACATCAGTTTAGTGAGAGAACAGCTAGGCTGTGGGTCTGATTGGCAGGCCCACAGCCCGAGAAAGTCGTAAACCAGTGAAACAAAAGCAAAAAGTCTGGGTGATCATAGGATTGCAGACCCTACTCTCCTACACCGCCCAATTAAAGAAGCAGTGTTCTTCCTGTTGGTCGTACTCGAGACCTGGTGTACCAACCTCGTCTGTCCTCCAGTTCTTTGTCTGCTGTTTGGAGAAATGTAACAGGTCATTGACGCTCAGGGCGTCGACCGGGTCTCCCCAGTCACACACGCGCAGGAGCACTACTTTGGTTTGTTCTGTACTTTGCACCGCGCTGGAGCGCTGTATCCTTGGTTATTCTTCACCGCGCAGGAGCGCATTGTTTGTTTGCATTTGTGAGCGCAGGAGCGCTTGAAAGTCTGTGGTTATTCTTTGTTTTCCCAATCTCCACGCAGAAGCCTCTCATTTTACATTGTTGAGCATTGTAACCGCGCAGGAGCGCTTGTACTTGGAGGTTATCCTTCTTTGCCCTATCTCTGCGCAGAAGCGCTTTCCCTTGTTTGGTTATTGTATAGCATGGACGCTTACCTTGGTTCTCATTACTTTTCATTGTTTACCGAGTCCACATGAGCCATGGTGAGTCTATGGAGCAGATGCTCATTCCTGCATGTGTTTAGTGCTCTACCCTGAAGTGGGAGGTGTGGTATATCCTAATCGGGTCCTTCTTGTTTCCCCAGTTATTGCAAGATCCTTCTCTACTCTACAACCACCAATACCTCATCTTTTCTTTGTTTGGCTCCATTCCCTGGTTCCATCCCATCCCATCCCTGCTGGGTGCCACTCTCCGCACGGGTCAGGTGGGTACAGGGACGGCGGCTCTTGTCTCTGTGGAATCGCTTCACAAGCAAAGGTGAGTCTTGTCGGGCATCCGACAGAATCTGAAGCCCACGTAATACATTCCGCCCAGACGACATGGGTGACCCGGAGGTTACCCTGCAAGACATTGCAGCCTTGCTGGCTGCCATGCAGGCAGGGAACCTCAGTCTACGCCATGACCTAACAGCTATACAGGGCCAGTTGGCGGCCGGTATCACAAATCCTTGGGGAACCACTCCTAGCCCCAGAGTTAGACAAGAGGGGTAGTTAAGACAGCCAACGTTCACTTTTGGGGGGTCCTCCACTGCCGCCACTCAGGACACGGCTATACAAGTCGTCACACCCAACCCGGTGCAGCTGGCTCCACCCGAACGCTTCTATGGCGACATTACCAAATATGGCGTCTTCATCCATCAGTGCCATCTGCACTTCATGGCCAGATCATCAGCCTTTCCCGACGACACATCAAAGGTCGTGTTCATTCTGTCATACATGGGCGGGGACGCCGCTCAGTGGTCCATTGCGCTGGTAGAAAACGATGACCCCATGCTTAGCAACCTACCAACGTTCAAGGAAGCCATGCGGCAGATGTTCGCCCGTCACACCTTTGGGCAAGCCGCAGACAACGAGTTACTCAATCTAAAGCAAGGTAACAACGACTTGCTTCACTATATTACAGTATTCAGTAGACTCGTCATCGAGGCCCACTGGCCTGAGTCCAAGAAGGTGTCGGTGTTCTACCGGGGACTGCGTGATGACCTCATCTCACAGCTACCCAATCCGCCTGACGAAATAGGCCCTTTCATTCATCTGGTATTCAAAATGAATTTCCGTTTACAGGAAAGAAGAACTCGAAGAACCGAAAAAGGGAAAAGCAGCGACAACCGCTAACTGTCTTTCGGGGATAAGGGCACGGAAAAAGGCAAAGAGGAAGCGGCTTCTTCAGGTGATGCCCCAGAACCTATGCAGATAGGAGGCATCAGAGGGCCCCTAACCAGCCAAGAAGGAGAAAGGAGGAGGAAGCAAAACCAGTGCCTGTATTGTGGCAAATGCGGACACTTCGTCCGGGAGTGCCCGGTGAAACCCACAAGCCCACGGAGCAGAAGGCCCTTCGCGTTACCCGTTGACAAAGGAAACAAGACGGGAAACGAGGCAACCCAGTAGACAAAGGGGTCCGTCCTCTGGGTTTTTCTTCCTGCAACACAGCGATCCCTGCAGTCTTCGATGGTAATCACCTCATAGGCGTGGAAGAGACCTTGCGGAATCGGAAGGCGATACTAGGCAGGTGACAGCTATGCTGGACTCCGGAGCAACCGGCAACTTCATTGACACCACCTATACACAAACCTTGGGCATGAGCACGGTGCCCAAAGCACAACCAGAAACGGTCAAGGCAGTTGATGGAGCGGATCTGACTTCCGGCATTATCAGGCATCAAACCGAAGACATGACCATGACCTTCACGAATCACCACGCCGAAACCATCTGCTTTGACGTGATCGACGCACCGCAGTTCAAGGTCATACTGGGCCTGCCATGGTTGGTAAACCACAATCCCCGAATCGACTGGGTGTCCAGGGTTATAAGCTTGGATTCAGAACACTGCTGCAGGGACTGTTACATGAATGACGACCTACCAGAGATCCGTGCCATATAAGCACGCTTGTTACCCGTGCAAGGCATGGGGACGGTTTACTAGTCAGAAATATCAGAGGTCTACCTGGACCTGGCGGATGTGTTTGACAAGAAGGGAGCCAACACCCTACCACCACATCGCTCCTTTGATTGTAGGATAGAACCTGATACCCGGCTCCACGTTACCATGCAGCAGGATATATTCTCTCACAGAAAAGGAGAACATCCACCTTCGCTCCTATCTGGATGAGTATTTGGACAACGGGTTTATCTGCCATTCCAGGTCTCCTATGTCCTCTCCCCTTTTCTTCGTGCGAAAGAAGGAAGGTGATCTGAGGACATGTATTGACTTCAGAGCGATGAACGCCATCACGGTAAAAAAGCGGTACCCGCTACCTTCGATCTCCAACTTCCTGGATCAGGTAAAGAACGCCTCCGTTTACACCAAATTGGACCTGCGGGAGCCTACCACCTGGTCAGAGTCCGGAAGGGCGACCAGTGGAAGACCGCCTTCCGGACTAAATTCGGTCTGTTCGAGTACCAGGTCATGCCTTTCGGACTCTGCAAAGCCCCCGCAGCGTTCCAGTTCTTAATCGAGGAGGTGTTAAGGGAAATCATCGATGTCTTCTGCATCGTCTATATAGATGATATTCTGATATATTCACAGTCAATCCCCGAACATATACAGTACGTGCTCACTGTCCTCCAACAGCTGGGAAAGAATCAGTTGTACGTAAAATTGGAGAAGAGCGTTTTTCATGTCACCGCTGTTGAGTTCCTGGGACATATCATCCCCCCTGCTGGTATCCAAATGGACAACAAAAAGGTAGAGGCCATCCTGTTATGGCCCATTCCGGAGACAGTAAAAGGGGTCCAGAGGTTCCTGGGGTTTTCCAACTACTACCGTCGGTTCATCACGGGTTTCTCCGGGATGGTGGCTCATATCCCTCGTTTGCTACGCAAAGGAGTACGCTTTTGTCCGGACCAGAAAGCAGACAATGCGTTTCAGGAATTGAAGAGGCGGTTCACCACAGCCCCTGTTCTTGTGCATCCCGACACCAAACAGCCCTTCATAGTTGAGGCAGATGCCTCAAAGGACGCGTTAGGGGGCGTGTTGCCGCAAAGGAATGCCAGCACAGGACAGCTACACCCGGTGGCTTTCTTCTCCAGGAAGCTCCAACCCGCTGAGCGCAACTACACGGTGTCTGACCGGGAGCTCCTGGCGATCAAGACGGCGTTCGAGGAATGGCATCACTACCTGAAGGACGCAAAACACACTGTGACTATCTACACAGACCATAGGAACCTCCAGTTCCTACGCTCAGCACGCGCCCTTACAACCCGCCAGCTCCGATGGACCCTGTTCTTTAACGAGTACGATTTCACGATCACGTTCCGACCCAGAAAAGAAAACGCCAAGGCGGACGCCCTAACGCGACTGGAGGAAACCGATGAAGCCACGGATACCACCGAGCCTGCTCCCATCATAGCAGAACAACACTTCCAGGGCGTCGTGGTTTCCTCTGAGTTCATGACACAGCTGCACAAAGACACGGCCCTAACCGATCCAGCTGCCCTAGCAGGAGGACACAAGGGTATGGCTCGTATAAATGGTTTCCTGATCAGGGGAGACAAACTGTACCTACCTGGAGCGCTGTGCCAACAACAAGCGATACACATGTGTCACGATCACGTCCTCTCGGACCATCCCGGTTACCACAAGACTCTCGACCTCATACAGTGACAGTTGTGGTGGCCGGCTATGGAGGCTGACACGAGAAACCACATATCTAGCTGTGCCGTTTGCCTGCAAGGCAAGAACAGTTCAGAATCCCCTGCAGGCCTTCTACGCCCCATTCCGGTACCGCCTTACCCGTGGCACACCATTTCCATGGACTTCGTGGTCGAGCTCCCTGTTACCAAGAGCGGCCACACCACGGTGCTCACCGTGGTGGACCATCTCTCCAAGATGGCTTATTTCGTGCCCTTGCTAAAGCTACCCACGGCAGCTGAACTGGCCGTGGTCTTCGTGAACAACGTGGTTCGCCTCCACGGCATCCCCTTAGTTGTGATAACTGACCGAGGGTCACAATTCGTGTCCCGCTTCTGGAAGGAAGTATGTAGGATACTGGAAATGGAAGCGCGCCTCTCCACCGCGTACCATCGCCAGACGGATGGGCAAGCTGAAAGAACGAACCACACCATGGAGCACTACCTCCGCTGCCTGTTGCTCATGGTTGAGAAGGAGTGGTCTGACGTGCTGTGGATGGCGGAATACGCATACAACAACAGCAGGCATTCGGCCATCGGTATGTCTCCTTTCTTCTGCCTCCAGGGAAGACACCCCCGAACTTCAGCTTGGGAGGAACCCCTGGACAGCCCTTTGCCAACGGTACGGGCTTATCATGGTGCCCTATGTAAAACAAGCCCGGTTCGAACTGGCCAAAGCGAAGGACTCCTACAAGGCACACGCCGACGCCCACAGGCAGAAAGAACCCGAATATCACAAGGGCGACATAGTGTTGCTCTCCATTCGGCACTTCAATGTGCATGGCTCCAAGAAACTGTTGCCTTGTTCTGTGGGTCCTTTTGTCATCGAGAAGGTGATCAACCCCGTGGCTATGAGACTTTCACTCCCTGTACACATGAAGATACACCCGGTCTTCCACGTCACCCTTCTGCATGCGGTCCACCCTGGTTGCACCGTTCCCTCTCCTCCTTCTCCGGTGGTGGTGGAGGACCATGTAGAGTATGAAGTCAGGGCCATCTTGGGATCTCGCCGTACCAGAGGGAAGCTCTACTACCTGGTGGACTGGAAGGGGTATGGTCCCGATAAACGTTCCTGGGAGCCCTTGCCCATGCTCCTGTTCTGGTCCGTGCTTTCCATCTGAGCCACCCACTTAGCCCTCGCCCTGCTTCCCCTTTCTAACTTCGGGGGGGGGGGGGTTCAGTCATGGGGGGGGGGGAAGAGGGAGGGGGTACTGTCGCGTTGCGGCATTTTTGCCGTTCCGAACAGCCACTAAACACATGCAGGCATCGGGATCCTCACCTCTGGGCGCCAGCTCCGATGGACCCTGTTCTTCAACGAGTACGATTTCACGATCACGTTCCGACCCGGAAAAGAAAACGCCAAGGCGGACGCCCTAACGGAACTGGAGGAAACCGATGAAGCCACGGATACCACCGAGCCTGCTCCCATCATAGCGGAACAACACTTCCAGGGCGTGGTGGTTTCCTCTGAGTTCATGACACAGCTGCACAAAGACACGGCCCTAACCGATCCAGCTGCCCTAGCAGGAGGACACAAGGGTGTGGCTCGTGTAAATGGTTTCCTATTCAGGGGAGACAACCTGTACCCTACCTGGAGCGCTGTGCCAACAACAAGCGATATGCATGTGTCACGATCACGTCCTCTCGGGCCATCCCGGTTACCACAAGACTCTCGACCTCATACCAAGACAGTTGTGGTGGCCGGCTATGGAGGCTGACACGAGAAACCACGTATCTAGCTGTGCCGTTTGCCTGCAAGGCAAGAACAGTTCAGAATCCTCTGCAGGCCTTCTACGCCCCATTCCAGTACCGCCTTACCCGTGGCACACCATTTCCATGGACTTCGTGGTCGAGCTCCCTGTTACAAAGACCGGCCACACCACGGTGCTCACCGTGGTGGACCATCTCTCCAAGATGGGTCATTTCGCGCCCTTGCTAAAGCTACCCACGGCAGCCGAACTGGCCGTGGTCTTCTTGAACAACGTGGTTCGCCTCCACTGCATCCCCTCAGTTGTGATAACTGACCGAGGGTCACTATTCGTGTCCCGCTTCTGGAAGGAAGTATGCAGGATACTGGAAATGGAAGCGCGCCTCTCCTCCGCGTACCATCCCCAGACGGATGGGCAAGCTGAAAGAACGAACCACACCATGGAGTAGTACCTCCGCTGCCTGTTGCTCATGGTTGAGAAGGAGTGGTCTGACGTGCTGTGGATGGCGGAATACGCATACAACAACAGCAGGCATTCGGCCATCGGTATGTCTCCTTTCTTCTGCCTCCAGGGACGACAGCCCCGCCCTTCAGCTTGGGAGGAACCCCTGGACAGCCCTTTGCCAACGGTACGGGCTTATCATGGTGCCCTGTGTAGCCTCTGGCAACAAGCCCGGTTCGAACTGGCCAAAGCGAAGGACTCCTACAAGGCACACGCCGACGCCCACAGGCAGAAAGAACCAGAATATCACAAGGGCGACAAAGTGTGGCTCTCCATTCGGCACCTCAACGTGCATGGCTCCAAGAAACTGTTGCCTTGTTCTGTGGGTCCTTTTGTCATCGAGAAGGTGATCAACCCCGTGGCTATGAGACTTTCACTCCCTGTACACATGAAGATACACCCGGTCTTCCACGTCTCCCTTCTGCATGCGGTCCACCCTGGTTGCACCGTTCCCTCTCCTCCTTCTCCGGTGGTGGTGGAGGACCATGTAGAGTATGAAGTCAGGGCCATCTTGGGATCTCGCCGTACCAGAGGGAAGCTCTACTACCTGGTGGACTGGAAGGGGTATGGTCCCGATGAACGTTCCTGGGAGCCCTTGTCCCATGTACGCCATGCTCCTGTTCTGGTCCGTGCTTTCCATCTGAGCCACCCGCTTAGCCCTCGCCCTGCTTCCCCTTTCTAACTCCAGTGGGTTCTGTCTTGGGGAAGGGGGGGAGGGGGGTGGGAGGGATAGGGAGGGTGGGGTTCTGTCATGTTGCGGCATTTTCGCCGTTCTGAACGGCCACTAAACACATGCAGGCATCGGGATCCTCACTTCCGGGCGGAAGTGAGGTCCCGGTCTAGTTCTACTTGTAACAAAGCACTTCTGGAGAAACGCTTAAACGCTGCGTTTCCCGCCAGCTCTGTGCTTCAGATCCTGTCCTGAGCCTGTATGGAACCCAGAAGACGCTGCGGACTGCTCCCTGTCTTCTGCCCTCGCCGCACTGAAGCGCTTGCCTCGGATATCACCCACGGACGGTTCCGCGCTGGAGCGCTGCTGATAACTTTCCATAGCCGCATGACAACGCTTGCAGTGAGCCTTTCCTTCTCGTGAGTAACGCGCGTGAAGTGCAACTGTATGTGCACCCTTCAGCGCAGGAGCGCTATTGAGTCTTTGTTCTGGGCCGCGCTATAGCGCTTACCCTTGGAGTTTTCTTTTGGCCATCATCGCGCAGGAGCGCTACTTTGGTTTGTTCTGTACTTTGTACCGCGCTGGAGCGCTGTATCCTTGGTTATTCTTCACCGCGCAATAGCGTATTGTTTGTTTGCATTTGTGAGCGCAGGAGCGCTTGAAAGTCTGTGGTTATCCTTTGTTTTCCCAATCTCCACGCAGGAGCCTCTTATTTTACATTGTTGATCATTATAACTGCGCAGGAGCACTTGTAATTGGAGGTTATCCTTGTTTGCCGGAGCGCTTTCCCTTGTTTGGTTATTGTTGCGAATGGATGCTTACCTTGGTTCTCATTCCTTTTCATTGTTTACAGAGTCCACATGAGCCATGGTGAGTCTATGGAGCAGGTGCTCATTCCTGGATGTGTTTAGTGCTCTACCCTGAAGTGGGAGGTGTGGTATATCCTAATCGGGTCCTTCTTGTTTCCGCAGTTATTGCAAGATCCTTCTCTACTCTACAACCACCAAGACCTCATCTTTTCTTTGTTTGGCTCCCTTCCCTGGTTACAACCCATCCCTGCTGGGTGCCACTCTCCGCACAGGTCAGGTGGGTACAGGGACGGTGGCTCTTGTCGTCTCTGTGGAATCGCTTAACAAGCAAAGGTGAGTCTTGTGGGGCATCTGACAGATAGCCCCGGTGTCTGATGTGATGTGTTCTCCTCTGGAGAAATAAACCTGTTCTTCGCCTTCCAATTTCCAGCGCCTGCCTCGTTATTTTGATCGCTAATCTTAGGGTGAATTAGAGGTGGTTTGCACCAAGCGGCATCGAAAGTCTTGGGAGTCTCGCTGCTCTTCATCAATATATACGGTAAATCAAAGCTCCTGTCATGCGAATATGGGTAGATACCTTTTCTGAATAGAGACAATCCAAATCTGTAGAAAACATTTGTGAAACTCTGTGGAGGTGGTTATAATTTTTTTTTAAAGATAACACTTTGACTGTAACGGTCTCTAAGAGGATCATGAGATGAGCTGAAAAATATAAACAGGAGAATTTTAAGAGTTTTTCAGGTGGCATGGCTGCATTCTAAGCAGACGTGTAGAGGACAATGTAAAGGCCAAGGCTTTAGACTGCAGAGCATTACAGTCCTTGAGTGTAGCAGTGTTTTCTTAAAAGTACCAGAAAATCTGATGATTTGAGGAGTGAACCATGCATTCAGGTCAGCGTTCTAATATCTGAAGAGAAGAACTGGGAGTTGGGTCTTTTCCATGAATGCACTTATGAGAGAGCCTGACGAGCCTGGAGATGAATCGATAATTACTAGGGAGCCAAAAGAGTCAGCCCAGGGTGGACGAGATGTCCATATCTAGTGAGATCCCTGGCCGAGGTCCTGAGAAAGCGATCGCCAATCAGTTCACTCTTTGGAGCCTCTGCTGCTGCCTGTAGAGTTAAAGGGAAGCCATGGCAGTGCCTGCTGTGCGGGTGACTCAAGCTCTCAGTGGTGGTCACAGGGTGGAAGAGATGCAGGCTACAAAAGAGATCACTCTGAATCACTGGAGATTCTGCAAGATATCAGTTGGTACATGGCCCTTAAATTCATGCAAGGCTGTGCAAAAATGACGGCGTTGGAAAGAGGACTCTCACTTGGAGTTTACAAGGATTCAGGGAACGCTCGTTAGGAGGACAAGATTGAGATTGCTGGGTAGCAGAGGCTCCAAAGAGTGGGAGAGATGAAGATGATTTGGGTGTTCATGAAACGCCAGTGGAGGTTTTGCTGAGAGCATGTGGAGGTTTCGCTGGGAGCCTGTAGAGGCTTTGCTGAGAACCCAAGAAGGCCACACAGAGAACCCAAGGAGGCTTCAGCAAGAACCTGTGCTGTCTGAAAGTGGGTGGACTGCCAATGTATCAGTCTTGATGTCTGGTTTCCATGTAGTCAGTACAGCTGGTATTTTGGAAATCCCAAGTAGAGATGCCTGGTGCAGTTCAGATTAATTAGTGGTGAGGAGACGATAAATGGTCTCAAATCAGCTAAGACAAATGTGTTTTCTGGGTAGTCAGTGTTGTCACAAGTGGACCAATCAGTTTAACCACCAAGCTTTGTCCACATTACTTGCAACTTAAGAAAATTACTTTCCTTTCAAAGACCTCCTTAGAAAAGGCCATTCTGCAGAGATAAACACATCTTATATGTCTAGTATAGAACAAGACACCTCGTTTAGCAGTTGCGGTTTGTTCTTTTCTTCAATTTTCTTCTTCCTTCTTATGCGTATCCCATAGTTTATGCTTTCCTCTGATAGATGGTGCCTATTATGGCTAGAGGAAGCCTGAATCATCATTTCAACTCCCACTCCTAATCAGCATTCCCCCCCATGATTTTACAACGAGGACATTGATTTTGATTGTGCAATGTTTCCATACTACTTTGGGACTTTCTTCTGTCATTTCACACAATAGTTTTCTCTTTAAAGCGTACTGGCCAGGCCAGCTTCCACATGCAAGGTCTCCAATGATTAAAATGTGTAAGTGGTGGGCACTACTTCAAATTTATTGAGAAATTGAGAAATAAGGAAGAAGCGAAAAATAGAAAAACTGTGTCACAGGGATCAAGCAGGAATTAAAGGAACGTGTAAGTCTGAGATAAAGAGACAAAGTGCAGGATTGCAGAAGAAAGGAGTGTGAGGTGGAAGCAAGCTTAGGCTGTACTGGTATTAAGCAACCACTGCATTTGACGGCACCACGCCACTAAGAAAAACTGTAGGCCCTGCTCTTTTATGTTTTTTAAATAAGCAGTGGTCCCTTAAGCTATCAGGATTGACACGTGAAGGCGCTTTACAGAAATAATAGTAAATGCACAAAAATTACTCTCATAGAAAATGGTGGGTGTTAAAGTACAAATGTATCCTGGCTCTGACACAGGGAAGAGAGGATTAAGCAGCAGCACCCTTTTGCCTCTACCCACCCCCACACATACAAAACGTTCAAGCGCATACGTTAATTGTCAGCTGAGATGGAACCCCCAAATTGGAGATCCTACCTCAAACTAGAATTCCAAATTAAAAAACAGCCCTACTAGGACCCCTAGCTGCAAATGAAAACAGTCCTAGAAGGGTCACAGAAACTCCATTAAAATATCCAACTGCAATACAGCTTTAAATCAGATAACAGCATATACACTGCCCTATTAGTCTCTGCATTCAAGCAACATAGATAAAAAGACCCACGAGCGGCAAAAAATAAACTGCGAGTAACAGATTAGAAGTGGGAAAGATTAGAAGCTGAAGCAGGTATTGACTCAGGGAGGAGAGATAATGAAAAATCCAATAAAAGAGATAAAGTAATGTACACCATTTTCCTTCTTCAGAATGGAATAGAAACTTAGAATATTGGTTCTGCTTTATAATTGGTTGCCATCCAGTAAAATACAAATTTAGAATTTAAACAGAGAACTGGTCTGGTACTGCAATTGAACATCACAGTCGAGTTTGTTCATCCAGATTTTGGTGGAAGAAGAGATGCTTCATTTGAAAAAGGAAAGTGACATCACTCACTGTAGTGGACGCTTTGAGCGTATAGAGCACTAATAGTAGGTATGCCAGAGTGAAATTCTGGGCTGTAATAATTCATATAGCTATTCGGGTGCTGGGAATGTGTCTGATCAAACATAGGACAAGAAGTACCAAAAATGTGCTGTGGGCTGTTACTCTTGTTCCTGTTTATGACATTCTTAGCAAACAAAAATAAATTAAGTAGCATAGACTTTTACGTTACTTTTAAGCAGGAACTGACCAAACTCAAGGGTTTAAGAGGATCTTTGTGGGTTTTGATGAGGAGTCTGGAGTGACACTTGGGCTATGTTTGGGGGATGGGGAGAGAGAAGGGTGTGGGTGGGAGGATGGAGGAGGTTATATTAGGCACTATCTCCAAGAGCCAGTTGGGACACCAAGTGGGATCCACAGGGGGCTACAAGACAAGACAGTGGAGAGGTTGGCTCAGACACAGGTCCTTCGGGTGCTATGTGCAATGGTCCTTTGGGGGTATGTGCAAGGCAACAAGGCAAACTACAGGCAGTCATTTTGTCAGGGTCTATGTGCCAGGTTCCTTCATGGGCCAGGTAGCAGGCCTTGTTGTGCGCTGTGCACCAGGATCTGTTGGGGGCTATGCATCAGTGCCTCACAGCTATGTGATAGGGCCAATTGGGCTTTATGTGCCATGGTCCTTCAAGGGGTTATGCATCAGGGCCTATTTAGGGGTACTTGTGGCACCAGTGACTGTTGGGGGGGTGGGGGTGGGGGGATTCGAGTCATGGCCCATTGTGAGGGTTATGCACCAGGCCTGACAGGGTTATGCACCTGGGCCCTAGGGTTGGGAGAAGAAAATAGTTTTATTCATCATGATCTGTATGGAGCATGCAGCCCCATCAGAGGGGCTATGCACCAGGGTCATTGGTTATACACTAAATTAAGGGATACAGGTGTCCATGGAGAGGAATGTGTGAGGATCTTTTAAAGGGAATGAGTGGGTCTTAAAGGCGACCATATTTTGACTCTTTGCAGATACTGAAGAGCTGCCTTACCATGCTCTGGCTCGTGCTTCCTGTACACCACGTGGATGATATCCCCATTCTGCAGCGAGTACCTCTGCTTCTTCACAACCTTTAGCCTGTTAATCACTGTTCCATTGGTACTGTGGACAGAAAAGCAATGGTCACTGGATGAGCCTGCTCAAGGAGTGGACATAAAAAAGTCTGCATTGGGCATGTGTCCTATCAACAGCAACAAAGAGTTACAGATTGCATTCAAGGACCAGCAGGAATGCATCTAGGTCAAATTGCTTGACGAATTTAAGTAACCAAATTCTGATGGCATCTCTTCTGAATGTAAATATATTTCATTAAAAGTCAGGATCTTGCTTTTCTGCCACTTGTGGACCCTCACTCTCAAACCAGCAGGTCATCCACCTCACCACAATCCCGCAACCAAATGACAAGACCCAGGCTCCAACCCTGGCCATCCTTTTATGCTGCCAAGTGCAGACAGCTATTTTCCCATGAAGCACGAAAGAACCTTTGTAGCTGCCACCTAATGCCCATCTCCGAGTGCCACACGTTTTTTGTGAGATCAGAAATGTACATCAAGTCACTCAGATAGAGATTGTATACAAGAGATATCTGATCGGAAGATAACCAAGGCTGAACGTCTGATCTACCACCTTGACAAGGAGGCAGTCTTGGACGCCTCCAAAAAGATAGCACTCGCAGACACCTAAAGCAGATATGCTGCAGTCCTGAACCAAATGCACTACTTCAATTTTAGAGCATGCAAATTCAAAAAACATCGAGAAAGAGACAAGTCTGTAAATGTAAATGCAAATGTATGTGTCTTGTAAAGCGCACTGCTGCCCTGAGGCATCGTGGCGCTGTAGACCGCTGGGGAACCCGTCCTGGCTATCCCTGTGAGATGGTCCCTACTGGGTATCTCCAAGGTGAAACCAGGAATCCCCAGCAAATGTGGGGGGCCGTTGTAGAGATGAGGCAAGCTAATGCCCAGAGTTGCCGAGTGTTATTCCTGGTTAGAGTAGGCACCAAGGCGAGAATTATCGAGTCCGCTGACCATGGTCCACGACCATGCCGCGTCGGGAATTGAACCCTGGTCCCGGGCCGTTCTCTGCTTCCAGGTCTGCCGCATCTAACCAGTGAGCCACACCACTCTACTCCAAGTCTGACAGACTCCTGGCTTGAGTTGCCAGCCAGGACTCAAACTCCGGGTCCACCTTTGAGATTACCTCATCCAACACAGTCACCCTTCACACCCCACAGGCTATCCTAGAAGTCTTCTTCACTTGTTATTTCTCGCTCTATGCCGTAACTCTGCGACCTCCAGTGACAAAGATCAGCTAATTCATCTCCGAGTGCGCCTTCCAAGGGTCACACCGTTCAGTAGAAAGAAGCTAGACAAACTTTTAACCACCCAAGAGATCAAGCACCCTTGCCAGTGAATAAAACCTCGGCTTAGATGTTCTACCAATTGAGTATAACAGCACCTTCAGTTACCTCCTTGCACCTTACCTACCAGAGGAGGCCCTGCATGCCAGGGGCCTACTCCCCTTCCTATGTGAAACAGTCCTGACAGCTCTCCTTAATCCAGATCGGGACCGGACCCTCCTAGCATTCTATCGCCTCATCTCTATACTGGGTATGGCTTACAAAATCCTGAGAAAAATAGTGGCTGAACGATATGCCCAAATACTGCCGGACCTAGTCCACCCTGATAAAAATGGCTTCGTCCCTGGGTGGAGCACCTCCCAAAATATATGCCACCTCTTTCACCTGATGGAGCTGGACCCCCTACGTGTTCTCGATTTAGAAAAGGCATTTGACACTTTGGAACTGGAATACCTCTTCCAGGTTTTGGCTACCCTGGGGGTGGGTGAGTGTCTCTGGGCATATGCGAGACTGCTGCACGTGACTGCTGTACAAGACCCCCAAATCCAGAGTCCGACTGGGCCAGTTGATCTCCCTGCTATTCACAGTGGAGAGGATCACCAGGCAGGGCTTTCCCTCTGTTGTTCGCTCTCGCAACGGAGCCTCTAGCCGCCCGGCTTCAGTTGAAGGGGGGTGGGGGGTGGCAGAGGGATCCTTCTGGATGGCACAACCCACGCGGTCTCCCTCTACGCAGACAGCCCACTCATTTACATTCGAGACGTCCGTACGGACCCTTCCCTCATCTACATCACACTACATTCATTTGCACACATGACTGTATTACGGGTCAACTGGGTGAAATCTTGCACCTCCTCCTTGGGGGGCTCTTTGCTCCCTATCTAAGTCCTACTGGGTGGACGGCAACTGGAGTGGAAGTGTGACACTGTTCAATACCAGAGGATGCAATTATACCATTCCCCTGTAGACCTCTTCAAGGACAACCTCCAGAGGACATTCACAGTCCTAAAATCTCAGGCCCAGTTCTGGAAAACGCTCCCATTAGCCCGACAGGCAAAATAGCCATTTCCAAAATGATCATGCTCCCCCGCCTACTTTATCACTTTGCTAACCTTCCCGTTATCACCCCGCATTTTCTAGATATCTGGTTATCAAAAATGAGGTGTTGTCAAATCAAGATTCCAAGATTCTTTACTTTTTCTTTTGGGATCGGTTCTAGCCCCAAAGTATCCCGCCACCATGTTGTGGACCAGCTAGATGGCTGTTTCCCCAGAACGAGTACTTTAGTTTTCTCAGCGTTTAATTTGAGACAAATATGGTCTATTCACTCTGCTAGGCTGACTAGACAGGTTTGAAAAGAAGCTGCAGAGGTTCCATCATCCTGTGTCAGGGTGATAATAAGGTGTGTGTCATCGGCGTAGGATGCAATTTTAAGGCCATGACATTCAATCACTTCAGCAAAGAGGCGCATATGCAGATTAAATAAAAAGTGTTGGGCTCAGAGCTGAGCCCTGCGGATCCCTCCATAGAACAGGACTGTTGGACCACCCAAAAAATGTGATTCTGGAGGTAATAGATCAGCCATTTTAAGGTTAGGTATGCAACACCGCATGACCACAACTGTTCAACTAGAAGGCCGTGGGAGATGGTGTTGAAAGCTGCACTTAAATCTAGCATGATCAGTGCTGCAGTTTTGCCTTCATCAGCGAGGAGTCAGAGATTCGGATTCCAGCAGCAGAGCACAGTCAGTATTATGCTGGGGATGAAGCCCTGATTGGGTCTCATGCAGCAAGTCATTTGCCTCGATGTAACTCATCAGTTGTTGATCAATGTGCTTTTCCACCACTTTAGAGAACAAGCATTTGCAATGCAATAGGTCTCACATTTACCAGTTTTTTTAAAAGTGACACCTATTGGATTGCAAATTATTGTTTGTAAAAATGCCCATGCGGCGCTTTAACTTTAATGTCGGGAGCGGCCCGTTCTTTAGATGAGACGTGTCTAAAGAAAGGGGCGTGGCTGCCATTAAAGTGAAAGCACTGTCTTGGGCGCTTTTTCAAAAAAAAAAGCATTTGTTTGTCAAGTTGACAAACAAATGCTTTGTTTGTAAAAGTGCCCCGTGCAGCGCTTTCACTTTAATGGCAGCCACGCCCCTTTCCTTAGACTCGGGTCGATTAAGGTAAGGGGCACGGCCGCCATTAAAGTGTAAGTGCGGCATGGGGCAATTTAAACAAGCACCTAGAGTTGGTTGGAGCGCTGAAGTTTCACAGTACCATGTGCAAGTAGCTCAGACCCTTCTGTTTTTTTCCTTGCACAACAAGCTGTTGATGGATGGAAAGTGGGCCAGCACAGAGCTTTGAGCAGTTCCCTGCTCGGTGTTCTTAGATAACTCTCACAAGCTCGTGCTGCTGGGACTAGGATGTTTATGTCTGACGAGGCTTCTGAGCGTGCATTTATCATGGTGGCTCTTTTGTAATAGGGCATTTTGTGCAGCTTCTGGGTGCTTTTTTGGTCGAGCCTAGAGCAGCGCATGCTCCTCTTGGAATCGCTCTGGACTTCCGGCCTAAGGCTTGCGGTTACGAGCAACATGAGCGCGCACGTGCACCACTCGTGGGACGCTTCAGCTGCATTCCTCTCTCCTAACCGCAAGGCTTATGCCGGAAGTCCAGAGGACGCTGCATTGCTTTCACTTTCGCGGCTGCGTGGCCACGTTTGGTTTAATTAGCAGCTTTACTTTTGCCGCCGCGCGTGTGAATTGCTCTGGGTTTCTGGCCTGCTGCAATGTCCGTAGCTCTGATCGTTAGGCAAACATCTATCTCCTCAATGTTTGGTCACTCCCACCCCCCTCTCCACATCAGAGCTTAGTCGCGGGCGCCACAAAAACCTCTCGGCTGGACTACTACAGCTCAATCTGCTGTCTTCCCGACCAGCTTACAATCACACTTCGGCCATCCCACAGCACTCTCTAAGAGGGCCTTTCTCCTTCAAGGCAGGCAAGACTCTGCACTCCCATACCCGGGCACTTCACAGCTTCTCCGCCGCCCTCGTCCACGACCCCCGGTAACTCCAAGAAATCCCTCGAGGCTTTCCTCTTCGAAACTCCGTCAGGCGATTAACTTTTACAGTGCTTAGAAACCAGACTACCGTGCGCTATTCATAGACGGAATGTGGTCGGTAGTAGTAGTGATGGTAGCTCAGTTATCTGGGCTTCTCATCACTCAATGTGTGGAGAATTCAGGGCAAAACGATACTTTAGCCAAACAGTGTAAATTCAGAAGCAAGGAGACAAACACCCACACAACTACAGCGGGGGGGTCACGACGCCCCTGCATATATGTTTTCACTCATCCACCCCTCCGTCCATCCTTTCGCTCCTTCATACATCCATCTTCCCTTTTACTCTATTCAGCCTTCCTTTAACTCATCTAGCCTAAGCATGGGCGGAAAATCCGTTTCGCTCGCGGATTTTGCGGATTTTCGGTAAATTCGCAATCCGCGAGATTCGCGAATCTCCCGCAAAATCCGCAAATCCGCGAGCAGCGGATTTTGGCTCGCACTGTTCGCGTGAGTTCGCGGCTTCCCAGTACAACTTCGCGCCCCGCGAATAAGTGCAAAATTGCAGAAATACGATTTTAGCAAAACTGAAACTACTTACCAGGTTCAAAAGTTCAGGCTCATCATTAGTAGCCATTTCCTGTAGTGCTTCCTGAGGGGCCCCTCCAGAGTTCAGTTGCCAGTTGCAACTATTATGTGACCCTGCTCTGAACCTCAGAATAGTTACACATATGCCACAAAGGTCCTGAATTACAGCTAAGGGAGACAAGCAGGAGCCAGGCTGGAGGTTCAAATCCATTAATCAGCCCCTAATTCATTATTGTCAGTTGGGGCAGGGCAGGTGTTGTAACTAATTTTGCAACAATGAAAGCACTTAGCAAGTTCAAAAGATCACTAATCAGGAAGCACTAAGGAAGCAGGTGCCAGCTAAAAAAATATTCTGTGACACATTAATCAGCCCCAAATTAATTCAGGTCACTTGAGGCAGGGAAGGTGTGCTTGTTGCCACAATAATGTACACTGACTGGACAACCAGAGGGTGCTGTGATGAAACAGAGGGTGGCATGGGTGGGCCAGAGGGTGGCATGAGTAGTCAGAGAGTGGCAGTGGTGACAGAGAGTGGCAGTGATGAAGAAGAGTGTCCCAAACAGGCTGGACACGTAGAAACAACAAGTTCGCGAAACTTGCGACCCGACAGGTAAGTTCGCAATTTGCGACATTGTACAAAACCCTCGCGAACTCGCAGAAACCCGCGCAAACACACAAAAAAAAAATTCGCGAGAATTCGCGGATTTTGCGGATTTGCGAGTTCGCAAATCCGCAAAATTCGCGAACGCGAGATTCGCAAAATTCACCCATGCTTAATCTAGCCTCCCTTTCACTCATCCATCCACTTGTTCACGCACCCATCCATCCAACCATCCACATATCCATCCATCCATCCATCAACCCATCCATCCTTTTACCAGCCAGTCACCCATTCTTTCACTCAATCATTCAACCTTTTATCCACTCATGCATCCATCAATTCACTCAGTCATCCATCCTTTCACTTATACATTTGTCCTTTCACTAATCCATCCTTACATCCACCCTTTCTCCAACACATCTAACCTTTCACTGACTTACTCACTAACCCTTTCACATGAATTAGGAGTCTTTTCCTGCCGAGCTGCAGACAAGAGGCCATCAAGAACTTCTCCCCCCACCCCGCTGTTGCTGCTAAAGCGGGGGTTCACGACACCCCAGACGAGACAAGCAAGACCAGTGGCCATTCTGAATCGATTGGCTGTAAGAATACAAGGATTAGTCACTTCCACAACTCAAGAGGACCTATGGAAGACACCATAAAGGATAGAACATACAGTGCCACTTTTTAGGTCTTGCCTGACCCAGCGCATGCGCTGCCCAGACGAGACTTTTAGTTAGGGCTCATAAAATGCTACCATGGCCAGCCTAGAGCTACAGTGCATGCGCGCGGGCGCGCGCTTAGGAGCAGAGGCATCATATGGCAAACCTCGTCATGCTCATTAAGCGCCCGCGATCATTTTCACTTTCGCGGCACCCCTTTGATGTACTCGTTCAAAGAACATCAAACATCAAAGAACATGTTGTGTTAATGCTTTGCTGCGCCTGTTTGACTAACAACTTGCTTTCTCTTTCCACAAACTCGATGTTTGTGTTCCTTTATTTTCAGATGCTTTTAGTATTACTGTCACACACACAACCACACACACACAACCTCACACGCACAACCACACCACACACACAGCCACACACACACAGCCACACACAGCCACACACACACAGCCACACACACAGTAACACACACAGCCACACACACACACACACAGCCACACACACACACAGCCACACACACACACAGCCACACACACACAACCACACAAACACAACCACTCACACACACACAGCCACACCCAACCACATCCAACCACACCCAACCACACAACCACACACACAACTACACACACACCCAACCACACACACAACCACACACACACAACCACAACCACACACACAACCACACACACAACCACACAACCACACACACAACCACAAGCACACACAACCACAAGCACACACACAAGCACACCCAACCACACACACCCACAAACACAACACACACAACCACACACACACAACCACACACACAACCTCACATGCACACAACCACAAACACACAACCACACACACAACCACAGACACAACCACACATACAACCACAACCACACACACAACCACAACCACAAGCACAACCACAACCACACACACCAAAAACCACATACACCACATACACAACCACACACACAACCACATATCCACAGCCACACACACAAAACCTGCACCCACACACAACCACACATGCACAAACACACCCACAACTGCCCCCACACACACCACACACAACCCCACACACAATCACAACCACACACACTACCGCACACACTACCACACACACAACCACACGCACACAACCACACACAAAACTACACACCACACACACACACACAACCACACATACAACCACACACACAACCACGCACAACACACACAACCACACTCACACACAACCACAAACAACCACACACACATCCACACACAACCACAACCCCACACAACCCCACAAACACACACTACACACACAACCACACACACAACCACCACAACACCACACACACACAACACACACACAACCACACACAACCACAACCATGCACACACACAACCACACACACACACAACCACAAACCCCCCACATACACATCCACACACAACCACAACCCCACACACACAACACACACACAACCACACACACCACACATAACCACACATACAACCACACGCAACCACACACACAACCAGACACACAAAACCACACACAACCAGACACACAACCACACACACAACCACAACCATACACAAACGCACACACACGACCACATACACAACCACACATACACAACCACACACACAACCACACCCAACCACTCATCCACAACCACACACACACAACCACACCCGCGCCCACACACAATCACAACCCCACACAAACCACACACCCAACCACACACGCACAACCGCACCCACACACAAAAACCCCACACACAACCACGCACACAACAACACACACAACCACACATTCCAACACACACTCACAACCACACACACACAACCACACACACACAAAACCACACACACACAACCACACACACACACACACAACCACACACACAACCACACACACACACACACAACCACACCAAGCATTGGCATAGCTAATAGGTCTCGCCTTTGGGACCTTATAAATGTTTAGCCATGCAACAGTTGATGGGGTTGCACCAAGGATATTGTGCTGCATAACTAAATACTTAGAAGGTCCGAAAAGCAAGACCTATTGGCTATGCCATTGCTTGTTATAAAGTGTTTCTAGTTTGGAATTTTTAGCATGCTATTAAATCACAGATAATCATTGGGCATAGGACTGGAAACCTAGTGCACCCTAGCTTTTAGATGATTCTAGCGGACAGCTAAAACTTAATTAAGGAGACCTCGGACTGTGAGCAGTAAAGTTATGATAAGGTTTGTGAAACTGCACATGGATATTACCTTGTGTCCTCCAATGATACAAGTCCTGATTCTTCATCTACAGTAATTTTGCAGTGATCTCCGGATACCAGTTTGTTCCCAGGAAAGGATAGGTCACAGGCTGGATACAGAAAAAAAGAATAATCGATGAATCAATATTTAATATAGTTCACATAAAAGCAACACATTGGAAGGCAGTACAATTATGTTTCTTGAAAGACAGTACAATGATTTTATTTTTAAGACAGTGCTATGTTTAACATTGGGCATTAACTTATTTTAATGGTACTGCATCGTCTACTCTTCCTTCCAAAATTTGAATGCCGCCACTGAAAGAGGAGGGAAATGACTACACCAAGGAAAAATAAGAACGGATATTAAAATATTTTGGAAGAATAATATTTACGTTGTGTTATGGGGTTTTTGGAAGCTTTCCTGCAGTTCCTGGAGTGTCAGGATATAGAAATGAAGGTCCCCATCAAAGTTTGAGGGGCAAGCATAGACCTCCTCACTGGTTCTTTGTGGGTATGGTCTCCATTCAGCCCACCCAGTCACTTAAAGAACTATGTATACAAACAGCTCTCCTTGCAGGCCTTGAAGTGCCACAGATTCAGGAGTATTCAGGCCACAGTCGTGAAAGGGATGTGCAAGCAGCAAAAGCTTGACTGATCAACTTCCGGTCTGCTCTGTAAACAAAAACTAGGGAAACTGGAGAAGCAGCCGCACTTTAATTAGACTTCCTGGCCTCCACCCACCTCCACATAGTATTGTGCAAACAAACATACAACACAGTGATCTCAGATAACAACTGGGCACGCCAACACATATACACCACATCCAATCACAACACCACCTTCTCACAACTTACCCGAATTAGCAAACACACCTTCTCATACCCATCCCAATGCTATATACATGAGTAGGAAAATTCGAAATAACAAACTAACCAAAAAGTGCACTGAGAAAAGCAAACAACAGGTTGATTGCAGGCACATTTGCACTAAATACGTACTAACAATTTCACACAATGATGAGTCACATTATGCAAATATGCATAATTTACACCTATTCCAAATGCATACTAGTGCACACTGCAACACAGAATCACAAAAGCACATACAGGGACTGCTGCTTTCAGAACGCCAACGCCACACACAGAGTTCTGCACTCATTTCCACAAACATTCAATCAGACACAGCTTTCACATGGAGACTCATAGCTTTTACACAAACTCTGCAAGTATAAAGTAACCTACACTGTTCCAATCCAATCCCCTTGACAGATAATGTTGGTATTCCATTACATCGTTTTCTAGTTTTCACTCCTTTGTGAACACTAGAAAAAGGTAACAAGAAATGCTGATTTTTTAAGGCCTATAACAGTATTTTTTTATTACCCCGTTATTACCCCGTTGTACATCGTTAACTAAAGCCGTTACCGATGTACACCGAGGCTAGCTAGTATAATAAATACAAATATTACAAAATGAGAAATCCCTCCTCTGTGGTCCTATATCGATCCCACGTCGCTCCATTTTCCTCCCTAACCAAGTGTCTGCACGGGGCAGCAGTCTGACACCTCCTGCCATGCAGCCTTCTAGATAGGTCAAGCATTGTCAAAGCTAATAGGTCTGATGTTGGCTACAAAATATTTTTGATTACTTGATCAAATCCTGAAAGTTTCTATGCCAGAAAAAAAAGCTGTCAAAATTAGACTGTCCAAACAATTTCTGTATACATTTACAGCATTGACAAGCCTAAATCCATGCAGATTTATAATTATCCCCAACCTAAAACTGTAATAACCACTTGGCATAATGAGTATATGGGACAAAAAGGGGGTAAAGTAACACTACATCTAGTCTCACAGACTATGTGGAGGCTTCATTACAAGTTCACGGTTGTGCATTTTTACCACTTGTTATAAACAATATTTGTTGGCAATAGAGTGAAGATGTATTCACTCAACAGCATGCAAGTACAGAAGCAGCCAGTACAGTAGGTACAGCATGCAGTATCATAGTAGCAAAATACTGCATGCCTTTAAAGCAGTTAGATAGGAACAAGCACCTCACCCAGCTATGAAACCAAAAGGAAGGAACAAACAACAAGCTACCCGAGGATCCGGGAGTCAATCGACAATCCCGCAAGTTCAGCCCAGCCTAGGCTTATGAAGAGTCTGCATCGTGTAGAGGGGAGGTAGCTCCGGGCGTTGGATGGCCAATCTTCAGCTATGGTATTCCAGTTGGCCATACTCTATATCGACGTGTTAGTGAGCAGCAGTTCCACAACGCTACCATCCCAGGGTTAAGGCTTCGCATGAGAGGCCAGGGTCTGTCAGCTCTGCAAGATCAGGCCAGTCTAGGCTTAAAAAGAGTCTGCATTGTGTAGAGGGGAGGTAGCTCCGGGCGTTGGATGGGCAATCTTTAGCTATGGTATGCTGTGCCGTGCTCTATATCCACTTGTTAGTGAGCAGCAGTGCCACAACGCTACCGCTCAAGGTTCAGGCTTCGCATGAGAGGCCAGGGTCTGTAAGCGCTGCGAGATCAGGCCAGTCTAGGCTTATGAAGAGTCTGCGTTGTGTAGACGGGAGGCCGCTCCGGGTGTTGGCCATGCTCTATATCGACTTGTGAGTGAGCAGCAGTGCCACAATGCTACCGCCCAACGCTACCGCCCAAGGTTCAGGCTTCGCATGAAAAGCCAGGGTCTGTAAGCTCTGCAAGATCAGGCCAGTCTAGGCTTAAAAAGAGTCTGCATCGTGTAGAGGGGAGGTAGCTCCGGGCGTTGGATGGGCAATCTTTAGCTATGGTATGCTGTGCCGTGCTCTATATCCACTTGTTAGTGAGCAGCAGTGCCACAACGCTACCGCTCAAGGTTCAGGCTTCGCATGAGAGGCCAGGGTCTGCAAGCGCTGCGAGATCAGGCCAGTCTAGGCTTATGAAGAGTCTGCGTTGTGTAGACGGGAGGCCGCTCCGGGCGCTGGCCATGCTCTATATCGACTTGTAAGTGAGCAGCAGTGCCACAATGCTACCGCCCAACGCTACCGCCCAAGGATCAGGCTTCGCATGAGAGGCCAGGGTCTGTCGGCTCTGCAGGATCAGGCCAGTCTAGGCTTAAAAAGAGTATGCATCATGTAGAGGGGAGGTAGCTCCGGGCGTTGGATGGGCAATCTTGAGCTATGGTATGCTGTGCCGTGCTCTATATCGACTTGTTAGTGAGCAGCAGTGCCACAACGCTACCGACCAACTCTACCGCCCAAGTTTCAGGCTTCGCATGAGAGGCCAGGGTCTGTAAGCTCTGCAAGATCAGGCCAGTCTAGGCTTAAAAAGAGTCTGCATCGTGTAGAGGGGAGGTAGCTCCGGGCGTTGGATGGGCAATCTTTAGCTATGGTATGCTGCGCCGTGCTCTATATCGACTTGTTCGTGAGCAGCAGTGCCACAACGCTACCGCTCAAGGTTCAGGCTTCGCATGAGAGGCCAGGGTCTGCAAGCGCTGCGAGATCAGGCCAGTCTAGGCTTATGAAGAGTCTGCGTTGTGTAGACGGGAGGCCGCTCCGGGCGCTGGCCATGCTCTATATCGACTTGTAAGTGAGCAGCAGTGCCACAATGCTACCGCCCAACGCTACCGCCCAAGGATCAGGCTTCGCATGAGAGGCCAGGGTCCGTCGGCTCTGCAGGATCAGGCCAGTCTAGGCTTAAAAAGAGTATGCATCATGTAGAGGGGAGGTAGCTCCGGGCGTTGGATGGGCAATCTTGAGCTATGGTATGCTGTGCCGTGCTCTATATCGACTTGTTAGTGAGCAGCAGTGCCACAACGCTACCGACCAACTCTACCGCCCAAGTTTCAGGCTTCGCATGAGAGGCCAGGGTCTGTAAGCTCTGCAAGATCAGGCCAGTCTAGGCTTAAAAAGAGTCTGCATCGTGTAGAGGGGAGGTAGCTCCGGGCGTTGGATGGGCAATCTTTAGCTATGGTATGCTGCGCCGTGCTCTATATCGACTTGTTCGTGAGCAGCAGTGCCACAACGCTACCGCCAAAGGTTCAGGCTTCGCATGAGAGGCCAGGGTCTGTAAGCGCTGTGAGATCAGGCCAGTCTAGGCTTATGAAGAGTCTGCGTTGTGTAGACAGGAGGTCACTTCGGGCGTTGGCCATGCTCTATATCGACTTGTTAGTGAGCAGCAGTGCCACAACGCTACCGCCCAAGGTTCAGGCTTCGCATGAGAGGCCAGGGTCAGCAAGCGCTATGAGATTATGTTCGAGTACTCACTCTGAACAGAGTTGGATGAGTGTCAATGCAGGACGAAAAAACTAAGGGGCAGAAGCTCAAGGTGGTCTCTCATCGTCTGAGACACATGCTAGTATCTGCTCAGTCAATGCCACCCAGCGGTGTGCCAGGGGGCTTAACGTAAACCCCGGAGCTCCTCACTGCAGTGAGACCCTCGGCAGCAGCCCAACATGAGAGATATGAACCATGTAGCATGAGTAGGGGGCAGCATGCTCTTCTATTGCATGGTGATGTACTGTCTAGCCAGCAAGAGTCAGGTCGAGCAACCTCACCACAGCCTTGTCTGCCTTAAGTCCTACAAAGGTCCCCAGTAAGCAGAACTCTGGATTGTAGGATGGGAACAACTGTGCATCCAAAAATGAAAAACCTGATATTGGTTCAGTATTTCATCAGTGTCAGGCAGGCCGGAGCATTGTAAAAAGGTAGCCTCAGCAGAGCGGCATATTGGGCAAGACAAGGAGGTGCCAGAAAAATCCTTACTATCTTGGCTGGCAAAAAGTGGACTCTATGCAACATGTATAATTGGATCAGCTTGAATGTAGAGCTGTGTGAGACTTTGTGTGGGTAATGAGTTATCTTCCCCCATTCCTGGGTGATTAACAAACTGCCTATGTCTAATTACCGTTTGTCGTGGTTGTAGACTGAAACTGGGCCCGGAAGAGCCCCTGAACCAAATGATGACCATCTCTCAAAGTGTGCAATGCTTGCAGAAGCTTGTGCGTAGGGGGCTCCTGTGGCATCCCACATCATTGTGCATACCTGACCAGTGTAATGTCTTTTCTGGTCAAGTGGAAAGTTCCCAGACTAGAGCCATCCAGTTCACATAGGTAGACACACCAGAGATAGAGCTGGCACACATGGTACATGCTGCCGGGTCAAATGTAGGCCACACTTTAGAATGGACTCTGACACAGTTCAGGCTGGAGTCGTCCATTTGATGGCACGAGTTAGGGAATAAAACGGCACAATGCGCCTCAGAGGCAATTTGTGCTGGGGAGAGCAGCGTCTCTGTCAGGGAGCAGTTCTTGAGCCACTCATCATGCAACTATAATTGAGCAGCAACACAGTATTTCTCAAAATCTGGGACTCCCAGAACTCCCTGTCAGTAGGTAACTGAAGCACAGACTCCTCCCTGTGCCCCATAACATTTCCCCAAGGAGCACATTAAAACCCCTGAAAAAGGATCAAAGCTAACCAATGGGAGACTGTCAAAGTAATAGAGGAAAATGGGCAATGTCACCATCTTCGCTATTGCCGCTCACCCCAACACCATTATGGGCAATGAAGTCCATATTGCCCCTTCAATGAAGGGGGTGCAGTCCTCTATGGCGTCTGCTTTGGAATGATACATCTGCAAGCCTAGGTATTCAGAACAGTCCGGGACCCAACGTAGCACACATAAACCGAGGCCATGCAGCAGAAGTATGATACCAGGGCTTAAGGGGAATCGCATGACTTCACCCAGTTGACTCCGATCCCGGAAATCGTTCAGGTCAGCATCTTTAACATATAGTAACAGGTCATCTGCATAAAGTGACACTACCTGTACTGCCAGAGACACCGGAGTGTCTCATGCTGCTCCCGCCTCGCAAACCTGCACCACCAGTAGCTCAGAAGCAGCCGAGAAGAAAAAGAGAGAAGGGGCAGTCCTGTAGTCGGCCTCTTTGACGAGTAAAAGTGCCTTTCTTTTACCACTTGTCTATACAGTGAACCAACAATTTATCATAGCATTGTTTTGTGTTGTACTATATTTGTAGCACTTCACACCCTGAAAAGGCCCTGAAGTGCATGATTCATATGTTCCTTGGGGTGTAGGATCCATCCAGAAGGGACAGTGGCCCCGAACCCCTGGCCCGAAACACTGTCAGGAAAAGAGGGTGAACGACATGTAATGCACACCCAGAGGCGAGAGTGTTCCAGTCCCCTGAGACATTGTCAGACAAACAGGGTGAACGACATGTAATGTACACCTAGGAGTGAGACTGTTCCAGCCCCCTGAGACACTGTCAGACAGACAGGTAATGCACACTGAGAGGCGAGAGTGGCTCAATGAGACACCCTCAGGAAGACAGGGTGTAGGACATGTAACTCATAATGAGATGCAAGAGTAGCTCAATCCCTCTGAGACACTGTCAGGTAGACCGGGTGTATGACATTTAGTACACACCCAGGAGTGAGAGTGGGTCAGCCCTCTAAGAAACTGTCAGGTAGACAGGGTGAACGGCATGTAATGCACCTCCAGGAGCGGGAGTTGCCCAACTCCCCTGAGACACTGTCAGGTAGTCAGAGTGAACGACATGTAATGCACACTCAGAGGCAAGAGGGGTCCAACTCCCTGAGACCCTGTCACGCAGGCAGGAATAATGCTATGTAATGCACACCCACAGGGAAGAGTGGATCCACTCCCCACCCCGACTCCCAAGACACTGCCAGGTAGACAGAGTGAATGACATGTAATGTACACCCAGAGGTGAGAGTGGCTCAAATCCAAACCCCATCCGAAGCCCAAAGAAAACCGCAGTCTGCACAATATATGGGCCTGTGCGAACCACATTTAAGAGAACAAGGGTTAGGGTTACTAGGCTTCAATGAGTAGCGCTGTTAAAACAACGTGGTTTCATTTAAGAATATCAGCAAGAGTGGCAGGGAAGGTTGAAGGAGAGAAGTGGGGGCCATAGGCCCTACTTGGCATTACCAGGGATGACCCAAAGAAAAAATCCTCAACTTCCCCACACTTCACCTGGATGCCCAGGCGACTGGGAGGTCATCGGAAGAGAGGTAACCTAGATGTTAAGAGAGGTCTCGGATAGGTGTAAGAAGAGAAGGTGGGGAAAGATATACACAGAGATCAGAAACCCCCAAAAAATAACCTGAATCAGCACCACAAAACAAAATGGAGTTAGGTATGGTATTTAAAACAGCACGTTTTTCGAACTCTAGAGGTAACACTACAGATGTTAAAGCAATTGTTCACAATCTTCAGTATTTAAAAACCAACATGCACATTCATACTAGTATTTCCCCCTCAGGAATGAGAAATGAGAAAAAGTACGAAGGAATGGAGTTGTTTTGAACGCCAGCGGCTCAAGGGCTAAACCTGGAAATCGAGCCTATCAACTAGAGGAGATTAAAAGAATAATCTCAAAGGGACGAGGAACCGGGGCCTCAGGTCCAAATGGAATCCCCCCGCGAATCTTCAAATTTGCACCAGATTACTGGGTAGGGAGACTACAAAACTTATTTGAAGAAGTAGAGAACATTAAGCAATTTCCACTGAGCTTGCAAGGATCAGTAATTTCACCAATCTATAAAGGGGGTGATGGATCATCCCTGTCCAATTACAGATTAATTGCACTACTGGATGTAGACGCAAAGTACTACGCATTGCTAAAACTGGTAGATTTGATCACCTAGACAGACAAGCTAGAACTAATACCTGTCAATCAGACAGGTTTCAGAAAGGGAATCAGGACAATTACAAACATCTGCAAGGATCAGTAATTTCACCAATCTATAAAGGGGGTGATGGATCATCCGTGTCCAATTACAGATTAATTGCACTACTGGATGTAGACGCAAAGTACTATGCATCGCTAATACTGGTAGATTTGATCACCTGGACAGACAAGCTAAAACTGATACCTGTCAATCAGACAAGTTTCAGAAAGGAAATCGGGACAATTACAAACATCTGATCACTCTCGCTGATCGCCGACAAATACAAACGAAAGAAACAACAATTGTACCTTTCTTTTGTCGATTTAATGGAGGACTTTGACAGTGTGGATCGTCAAATCCTATGGGAAAAGCTGCGAGCCTGAAATATCCCCGAAAATATATTTAGAGGAATATTGCTTCTGTATTCCAACACATGGAAGAGAGTTAAACGGGGAGACGATTCAAGATTATCAAGGATGGTCACAATCACAAAAGGGTTCAAACAAGGGTGTGTGCTGGCACCGCACCTCTTTAATCTTTTTATGGCGGACATGGCTCATAAACTCAACAAGATCAACTCCCACCCACCTCAATTGGGCACACTATCATTATCCCACTTATCATATGCGGTCGATGTAGTCCGTATGATCCTAACCAAGATCCGCCTTCGAAGGTCACTTTCTGGTGTGCTGGAATATATAGCCGATAATAAACTAAAGATAAACACACCAAAAAGCAAGACAATGCTAGTTAGTGGATACCTGACAGCTGAACAGAATTTTCAACGTGAGAGCGAAAAGTTAGAGGAAGTCTCTAATTATAAATACCTGGGTTTCTACATCGTCAACAGGCTGAATCATCGGGAGCAAAAAGTATATATGACACAGAGAACAAACCCCCAGATCAGCGACCGCTGTTGGAGAGGATGTGGGGAATTAGGCACATTGGAACATCTGCTTTGGCGCTGTCAACATATACGGGAATACTGGGACACAATTATAGATGAGGTGGACTCTCACCTAGGCACCCAATTGCCCCGACTCCCCGCCTACATCCTGCTGGGACTACCCAATGCCCTGATGTACCCATTGAGATCTCACAGGGGCTGTCTCATAGCTATTGCCCTAGGGGCAGCCACCCAAAACATTGTGGCACATTGGAGATCACCGCACTGTCCCCCGCACACAAGCTGGCTGCACAGGTTATGGATGGTGCTTGGAATGGAAAAACTGTCGCTGGTACAAGCCGGGAGGGGTGAGGAATTTCCAGAGTTGTGGCGCCCCTTCCTAACATTGCTCACAAGTGAATTTTGTGAGTTGAGCTGTCCCAGATACCTACGTCTCCTACGACTGGCAGATACGCCAATTCCGGACCCACAGCCCTCGAAGAAAACACGAACACGTAAGGCCAAATGAACGTTCCTTTGCTTCCCCAAACGGATTATTATGAAGCAGACTTTTTCTTTGGTGGACAGAGGGGGGTGGGAGGGGGAAGGGAGTGGGTGTTAAGTTCCAAGGCACTTCAACAGCTTTATGTCAATGCATCGGCCCTGTGGGCACTATGTTCGCTCTTTGTTAACGCATGGTCACCGAGCAAGACTCGTATGTCTGACATTGCAATGCCTTCTTGTTTTTTTTCTCTTGAAAACTCAACATAAGATTTAAACCATAAATCCTGGGAGAGGGTCTTAGATTTCAGGGTTATCCAACGACATGATAGTGACCATCATGCATTGGCATTGGAATTAAAAGCCTTCAATCAAGGGAGTGTTCCCGCTATGGAAAACCCTATAGACCAAAGGTTGACTATTACCAACTGTAGGCGAAGGGCAAGATGGTCGGATCTTAGCCAATCCCAAGCAAACATGAGCTCCCTATATGAAGCTTTGGTTCCAGTGCACCAAACAGCATCCCTCTCACTAAACCAAAACGGAGATGGTATAGATCTGGAGATGGTGAAGAAGAATCACGCGAAACTAGAAGAGGTCACATTGGATTTCTTCTATCCAAAAAAAACCAGTAGAACAAGTAAGAATCACCCCCATCCGTGGTATAATGACCACTGCCGTAAAATGAAAAGAGCGCTGGTATTATCCATCAAGGATAATGATCGTCCGTTAATTAAACTCGCCAGGACGACATACAAAAAGGCAATTGCAGAAGCAAAGAAAGGATGGGAAATGGATAAGTGGGAGGCCTTAAAATGTGCTTTGGGAGCAAGGGACATGAGTTCATTCTGGAGAGTAGTAAATCTGGATAGCTCTGGCCCTACATCACCGGCAGACCCCAACCTGGGAGAGGAAGCTTGGCGGGAACACTTTCAATCCCTATATTCTAAGGAAGAAGTAGTGGTTGGTGACCCAGTTGATGGCTGTCCAATGGGGGGTGATCATTCTCTTGATTTAAGAGAATCTAAAGAATCCACTGATGTCCCAAGTAATATAATCATAAGCCTAAATGAAATTAAGGGAGCTTTAGCAAAATTAGCACCCGGCAAAGCTCCGGATTTAGATCAATTTCCGGGGGATCTTTTTCGCAATGAACCCTCTGTTTGGGCGCCATATTTTTGGGTTCTTTTTAATGCAATATTACAGGGAATGAAGATCCCCGGGAGTTGGGGCAGGAGCTGAAATAATCCAGATTTACAAAAAAGGCTCCCCACTCCTGCCAAATAATTACAGGCCAATTAGCTTGATTGACATCTCACAAAAGGTTTTCAAGCGTGTAGTGCTCCTCAAACCTCAATCCTGGATGGAGGAACAGAATATACTTACCTCCCTTCAGGCAGAGTTTAGGGAAAAAATGTCCACTAGCGACCAAATTATTAGGCTCCAGATGTTACACAGGAAGACCGTGTCTTTGGAGGGTGGCAGCCTCTATTTAATATTTGCTGACCTCCGGTCAGCCTTCAATTTGGTCCCTAGGGATTAACTCTGGACAGTCCTCTATGACATGGGGGCCCCTACATATTTAATTCATCTTATTAAGCTGCTACATGAGGAAATCTTTGCGCAAATTAGGTACGGTAAGGATGGGAACCTTACTGCTCCGATACCAATTAAGCGCGGAGTACGCCAGGGCTGCGTGCTTGCCCCCACTTTGTTTAGTCTTTGTATCAATGGTTTAATAGATTTTTTATCAAAAGTAAAAGATCTTGATGCCCCTAAACTAGCCTCCCGCCCCATATCCGCAATGATGTTTGCGGACGACACCTTGTTGGTGTCAAAATCCCCTGTGGAGATCCAGAGGGTTCTTGATACATTTGAACTTTTCTGTAGTCAAAGAGGTTTGAAAATCAAACTACAGAAAAACAAGTTTATGGCGTTTAACTGCCCCAAAAGTACAAGATCTAACCCTACATTAATTGGCAAACCCCTCGAAAGAGTTACCTCATTCGATTATTTAGGGATAACAATTTCAGAAACAATGGAGTGGGGGGCTCAAGTTAAAAAATCAACTCTCAAACTAGCTCAGTCCACAGGAGGCATCATGAAGGTCTTTTGTAAATCTAGTCAGAAATTATTGAGTCCGGCCATCGAAATTTATAAAGTACAAGCTCGGGGAGGGGCACTATATGGCGCAGAACTCTGGGGACATGTAAGTCAAGAGAATCTCATCCAAGTAGAGAATAGTTTCCTCAGACAACTAGTAAATCTCCCACGGAGCACTCCGCTTATTCCTTTACGTTTAGACATGGGCCTTGTGGCACTTGCGGATAGAGCAAATCTGAAACCTTTACTTCGATGGCGTCGCCTCTGGGTTACCCCCGAACTTTTACCATACAGGGAGGAATTAATGGAAATATTGAACCTGCGAGGGGCTGTCAAACTCCTGTGGCTTGCCCATGTTAAAGAGTGGCTGGTTCGTCTTGGGATGGACGAGCTTTGGGGTCCTCCAGAGACTGCCTGTGCCATCCATCCCAGGAAACTATTGAAGGCATACTACGAGGAGTACAAATTATCTCAACTTCATAGCTGCCCCCGAACAGGTAGATTAACTATAGCTTTTTTAGAAATTAAAGATAGGCTTAGCTTTGAGCCTGTTTAGACTAAATTAAACCGGCAGAGGCCAAAAAGCTATACCTCCAGTTTAGGTATGGGACCCTCCCTCTTCGATGTTTTACTTATAAATGGGGAGATACGCAAAGTGTAAACTGCCCGGCATGTGATTGTACTGAAGAGACAATACCGCACGCTTTATTTATCTGCCCCGCTACCAAAATGCAAGGAAACGATGGCTGGTCCAGATCTGCAGGAATCTAGGAACTAGATGTTGTTCTGAGGCTTTCAGGATACTGAAGTAGGATACTAGTATCCCGATAGTGTACTCAGTTGCTGGGTTCCTATTTTCTATGTGGTGCACACGCCGGACATACTTGAAAGCGTGAGCTAGGAGCCACAGGGTTTTCTCCCTGCTGTATATGAATAACTCCATTATATTAATCAATTAATAGCTGGACAACAAATAGAGTACCCAAGCCTGTCAGTTTTAAATTAGGCCTTGTTCTTGTATTAGAATAAATGTTAGATTTGTTGTCAATCTTAAACCCTAGTATAGAGAATTTTGATTACCATGTAATATGTTTGAAGAATGATAAAGTATAGGTCATCCTTTTTAGTATGCCCGTAAGGTAAATGTTTTTAGGTAATTTATCTATTAAGTCATTTGCTCCTCCCGAGTATGGAGCATTATAGACTGCCATGAACTTACCTTTGCGTTTTGCACTCTACCATAATAAACTAATTTGATGTGTATTCCTTTTTTTTTTTTAAGTGTCTTGTATAGAATCCTTTTTATCAAACGTGCTTATTATTGTCATTGTTCTAAATTTTTAATGCATTTGTTATATTCTGTGAGTGTACTTTTGAGGTCATGTTGACCAAAATAAAGTCTTTTTGAAAATTAAATGAAAACGAATAACTAATTATAAGACGCTTACCCCAAAGCCCGTGCCTGAATATTACATTCTCGGTCCATCGAAAGCTTCAACTGAGGGCCCTGCGATTAGGTAAATTACCGTCCACGGCGGATCAGCCAACATGGGTCCACAAAGGGCCGAAAGAGTGCAGACTATGTGGAAGCAGCAAAGAAGACTTCATCCATCTAGTCTGTATAAGTCCCAAACTTTCAAAAGCATGTGTCACTTTATGAAAAAACGCAATGAACTCCAGAAGAATAAGGACATGCAGATCAGCTATTATAACTGGGTTGGATCCAACTGAAACCTTAATGGACTGTTGACTGAAAGTTCCTCACCTCACAGCCTTAAAAACTGAAACTCCAGTTAAGGCCCAGTAAGGTGTACCAGGGGAGTTGGACTAAGAAAGAGGCCACACGCCAAGTAAAAATCACGGCTGGAAAGATTCCTTCTAACATCTCAGCGGAACAAGGACTAATTATTACTTTGAACTATTCATTGTTTACTATATATATTTTTGTACATACTCAATTATTATCAATTGACTCACTATATACCCTTTAACACACTTGAATAATAATAAGTGGCAACAAAAGGCTTTTTACGGTTTTAAGCAATTTTTTTGACAAATTGCAATGGTTTTAATTAACTGAAACAATAAATATATTTGATTTGAGTTACTTCTGAGTTTCCACAGATGCCTGGAGCAAAGGCAGATAGTTTGATATTAGGCATTTGCCTGGGATCTATTTATTCCCCGCTGTATCTCTGTTGTAAGATGGCGCTAGGTGCAAGAGAGGGCTCAAGTAGGTGTTGAAGGAGGAAAAAGAGGAGAAAAAAAAAGAGGCCCAGTCAGGTGATTCACAAAGGATCAGAACTGACTCTACTGGTCGATTGAGAGGGTAAGAAGAGTTGATGCGAGAAACCAAAAAAACAGAATAAAAATCAGTACTGGCTAAACAAAATGGAGGAAAAAGCATAAGACACAGAAAATAACAGAAATACCCATCTTCCTTTCTGTACAACTTCCTTAGCCAATTCCAGTCTGAAATCACTAGAAATCTGTGTGGGTAAGGGGCAGAGCCCAGGGTCTCCTTTGCTAATTGTGTATAATACCCGTATGATGGTGGTCTGGGCGTAGTGTACCGGATGTACACCTGTACCACAGGGCAGCGCAGCTGTTCCCCATAAACGACTGGTTCTTTGCCGACCGGCTGTACCCTGTGGTCCGGCTGGAAATGGAATCCGGGACGTCTCTACCATGCTCTCAATTCTTAGTGGTGTATGGATTCCGCAGTTTCTCCCTCCGGTAAGGAGGCTTATGCTGGAGTGTTTGCGGTGAAGGGCACTAAAAGAGATGGGCTGGCACAGGCCCATTACAGGGATGACGCTCTTGTGGTGGGGAAGGTGGCTGTCATCCGTGTCTCAGCTTCAAGGGTTTAAATCTTGGGATCTTATAGCTATCTCTATGGTTGGGGATCTATTGGTGGAGCAGTTCCACATGCAGTATTCGACCATCTCAAAGCCGGCTTTCACATTCATAACTCACAATTCTTTCGATATTAACAGCTAAGACACACCCTCGAGGCCCATAAATCTGAATCTGAACTACAACAGATTGCGGAGTTCAACCCTTCGGAATCCAAACTGCTGCTTGGTAGGATTCAAGCTAAAGGGATCTCACATACAGATCGCACACTAGTAATCAACTCGTATGATCCGTTGAAAACACTGAGGAATAGTGGATCGGGATCTACGAGGAGGAAGACTGGGTGGAG
Organism: Lissotriton vulgaris; assembly: GCF_964263255.1. Classification (NCBI taxonomy): domain Eukaryota; kingdom Metazoa; phylum Chordata; class Amphibia; order Caudata; family Salamandridae; genus Lissotriton; species Lissotriton vulgaris. Next base: position 84,769,079 of record NC_141699.1, read on the forward strand.
GCAAAAATGGCTGCACAAACTTGTCTCTCCTCCGCCTCCGCCTGATCCACTTCAAGTGCTTCCTAGGAGTCTACTATGCTCCTCTGAGGCTAATCAAATTGGGGAGAAGCTTCGATGGGGGTGCTAAAGATGTGCGACCTCTAATGACTCCTTTTTTCACCTAGTATGGGAGTGCCCGGTGATTCTCAGTTAATGGGGGAGGGTTCATGCTGAATTAGCGAGAGTCATGGGGATGTCCATGGACTGACCCTACAGTAACCATGTTGGGTATCACATCAGATGTTGGAGAAAGCTAGGCCACGCTCGACTTCACAGGCATGCTTTTGGTCAACTGTTGGGGGGGTGGACAGGTGACGGACAGTGGCTGAAGAGGTTGTGGACAAGGTGAGGCGCTGCCCGTCACAAATGCCAGGGAATATGGGGCAGACGGTGGGCTTGCTTTCATTCCATCCCCGATGGACTGTGATTCCTGTTTCTTTCAAGTGCTGAGTCCCTGTCCATGGGTACTAATTTAGAGATGTTGTGTTAGGACTATGTCTTTCGACGATGGTGTTGGATGCACCCAAGGGAGGAGGGGATGTAGAGGTTGGTTGTTTTACTTGTCTGCATGAAAAGAAATAACAAGCATTGGAAATGCAATAGGTCTCGCATTAGGAAAGTTTGAGCGATTGGTATTGTAAATGACACTTTTTTTATTTATGTGTTGGTTTTAAAAATAGCAAAATTAATAGCTTTGTCAGTTACAATGTCAATAGTTTTAACTTTCGCAAATGTGACACCTATAGCATTTGTAATGCAATGTGTGTTGTATTTACGTGACTTAGATGTATTGATATTACAAATAACAATGGCTTTTAATTTTGTAAATAATTAATACTTAAATAAAAGTTCTTGTAATTTATAATGGCAATACCTTAAACGTTTGTAAATAACTTTTGTGAAGATTATGTTCAGTGTATTTTATTGTGACGAAAATCCAAGAACATTGCATTTGCACCTACACACACACACAGCCACACATACACACACACACACACACACATATATAGATGTGGTGGTGGTGGATCTGGGGGATATGGTGGTGGTGGATGCGGTGGATGTGGTGTTGGTGGATGCGGTGGTGGTGGATGCAGTGGTGGTGGTGGATGCGGTGGTGGATGTGGTGGTGGTGGATGTGGTGGTGGTGGATGTGGTGGTGGTGGAAGTGGTGGTGGATGTGTTGGATGTGGTGGTGGATGTGGGTGTGGTGGTGGATGTGGTGTTGGTGGATGTGGTGGTGGTGGATGCGGTAGTGGTGGTGGTGGATGTGTTGGATGTGGTGGTGGATGTGGTGGTGGTGGATGTGGTGGTGGTGGATGTGGTGGTGGTGGTGGATGTGGTGGTGGTGGTGGATGTGGTGGTGGTGGATGCGGTGAATGTGGCGGTGGATGTCATGGTGGATGTGGAGGTGATGCTGGATGTGGTGGTGGATGTGGTGGTGGATGTGGTGGTGGATGTGGTGGTGGATGTGGTGGTGATGGTGGATGTGGAGGTGGATGTGGTGGTGGATGTGGTGGTGGATGTGGTGGTGGATGCGGTGGATGTGGTGGTGGATGCGGTGGATGTGGTGGTGGTGGATGCGGTGGTGGTGGTGGATGCAGTGGTGGTGGATGGGGTGGTGGTGGATGGGGTGGTGGTGGTGGTGGTGGATGGGGTGGTGGATGTAGTGGTGGTGGGTGTGGTGGGTGTGGTTAAAGTGTTGGTGGATGTGGTGGTGGATGTGGTGGTGGTGGTGGATGCGGTGGTGGTGGATGTGGTGGTGGATGCGGTGGTGGATGTAGTGGTGGTGGAAGTGGTGGTGGACGTGTTAGATGTGGTGGATGTGGTGAAAGTGGTGGTGGATGTGGTGGTGGATGTGGTGGTGGCGGATGTGGCGGATGTGGTGGTGGATGTGGTGGTGGTGGATGCAGTGGATGTGGTGGTGGTGGTGGTGGATGCGGTGGTGGTGGTTGATGCAGTGGTGGTGGTGGATGGGGTGTTAGTGGTGGTGGATGCAGTGGTGGTGGTGGATGGGGTGGTGGATGTAGTGGTGGATGGGGTGGTGGATGTGGTGGTGGTGGGTGTGGTGAAAGTGGTGGTGGATGTGGTGGTGGTGTATGTGGTGGTGGATGCGGTGGTGGTGGTGGTGGATGTGGTGTTGGTGGATGCGGTGGTGGTGGTGGATGTGGTGGTGGTGGATGCGGTGGTGGATGCGGTGGTGGTGGTGGATGCGGTGGTGGTGGTGGATGCGGTGGTGGTGGAAGTGGTGGTGGAAGTGGTGGTGGATGTGGTGGTGGGTGTGGATGTGGTGGTGGATGTGGTGGATGCGGTGGTGGTGGATGTGGTGGTGGATGTGGTGGTGGGTGTGGATGTGGTGGTGGATGTGGTGGATGCGGTGGTGGATGCGGTGGTGGTGGAAGTGTTGGATGTGGTGGTGGATGTGGTGGATGTGGTGGTGGATGTGGTGGTGGTGGTGGTGGATGCGGTGGTGGTGGTTGATGCAGTGGTGGTGGTGGATGGGGTGTTGGTGGTGGTGGATGCAGTGGTGGTGGTGGATGGGGTGGTGGATGTAGTGGTGGATGGGGTGGTGGATGTGGTGGTGGTGGGTGTGGTGAAAGTGGTGGTGGATGTGGTGGTGGATGTGGTGGTGTATGTGGTGGTGGTGTATGTGGTGGTGGTGGATGCGGTGGTGGATGTGGTGGTGGTGGTGGATGTGGTGTTGGTTGATGCAGTGGTGGTGGTGGATATGGTGGTGGTGGATGCGGTGGTGGATGTGGTGCTGGTAGATGCGGTGGTGGTGGAAGTGGTGGTGGATGTGTTGGTGGATGTGGTGATGGATGTGGTGGTGGTGGGTGTGGTGGTGGTGGGTGTGGTGGTGGGTGTGGTGGTGGTGGTGGATGTGGTGTTGGTGGATGCGGTGGTGGATGCGGTGGTGGATGCGGTGGTGGTGGATGCGGTGGTGATGGAAGTAGTGGTGGATGTGGTGAAAGTGGTGGTGGATGTGGTGGTGGATGCGGATGCGGTGGATGTGGTGGTGGATGTGGCGGTGGATGTCATGGTGGATGTGGAGGTGATGGTGGAGGTGGTGGTGGATGTGGTGGTGGATGCGGTGGATGTGGTGGTGGTGGATGCGGTGGGTGAAACTGAAAGTAGGATACCTCTTTTCAGGTTTGTAATAGGACGTTTTACCATACAACACATGGGGCCAGTGTTTACATAGGAAAGGCAGAGTTCGCTGATTACATACTGATGTCGGAGAAACTGAAAATAATCACCTGGTGCTGAGTGATGTTACCTTTTTTTGGTAGTGTAACTTCAAATTCCATATTACAAGTCCAGGATTACAAGACCTAGCAGGCAAGGAAATAGAAATGGACTACTTACTTGCACTTGAAACTAAACAACCTAAGCTGTGTAAAATTGCATCCGAGTACTCCATGAATTGGATGCAAAATACAGAGTGCTCACATTTCCTAGACTCAACAAATGATAAGCAGTGGGCGGGCTGCAAGTCCTTTATTGAACACAATAGTATTGCAAGCACGCTCTCAAACTCGCCCCTAAAAACGAAGCTAAAAATATTGTTTTCCCCACAGACTTTTATTCTAGGTGTACCAATATATGTGTGTGTTACACCTCCATCAGAATTAAACCACTCTTCTGATTTTGGCGCAGTGGCACTGAGGTGGTCGGCTCAACCATCAATTAAAAAAAAATAATCAAGAAGCTCCTAACGGCAGGTCCTGTAATTCGTGATTGGAACCTGCTCCTTCCCGCATAATTGCATACAAAAGAGACGTCCGATTCGAGTCATCTGCACAGTAGAGGTGGTATACTTTGAAGACAGCTCAAGAGTACCAACCCCCTTTTAGCCAAATGGGCATTGCATGCCTGATACTGTCTGCCACTATTTTAAAAGAAAAATATATTTCAACACAACCTTCCAGTGCGAGTTTATTTTTTAGATTCAATATTTTCCCTGACAGGGCACTAGGCAGCCCAACTCTGAGTCAGCATCACTGTCTCTCGCATGCACACAACCACTTACTGAAGTGAAAGCTGCGAGTCTCCGAGGGCTACAGACAGCGCTTAGTGTGTGAAAAGAAAAACAAGAAATTATTCCAAAGGACTGGCAAGCATGAATTTGGAAGAAGCAGGCCAATTTTGTTGCATCCATCAGACTTTCATATAATTTTAAATGTTGTGTGAGCAAGGTGACGAAGCCACGATGATGGCCGGGGGCCACGGAGGGAAGCGGAGTAGATTGGGGCGGGGCTCCAGTTACCGAGCTAAGGATTTGTGCTGCGACATTGTGCGCTTCCTTAAGGATGCGCTTTTGAGGTACAATACCCTTAAAGCCTGAAGGGTTCTATGCGCCCTCTAGAATCAAGCATTTGGGGTTAGTGGACTAATGTTCTCAAAAGATTAAAGTTGATAAGAGCCATTGCGCATTCATTTCATCCCTCGCCAACTGCTGCTGTAGTTGTCCTCTCAGCTTGCTGAAAAGAATGGAGGGTTGTTTTTCCTCTTCCTTAGTAAAGTGCTGTCTTCCCCCAGAGACAAAGTCCATTCTATTTAAATACCTAAAGAATGAACATTTAACTTAATGAGGTGTGGCAATGTCTCAAAGCACGTTTCCTAACCCATGGTGACGAAATCTCGCAAAGGAATGAAAAGGGAGGAGATATAACAAGGAGAAACACGAGAGACGGCCTGTGGCCGTCAAAGTGAAAGTACGGCCGGCGGAGGGCATTGCTGTGGGGAGGGGGGAGGAGAAATGCAACACGGCGGGCAGGGGAGGGGGCGGAGCGGGGAGAGCGGCATGAGGGTGTGAAGCAGCAGGGGAGGAGTGCTGCTGGCGATTGACTGGCGATTTGATGATGTGCACGCGCATTTTAGGTCAATGCGCTTCCGCATTGACCTAAAAGCGCACAGGCACAGCATCAAATCGCCAGTCAATCGCCAGTCTAGGTAAAGCTTATTTAAGCTGCTATATATTGAGCTCCCGCTCAATGCGCATGCGCATTGAGATAGGTCGCTCGACCTAAAAAAGACGTAAACTCAAACAGCACGTTCTCAAACCATACAGATAACATCGAAGAAGACTTGGCCTCTCAGACATTCCTCTACAGCTCAGGTTGCAATTTTATAACAAAACACAAACTGTAGTTCACATGCACCTATATTTCAAGCATTTAGTTACCTGTAAATTGTGCGGAGGGCGAAGAGAATTTTGAAAAAAAAACAAATAGCACAAACATATGCAAGCTGGGCAACGAGCTGCACAAAAAGATTCTTCAAAGGGGTGGATTGAAAAACAGATGGTTTTGAAATGCCACCAAAACAGACGGACAAAAACACAGAGGAGCTCAGCCGGAGTGAAAAACACGCTGGTTTATCGACAGCAGCCCTAATTAAGCCATTAAACCAGATTTTCAGCATATTTTCATTCCCTCAAGAGGACATAAGGCATCTGTTTTTGAGGCAATGTAGTAAGGCAGAGAGAGTGGATTCCTGAGGGAAAGTCGTACAGGTGTACTAGGCACATGGACTCCCCAAGAGGTATCCTTAACCCATATCTGCCCCTCCTTCCACTGCCGTCAGGGCAGAAAAAGTTGAACTAGCCTAAGCAGTAATTGCCTGTTTTCATTTAACATTTGCTAAATGAAATAGATACATTCCTCGCATTTATATGTATTGATTCGTGGATTACAAACCAATAGATTGTTTATGGAAGCCTGGTTTATAAATATGGCCATGTACATATATTTGTGGCTCGCGATGGAGCTTTATAGAAAATGAAACAGAGAAGAGGCGAACATCGAATACTTTGTGGCACTCACCCATATGTTGTTCCTTTTCTCTCTGGTTTAGTGTTACAAAATAGTGTTTGTAAGCAACATTCAAGACTAATATCAGTGATCTAATGGGGTAAAAGGTGAAAAGCAAACCTCACCCGACTGAGTACGAGGCCCTACTGCAAAGCTGGCCCAGTAAAAAGGCTGTGTAAGGGAAAAGCTCCCTCGCGTGCCATTGGCTTTTCTGTTTCACCAAACTTTATCTTACATTCAAATGGTTATTTCTATAGAATCAACAACAACAAAATAGGGCAACCAGCGAAAGTAGCATCTCTCATTTCAAAACAAAAAGTGTGCTAATGCTGTCAAAGTCCCCTAACATTAGCTGCCAAAGTAAAGAAAAGAAAGCATTGGCAAAGTCAATAGGTCTCACACCTATGCAAGAGATATTGGCTTTGCCAATATGTTTCAGCCATGTTGTACACCAGCATGGCTGCTGTTCAAGCATGGCTAAAGGTTAGTGGGATAGAGTCACGCGGAGTGTTGTAGAGTGGAGTGGAATGTTGTGGAGGGAGTACAGTGGAAGAGCGTAAAGTAGAGTGGAGAGCAGTAGAGTGTCAGAGTGGAGTAGAGTGTTGTACAGTGGAGTGGCATAGAGTGGCAGAGTGGAGTGGAGCAGTGGAGTAGGATGGAGTATTTTATAGTTGAAAACTGTGGAGTATAGTGGCATGGAATGCATAGAGGGAGTTGACTAGAGCGTCGTGGAGTGTTGTCGTAGAGTGGAGTGGCGTGGAGTGATTACAGTGTCCGAGTAAAGTGGTGTAGAGTGGAGCAGTGGAGTAGGATGGAGTAGTGTATCGTTGAAAACAGTGGAGTATAGTGGCATGGAGTGCATAGAGGGAGTTGAATAGAGCGTTGTGGAGTGGTGTCGTAGAGTTGCGTGGTGTTGTGGAGTGGAACAGAGTGAAGTAGAGTGTCAGAGTGGAGTAGGGTTTAATGGAGAAGAGCGATATATAGTGGAGTTTCGTAGATTGAACTATAGAAGAGTGGTGTGAAGTACAGTGGTGCAGAGTAGATTGACGTAGAGTGCACTGGCTTTAAGTAAAATGGTGTAGAGTCCATTGGCAAAGAGTGCAGTGATGTAGACTAGAGTGGTGCAGAGTAGACTGTAGAGTAGACTGAAATGGCGTAGAGTGGAGTGGCGTAGAGTACAGTAGAGTGGAGTGGCGTGGAGAGGAGTGGAGAGGCGTAGAGTGAAGTAGAGTAGAGTGGAGTACAGTGCAGTGGAGTACAGTGCAGTGGAGTACAGTTCAGTGGAGTAGAGTAGATTGTTTCAGAGTGGAGTGGTGTAGAGTGTAGAGGTGTGGAGTGCAGTGGTGCAGAATAGATCAGAGTGGTGTAGAGTGAAATTATGAAGAGCAGAGTGGTGTGGAGAATAGTGGTGCAGAGTGTAGTGGCATAGAGTGCATTGCCGTATAGTGCAGGAGAGTGGCGTTGAGTTGAGTGGCATAGAGTGAAGTGGCACAGATTTCAGTGGCGGAGAGTGCAGTCGTGCAGAGTAGAGTGTCATAGAGTGCAGTAATGTAGAGTGATGCAGAGTACCGCGGTGCAGTAGCATTGAGTACAGTAGTGCATAGTAGAGTGGGGTAGAGTGCACTGGCATAGAGTAGAGTGATGTAGACTCTAGAGGCATAAAGTGAAGTGGTGTAGAGTGCATTGTCAGAGTGCAGTAGTGCACAGTAGATTAGAGTGGTGTAGAGTATGGTGACTTAAAGTGCTTTGGTATAGAGTGCACTGGCATAGAGAGCAGTAGAGGGGCGTAGAGTGGTGCAGAGTGCAGTGGCGCAGAGTGCAGTGGTGCGCGTAGAGTGCAGTGTTGCAAAATAGAGTGTCGTTGAGTGCAACGGTGACCAGTGCAGTGCCGTAAAGTGCATTGGTGTAGAGTGATGTAGAGTAAAGTGTCATGGAGTGCAATGGTGCAGAATGCAGTGGCGTAGAGTAGGGTGTTGCAGAGTAGAGGATAGTGCGTACAGGGCAGTGGTGCAAAGTAGATTGGTGTAGAGTGCAGTGGTAGAGTCTAATAGTTTTGAGTAAAGTAGTAGAGTGCATTGGCGTAGAGTGGAGTGGCGCAGAGTGGCCTAGTCTAGATTGTTTCGAGTGGAGTGCCATAGAGTGTAGTAGCATGAAGTGCATTGGCTTAGAGTCGAGTGGTGCAGAGTGCAGCGGTGCATGGGAGAGTGCACTGGCATAGAGCGGTGCAGAGTTAAGTATAGAGGCATAGAGTGAAGTGGTATAGAGTGCAGTGTCAGAGTGTAGTGGTGCACAGTAGATTAGAGTGACAGACTGTTAGTGTAGCAGCATAGAGTATGGTGACGTAGAGTGCATTGGCATAGAGTGAAGTGGCGTAGGGTGCAGTGGCATAGGATGCAGTAGAATGGCATAGAGTGGTGCAAAGTAGAGTGAATTGCACAGAGTACAGTGGCAGAGAGTTCAGTGGCAGAGAGTTCAGTGTTGCAGAGTAGAGTGGCATAGAGTGCATTGGCATACAAAGGTGTAGAGTAAAGTGAAGATAGTAAAATAGTCTAGAGTGGTGTAGAGTCCAGCAGCATAGAGTAGAGTGGTGCTGAGTAGAGCATTGTAGCATACAGTGCAGTGGTGCAGAGTAGACTGACAGAGTGCATTTGAGTAGAGTGTATTGGTTTTGAGTGCAGCAGCGTATAGTAGAGTGGAGTAGAGTGGCACAGAGTGGAGTTGGGTAGAGTGGAATGCCACAGGGTAGATTGCAGTGCCACAGAGGGGCATGGGGTAGAGTGGAATAGAGTGGCGTAGAGTGGAATAGAGTGGCGCAGAGTAGATTGTTTCAGACTAGAGTGAAGTGCCGTAGAGTGCAGTGCCATAGAGTAGTGTCATAGAGTGCAGTGGTGCAGAGTAGATTAGAGTGGATTGGCGTAGAGTGCAGTGACGAAGAGTGCAGTATAAGGTAGAGTGCACAGGCAAAGAGTAGAGAGGTGCAGAGTAGAGCGGTGTCGAGTGAAGTAGAGTGGAGTGGTGCAGAGCAAAGTGCAGTGACGCAGAGTGGAGTGGAGTGGAGCACAGTAGAGTGGAGTGTTGTACACTACCAGTACAGACAACACATCTTCAATTGAGACCATTACATTTGCACAGACATACACATTTACTGAAAAAAGACATACCGCGCACAAACCATAATGTGTGAAATTGCCGCCATAACCTAGTGGAGTGATTTGTTTCGGTTGAATTAAAATATTTGTTATCACAACACTTCAGAATTCACAAAATATTTGCGTCATTTGTGCTTTTCATATTCTGAAATAGCCGCACAGTTCATTTATAGACATTTAAATGTTGTTTTCGTATAGAAATCAAAATAGCGCTATACAGCACATCCCGAGTAGCCAGCTAGAAAGAATAGCACCCTACAGCCTTTCTGTCTCACATGGGTACCCAGCAAGATTGTCACATAAATCCTCTCACTTTGTAGTCAGAGAAAGAAAAGTAAACACCAGCTCCCTGGGAGACAGCGCCTGACATTTGACCTCAGTCTTTGAATGGACAGCAAAGGTGACAAGATAAGAATAGGATTTATAGGCGTGTTTACAGAAAGTGAGTTTGGGGAAGAATACTGTAAACAACATTTTGGCAATGGGAGGGACAAAGTAAATCTTCAGAGTCTAAAGCAAATAAAGCCAGTAAATAGAAAGCAAGAAAATATGAGTTACAAATCACAAAGCCAATGGCAATTAATAGGCGGAATGCATTCCTAGGTCAACTTTATGGAAGTCCCCAAGATGTCTTTAAGAAACAGACAGCTATGCTGTCTGGTAGACTGTGACCTAAAAAGAATTTCCACGGTTACCAACAACATATGGATGTTTGACAAATATTGTACATGTACTGTTATCTGTCCCTTGAAAACAACATATCATGCAACTGCCAGCCCAAGTCACTGGCCCAAGTGTTCTTGAGCTTACAAGTGAGTCTGAGGAAAATTCAAATCCTTGACTGCAAAACTGTGCCCAACTTTGCAAACACTGGAGGTGAAACGACACTCATCTGTTAAGAATATTGACTTTTTATGTGGTACACAAGCTGAATTATTATTAGGTATATGAATGATGGGCAGATTGATATTCATTTTAGATGTACAATTGGCTGAGTTGACAATGCTGGGATTCTAATCTGTGATCTGCTAGTCTGTGTAGAAATGTTACTAACTCAGGGATATCACTAGGGAACGGTGCTGTTCAGTTTGAATCGAGAATTCAACAAAGGATTCCACTAAGGGGTATTATACCATTTAACAGGGCGTGATCCAGCCGGATCGTGTGGCAGCGTAAACAATCCCTACAAGCTTAGCACATTCAGTCACGTTTAGAGCACTACTGTGAAGCGTGACGCAATAAATGTATGCCCATTGCTCATTCGTCATTCACTGGGGAAGGTAGCTTTACTGGTAGTCACTCACTGTCTGGTGCTCTACTAAACTAAGTCTTGCCAAGCAAGGACTGGACTAGAATATATAGAAAGATTATGAAAAAACTGCATTTGTTAAAAAGTTGCTTTTTTCTCAGGAATCTTTGGATCACATTATACCTCTGAAAAGTTTGCATTGAGGGAGTTGTGGAAATATCGGACAGCACAAGCGTTTCAATTAAGCTGTCCATTCAAGGCAAACATTGCAAGTGCTTCACTTAGTCAAAGGATACACATCATTTTATCATACAGTTAGTGGGTTCTTTTTTTAAATAATTTATTATTGAAGATTGTCTTTGTAAAAATAAACACACGTGTTGTCCTTAGGACTGTAGGCTCAGTACAGTAACAAACATTTCAACAGAGATGACAATTAACATTAACACAATGGTCCTTTCAAATGCATTTTTATTTCTAGATATTAATGTAGAACTTACAAGTGCTGTGGGCGTTTAAATCTAAAGCAATGCAAGCAGAATATTCAGGATGAAGGAATAAGAACCAATGCCCCCCACCATGCAACTGTTATAATACCAGCACCATGTTTGCTGGCAAAGCTAATAGGTCTATGCTTAAATAGGTAAAGCTATTGGCTTTGCCAATGCTTTTCTTCTTGCTATTCTCAAGTCTCATGACACTGCGCACACATGGCCGACAGCCTTGCAATGGGTTGTAAGAAAGAAATTGTACCATACACATGATGTTGTGATGTATGTGCATACATCATGCTTAGTGGTCACTTTGTCATATTCCACTTGCCGTTCCAACATGGTAAACAATCACTCTGCAGTACCTGGGACCTCATATCAAATAAACAATTTAATATTTAAAGCGGGAGCTTTGGGAAGTGGGAGAGGGAAGTAAAAAGAGATCCTGCTGGGAGGTAGAGGAGGAAGTAGGAGAGTGAGTCAATCAATCAATCAATCAATCAATCAGTCACTTGTAGAGCGCACAACATACCCGTGAGGGTCTCAAGGCGCTGGAGGGGGGGCAAGGGGGGGAGCTGCTACTGATCGAAGAGCCAGCTCTTCAGTTTTCTTCTAAAGACCAGTAGGTCGTGGGTCTGCCGTAGGTGGATGGGGAGGGTGTTCCAGGTCTTGGGGCGAGGTGGGAGAAGGATCTGGCTCCTGCTGTTGTTTTTCGGATGCAGGGGACAGCGGCGGGGGACAGCGGCGAGGGCGGCAGAGCGGAGCTTGCGGTGGGGGAGTAGAAGCTGAGTCGTCTGTTGAGGTACGTTGGGCCGGTGTTGTGGAGGGCTTTGTGTGCGTGGATGAGGAGCTTGAAGGTTATTCTCTTGTTGACGGGGAGCCAGTGTAGGTCTCTCAGGTGGGGAGTGATGTGACTGCTGCGGTGGATGTTGAGGATCAGACGTGCAGAGGTGTTCTGGATGCGTTGCAGCTGTCTCAGGAGCTTGGCCGATGTTCCTGCGTAGAGGGCGTTACCATAGTCTAGCCTGCTGGTGAGGAGGGCCTGGGTGACTGTTCTTCTTGTTTCAGTGGGGATCCACTTGAAGATCCTACGTAGCATTCAGAGGATGTTGAAGCAGGAGGAGGAGACAGTGTTGACCTGCTTAGTCATGGTGAGGTTGGAGTCGAGGATGACCCCTAGGTTGCGTAAGTGGTCTGTGGTTGTCTGAGCAGTTCCCAGTGTGGTCGGCCACTAGGAGTCGTCCCAGGCCGAAGGGGTGGACCCAGGGATGAGGACCTCCGTCTTGTCCGAGTTCAGTTTCAGTCGGCTGTTCCTCATCCAGCCGGCGACGGCCTTCATTCCTTCGTGGAGGTTGGTTTTGGCTATGTGGGGGTCTTTGGTGAGGGTGATGATCAGCTGGGTGTCGTCGGTGTAGGAGATGATGTTGAGGTCGTGTTGACGGGCGATGTGGGCGAGGGGTGCCATGTAGATATTGAACACCACCGGGCTGAGGGACGAGCCCTGGGGTACTCCGCAGATGATCTTGGTGGCATTGGAGTGGAAGGGGGAGGCAGGCGCTCTGAGTTCTGCCCGAGAGAAAGGATGTGGTCCGGTCCAGGGCCTTCTCTCGGATTCCAACGTCGTGTATGCGCGTGCATAGGGTGCGGTGGCAGACCGCGTAGAAGGCGGCTGACAGGTACAGGAGGATGAGGGCTGCTGTTTATCTGTTGTCTAGCAGGGTCCTGATGTCATCTGTGGCGGCGATGAGGGCGGTTTCGGTGCTGTGGTTGCTGCGGAAACCGGACTGGGATGGGTCCAGGATGTTGTTGTCTTCGAGGTAGCGGGTCAGCTGTTTGTTGGCGATTTTCTCAGTGACCTTAGCCAGAAATGGGAGCAGGAAGATGGGCCGGATGTTCTTGAGGGCCTTGGGGTCCGCCTTTGGTTTCTTGAGTAAGGCGTTGATCTCGGCGTGTTTCCAGCTTTCCGGAAAGGTTGTTGTCTTGAAGGAGATGTTGATGACCTTGCTGAGAGGGGGTGTGATGGATGCGCTGGCTTTGTTGAAGATGTGGTGGGGGCATGGGTCTAGTGGTGAGCAGGAGTGGATGGTCTTCATGATCTCGCTGGTGTCCTTGTCGCCGACGCTTGTCCAGGAGAGTAGATGGTTGGTGCGTGTGGTGGGGGGCGGTAGTCGTCAGTGCAGTCGTGGCGTTGAAGCTGTCGTGGATGTCGGTGATCTTGCGGTGGAAGAAGGTAGCCAGTGAGTCGCATGGGTCTTGCGAAGGCAGGATGTCGTTAGCGTTGGAGCTGGGGTTGGAGAGTTCCTTCACGATGTTGAAGAGCTCCTTACTATTGTGTGCGTTGTCGTCAAGGCGGTCCTTGAAAGAGGCTCTTTTGGAGGCTCTGATGAGTTGGTGATGGCTGCGGGTGGCGTTCTTGTGGGCTGTTTAGCTGTCTGGTGATCGTTCGCGGAGCCAGTACTTCTCCAGTTTTCGGCATATTCTTTTGGAGGCCTGGAGTCCTTCGGTGAACCAGGTGGCTGTCTTGCTGATGTGGCTGTTGGAGGGTGTCTTGAGCGGGGCGAGGGTGTTGGCGCAGTCGTCGATCCATTGTGTGGGGTTGTGGGCGGCGGTGTCGAGGTCGGTGGAGTCAGCGGGTGTGTTCTGGGCTAGGGTGGTGGTGAGCTGGTCCTCGGTGACTTTGCTCCAGCATCGTCGGGGCAGCAGTTGGGTGCGGTGGTGCGTGGTGGGCTTCCTGAAAGTGAAGTGGATGCAGTGGTTGTCGGTCCAGCGGGATTCAGTGGTGCTGTTGTAGGAGACGTGGGTACGTGTGGTGAAGATGGAGTCGAGCGCGTGGCCGGCGGTGTGGGTGGGTGTTGTCACGAGCTGTCTGAGTCCAAGGTTGGCGAGGTTGTCGAGCAGGGCGGTGGAGTTGGTGTTGTTCTCGAGATGAAAGCTCAGGTCTCCTAGGAGGATGTAGTTCATGGAAGGGAGGGCGTGCGTGCTGACAAAGTAGGCGATGGAGTCGCTGAACTATAGTCGGTGTCCGGGGGGTCTGTAGATGAGGGTTCCTCTGAGGGTGGTGTTGGTATCGGTGTGGATCTGGAAGTGCATGTGTTCGGTGGTGACGAGGTTGTCGTCAGTGTTGGTCGATACTCTGAGGGTGTTCCTGTGGACGATGGCCATTCCTCCTCCTGTTCCGTTGGTGGGGTCCCTGCGCGTGATCTTGTATCTTTCCGGGATGGCAATGGCGATGTCGGGTGTGGAGACAGGGTTCAGCCAGGTCTCTGTCAGGAAGGCGACGTCAGGGGAGGTAGAGTCGAAGAGGTCCCAGAGCTCAACGGCGTGTTTGCGGGTGGAGCGGGTGTTGAGGAGGATGCATCTGAGGTAGTTGGGTTCCTTGGTGGGCCGTTTGGCTGGCCGGATGCTGGTGAAGTTGCAGATCCGACAGGTGAAGGGTCCTTGGGTGCGCTTTGGGGTTGCCCGGTAGCAGGTGTGTTCTCGGCCGGGGTTGAGTGCGTGGAGGGTGCTGGCGTCGTAGTGCAGTCGGGCGTTGTGGTGTCTCCGGGTTCCAGGTGTCCTGGTGCTGGGCGCGGCCCGGGCGCAGAAGGGCTTGCCTTAGCCGTGCCCGCTGCGCAGCCTCCATATGAGGGGATGTGGGAGGGAGGAGCAGCTGGGAGGCGGTAGTGGGGTGGCCAATGGGAATACATGGGGGCGGGCCGCACTGGCACAACGGCAGGAAACACGGAGGGGTGAGTGGGCGAGCGGGGGGTCACAGAAGGCACAAGAGGGATACAAAATAAAGTGGGCAAGGCAGCAAGAAATACAAGAAAAAAGGAACAACAGCACAGATTACATGGTAATGGCAGAGGAGGAAGCAGGCACAAACCTAAAAAGAGGCACACTCCAGATACGAGCGGGAGCAGCAGCGGGGCACAGGGCACACGGGGGGGCTGTGCGGCGGTGGGGGGAGCGACCTCCCTGGTGACAGGGTCAAGGGTCGCTCTCTCTACCGCTGCGTGTGTGAGTGAAAATTGCAACAAACCCTCAAGTTAGCAGTGGAAGGCTTCAGCTCATCCTATCAGGAGACCGAAAGACCGAAAATACAAGAGTCAGAAGGCAAATCAAGAGAGGACACCTGAGACAGAGAACAAAGCCATGTACCTGTGAACAATGGGATGGTCCAAAGCCCATTCTACGAATATGTTCTTACTGCAAACAAGCTGAAGCGGTCTGCAGGCAAGACTTAACAACAATTGGAAATGCAATCGGTCTCTCATTTGCTCGAGTTGGACCTATTGGCGTTGTAAACTACAATGTCTTTTACCCATGTGTTATGGAGTGTTATCTATGTGGTGTGTAGTGGAATTATGTGGGTTGGACTGGGCAGAGTATATTTGTGCCCTTATGGGCTGTGCTGCAGGCAGTCAGTGCCCTCCCACATCCCCATGCACTGAACAGCAGCAATAGTGCGCTGCACGGGGTCTGATCTGCTGCCCACAAAACAAAGCGAAGTTGAGCAACAAGCAGCAATTGTGCACGTCCTGCCGTGGCACTCCCTGTCAGAGTTGTATCCAGGTAATTTGGTTTTGTGGCAGGAGCAGTGACAGCTCCTGCATTCCAAACTTTGCCTGTAAATTATTCAACAAGGCTTTTTATCCTGATGATGAAAGGATGAGCTTTACTTTGAAGTAATGACCATCCTGGAGCGCATCAAAGACAGATCCCTGCACGGAATGCTTTTAACAACAGTCACTGCTCATATTTGTTCTGGAGATTGACACCCGACTAAAAAAAGTCCTAATCACAAACTGCTAGTTCGGTTGCTGTAGCCCCTGAATGAGTGGTGTTATTTTACAAGTGTTTCCCGCAGGTTACACTGGACATTCGAGGGAAATCTAACGATTAACGCTTCGGTATTGATGTAAAAAACGTTGTCAGTGCTCCGAAGGCCTGCAGGGTTTGCAACTGATGGCGCTTCTGATAGAGGGGTTGTGGGAGGGTGTCACAGGCATGCTGGCAGCTCTCCTGAAAAAGACAAATGTGCCAGGTACGAGAAGCAGATTGTTCGGAACGGAACGCTTTAGTTTGTGCCATCCCAGATTGTAAAACTCTGTTGGCATTACAGACAACAATGGGGATGTGGGGTGTGGGGTGCGGTGGGAAAGCAACGACAACGGGTGGGAGTAAGCAACAAGGAGCTGGAGGTAGGGGCGGGTGGCAAACAACAACTGGAGGCGGGCATGTGCAAGCAAATGGAAAGGGGAGACCACTCGGTCACCCCGAACATATGGATGGGTGCCCCGATCCCCCGGGAAACCATTGCGGGCGGGGGGCGTGTCCCGGCCGGTATGCCCATAGCGGCGTGGTCGGAGCACGCCCCCTCCGCCTAAAAGGGTTGTCCTAAACACCCGCCCGAAAGTCCGTGTACCTATGGGAGGGTTAGGAGCATGGCCCCCGCCTTCCCGCTGCTGGATAAAAGGCGCGGGAATCTAGGGAAGCGTCCTCTTGTTCCTGCGCTCTGAAGGCTGCACCACTCGTCGCTCGTGAGCCCTCAAGGGAACAAGCTGCAGTTTTTTTAATGTATAATCGTTGTTTTTCTGTTTCAGTCGTCAAGGCGTAGCTGGAATCCAAGTCACTTCGGGAGGACAGGCTGAGCTAACGTTGAACGCGGACATGCCTGGTAAGAAGACTGGAAAGAGCTCCGAGATGGAACGTATGCTGCGCACATTGGTGAACCAAGTGTCGGCGATGGACAGGAAGTTCGGTAAAGTAGACCAGCTGGGTCGCGGCTTAGCGGCCCTCAGGAAACAAGTGTAGGCCCAAGCGGGGCCCTCGGGCGACCTAAGAGGATCGTAGGGCCTGCTTTGCCAAACATCACCCCAGGGGGGGATAAGGGGAAAAGGAAGAAGGGGAAAGCGGGTCCTAGCGAGGCTCCAGTCCCGATGGAAGTCCCACCGGTCCCAGTAGCACCAGCGTCCAGCCCGGTACCCACACCGGTTGGAGGATTGCCAATCCCTGTGGTTATCACACCGCTGGATGACAACCAGATGCCTCCTGAATTAGCGCTTCAGTTGGCGGCTGTGTTACCCGGGTTGAAGAAGGGGGCGGGGGGATCCGCATCTGTAGAAGATCCAGCCGAAGAAGCTAGACTGATTATTGAACAGTTAAGGCAGACAAGGGGCGTGGGGGCGGCGATCGTGCCTTCTATCTCTCCACAGGTGCCGCAGGTGGTCGCTGTCGAAAACCAGAACAAGTCGACGGACACGGCGGGAGGTGCGGCGGAGGCCGGTAAGAGATCACTCCCAATGATGAGTGAGGGCGCGGTACCCTCAAGGCGGGAAAGCTTGGCGCAACATATTCCCATGGCTACTAAAGAGATGGTGTGGTCCAATAATTACATTAATATGTTTTCATTGTTAACTGATCATCGAGAGTTAGAATATGCCAAGACTCAGAAGGATATATGGCACCCCAGTGTATGGCGGGCAAAAATTGCAGAATTCAGGGTCGAGGAGTCGATGATGAATTGGATCAGGGCCTTTTCTATTTTTGTAGCGATTATCGCTGAGCGTACACCAGAAGTGTTGAGTGACCTGGCTTGTTACCAGAGCAGGATCACAAGCTTCCATGAGAAGTATGGAGGAGAAGAATGGAAAGGGTACGACATGGCGTTTAGAAAGGCAAAAGAGTTTAATGAAGCATTGACGTGGGATTGCTTAAATACGGTATCTTGGCATGCACAGCTCTTGCCGGGTTCAGCGGGTGGTTCAGGGTCGAGCACAAACGGCTCCAGGGCCTTTCCACAGAAACAGTCGCAGCACTTTCAGCCAAGCTATGGGGGGGGAGTCTCAGCCTAGATCGGGCGGGAACGGAGGTAAGCGAGGGGTGTGTTGGGGCTTCAATAAGGGGACGTGTGGCAGGCCGCAGGGAACGTGTAAGTTCAGGCATGCGTGGTCCAGTTGTGGTAACACCTCACACCCTGAAACTAGCTGCCGATCCAGAACCAATGGGACCGGAGGTAAAGGGGGTACCAAGCAGGATTGATGCGGTGCCCCGGAAGTCCACACCTTCGCCCATAGATATCTTGGCTTTGACCCCATGGCTGAACAGATACTCTGATCATGCGTCCGCTGGGATCCTGCGAGATGGCTTCTCACATGGCTTCAGGATCCCGCGGGCGATTTTCGGGGGGCCCCCTCATGTAAGAACCAACTGTCCGTTCAGCACAACCCGGCGGTTGCCACCAAAAAGATCACTAAGGAGGTTAGCCTGGGGCGGGTTGCAGGACCTTTTTGTGACCCCATTAGGGGTGGTCCCTAAAAAGGACCCGGGAGAGTACAGGCTCATCCATAATTTGTCGGCACCGAAGGGGGCGTCCGTCAACGAGGCGATCGACCCCGACATATGCAATGTAAAATATGCATCTTTCGATGACGCGGTGGTATTGTTGAATCGCTTAGGCCCCGGTGCATTGTTAGCAAAGTCGGATATTGAGTCTGCGTTTAGGTTGCTTCCGGTACATTCCCGGGATCCGCGCTTGCTGGGTTTTACGTTTCAGGGGAAATACTACATGGATATGTGCATGCCGATGGGTTGTTCAATTTCGTGTGCCTATTTTGAAATGTTTAGCTCGTTTCTGGAGTGGGTGTTCTCAAAGGCCACAGGGCACCAACATGTGATGCATTATCTGGATGATTTCCTCTTTCTCGGCCCAGCGGGCACTCGGGACTGTGCACGGGCATTGCAGGACTTCTGCGTGCTCATGCGGGGTTTCGGGGTACCGCTGGCCCCAGGTAAGACAGTGGGGCCGACTACCTCCCTGGAGTTTTTGGGCATTGAACTAGACTCCGTGGAGGGTTGCTTCCGCTTACCGGCAGAAAAGATCGCCAAATTCAGGGCTTCCTTGTTGCAGTGTCTACGGAACGAGAAAGTGACGTTGCACCAATTACAGCAAGCAGTGGGTCAGCTTAACTTTGCATTAAGGGTGATACCGATGGCTCGCCCTTTCTCACGATCCATTGCCCAGTCCATGGTAGGCCTCAAGGAAGGGCACCATCGCACGAGACTGTCGGCGGAGGTTCGCCAGGACATGCTTATCTGGCTGGCATTCCTGGCGGACTTCAACGGCCGAGTGGTCTGGAGCAAACCCCCGGCCTCCTCGGCGGAACTAGGCTTATGGACCGACTCGGCGGGCAGAGTGGGGTTTGGCGCGATCCTCGGAAACCAGTGGTCGGCCCTAAGATGGCCAGCATGGTGGGAGGCAAGCGGTTTGACGAATAACATTGGCTTCCTAGAGCTCTTCCCCATCTGGGTGGCTCTGTCGGCGTGGCCGGAGGAATTCAGGGACCGCTCGGTGGTATTTTGGTCCGATAATATGACTGTGGTTGAGTGCATTAATCAGCAGGCAGCAAGCTGCAAATGGATATTGCGATTGTTGAAAGAAATTGTGTTGAAATGCTTGAGATTAAACGTACAATTCAGGGCAAAACATGTCCCGGGTGTACTGAATAATGCAGCTGATGCGCTCTCTCGTTTCAAAATGCAGGCTTTCAGGGATTGTTTACCCTCAGCGGAGCTAGTGGCAGCGCCATTTCCCGAAGCACTATGGCAAATCGGCGCCCCGGACTACAAAACCTCGTGGCAGCCAGTTTAGCGCCCAGGACAAGGAAAGCTTATGAAGGGGCGTTCCGCTCGTACTGCGCCTTTTTGGGCCCGGCAGGGGAGCATAAATGGGGTCAGGAGGAGTCCTTTGTCCGATTTTTAGTGGCAATTCATGAGGAAGGCCGGTCGGCGGCAACCGCAAGTCGGTATAAGGCCGCCATATCATTTGTGGCTCAGCTCCATAGGATCAGGGACCAAACAGACTCCTTTCTAGTCAGGAGGGCTCTGCGCGGCTGGCGGCGCTTAGAAGGGTGCAGAAAGGATAACAGGCACCCAATAGGGTTTGACAAGTTGACCTCCTTGCTGGCTAAACTAGGAGAGACATGCTCCTCACCTAGCGAGGTTATACTATTCCGGGCAGCGTTCGCATTGGCATTCTATGGGGCCCTGCGGGTGAGCGAACTAGTTGCTGCCAACAAAAGGGATACGGAAGGAGGTCTGCGCAGGGATCACATCCAAGTGAGGGGGGATTCTTTGCTGATCTCGATAGCCAGGTCGAAGACGGACCAGGAGGCCCAGGGGAATAGCGTTGTGTTGCAGCGCGCACCAGGTAGTCCCGGTTGTTCAGTCAGGCATGTTGAGGCCTACCTAAAACAAAGGTTGACAACGTGGGGGGGGGCCTTGCTACGACATACGGACGGCACCCCGTTGACAAGGTTTCAGTTTCAGAGGGTGCTGGCAATTACGATTGCAGCTGCGGGCTTGAACCCGAGTGATTTTGGGACCCATTCATTCAGGATAGGGGCCGCTACAGAAGCTACGGCTCAAGGTCTGCAGGCAGACAATGTTAAGCAGTTAGGCCGCTGGTCTTCGAACTGTTTAAAGAGGTACGTGCGTCTGCACATGTTGTAAGTTGCTGATTAAATGCACTCACGCTTGTTGTCTTTTGTTTGGATTACAGTTTCACGAGCCTGTGACGCAGGGCGGAAATTGGGACCGGCCCAGCATCAGATAACCACCACTTCAGGAGAAAGGAATGGAAGACGTGTGGTCTGGGTCATGGGCCACTCATACGTGAGGCGTGCCGGGGACATATTCAAGACAGGTGATGCGATCCACAAATCTGAGGAATATGGGTTCAGGCTGTCCTTCTATGGGAAGGGCGGCCTGTGTATTGACCGACTGCAAAGTTTTGTGGAAGAATTACTAGGGCGGCACAGGTCACCGCCATCTGTAGTCATAGTGCACATTGGGGGCAATGACTTGGTAAGACTGGGCAGACGAGTTTTAGTTGAATGCATACTTTCTGCTGTTAGCTGGTTAGCAAAAAGGGTCCCGGGATGTACAATAGCCTGGTCTCACATGGTTCCAAGGAGGGTATGGCGGGGCGGTTTGTCCCCGACAGCGTCGAACCATTCGGTAAAGAGGGTCAACAATAAAATGGAGAAATTGTTTCGCTCTGCTCATCTTCAAAGCATATCACATGGGTGCATATGGGGGGATCACTGTTATTCTGAGGATGGGGTACATCTGTCCAGGGCGGGGAATGACTTATTTATAGGAGACATGATAGCTTGGCTAGCGGGGTTGAGAAAACATGACCTATAGGAGGTGTGGGGGGGCCAGATAGTCGGTCAACTATCTGGCATGTGGCGGTAAGGTCATGATCGGTGAGCAGTGATTTCAAGGTCCCTAGGGGGGGCGCCACCCATTATGGATGGGAGCGCCCGGGGGGAGGCGGCCATTGGACCCTCCCACGGGGGGGGGGCGGAACCCATTACGGATGGGTCGCCCAGGGGAAGACGGCCATAGGCCCCTCCCAGGGGGAAGACGGCTATATGCCCCTCCCCAGAATTTCCCGGGGGCCGGATATCCGCTACGGCGGAAGAGAGTGCGGGGAAAGGGGGGGGGGGGGGGGGAGTCCACGCTGTCCTTCTTGCGGATACCCCGCACGGGAACTCAGACGACCATAAGATGGCGTCGAGTGAAAGGGGGCCCCCACGACAAGGGAAGTTACAGTTGGCTACGAGGGTAACGTTCTCTGCGTATGCGCCACTCACACGTGAGGGCGGGAATTTGATGAAAGGGATCTGACACCGGTTAAGACCTTGCCGTTGGCCCCTAACGTTAGGATGTACAAATTCATATATAATGCATTTGTCATGATGTTAGACTCGGTTAGGAAATCTTTGTATTAGAGATTTGTTAAGGTTAGCCTGAATACCCGTCTTCATCAAATGTAATGGAAGTTGAATTTGTACATGATACATGAAACGTTTTTAATTTAAAGTTTTAAATTTTGTTTCATATTTTAATAAATACGGCCGGGGGGGTCGTGAGGCCCCCCCGCCTTCCAAAAGTTCAAACTGTGTCTGTCTCCTCCCATTGGGATTGGTGGTGGAAGGGGTGGCGGGCATCCCGGCCCATACAGGAAGAAGCAACAACAAGGGGAAAAGCCAGAAGAAACAAGGCACAGCGGAGAAGGGCAGTCCAGCAGTTGAGTAGCAATGATAATTAGCTTTCTGCACACTAGTACATGCCACCTGCAGGCAAATTTTATTTGGAAAGCTCAGGATGTTTCTAAGGTTGTTGCAGAGGTCTTTATGTGTCCTGCACTTCACAACTCGTATTCATGGACACAGTTCAGTGGCTTACGGGCCTGGTACAAACACCTTCACGCGGCCTGTTGGCCAGATCCAGAATTTCACTGTTAGGATTATGATAACTTAAAAACCATTGAATTGTATGATACTGTTTTTAAGTGTCAAAAACGTTCCTATTGTGTACTATGTTAAGGACTGTATTAAAGTCAGAAAATATGAACTTTCGTTATATACAGTGCTTTCTGCTAGCTTTCGCGGGCATGGGAGAGGCAAGATTGGAGATGGAATGAAGGGGAAAATAGGAAAAGTGATGATTTCTTTAAAACAGATGCATGAAAGAGTTTAGAAATGCCAGATAAAAGGGAAATGTTAAAGGAAGATACAAGGTAGAATTAGAAGGATCAGAGGAGAAAGAAAGAAGTGAGAGACAATATAATGTAATGTAATTGCACATTTATAGAGCGCAGCTGTCACTCCACGGAGCATCATGGCGCTGAGCAGAACCCAGAGACGGAAGTGAAGAACTGTTTAACTGCTAACTGTAAGAACAGGGAATCAGATCAGAGTTTTGCAGAGAGTGTCAGATGCACTGAAGATCCAGGTTTTTAGGGCATTCCTAATAAGGTACTCGGAAGTGATATGGCGGAGCTGTAGAGGAAGTTTATTCCATGCCTTTGAGCCTATCACTGTGAGCGACTTTCCTCCCTTCGATGCCAATCTGAAAGCAGGCCTTTTCAGCAGATTGGCATTTGATGATCTTAGACTTCGGGAGGGTGTATAACGCTTAAATCTTTTGATAATGAGGACCTTGAAAATGGCACATTTATGAATTGGCAGCCAATGGAGAATATCTAGAGCTGCAGATGCAGATGACCTCCTAGGCCACTTTAGCACTAACCGTGCTGCAGCATGCTGTACCATTTGTAGCTTCTGTAGGACCTTAATTAGCACTAGAAAGATAGAACAGAACGAAGCACATTAGAATATAGTCAAAGGCGGAGTAGGTAATGAGGACGAAAGAGAAGAGGGAAGAGCTGGTAAGGAATATGAATGAAATTTGTCAAAAATTAAATAAAAGAATCAGCAAAAATCAGGTAGGGCTAATGGAGAGGGAATGGCAGAATGCGGTGAGAGGTTTAAAATACTTTTGCAGTACACATGTAGCCATCTCTTCTGCTCCCTCTATCCTGGATTAAACACTAGCCCCCTGCCCGTTGACTTGGCACGGAGAATCATCTTCTCCAAGCAGACCTTTTTATTCATGCGGTCAGGTGTAAGGCAACTATGACCGGGTGGGAGGCTCCTTTTGCGCACTGAAGTCATGCGACGCTGCACTCTTTGTAGACCACCGACATCCATGGACTAAACACGGGTATACTACAAGTTGGGGGGCTGTCCCAGTAGAGGGGAGCACTGTGCTTTCTAATTAACAGCGCTTGATTCTTGGACAAAGCCTCTTGTATTCTGGGCAAATTGGGATTCCAGGGCAAATGTGATCTACCACTCTGAAACTACAACCTGGGGCATGTCAGTGAATAATTCCCAAGTGCAGGTGCCTGGGAAAGATAAGCACCATTTCATTAGACCTAGGATACCACAACCGCTGAACAGGGTACTTACAACAGAGGCGCATGACCAACACCAACTGCAGCTCTACGAAATGCTCAAACGACATGGATCAGCACTAAAGTACGCAGCACATTACCCAAGCTCCCAGATTTTGCTTTAGAGAGTGGTGATGCTTTTGAGAGGACAATAAATGTCTAGGGCTGCTGTTTCTATGTGGGGCTATTCGCTAAAAGGTTGGAAGCTGCTGCTTGATAGGTTGGAATCTTCACTCAGCTGGGGCTGTTTCCTAAAAGATAGCTGCTCTGTATTTGCTGGCTCCTGGGAAATGCTTACCACTTATGGACTTTTTCTGATTTTAAAGGTGTGAACTACTTCCTCGAATGTGGAATTGCTGCTCAGGGTGGGTTCGCTTGGGTTTGCCCTGAAAGTGTGATACCATGGAGGGTTTCGGGTGTTTTTATTGAAGGGTTTACCTGCTCCTAAAGTTTTTACAGTTTTCTGAATGTTGATTACCTAGGTGGCAAGAATAGGGCTGCATTGTAAATACGTCTTTAGGTGAGGCGGCTACTACTTAATTTACCCCAGTCTGGCAGTTGGACAAGACGAGTATTTCTGTTGGTGCTTAGCAAACTTTGACAACTTACCCCACTTTCTATATACACACTCAGAGAGCCAACTGCGCCTTCGGGTCGGAGTTCAAATATAATCTATATACTTCACAGGAAAAGCATGTTCTGGCTGGGGATACTAAGGGACATCACCTACCAAGGTCTGCACCCATTGCGAAGGTACCAATTGAACATACAGCTGCACATTCAAGCGAAATACCAACCAGCACAGACAAGAGTAGCAAAACAAAAGACAGACTGCATGAGACACTCTTCCAGAACTGGGTGAAAATGTGGCGCCCATCAATGGACTACGTGGAATTAATTTCCATGCAGGCAATTCAGTAACGCGAATCAGATTTTGTGCCGAAAATAGAGGACATTCAGGCTTCACTGTAAGACCCTAACTGAAATGCTTTGTATGAGGGGACCAGAACAAGAATTACGAGCATGCAACAAAACATAATGGTCGCATTCCCAAAACTGAAGCCAGGAAGTCGGCAACTGAAACTAAAATAAGGTGCCGACCGTGAGTGTCAAGAAGAAACTACTGCAACACATTGCCTGACTACCATGTTCGCCATTGTGCTACCGACCTATGTGCTTATTGTTCATAATTGACAGCCTGTTCTAGCGGGTAAAACCAGCAAGTACAGTGAGAGCCTAGGGTGGCAAAATGTGAGGTTGCAACTGTAGGACAAAGCATCCAGAATGTTAATAATGTACAACCACGGATTACAGAATGTTGATTTTTGGCCGTCCTTAATATGGCCGCGGCAGAGGACATGGCTCCTCTTGCACCGTCAAGCGTAGGGGAACGGTGGTCTGGTTTCAGCAATCTATTCTGCCTTCCTCTTTGGAGTCTGTCAGTGTGTCTTGGATTAACTGTAAAGGACGTTGGTTCTGCAGGTTTCCCCTGTTGCGGAGGGCACATCAGGATGTTGATGATGGCTTCGGTGACCGGATTGAGAAGCCAATTTGGTTTGTGTGTGAAAAGGACAGCTGCTTCGCCTGAATCAAGCTGAGCTGCTATTCGGGTCAGAAGAGATAGTTCAGTCAGCGCGAACAGGCGGCCGAGGCCCGAAGTCCGACGAGTGCACACAGGAAGAAGAAGATATGCACGACCAGCTCACTGGGCTGCGATGCGGCACCCACCTCCCCGCACAGATTGCCCATGGGCACTCCGAGACTGCCGCACACCCCTGGCCCTGCCACAAAGTAGTACCGCTGAGCTCCGGGCTGCAAACTTAACAACATTGAATGACAAGCAGCCAACGAGTGGTTGACCGCCTTTCCTCTCTGCCCTGTCGACCCAACCACTCAGAGCCAAGGCATGTAACAGGCGGGTGGTATTGGTGGAAGGGAAGGAAGGCAACCCACAGGGGATGCAACGCCAAAACTGCATTAGTAACATGAGAAGGAAAGTAAAAGAAAATAATTCCTGAACTAACAGAAAAGCTCTCCAGTGGAAAGCTACTGGGTACTTAGGTGCTGCACCATGGGCGGTAACTAAATAGAGAAAGGAGGGACATGGAGGGGCAACGAACCACTGGATTCAAGGTAACCTGAAACTGGTCCCAGGATGCTCGTTTCCGGTCCAGGGAGGACCTAGCTTGGCAGTTGGGGCTAGAATGTTCCCACAATGAATAGGGTCAAGACTGATTTGCATATGGCTGGGTCCAAACTGGGGTGGTGTGGTGAGCAAAAGAATGATGGATTTAACCCAGATCCTGGTGACTCTGGGTGAATGCCTGCATTGTCAGAATTCCGTCCATCAATTGTTTCTTTTGCATATGTCGCCCTAAGTGGGAAGGGTATGCCCAGAGGTGGTCCCGTGCTCACTACACCGCTGGATTCAAGCTAGCCTGGCGGATGAAGGGTGATACCCTTAAACAGGTCCTAGGATGCTTGTTTCCGGTCCAGGGAGGACCTGGCTTGGCAGTTTGGGCTGGACTGTTCCCACAAGGAACAGGGTCAAGACTGATTTGCATATGGCTGGGTCCAAACTGGGGTGGTGTGGTGAGCAAAAGAATGATGGATTTAACCCAGATCCTTGTGACTGGGGGTGAATGTCTGCGTTGTTAGCATTCCATCCATAAATTGTTTCTTTTGCATATGTCGCCCTAAGTGGGAAGGGTATGCCCAGACGTGGGTCCCGTGCTCACTACACCGCTGGATTCAAGCTAGCCTGGCTGATGAAGGGTGATACCCTTAAACAGGTCCTAGGATGCTTGTTTCCGGTCCAAGGAGGACCTGGCTTGGCAGTTCGGGCTGGACTGTTCCCAAAAGGAACAGGGTCAAGACTGATTTGCATATGGCTGGGTCCAAACTGGGGTGGTGTGGTGAGCAAAAGAATGATCGATTTAACCCAGATCCTTGTGACTGGGGGTGCGTGTCTGCATTGTCAGCATTCCGTCCATCAATTGTTTCTTTTGCACAAACCTGAATACAACATTTCTCAAAGAGACAGCACAAGAACTGCCTAGGCTCTACCCAAAAAGGTGAATGACCAAGCATGGGTGGGAACATGTATTGGAGGGAAATAATTAGATAGGAAGGCCAGTCAGAGTCAATAACATGGTGTGATGTAGGGAGTGTCACACGTAGATTCAAGGGAGTTGGATGTAAATGTCTAAGGTGTAGTAACTGAGGACAGAGACTGATATCAGTAGGTCAGATGGAAATCAAGCTTGCATCTAAGAGTGTAGGCCACACTGTGAAGGCAGGAACAGTAGCACATTTAAGTCTATTGGCGTTATAAAGGCACCGTGTGATGGAAATCCCAACAATAGAGGGTGTAAATTAAAGTAATAGATATAAGAGAAAAGTCTTCTAATGGGGCAGGAGGAGCGGTACCATGACCTTTCAGAATTGATGGCTTGTCCCAAGTTCATTACATCATGGGGTGTGTAGCAAAGCAACAGTCAGAAGTTGCTGTTGGGACAAACGTCCTGAGCATAGTTTGCAAAGAAGAAAGAGAGAAAGGGAGAAAGAAAGGGAGAGAAAGAGGGAAAGAGAGAAAAAGGGAGAGAGAGAGAGGAGGGAAGAGAGAGAGAGGAGGGAAGAGAGAGAGAGAGCGAGAGAGAGAGAGGGGAGACAGAGAGAGAGAGAGCGAGAGAGAGAGGGGAGACAGAGAGATAGAGAGAGAGAGAGAGAGAGGAGGGAAGAGAGAGAGGGGGGAAGGAAGAGAGAGAGAGAGAGGAGGGAAGAGAGAGAGAGAGAGGGGAAGAGAGAGAGAGAGAGAGAGAGAGAGAGGGGGAGAGAGAGAGGAGGGAAGAGAGAGAGAGGGGAGGGAAGAGAGAGAGGGAGGGGAGAGAGAGAGGGGGGGAGGGAAGAGAGAGAGAGAGGAGGGAAGAGAGAGAGAGAGGAGGGAAGAGAGAGAGAGAGGAGGGAAGAGAGAGAGAGGAGGGAAGAGAGAGAGAGAGAGAGAGAGAGAGAGAGAGAGAGAGAGAGAGAGAGAGAGAGAGAGAGAGAGAGAGAGAGAGAGAGAGAGAGAGAGAGAGAGAGAGGGGGGGGAGGGAAGAGAGAGAGAGAGAGAGAGAGAGAGAGAGGGGGGGGAGGGAAGAGAGAGAGAGAGAGGGGGGGAGGGAAGAGAGAGAGGGGGGGAGGGAAGAGAGAGAGAGAGAGAGGAGGGAAGAGAGAGAGAGAGAGGAGGAAGAGAGAGAGAGAGAGGAGGGAAGAGAGAGAGAGGAGGGAGAGAGAGAGAGAGAGAGAGAGAGAGAGAGAGAGAGAGAGAGAGAGAGAGAGAGAGAGAGAGAGAGAGAGAGAGAGAGAGAGAGAGGGGGGAGGGAAGAAGAGAGAGAGAGAGAGAGGGGGGAGGGAAGAGAGAGAGAGAGAGAGGGGAGGAAAGAGAGAGAGCGAGAGGGAGGGAAGAGAGAGAGGAGGGGAGGGGAGGGGAAGAGAGAGAGGGAGAGAGGAGGGAGAGAGAGAGAGAGAGAGAGAGAGAGAAGAGAGAGAGAGAGAGAGAGAGAGAGTGAGAGAGAGAGAGAGAGAGAGAGAGGAGAGAGAGAGAAGGAGAGAGAGAGAGAGAGGAGAGAGAGATAGAAGAGAGGGGGAGAGAGAAGAGAGAGAGAGAGAGGGGGGGGAGAGGAAGAGGAAGAGAGAGAGAGAGAGAGAGATAGATTAGATATAGATATTACTAAGAGACAAGCACAAAAAGAGTTTCCCATGTGACTTGGACCATTGAATGGTGAAGACCATTAGACTACATTATCTGTGCTGCACAAAATGGAGGTATCCTTTTTGAAGGGCTACCAATATACCCTGCAAGTATCAATCCTATTAACCCCCACCCCTCACAAGTTATCACTGTTGGGAGATGTTAGTAGCCTGCCAGATCTGGGACCAATGCACACACACCTCCACCACCACCGCCACCACCACCACCAGACCTGCCTGCCGAAATTGAAACATCACTGACAAGGACTGGAAAAGCGCTCTTGGCACCCACCGACCCAAACAGATCAATAGCCTCCCCATAGCCATCAAGCATTTCAAGAGTTGGATCACCTCCTGACTCCCCTAAAACACACAAATATAAGAAGATCTATATCGCAGGCCAGTTGGTACACAAAGGAACTTCGACTGATGAAATGCCCCTGCAAACAAGTGGAGCGCTATGAACTTAAAATGAGTCTCCCCCGAAAACACTAACAATGCCCTGACAGCAAGCACATGCATGCTGGTACCTGGTGCCTGAGGACTTGTGGAATCATTGTGAACTGCCCTGTAATTTAGTGTTTACTAAACAATATCGATTTTTTTGCATGTAAAAAAACATTGACAAAGCCTACAGCTCTCGCATAGGGACAACCTATTGGCTTTGACAATGCTCTTTTTTTTTGGCTACACCTTGGTGAGAAAGTATTTTATCCTGAAACCAAATCAATGGTAGGTTGCTATTTATAGAAAGGGAGGTGGAGGGACTTTCTAACTTTCAGTTTCTCTCTGTCCAGCTCACAGTCATTGCTTTGATGACAGATCAGGGCCTCTCGCGTTATTAGCCTAACTGAAGCACTCAAACGACTGGCCCTGCACCAAGTAGGTCTTGTGCATATAACATTCTTCCAAGGGGCGCTGTCTAAGGTTTCCCAAGAGACGAGGGATTTCAGTTTTACAGGTGGTGATGTCTCGCCCCTTCCATCCAGGCGTGCCTGCATTGCTCATGCTGCAAGGCCTCGCCCCAGCATGAACCAAAGCCTGAGAGGTCACATACATCTAACCGCCGAACGCCAAAACAATTCTCGCAGGTCTATAATGCATCCTTTTATTCAACAGTAAAACAGAGCTTCCTATGAAGTCTATTGCAACTTACGGTAAGTTTTTGAAATTGCTGTAATATTTTTTTAACCAAACAAAAAAAATTACAAACATTATCATTTGCAACGCCAATAGCACAACTTTTCAGTAATGCAAGACCTATTGCACTGCAAATGCTTATTTTTTATCTATTTATTTACCTCCCTGGTCAGTGTCACTGCTCTCCCGCACGCAGCTCCACTGCTGAGGGACTGCCCTCTGAGCCCGGAGCTTCTGTGCCAGGTAGGTGCTCGAGACCTCCGCCATTACAACCCCAGCACCCTCCACACTCTCAACCCCGAACGCAACTGCCAGCTCTCGACACCAAGCAACATCCAAGGCCCAATCTCAGTCAACATTGCTGCTGCACCTTCACCCACCTCCGGAACCCCGTAATAGCTCCAAGTCACCGGACGACAGCACACACAAACCAATGAACTGCATCCTCCTCAACGTGCGCTCCCTGCACAGACATGCAATAGAAATCTGGGACCAATCTGGGACCTCCGTAACACTCACACGCCCGACGTTGCCTCCTCACACAGACCTGTACCAACATCAACTCCGCACCGGACATCGCAACTGCCATCCCCGACAGATACAAGATGCTGAGATAAAACTACCCCACCCGCCCAGGAGGAGGCATCGTCATCATCCACAAAAGCTCCCTCTGCATGACAGCCACAGACCTGGACGACAACTCACCCCCTCCACCCCCACCCCGCCCCGTGGAACATCTCCACTTCTAGATCCAGATCAACCCAAAATGACTCTCCGTGGAAACCTTGTCTACAGACCGCCTGGCCCCCGCGCTCCTTTCACCAACATCATCACCGACCTCATCACACCCCACGCCCAAGTTCTTAGTAGTAGCTTGTACTCATCTACCATAACATGTTAATGACTAGCTGATCATAACGCCACTCTTAAATAAAACAACCTCTGACCACAAAATTAAATGAACTACCAGCTCAGTTTCAACTTTCTTCGCCAGATGAAGATCATGGAGGGTGAGACCACATGCCAGTTTCCAAAATTTGAGTTAAACAAACAGGCTTCATGCGGCAAAGAGCTACGAACATCAGGGAAGAACTGCCCTAGCCTATGAATTAGGGTCAACTGGAAATACTCATTCTACTTGACCTCTCTATGGCATACAACACAGTTACTATGAAACCTTTTAGTGCTAATGGAAAAAGGAGATGGCCATCACCCTACCATGGCCCGGATCATTTCTATAATATCAGTGCCAACAGACAAGAGTTGGGTCTGCCAGTGGCGACAAATTCCATTAGATGGAGTGTCCCCCTAGTCTAGGTCAGCCACCTCACTCCTGCATATTCTAGACAGTGTCTCCAGTCCTGAAATGTTCACCTACAAATCATTGATTGCAGGTGTGTTAGTCTGATTAGTTCAATGAAAACAAAACATGACTACAACACCCAGAATGCATTAGGCTATCACACAGAAGTGAAAGCAGTGTCCTTAATGACCTTGAGGGAGATAGTCACTCTAGCCTATCCACAGCTCCCCATTTCCAAATGCCTTGATAATCACACATTATCAACTTCAATTTCAAACATGCACCGATTATTCACCTCCATGTGATAGGGGAATAAAGTGAAACATAAGCAAAACACCACACAAAAGGATAACAGAGATGATTTATGTGTGCCTGAATTTCAACAAGACTAAAATACTTGTCAATGGAGAACCCATTATAGACAAAATGCCCTTGTCATGGGCAGAGACGTAGCACGCCATCACCTTCTCCAAAGTAGGTACAAAAAAATCTTGGGATGTAATATTCCCCCAAGCTCCCCTTTGCAAACCAGATCTCAGAAGGAGTAAAAATAACATGCATTGGCAAAGCCAATAGACCTCGGCTTCGGGACATAAAGCGTTACCAATAGCTTGTCGATGCTGTAGCACATCGGGCGGGAGCAAAATAAGCTTTTCATGATCTACAGCATTGGCAAAAGAAAAAAAATGGGCACAATGAAACAACAACGACTGGCGGTCAACTCATTCCACTAGCAAAAGCATGCGTGGTTAACACAAGTGCAACAACAGAATACTGCAAATGCGTTTTGATTTTCAATGGAAGACACCACTTAGATCAGTAAATTTAAAAAAATCTTCTTTTTAGCACAACATTTTAAAAAAGGATTATGTGTTGAGGTACAAGAAGAGGGGAAAACATCACATGAGGGATACCGCGTTACAGGGATGTGAGAGAAGGACATGAAGAGACGACTGTGGCAGGGGCAGAGAAGCACAAGTAAGAGTCAGTGAGAGCAAAACAGGGGCAAGGGAGAAGCATCCAAGTACGAGGGTAAAGCAGGGAAGTTGCAAATAAGTGAGAGCGAGCAACATGGAGTACGGGGGTAGAAGTACACAGGAGAGAGAAGCACATGAGAGGGGAGAGATATTTGAATAGGCAAGCTAGAAAAACATTGTGTTTAACCAAATAGAAAAGAAAAGAAAAGTTCCCTGAAAGTAAGCAGCCAATGAAAGTGACAGTAATGGGTCTATGCTCCAGGAGAAGGACAAACACCAGACGGACAAGCTGTGACAAGGAAAGCCATTGCACAAGAAGTAAGCAAATGAGAGTGACAATAAAGCAAAACACTGGTAAACAATGGGCTGGAACAGAAAGTACTTGGTGAGCGCACAATAGGCCTTCCGCAACCAGACATCTTACGCTATCTGATAATCCAGACCTAAAAAACACCAACTCATGATGCTGAACAGGATCCTCTCTCACATATGAACTCGCTGATTCAAACCTATAAGACTTTTGGTATTACTCTAGCTAGATTAATGCAACTTTTTCAATGCCAGGGCCACTAAAAGTGAAATTTAGATGCCTAAAAAAAAAAATGCTAAATATACACTGCTTGGATGTAAAGAAATCAGTCCACATCTTGTGGCACTCAACGAATTGCACTACCTTCCTGTGGTTGCAAAAAAAAAAAAAGAAGAAGAAGATTCTCTAAAGCATTTTCAAAGCAATAGAGGCAGTGGGGGGAGGCTCAATCCAAAATATCTTCAGACAATAACATCTCATTGTACCCAAAGCCGCAACCTCAAATTAAGCAATATAATTCTGATAAACTGATTTGAGAAAATAGTAATTATTCATCAGAGTGCTGGGCCCATATTTCTGGAACTCCATGAGAAATGAAATTGCCTAGCAGCAAGCAAAAAGGGCCTGAATGCATGCTTCTTAAACTAAGGTACTTTGCTAAGTAAGGCTACTCTAGGACCATGTCCCCGCAGCAGTACTAAAGGCGACCTTGCCCCAAGAACAAATACCGTTCTGGCCCCACTAAGTCAATCAATATAGTACATGAATTGAACGCATGCATAGGGGGTCTAAACAAATTACTGTCCCCGCAGCAGTACTAAAGGCGACCTTGCCCCATGAACAAATACCGTTCTGGCCCCACTAAGTCAATCAATATAGTACATGAATTGAACGCATGCATAGGGGGTCTAAACAAATGACTGTCCATAGCTGCAGAAAGTCCAAAAGGTGAGAAGCCAGACCTATGCATTACTACCTACTCTATATACCAAACACATTATTGCCTTACACTAACGGATAGCACAAGGATCTAATCCATCATGGGAAAAGATGAAGCAATTATTCTGTGATGCAGAGACTTGCTTGCCATGCTAGTTCTTCTTACCTTTTTTTCTGCCAATGGTCCACTCCCTTTTACAAAGGAGGACATCTGGTTCTGATTCCCCTCCGAGACGGCGGAGTTTTCCCCATGCTTTAGTCTCCTCCGAGCCTTCCATCTGAATTCACATCTAAAAAGAGAAATACAGACAGAGAAAGGCTCATTTGCTGGCAAAATATTCTATTCTCGGTCAGCACAGTGGGTAGATGAAGGATGGAAGGGACTGCTGCTAGCTTACAGGTGTACAAGATGTAATTTGGCATGTAGTGACTGCCCACTTGCTTGACCCTGGTTACTACAAAAATCCTAGGTCATGACTTTGAATGAAAGCACAACGAAAGAACAAAAAAAGTGGGAGCCTTATTGTGCTAAAATTTAGAAGGCAGGGGTGTGCGCCAAAACATTCAATGGGAAATGAAATCCAGGAGCACCAGCAACAGGACCCAGGGCAAATTGCAGAGGGCACACAGAGACAGAACATCCACCAGAGATAACTCTCTGCAAGAAGCGTCTAAAGTTGCTTTTAGAGGGAGCCCAGGTCAGACTGCCCCTTCCGCCAAGCATGTTCAGAGACAACTACCAAAATGTGACAGTGCACTGCCTAGAAGGGAGACCAATCCGGCGAACTCACACACTGTCAGGAGGGGCATTGGTCCAGTACACTCCACCATTCCCGAATCCTCTTCCATTCAAAGCCCAATCACCCGTCTAGATAGAACCAAGGACAGCACATTTCCAGTAGAGAGCCAGAGCTGGCGCTCCTCGAGTGGAGGATGGGGTGCAAGCTGGCAGAAGGGCCCACAGCTGATCATCTCAAAGTAATGGCCTGATGTAACTTCAAGGAGTGAAAACAACGACGCGTCACTTTTCATTGCGCCCTCCTTGCGGCATGCTGGATGCGTCATATTTACAGTATGACGCATCAGGTCGCAAGGAGTTACAGATACGTCAGTATTGCTGACATATCTGTAGGTGCAAAAATAACGCATTGCTGGAGTGTGTCACGAAAGTGACACAACTCCGTCAATGGGTCATTTCACATGGACAAGTCCCATTGCAAATGTGCCTGCGTCAGTCCTACGCCTGCTGTGAGGCAGGCGTAAGATATTGACGCATTTGCGTCCTAGAAGGGATGCAGTGATATCTCATAGATTTCACTGCGTCACTTCTACGAGGATTAATTGCGTCAGAACGCCCACCCTGCATACATTATACCTGCGCAGGTAAAATGTGGTGCAGGGGTTTACAAAGTGATGCAACTACCTAGATGAGTCACTTTGTAAATATGACGCAACATGGCGCATATATAACCCTGATGGTGCGTCACAAAAAGTGACGCAGCGCAAAAGTGATGCAAGGGCTCAGAAATAAGCCCAGGATCCCCATATCCTTCTGAACTGGATCGTACCGCCAGCAGGGGACCAGGGAAGGATAACCCTACTAAAATTAGCCAGGTTGAGAATGCCAATTCGAGGAGCTAGAGAATGATACTTCATGTGCAAGAGGCAGAATAGTTGCCACCACCGACACCCCTCGTCCCCCAACATTGAGCCATCATCAGCAGGAAGGAATAAAAAAAATAACACCCCCGCAAGCAAGGAGGCAGGGCATGGTAATTCACCTACAAGAAGCAAGGGTGGGATAACCCTCCATGACAGAGCTGGAAACTCTGAGTCAGAGCAGGGTAAGGTCTCATCAGGAGCCAGGCTGGACCACCCCCGGCAGGGTGACATGGCCTGGGCATCTCCCAGCAAAGACCAGGGGCATGAGCATCACCAACCAAGGCCAAGATCCGCAGCTTTGTCTGGGTGCTGCTGCTGCAGCCTCCACTGGGGGTCCAGATCTGAAGCAGGCAGGACCCAAGAGGTCGAAGCCCTACTCCCACCCCAGGGGCATCAGGGAGAAGTACCCCAGCTATGGGCCCAGGTTTTGGGGCATGTCACAGAAATGAAGCACCCTCAGCGGGGGCACAGGACACCCATGTCAGAGCCCCTGGGGCTACGGGAGCAGCCGCCCGACTGGGCATTCTATGTCTCCCTCAACAGCCCCCGGTGCAGCTCTACTTACCCCCGCCGTACCCCAACACTTCCCGTCAGAGCAACATCCAGCAGCTGATCCGAGAGGCGTGTCCAGGGCAGGCAGAGGCGTGGCATCCGGCGCGTCTCCCGGGAGACAGGCGCAGGCGGTATCATAGAAACGGGACAGACCTCCTCAGGGCACTGGGCGAGCTGGCGGCCATCTTTAAACGGTGCCATTTGTAGTGAATGAAATAGGGATCGATTAAGATATCAAAATACTATAAAACATTACCTATAAGATGTTATAATTTATCAGAAATCTTTAAAATAAATATATTTGAGTTAGTGATAACGGTATCGATGAAATATTTGTTTTTGTACTTCAGTATTTCACCTAATAACAAAACTAATATTATAACCAGTATCACACAATGGAATATTGTTATCGTTTTGAAAGCGTTGTCCGTGAGCAAAGTGGATACAAGACCGTGCGAATGTGACCGTCGTTCGTTTGAAGCCCAAGATGGAGCAAGAAAGAAATTTCTATAGGGAACACGTGACGACTTTTCCACTCGCCTGGGCGTGAAGAGGGACATATTTCGAATGTAGACTACAAATGGTTGAGATAGAAAAAGGACAAACCGAGAAAATAATATCTTATGTGACCCAATGAGGAGGCCATCATGGAGGAGTTCAGGTTTACTGTCAGAGTTAGTCAGTTGAAGTAAGAGAGGGATGGAGGCTTTCAGTTCATTGAATGCCCAGTTACTATAGGTATTTTTCATTATTATTGTTCCCTTACCTCCTTGTGAAGGTCATTAAACATCAGGTGATCGAACCTCAGACATGAGAAAAAACAGAAAGTTAAAAGATTACTCCACTTACATAGCTGTTAAAAGGGCAGGGCCCCATAAGTTCTAGACCTGTTCTAGAGTAACACTCCGTTGTTCTATTTCGCAGCATGAGAGTGTAAGGAGTAGGGGGGGACAGTCTTTAGGAAAGCAATTAGCCAATAATTCTCCTTTATACATAATAACCCACAGACAACTACTTATGGTTTGTTGGTTTATTTGAAAGCCAAAAATAACTGAACATAGAGACACCTTAACACGAGGATATAGAAATACAAAGGAATAAGAATGAGCCAAATCTGCTCATCCACTTGGTTTAGCATAAACAACACAATTAGTTAGTTAAAGAAGTAAGATACAGAAAACCAGGAAGCATGAGTCCAAATGTCCTTGAAATGAGTGTTGGTGAGTGAAAAGCATACATCTTTCCCTATTATAGCACTAAGGTGACATCCCTACATAAGCATTTTTAAAAGGAAGGATTAAATGTGCCAGTGCGTGGAGTCTTCCTAAGAAGTATCTCCACCATCAATGGATCAAGCAGCATACAGTGACAATCGCAACAATAGAGATTGTTCTAGTATGCTCTCTCTCTGAAGGCAAGAAAAAAGTGGCGCACTATCCCTAATTCCAACAACTAGTTATCCACAGGTGTACATTGCTCGCAACAGTTTGTCCTTGGTTCCCAGGCCTTCTCCTGTGTGAAGCATCCTCTATCGACTCAAGCCACATGATTGTAACTTTTTCTCTCCTTGCCTAACTAGTAAAATAAAGATGTTATTCTACCTAAATGAGCGCTTCTTCACCTGTAACACAAAACGTGTGAAAGAAAAGATTTCACGGCACACATGAAATTCAAACTGTTAATTCTAAAGCAAGAGTTTTTTTAAGGGATTTGTATTTCAGGTCTACGAATTTCAGCTAACATAAGAAAACATTATGTAAGATTTATGAATTCACATAACATGAAGGTAATTTCAACTAATGCATTTACCTATGTATGAAATTACATAATTAATAAGCCCATTTAATACACAAATAATTATCAGCTTCACAGCACAAGTTCTTTATGTTAATGCTCTCGGCTTGTTACATTCAGTCAGTCAATTCACTATATTTGATTTATAAAGATAAAGCCATAAAAGTACACAATAAAAACAGCACAATTATTAGATAACTTAAAAAAAGCAGATGCTCATGTATAAATAACCGTTCTCATAGTCAGTGGGCTGTAATATTAGTGATATTACATCATAGAGTCCATCTCTTAAAAGCAGATCAAAATCCTATGTGATAAACTAATTACAATTATAATAGCAATTGCTGGGGACTCCCATTACTTGCTTAGTGCAATTTAGACAGTTCCACAAGCCTAGTTTATAGTCAAAGACAGTTTATGGGAAACAAATTTACAAGCTAGGCTCATAGGTCAAAACCTCCAAATGTCCAAGGTTTTTCATCTCCCCAGGGCAGGTATGATGAATGCTAGCTATGACACATAGACAAATATCCCCATTTTCCAAGGCACATAAGTAGTAAAAAGTATCCTGATAATAAATATAATTGCCAATTTTAAAAATTGGTGCTAAAATCCTTTCCTAAAATCCCTGTAAGTGCATTGTGCTTTGACTAGTTCTACTACTGGTTCTACTACTGGTTCAAAGATGATCTTAAGAAATCTAAGAAACTCTGTCGCTCCCTTGAGAAGGCCTGGAAAAAAGACCCAAACACCAGCACCAAGGACGCCTTCAAAAACGCCACCCGTATACACCACCAACTGATCAGGAATGCCAAGAAAGCCGCTTTCAAGGACCGACTAGATAACAACGCCCACAACAGCAAGGAATTATTCAACATCGTCAAGGAATTTACCAACCCCTCAGCCAACTCCAACGACATCCCCCCCTCTCAAGCCCTCTGCGACTCCCTAGTCTCATTCTTCCACAACAAGATTGCAGACATCCACAACAGCTTCGACAATCGACCCGAAGACCAACCCACCCAACCCTCTGCAGGACCCCCACCCCCCTTGAACATCCTCAATGACTGGAACCCAATCTCCACTGAGGACACCATCCGCCTGATGAACTCCATCCACTCAGGATCCCCCACAGACCCATGCCCTCACCACATCTTTAACAAAGCAGACTCCATTATAGCACCGCACCTCCGAGACGTCATCAACTGCTCCCTCAACTCCGCTACCTTCCCGGAAAGTTGGAAACATGCCGAACTCAGCGCCCTTCTGAAGAAACCCACAGCTGACCCCACCGAACTCAAAAACTACCGCCCTATCTCGCTCCTTCCATTCCCGGCCAAAGTCATCGAGAAAGCTGTCAACAACCAGCTCGCCGCCTTCCTCGAAACCAACAAATCCCTCGACTCCTCACAGTCCGGCTTCCGTGCCAAACACAGCACTGAGACCGCACTCATCGCAGCAACTGACGACATTCGAACTCTGCTAGACAACGGAGACACAGTCGCCCTCATCCTCCTCGACCTCTCCGCAGCCTTTGACACAGTTTGTCATAGCACCTTAATAAAACGCCTCAGAAACAACGGAATCCAAGGAAAAGCACTGGAATGGATCACCTCGTTCCTTGCCGGAAGAACTCAGAGAGTCCGCCTTCCACCATTCAAATCAGAAGCTACCGAAGTCATCTGCGTCGTGCCACAAGGATCTTCACTCAGTCCCACCCTCTTCAACGTATATATGAGCCCCCTCGCGGCCATCGCACGCCAACACAACCTCAACATCATCTCCTACGCTGATGACACTCAACTGATACTATCACTCACCAAAGACCCCAACACCGCCAAAACCAACCTACATGAAGGAATGAAAGAAGTAGCCAAGTGGATGAAGTACAGCCGTCTAAAACTGAACTCCGACAAAACTGAAGTCCTCATCCTTGGTACCTCCCCCTCCGCCTGGGATGACTCTTGGTGGCCAGAGGCCCTTGGAAAAGCACCCATCCCGACGGACCACGCACGGAACTTAGGTGTCATCCTGGACTCCTCACTTTCTATGAACAGACAAGTCAACGCCGTCTCATCTTCTTGCTTCAATATTCTTTGCATGCTCAAAAAAACATTCCGCTGGATCCCCACCGAAACTAGAAAAACGGTCACCCACGCACTGGTCACGAGCCGCCTGGACTACGGAAACACCCTATATGCCGGTACCACCGCAAAACTCCAGAAAAAACTCCAACGCATCCAGAACGCCTCAGCCAGACTCATACTAGACATCCTGCGTAAAGACCACATCTCTGGACACCTGAAAAACCTCCACTGGCTCCCCGTTAACAAGAGGATTACTTTCCGCCTCCTAACCCACGCACACAAAGCACTCTACGAACTTGGACCCGAATGCCTCAACTCACGACTTTCCTTCTACACCCCCTCCCGCCACCTACGATCCTCCAACCAAGCCCTTGCAACTGTACCTCGCATCAACAAAACCACCATGGGAGGCAGATCCTTCTCCTACCTGGCAGCTAAAACCTGGAACTCACTTCCCACTCACCTTCGCCTCACTCAGAACCACCTTACATTCAGAAAGCAACTTAAAACCTGGATATTCGACAAGTAACTCACCACCCTCCTCAAGCGCCTTGAGACCCTCTGGGTATGTAGCGCGCTATATAAATCTCGTGACTTGACTTGACTTGACTACCATCACATGGACAATTTGGTGAGATATTATTATGTGTCCCAATTTTAGGGAAGGTAACCCCTCAAATGCAGTGTTCCTATACGTAGTCTAGTGAGGGAGAACCTAGGTTTACTATTCTTTAGAGTTGTCAAGTAATTTTCCAGTCCCACCTGTACTGGGCCCGAGAGATATCTACACACCATAGATTTTTTGCTCTTTTGTGTGTCTCTTTCTAAATCTCTCTTTCCCCTGAATATGTTTTGATGTATTCTAGGACTTTATCTGTGTCCTTGACTCCAATGGTGTTATCCACCTTTTTTAAAACCATTTTATTTTGTTCCAAGCATCTAACATTAGACAGTCTGATAATATCGCCTTTGTAAACTCGGTCCCTGTTTTACTCCATATATTATACCACATAAGAATGGGGCTAATGTATAAGTCATCCGCTTAAAAAGGAACAGCCACTTCTTTATGTGTGATATATGCTGAGCTTGGTTTTGGGTCGGCCAGCAAACGAGCCAGGAACATATTCTCAAGGGTTTGCAACAGGGCACAGTTAGTATACCTCCACAAGGCAGCGCCATACCCAGCACTTGAGAGGCATTTACTTTTATAGAAGATCAGCATCTTCCTAATTGTTTACTGTCCTATTTTGCTCGAACCCTCAAAATGGATTCCATAGATCTGAGAAATTTCATTTCAGAGATATTTATTTGACTTTCCCAGCGCTCTGATGCAGTAATCTGTATTCCCAAGCATGAAAATATTTGGGACTCAGCTAGTCTCTCTCCCTTTATATGATGTATCCTCTTTTTAGCTCTTCCCTTTCCACTCACAATAGTCACAGTTTTCTTTAGATTTAATTTCATATCTTTGTTTATGATAAAGGTAACAAAGTTATAGATTAAGATGCTAACCCTCCCGATTCAGGCGGGAGACTACCAATTTCAAAGCTCGTCTGCTGCCTCCCGATTCCTGCATACGGAAACCTGAATCAGAGTTTTGAAAAACTGCCAAACCTGCTAAGGTGTTGATGCTTGTAATGCACGCTGCAATCTCTCCTTCCAAGAATAACATCTGATGTCAAAGGTTAACGCTTGGTCCTTAATTTTTGGAGGGGGAACTTAGAGCATGTCACATGCCTCAACATAGTATTTTTGTAAGTTTTACATAGTGCAAACAAAAACAGAACTCTGTTTTGGTTTGAGCTATGTTTTTAAACTTCAAAAAATAAAATGATGATTGTCTGTCACCATACATACCAAGTGACCCGATTCAGACACATTGGCTCTGCTTCAATAAAAGTCATTGGAAAAAATACATTCTCCTATTATTTTAAAATCTCCCACTTGCCTGCTCTAAAATTTAGGCATGTATGTTGTCCCAGTCATTAAACATGAGTCATAAAAATGCTGTAATAAGCATTCAGAAAGAAAGACGTGGATAAATAATATCTCTACACAACAATACGTAACATTTACTT
Organism: Lissotriton vulgaris; assembly: GCF_964263255.1. Lineage (NCBI taxonomy): Eukaryota > Metazoa > Chordata > Amphibia > Caudata > Salamandridae > Lissotriton > Lissotriton vulgaris. The sequence goes on from NC_141699.1 coordinate 84,810,177, forward strand.
ACCATATCAGCTTTTAGGTAGAGACTATTTGACGGAGCTCATGAGTACGTGGTTGAAGCTGGGCTCTGAGTTCATTCATAGATTTCCTACACCTCATTAAGGCTCTTGCACCTGATTGTGTGAAATATAGCCAGTGGTGGCTGGTGACATTTGAAAATAGTGGGGCGTTAAAGTGCGTGATGAGTGCCCTGTGGCGAGCGAGCGTAGCGAGCAAGCTTGGCTGTCATAAGGTAGGTTCACGGGGATTCTTCCCCTAGCAACATTTTGAAAAAAGAGTGGACAGATGGTGCATTTTTAAGCACATTTGAGAAAGCAAGAAGATTAATACAGCAATTGAGAAAGTTTAGTTTGACATCAATAATGAGATTTCATATGATAATGACATAGGTTGGTGCTTATTCAGTATAACCAGAGAACTTCACTTCACAACCTCCAAACACACCGCTTACCTGTAGGCAGTGTATTTTCATTTAATTTTGCCGTCTCAGTATTTTGGCAACTGTGTGCCACCTTCACACACAGTTCCTCATAATCACAATTGCAACTGGAATAAGTGACCATTGCTCTGTTTGATCAGCAGTGAGGCAAAGGATTGGATGACTGTAACAGGGTGTACAGGAGGTCCCCAGAATTCGGATCGACGCCTCCTCCTCCATCTACCAGAATGCATCGGGACAGGAGGGAATCCGGGGATATGGACCACAATGTACTTTTACCCTACTCCCCTGTCTCTCTTCCCTCCCCACAGGACGTTGAGTCGTGTATTGCTGATAGGGCGGAAGAGGACTGGCCCTTTAACTCATGGAAAGAGGCGGAGTGGGAGGAGCCGGCCTACTACGCGTTCCCGTCAAAAGGAGTTGCCCCCGAGACACAGGTGTGCTTGATCACCCGGAGGTCGGAGGAGGAAAACGTTGGGAGTACAGAGTTCAAGGTGCAGACGGAGAAAGCAGGAGAAGACGGCGTGAGAAGCAGGAGATCGGAGGAAGGAGCGGAGAGTACGGGAGGCGGAAGAGAGCGGCTTGGAACATCAGAGGCCGGGGAGAAGAGACGGAGAGTCACCTACGGGAAGCAGAGTCGGCGTCTGCTACGGACGGAGAGAAGCCAGGAGGCCACCGTTCCCTTGAGCCGCCCCCCAGCCACTCACCCAGGGGAGGTGCGTGGCTTTCGCAGGTGCGTGAACGATTGCGGGGCTGGGTAGATCTTAGAGGTACATTAGGTACAAAACCACGGGAAGCCTAAAAACCCGGTACCCTTTACCCTGTGCACCCTCCCCACACACCTCACGATAGTGCACCATTGTATAGTAGAGCACCGGTGACTTCCCTCACACCCTTACCCTGAATACGAGTTAGTGGATAGAAATCTCACCATTCCCTTGTTCTCTCTTTGCCTTCTGGGTGAGAAAACACTCCACTCACAGCGACGGACTCGGAAGAGGAAGAACCGCCCCCTCGAAGTCCTGAAGGGTTCCGAAAGAAGGAGAAGGCCCGCCACAGAAGAAGCAGTAGAAGTAGATCCCCTCGGCGGTCTAATCCCATTCGGAAGAGTTGTACTGATCACTTGTTAGCTGCAATAAAACCCTCCTTAACACGAGCTCGCCTGTTGCCCTTAACTGCTCCTCTACCAGCGCCCGGCGTAACAGTGGTGGAGAATGCGGGCAGCATAAACCTCGATACAGAGATGGATACCCTAATACAGCAGCTAATAAAAGGACAGGAGAAGCTCGGATGGGTGGCAGAGCAACAGTTAACCAGGCCGACCGCGAGATACTGAAGAAGGCATTAGCCACGAGAGAAGAAACCCCCCCTCAGTTATGGGTGGATCCAGGGACACAAGGGGCGGGAAGAGACGCGCAGCCCATTCCTCATGGCTCCTCAGCGGTGTCCCTACAGAAATACTATCCGGGGGACGACCCTGATTCCTTCATGCTCAATTTTGAGAGGGCCGCCCGGGCCTGTGGTTGGCCCATGAGCAAATGGCCTTTCTTTTTGGCTCCGCTCCTGTCTGGGGAAGCCCAAGCAGCATACCAGGTTGCCAACCCCAATGGGGATACCCCGTATCCGGACGTAAAAAAGATTATCCTGGACCATTTAGGCTTGGACCACGAAGCGTATAGACTCAGGTTTAGGAAAGAACGTGGTGCTCCAGGGGAGAACCCCAAGACGCTCTTTGTGAGACTCAAGATGGCCGCTGACAAGTGGTTAACCCCTGCCACGAGCACTAAGGCAGAAATCATGGATAGAATATATCTGGAACAATATCTGGAGGCGCTGCCTTTCGCTACACAGAGGTGGCTCAGACAGCACCACCACTTGACCACTACGGAAGCTGTCGACATGGCCACCAACTTCACAAGGGCCCAACCCCGCTCCGCAGGGTGGGAGCCGGACCGGGTCCATAAACCACCGGTAAAGACAGAGAGGCGACCCCCTCCACCCCGCCCTTTGGATCCCCCGAAGCCCCGAGTCTGGAAACCGGAGACCCCCACCTCTGCAGGGCCCCAATGTTTCGAGTGTGGCAACTTGGGGCATATCGCCAGGTTTTGCCCCACCAAAAGACCTCCGGACGAGCCCATGGAAGTGGGGTACCTGCCTCGGGCTGTTCTCTACTCCGCGGAGATGGGGAGCACTTACAGAGTAAGTGTACAGGTGAACGGGTCCTCCATCCAGGCACTGCTAGATTCAGGCTGTAGGCAGTCAGTTATACAAACTAAACATGTAGCGGTTTCCCAGTACTTACCCCGTCAATCGGTAGCCATCCGATGCGTACACAGGGATGTCAAAACCTACCCCCTGGCTCAGATCCCCATACATCCCACGAAGGGCCCCCAGCAGATAATAAGGGTAGGAGTACTTACAACCCTTCCCGAGGATTTAATCATAGGGACAGACAACCCCCGGTTCCTACAGTGGTTTAGACACAGCTTAATGAAATGAGAGGTACCCTCTATGTCCCCCAAACCAGCTCTTTTGTCTCCCGAGCCCTGGGTACTAGACAGAAGTTTTAAGTTTGCCCAAATAAACGACCCATCCCTATTCAACGCTTGGGAACAGGCTCACCAGGATGTCGACAATCCCCAACCAAGGCATCCCCGTTTTTTAATCCACAATGACCTGCTATACCGACAGGGAAAAGAGGAAGAAGAAGAACAATTCCTGGTTCCCCTCTCCTTCAGGGAACAGATACTATTCTTTGCACATAGCCATCTCGTGGCCGGGCACATAGGAGCAGAGAAGACTACGCAAAATATATTGCGATATTTCTATTGGCCCGGTATCTACAAAGACGCTAGCAGATATTGCCAGGAGTGCAGCTTGTGCCAGATGAAGAATATGACTCGACCACCAGCAGTGCCTTTACAGCCCCTTCCCATCATAGGCAAACCCTTCGAGAGGGTTGGAATGGACATTATAGGCCCTTTACCCAAAACCAAGAAAGGATTCCAGTACGTGTTGGTGATAGTAGATTACGCCACGAGGTTTCCTGAGGCCTTTCCATTAACAGCCACTTCTACCAGACAAGTCGCCGACAAGATGATCAAATTATTCAGCAGAGTTGGGTTCCCCAAAGAAATCCTGACGGACCAGGGAACCCCCTTTGTATCCAGACTGATGAAAGAAGTATGTAAATGTCTGGACGTCCATCAAATCAGAACCTCCACCCCCAAACGTACGGGTTAGTGGAGAGATATAACCGCACCCTGAAGACCACCTTGAGAAAGATGATGGAAGTCAACGGAAACGAGTGGGATCAAATACTTCCTCTGTCTCTATATGTTATACGGGGACAACGGCAAAGCAGCATGGGAGTATCTTCTTTTGAGCTTTTGTATGGAAGACAGCCCAGATCATTGATGGAAATGACAAAGGACGCCTGGGAAAACGAGATTCCAGAAGAAACCTCTTCCACCTTGGAATATGCCCATAGTCTCAAGTCCAAATTGGGAAAGTTGAGAGACTTGGCCCATACCCACCTGGAGGACAGTCAACGAAGACAGAAAAAAGCCTACGACAAAGGAAAAAAATGGAGACAAATGAAGGACGGGGATTGGGCTCTAGTACTCCTGCCCTTGTCCACACAGAAGTTTAAGGCCACCTGGGTAGAACCCTATAAAGTGGTAGGGAGGATAGGGAAAACCACCTACACCTTACAAATCGGCCCTAAAAAGACACAAGCCTACCATATCAATATGCTTAAGAAATGGCTAGGAACGCCCCAACTGATGTACAGGTGGCCACAACTACTTCCAGAGAGACCAGCACAACGCGAGAGCAACTGATCATCAATGAGGACTTAACACAAGCTCAAAGCGATGACCTACTACAGCTACTACAAAAGCATGAAAGCCTGTTCTCGGATCAACCAGGTCGAACCACGATGGCGGAACATTGCATCAATACCATTCCCGGAAAAACCATACAGATGAAACCGTACCGGGTACCAGAAGCACGGAGAGCAGCCATCAGGAAAGAAGTGAGAGACATGTTAGACCTGGGGGTAATCAGACCGTCTACAAGTCAATGGTCAAGTCCCATCGTAATGATACCCAAACCTGACGGCAGCCGGCGCTTCTGTATGGATTTTCGAGCGCTTAATGACATCTCTGAGTTCGATGCATACCCAATTCCCAGAGTCGACGAAATGATAGAAAAACTTGGGGAGGCACGCTACATCACGACCCTGGATCTAACCAAGGGATATTGGCAGGTGCCCTTGAGGGAGGAAGATAAAAAGAAAACCGCCTTTAGTACCGACGAAGGTCACTATGAGTTTACTGTCCTCCCTTTTGGGTTACATGGGGCACCTGCCACTTTCCAGAGACTCATGAACACCGTTCTGGCACCGGTCTCCTCAATAGCAGCAGCCTATCTGGATGACATTGTGATACATAGTAAAACATGGGAAGAACACCTGCAGCATATTCACCGTGTCTTTTTAGCATTGGAGAACGCCGGTCTTCGAGTCAACGCAAAAAAATCAAAGATCGCTTTCCAAAAAGTGAAATACCTTGGGTACATGCTGGGACACGGGGTGATAGAGCCACAGATTGAGAAGGTGAGGGCCATTGCTGATACCCCATTTCCGACCACACAAAAAGAGATGAGGGCGTTTTTAGGATTAGTGGGCTATTACCGTAGGTTCATCCCTTCTTTTGCCGACATTGCAGCCCCCCTTACCGACGCCCTGCGTAATCCAGGTAAATCAAGTGCCCCCATCCGCCCTAATGACTCCATGTTCAATGCCTTCCAACATTTAAAACGCATCATCACCTCCACCCCAGTGTTGACATCCCCCGATTTCTCCGTCCCATTCATTCTACATACTGATGCCTCAGATTATGTAATTGGGGCGGTATTGTCACAGAAAGGGGAGGATGGCCTAGAGCACCCAGTGGTATACGTGAGCCGTAAGCTTTTCCCGAGGGAGTTGAAATACGCTACCATTGAGAAGGAATGTTTGGCGGTCAGATTGGCAGTTGAGAAGCTATCTTATTATTTGGAGGGACACCCGTTCGATCTGTACACAGACCATGCTCCCCTTTTGTGGATGGCACATAATAAATCAAATAATGCTCGAGTGATGCGGTGGTTCCTGGCCTTACAGCCCTACTCCTTCACCGTCCGACATAGAAAAGGAACTGAGAATGTGAGCATGGACTTCCTCTCTCGACATCCGCTCCCCGATCGGGAGCATCCTAGGGGGGAGGTGTGTAACGGGGTGTACAGGAGGTCCCCAGAATTCTGATCGACGCCTCCGCCTCCATCTACCAGAATGCATCGGGACAGGAGGGAATCCGGGGATATGGACCACAATGTACTTTTACCCTACTCCCCTGTCTCTCTTCCCTCCCCACAGGACGTTGAGTCGTGTATTGCTGATAGGGCGGAAGAGGACTGTCCCTTTAACTCATGGAAAGAGGCGGAGTGGGAGGAGCCGGCCTACTAAGCGTTCCCGTCAAAAGGAGTTGCCCCCGAGACACAGGTGTGCTTGATCACCCGGAGGTCGGAGGAGGAAAACATTGGGAGTACAGAGTTCAAGGTGGAGAAGGAGACAGCAGGAGAAGGCGGCGCGAGAAGCAGGAGATCGGAGGAAGGAGGGGAGAGTACGGGAGGCGGAAGAGAGTGGCTTGGAACATCAGAGGCCGGGGGAGAAGAGACGGAGAGTCACCTACGGGAAGCAGAGTCGGCGTCTGCTACGGACGGAGAGAAGCCAGGAGGCCACCGTTCCCGTGAGCCGCCCAGCCACTCACCCAGGGGAGGTGCGTGGCTTTCGCAGGTGCGTGAACGATTGCGGGGCTGGGTAGATCTTAGAGGTACATTAGGTACAAAACCACGGGAAGCCTAAAAACCCGGTACCCTTTACCCTGTGCACCCTCCCCACACCCTCACGATAGTGCACCATTGTATAGTAGAGCACCGGTGACTTCCCTCACACGAGTTAGTGGATAGAAATCTCATCATTCCCTTGTTCTCTCTTTGCCTTCTGGGTGAGAAAACACTCCACTCGCAGCGACGGACTCGGAAGAGGAAGAACCGCCCCCTCGAAGTCCTGAAGGGTTCCGAAAGAAGGAGAAGGTCCGCCACAAAAGAAGCAGTAGAAGTAGATCCCCTCGGCGGTCTAACCCCATTCGGAAGAGTTGTACTGATCACTTGTTAGCTGCAATAAAACCCTCCTTAACACGAGCTCGCCTGTTGCCCTTAACTGCTCCTCTACCAGCGCCCGGCGTAACAATGACCAAGTTTTCTAAACACCATTTTGACCCTCTGACAGGCACTGTGAGAAATTCACACTGCCTTTAGCCTTTGCTCCAGAGCGTTCAATGGTGGCCTGTTAAAAACCCCTGAAGGTGACTCAGTTCAAATTATGCTCTGCACAAGAGGAATATGGTTTACACAAAAATACAGAAATGCAGCCTCTTGGAAATAGTGGCCACTCTTAAGGCACTCAAGATTAAGTAAAACATGTGAAATATAATCAGGAACTAAATCTCTGACATGGAATACCTTAAAGTTTAATACACTTATTGCTCAGAAATCAATCAGTCTCAGTTGCCAGATTTGGATGGGTGGATTGGTGGATGCATGGGTGGATGACTAATGATGTGGATTGATGGATGGATGGGGTGAGTAAATGAATGTGTTTGAGGAGGATGGATGGATGAATGGGGAAAAGTGCTGATGGGTGAATGAATGGGTGTGTGGGTTATGGATGAATGGGAAGATGGATGAGATTGTGGGGCGAGTAGACGGATGCAGGAAGTAAGGGGTGAGTGGGTGGATGGATGCATTGAATAGTAGAGCAGATGGTGTTGTGGAAGGATGGATAACTTAGTGAATAGAAGCTGACTTATGGATGGATTAGTGAATGGATGGTCAAACAAATAGTTTTGGTGATATGATGGATGGACAGGATGAGGGAAGAGGTGGATTCATGTATGGATCCCTAATGGAAGGATGGATAGAATCTTGATGGGAGTTTGAACAAATGGATTTGTGTATTGTAGGACGGGTGCATAAAGGACATTTTAGCACAATGCACAGTACCAACAGCAGTGGGCAGTGTTTGTGAAAACGTGTAGCATGTATCTAGGGATAATAGTCATTAAACTGATTGGATGTTAAAACAATTATATTCTCATATTGCACTTTGCGATTTTAAGAGAGGATCCAGTCCGACCCTGCAGAAAGAACACCCAGCAGGCTCAGTCTCTCCAGAAATCAAATTCACACACACGCTCTCAGACATCTATATTGGTGCTGTGTCTCACCTCCGCTCCTTCAAAAAAGTTTGGCGAGCAGCTTCTAACATGCCTGACCCTCAGAAACATAATTGCAACCTGGACATATTTCCTGCTGCAGCGAAGCACTTCAATGTTCACCGAATGTTCACTTAATTTGCCTGTAACCTTGACCAGAACGTGTGCCAACTCTTCCCCTCCACCGTTTTGGCGCACGTTCTGGTCAAGGTTACAGGCAAATTAATTCTCAACTCGTATAGGAGCGGGGACAAGATTTTTAACCAGTAAAGGGACTTCCCAGTATTAATAAGGACGCCGCAACGTTGTCGATACTGATACCTGCATACACCTTACAGGATATTATAGACGTCCATTGGCCAGTTGGCTCACCAAGCCCAGTTGGTGCAACTCGTTGATACACTGATGTTCCCTATAATTAATACCAGGATCTTGTGGGGAAGTCCTTTTGTGATATTGGGAACAGATTTGGGAACACGCAGCATCATTTTGGCAATTCCGGCTCTGTACATACTAGCTCTTTTGATGATCTTGTTGGTCCAGTGAACACCGGGGCACCTGCAACAAGTGTTCATGCCTTGAGAAAGTCTTAGAAAAAGACGAAACACGTGTCAGCAAACCGTGTGCTGGAAGTTTTTTACGTTTTCTATATGCAAATAAAGGATTGCTGAACAGCAAGAAGATTGACCTATCAGGATCTTTGTTCTTTAATTAGTGTTAGATTTGAGGGTCTCTGGTTGGCACAGGTAGGTACTTGTGACAAATAGGGACCCTCTCCTCTAGTCAGGGTAAGGGGTATTACACACCTAAAATAACCCCTGCGCTCCCTCTAGGTTGCGTGGCACGATCAGCAAGGCTTTACTTCAGAGGCGTTGTAAGTTAAGCACCTGTGACCACATACATAAACCCAGTGACAACACTACAAATTGACACCACACAGGATTTATATAAAAAATAAGTAGACTTTATATAGAGTTACCACAAGACCATAAACAATAAAAATACACACTATGATTACTTTAAGATGGTAGATTTAAGCTTAGTTCAGTTCAGTTCTTAGATGCGACACTCTGCTTCAATGTACCTTAAATTGCGTTGCGCTTCCATGACAAGCAATGTCTCAGCAATGGGAAATGCGGCAAAGTCAGGTGCAAAGAAATAAAGACATGCAGATCTTCCAGATGCGGCGTGCTTCTTGGGGACGCGAGAAACTCTCGGTTCGATGCGTGGACTGCAGCGGCGACACCCTTACGATGAGACGGCAACAGCTCCAGCTGCGATGCTCTTCTCCATGATGCGTGAAGCTTCCGCTCGATGCGACAACTACAGCGGTGACATCCAAGATGCGACGGAAGCAGCTCTGATGGCGGCACGCTTCTCGGGGATGCGAGGTGCTCTTGGTCGATGCGGTGCAATGCGACAGTTCCAGCGGCGACACCCTCCATTCTCTGGAGTTGCGACGGCAGCAGCAGCGGCGGCAACACGCTTCCTCTTCGTTGCGGCACGCTTTTGTCTGATGCGGTGCAGGTTGGCAGTTCCAGCGGCGACACCCTCCTTTCTCCGGAGTTGCGACGACAGGCACAGTGACGGCGACATGCTTCTTCTCGTTGAGTCGCGCTTCCAGCTCCTTGCGACACGCAGTTCCTCAGAAGGCCCAAAACAGCAGCAGGCACTTCCACAAGAACTCTGGGGAGCTGGAGGGTGAAGTCTGTAGTCCCTGAGCCTTCAGCAGGAGGCAAGCTCTTTTCCAAGCCCTTGGAAATCCTTCACAAGTTGAAAGCAAAGTACCCAAAGTTCCTTTCTCCTTCCTTGGGCAGTAAGGCAACCACTGCAGGCCAATCCCCCAAGCAGCACTACAGCTTGGGAATAGTCTCTCCTCAGTTTCTTCAGTTTCCTCTCCTCAGTAAAGGTTTCTTCTTCTAGTCCAAAAGTGATCTAATTTCATGGGAGCAGGGCCCCAATATTTATACCCCAAAATCCTTTGCTCTCAGAGGGGATAGGGGCCTGTGCCTAGTCTAAACCAGTTCCTGAGCACTTTGTTTTCCAGACTTCTCCTCTCCTTTCACAGTGCAAGGCAGAAACATCAGACGCCCCTCAGGAGGTGGAGCCAGCATTGTGGAAGGCAAGTACAGCCCTGGAGTACTCTGTTGACAGTCTTCCTTCTCTTCTTTCAGTGTGCAGGGCAGATACATCAGCTGCTCCCCAGGAGGTGGAGCCAGCATCGTGGAAGGCAGGCACAGCCCTATTCAGAGTTCAGGTGCACTCCTCCCTCCCATCAAGATGCCACTACCACTACAACTAAATTTACATTAAATGGTCAAGCTAACTGCAATGGAGAAATGCAATTACTGAGTATTGCTGACCCCATGGTAACTCCACCAATTGATTCATGCATAACTTTCTGGGAATAAAGTGGCGTGCCCCATGCCAAATACTGATTTCACCAAGAGAGCTACTCAGGTGATATCAGGATTGGATATCACAGGCAACCCGAATATGGTAATAAGAAGAGATCAAGATAGGCAGCCCCAGTTGAGAACAGCTATAGTCGACGGCTCAAATAATATTAGGGCAGGTCCCCGTATTTTAATTACAAATCCTAACCCTGATGTTTTAAACTTGCCACCTGCCTCTTGCCCTTACGTGCTTGTCCTAACTGGTGTTCCAACTCTTGCTGAGGGCCAGAGAGAGTCATGGTCTGATCTCCGTAACAAATCAGTAGATTAGCTCCGCAAACATAAGAACTTTGACCCGCGCATGATGGATGAAATAATTATGGTCAGGAGAGTGGGGTGGGTGGACCAATCGAACAAGTGCATAGACGGCAACTGTATTGTTCTCAATTTTTGCGGAATCAATTGGTCCTACGTTTATTATCTATTGGAGAACAGTCATTTGCCGCCACAACCGATATTAGTGCACTTCCCCTGGGCTATTTCTATAAACCTCTAGCAATACCAATAAGAAGTTTTGAAGCATTTGCGCCTCAAACTAACAGGTTTCATGCACTTTCCATCCTGGATACTCAGGGCTGACTATCAACTGTGGCATCTAACACACAAGTCCTCGAAAGGCCAATGTCAAGCATGACCCTTAGACCCAATAGAATTATAGAGAGGACAACTATATCCAGAGGTAGCAGTGGGGTTAATTTGAGTATCCTAAGCTGGAATGTGGCGGGATTGCGACCAAGGCTCGATAACCAAGATTGGCTAAATATGATAAGGGAGCATGACATTGTTATGTTCCAGGAAACCTGGGCAACCGACGATTTGTATATTGAAAGGTTCCACTGCTTTAGTGTGACAGCCTTAACACCTAAGATGGGCAGACCGTCGGGAGGACTATTTATAGGGATTAATGTGGCTGCTGGCGGGAGTTTTAAAGCAATTACAACCCGCAGCCTAGACTATCAGGTAGTGCTCTTTAAAAGACGAGTGTGTTTTCACATGGTACATTTTTATAAAAATAACTTTCATTCCGTCCCAAAGGAGAGTTTTATTAGGCTCTTTGATGTTATCTCAAATTTGGATACACAGTCCAATAAGGGGGATTCAATAGGCGTTTTGCTGGGGGGGTGATTTTAACGCTAAAATTCTTGGTAAGGGTCTTGACGGAGGGTCCGGCTACTCTGGGCATTCTGCGCGTAGAGGCGCAAAACTTGCCCTGTTTATAAGATCTCACAATTTGGTTAATGTCATGGATCTGGTGGGCGGGCCAAATGCAAATGACCATCCAACATTTAGGGGTAGGGGCTGTAGCTCCACGATAGACTTTGTTTTTATATGCCCCTTACTTGAAGATCAATTTAGGGCAGCAGAAGTCATCGCATCAGACTATGGAGATCATAACCCCATTAAAATACAGTTGAATTCTGTCCCCAGACCGGTCTTCCAGATTGAATGCGGGGCTACAAATTTGACGCCATCGATTGACAACTTAAGATTGCACTGGAAGGGGGTCGATAGTTGTAAAGTATTCAGGGAATTGGCTAAGGAAAACATGCATCTTATTGACTCTTGCCTCTCCCTGCAATCTTCACACACAGTGATAATTCAGGATTTTAACAATTTATGCCAAGTGATTAAAACCCTTCTATCAAAACCTATATCCCAAGAAGAAAGCACCCCCAGATGGTTTAACCATGAATGCACGTTGGTAAATAGGAACTTACGTAGGGTCCTATTAGCCACCCCGAGGTGTGCAACAGATGTTCAACTGGCCAGAAAGAAGTACAACGGTCGCAGGTAGAAAGAAGGACCTCCTGACTGAACGTTGGGAAACCCTCTCTGAGGCGGCCAGTCAAAATAAGGCAATATCTTTTGGGCAGCAGTAAGGGATCTCCGATCTATGGGCCAGGTATCAACCCCGATTAGTGGCAATATTTCCAGTGACACATGGGTTAAACACTTTTCAGAAATAAATGCCACACCATTATCAGGGGCAGAAACGTATGTTCCCGGCAGCTTAGTCCCTATAGAGATAAGTATCTCAGAAGTAGAAGAAGCTATTAAGCAGAGTCTTGGAAATCGACTTAATCAAGTGGATCCCAGGTTTCTGGGCCCCATTGTTACTGAACAGTCTGACTCTTGGAAATCTCCCAGTAACATGGGCCGAGAGTATAATAGTACTGATCATTAAGAAAGGAGACAGGTCCCAGCCATGTAATTACAGACCCATATCCCTAATAGATAATACCCTAGAAATTTTAGGGTGAGTTCTGTATAATAAAATGTTAGCCCTGACAGAAGAAAACGATATTTTAGAACCATGTCAGTTGGGCTTCCGGAGCAAGGTGGGAACAGTTGAACAATGCATCAACCTTAATTTGGTTGTTGGGAAATACACCATTGCACTGAGGTCCCCGATTTACATGGCATTCATGGATTTGTCCACAGCTTTTGACCTTGTGAACAGGGCAAAGCTGTGGACAATCCTTCTGGCAGGAGGGCTGGATGAGCCGTTAGTACACTTTTTAGCATATCTACATAAAGATCTCCAGGCACAAGTGAGGATTGGTATGGGAGGTGAGGTTTTGGGGACAATTGATGTAGGTAGGGGGGTAAGACAAGGATGTGTTCTGGCCCCCCTACTCTTCATTATTTACATCAATGGGTTGAACAGCTTTCTGAAAACAGCTACCCAGGATGTCCCAAAAATAAATGGGAAACCCATCCCTGTGCTCTTACACGCAGATGATGCGGTCCTTATAGGCTGCACCCCAAATTCCCTGCGTATTCTGGTCCAAAATTTAAATAAGTATATGAATGGGTTAGACTTGCGGGTTAATTCTAAGAAATCATTTTTAATGTGCAGAAGACCAGGGAAGCGAGAAATAGGCACTATTACAGTAGATAGCCAAAAACTGACCTGCATACGATCATTTCTCTATCTGGGGTTGGTCTTTGCTGCGAATGGCTCCTGGAGTGAGCATTTAGCCCACTCCAGGAGCAAGTTCTCAAAGGCCAACAATTCAATTCTGAGCCTGCCCCGTCCTAACACTACTGGGGCTATTTTAGCAGTTCAGAAAATCCACAAACTTCAGTGCATTCCGGTGGCCGCATATGGTGCAGAGATTTGGGGTATAGCAAAAAGTTTAGGTATCCAACAGGAAGAAAACAGGTTCTGTAGGCAACTGTTGTGTATCCCAATCTCGACTCCTCAATATATATGCCATAAGGAACTTAACATTAATTTTATATCTGATTTTATCCGCGCTCAACCTGCACTTTTTTAGTTATCAGTGTGGAAGAACCAAGCCACCTCCCCTACCCGTCAGATTATCATTGATTGTCTAAATTGCGACAAATGGTTGGAAATCCCATGGCTAAGAGGTGTGCAACAAAGTTTGCGTAGTTTTAACAGAGAGAATATTTTCTTAGACCCCAGTTTAGCTGAAGCAGTTCCAAATAAGGAACTGCGGGACGCTTTTTACTCTTTATACAATAAAGAGCGGAATGTCTTAGAATCTGGGAAAATACTTGTGCGCAAATACATGTTTATTGCACAGCATTGTTATCCGCTGCATTTGACCTTACCAATGAGCCGATGGGAGAGGAGCTTATTATTCAGATTAAGAGCTGGAACAATCAGATTTGCACTTTGTTTCCCTCTTGGCCACCACCTAAATCTTAATCAAACGCCATGCCCCTGTGATGGGAGGAGGCGCCTGTGAGAAGTTGGCCCGATATGCAGCGTTCGCTATTCTAGCGACCGCTATGTATCGTTCCAACGACCCTTATGGTGTTTGGTTGTAAGTCAACCTATAGACCAGCTATCCTAGTAGCGTGGATACGAGCAGTCTAAGGCTAAAGACTCGAGAGGGCGCGTTAAGCCAGCTGTTTACCACATATGTACCCCTTGAACACCAAGTGAAAGGACACCACACAAGCGTTATGAAAATAAACAGGATATTTATTAAGATTCACAACAGCCCTGTACTCTTTATGAGGACAGGGTACTAAGCACAAACCAAATCTCTTAGGAAAATACTTCAAGTGCACAATTAAAACAAGTGTCCGAGGACACGGAAAGTTTAAGGTCTCGGGCGGACCCGATAAGGCAAGTCGGAAGCGAGGGACTCGGGACCCTAGAGTAAAGAGGCTATGCAGGCACCGAAATGCCGAGTTACCTAGCCACGAGGGCTGCGGTTGCACAAGTCTTACAGGCGTCGGGGTCTTCGCTGACGAGCCAGGAGCCGGAAGAAAAGGAGTTGCTGGCCGGCGACCAGTGATGAATAGTTCGTAGGGATCCAAGCCTGGATCAGAGATTGATAATACCTGAAAGCAGAGGGGACCAAGTTCGTACTACTAGCCAGTAGTCAGAGGGTACCAGGAAGGCACCGGTTGGCCGTCACCTCGACCAGGTGAGTGGGCGACGCTAGGCTCTGCAGTCTCACGGACCAGGAGGCGTTGTCGGCGACCACGGTGGAGGTGCGAGCTGTCCCACGAAGGATGATGCTGTCGGCGTCGCTGGGCCCAGGATGGGGCAACAAGCCTTGGCAGATCTCAGGGCCACGTGGTGGGCCTAAGATGGCGTCTTGAGTGGACCAGGAGGGCCCGGGGTGCTTCTCGCAAAGATGGAAGCAAGGGCCAGTCTGGAGCAACCAGACCAGCAGTGTTGATTGTCGGATGTCGTCTCAGAAGGGCACAAGCCAGCGGCTAGTGACCAGACAACGTGCTGAGCAGCGAGCAGAAGGGCCCCACGCAGATCGTGGAGATGCTGGGAGACTGCACTTCGGTGCTGGAGCGGCTCAGGGTCGGGGCTTCTCGGACCCCAGAGCACTCACCAGAGAATTACTTCGATGGTCGTGCTGGTTAAGAAAGCGTGCAGGTTTTGATGATGGCCGGTCCCTCGAGGTCTCGTCGCACCCACAGTTCACAGCTGAGCTGATGACGTGGGTAGAGGTCAGAGGTGCCAGGGAAGTCGGTTCTCGTCGAGCTGGGCCGTCGGATTCCTTGAGGAAGGACTTACAGCAAACCGCAGAGTTCTTAGATGGTGCCCGCTGATGCAGGGTGACTACTCCTTAGTCACAAGGGAGAAATCTTGAGAAGAGTCTCGAAGGTCCTTTCGTAGAAAGTAGTTCTTGATTCCAAGATGATCTAATTTGGAAGGGTCCCCGCTCCGGCCTTTATCCTAAAGAAAGGGGTGGGTACATGACTAGGTCCTACCCTAAGGGTGGGACCAGGAAGGGGGGTGGTTACACCCCTCTCCCCTGCCGGACTTTCCCCAGGCCAGGGCTGGTGCCCCTGGAACTGGTTCTGACCGGCAGATGCGTAGTGAGCACCGGGGTGCCACTCCGCAGTCACCTTCTCGCAAAAGCCCTACCTACCCAGAATACACAAACCCTGTCTGGGACGGTGCGAACACCGCCCTCGACAGGAAACCCTTTGTCCAAGCTCTCCTCGCTGGAAGGACTCCCAGCAGCAGGAGGTCAGACTCGTGTCTGTGGTGGCAGCATCCATTTTGTGGAGCTGAGGCTTTAGTTAACTTTAACCGGGGTTCACAGTTACGTACATGTCGTGTCCCTCTAGAAGGGCGGAATGCTAACCTCGTCGCCAGAATTGGTGAGGGGGCAGCGTCCCGATCCGTATGACACCTTACTCGACATGCCTTGATAACGCGACACCGAAGTTACCGATGTGGTACGCGTTATCATGGAACAGCCATTGGGTCTTCATTCCGCAAGCTGTAACCGGGCTCGGCTCGGGCCAGAACCTAGTTCACACGAGCCCACGCACTCTGCCTTCAGGATTGTCAAGGCCTGCCATAGGAGTGACTGATAGGGACTCGGGTGTCCATTGGATGGTTAGATATAGAGCTACTATACCTAAAGCAAAGGGTGATTACACGACTTTGCCCCAGCTGTCATGCAGCCAGTTGTGTCAAATTTAGGCGGCCAGCCAGGGGTGGCATAATGCATGCTGCAGCCCCTGGCGGCCCTGGGTACACCTATGCCCTGCGTTACGGGGTCTGATAAGGTGGCCCAGTACCAATTGGTAAATGCACCTAGGGTACATATCGTAATTTAGAAAGAGAACAGCCAGGCTGTGGGTCTGATTGGCAGGCCCACAGCCAGAGAAAGTCGTAAACCAGTGAAACAAAAGCAAAAAATCTGGGTGATCATAGGATTGCAGACCCTACTCTCCTACATGACCCCCCCCCCCAAACGTCGGAACAATAAGCTAACCTTGACCAGGTGAGTCTTCTTGTTCTAAGTGGAAATATCTGGAGAGCCCATCGGCATTGCCATGATCAGTACCAGGTCTATGTTCCACTGTAAAGTCCATCCCCTGTAGGGAAATGGACCACCTAAGCAGTTTGGGGTTTTCACCCTTCATCTGATTTAGCCATAAGAGGGGCTTATGGTCGGTCTGAATCTTGAAGTGAGTGCCAAACAAGTATGGCCTCAGCTTCTTCAGGGCCCAAACCACAGCAAAGGCCTCCCTCTCAATAGCTGACCAATTCTTCTCTCTAGGGGTCAGCCTTCTGCTTATAAAAGCAATGGGCTGGTCTTGACCATCAAAATTCAGTTGAGAAAGAACAGCTCCCACACCCAACTCAGAAGCGTCTGTTTGGACAATGAATGGTTTGGAGTAGTCTGGACTCTTAAGGATAGGCGCCGTGCACATGGCCTGCTTTAGGTCATCGAATGCTTTTTGACAGCTCGCTGTCCACTGAACCTTTTTTGGCATTTTCTTACTTGTCAGTTCGTTTAATGGTGTCACGATGGAACCATAGTTCCGGACAAACTTTCGGTAGTATCCAGTCAGGCCCAAGAAAGCTCGAACCTGAGTCTGGGTGGTTGGAGGAGCCCAGTCCCTGATTGACTGTATCTTGCTCTCCAGTGGCTGAACCTGGCCTCCACCTACAAGGTGGCCCAGGTATACAACCTGTGTCTGCCCTATCTGGCACTTGGTGGCCTTGATAGTGAGGCCTGCTGCTTGCAGAGCCTCTAACGCTTTCCGCAGGTGGACCAGGTGATCCTCCCAGGTGGAGCTAAAGACAGCAATATCGTCAAGATACGCCGCACAGAAGTCATCCAGCCCAGTAAGGACTTGATTCACCAACCTTTGGAAGGTGGCAGGTGCATTTTTCAGACCAAAGGGCATCACCACGAACTGATAATGCCCACCAGGGGTTGAAAATGCGGTTTTAGGCTTGGCGTCCTCAGCTAACCTGATTTGCCAATACCCAGCTGTCAGGTCAAACGTACTCAAGTAGTTGGCCGAAGCCAATCTATCGATAAGCTCGTCTGCCCTTGGTATTGGGTGGGCGTCAGTCTTAGTGACTGCATTGAGACCCCTGTAGTCTACGCAGAACCTCATCTCTTTCTTACCGCCCGGGGTGTGAGGTTTCGGCACTAGAACTACGGGGCTAGCCCAAGGGCTATCCGAGGGTTCAATGACTCCCAGCTCCAACATTTTCTGCACTTCACTCTTGATGCAGTCTCTAACGTGATCCGGCTGCCGGTAGATCTTACTCTTAATGGGCAAGCTGTCACCAGTGTCAACCTCATGGGTGCACCAATCGGTCTGACTGGGTGTTAGAGAAAACATATGTCTGAAAGACTGAAGAACCTGTTTACAGTCTCTCTGTTGATGTTCGGAGAGGCTGCCACAAAAGACAACACCATCTACCGATCCATCGTCAGGATTCTGAGTGAGCAGGTCGGGGAGAGGGTCACTCTCCTCCTCCTGTCCCTCATCTAGGGCCATGAGCAAACTCATGTCCTTCCTGTCGACATATGCCTTGAGCCTGTTGACATGAAGCACCCTGTGGGGGCTCCGGGGAGTTCCCAGGTCGACCAGGTAGGTGACCTCTCCCTTTTTCTCCAGGATGGTGTAGGGCCCGGACCATTTGTCCTTGAGTGCTGCTGGGGCCACTGGCTCCAACACCCACACCTTCTGTCCGGGCTGGTAAACAGTCAAGACAGCCTTTTGGTCATGCCAAGCTTTTTGGAGTTCTTGGCTGGCCTTAAGGTTTTCAGATGCCTTCTCCATGTATTCAGCCATCCGCGAGCGGAGGCCAAGCACATAGTCCACTATGTTGGCTGCAGGCTTTTTGAGAGGTCTCTCCCATCCTTCCTTCACCAAACACAGGGGTCCTCTTACAGGATGCCCGTACAAAAGCTCAAAAGGGCTGTAGCCAACCCCCTTCTGTGGGACTTCTCTGTAGGCGAACAAGAGGCAGGGGATCAGGACGTCCCATCTACGCCGAAGCTTTTCCGGTAGTCCATGAATCATCCCTTTCAGGGTCCTGTTGAATCTCTCAACAAGCCCATTGCACTGTGGATGATAGGGTGTAGTGAACTTGTAGTTGACACCACATTCCTTCCACATAGCAGTTAAGTAGCTCGACATAAAGTTTGCACCTCTGTCGGAGACGACCTCCTTAGGGAAGCCCACTCTGGAGAATACTCCAACTAGGGCTCTTGCCACAACAGGTGCTGTAGTGGTCCTAAGGGGAATAGCTTCAGGATACCTGGTGGCATGATCCACTACCACCAGTATAAACTTGTGCCCTGATGCTGTTGGTGGTTCCATGGGACCGACGATGTCGATCCCCACCCGTTCAAAGGGCACCCCCACCACAGGCATTGGTATAAGGGGGGCCTTTGTCGTGCCACCTGACTTACCACTGGCTTGGCAAGTGACACAGGAGCGGCAAAACTCCTTGGTATCTTCGTTCATATGAGGCCAGTGAAAGTGTGAGACAAGCCTGTCCCACGTCTTTGTCTGGCCTAAGTGACCTGCTAAGGGAATCTCGTGGGCCAAGGTAAGTAGGAAACCACGCTGAGACAAGGGTACAACCAGCCTCCTGGTCATGCCAGGCTTGGGGTCTCTTGACTCAGTGTACAGGAGTCCATCTTCCCAGTATACCTTGTGGGTACCTGTGGCGTTCCCAGCAGCCTCAGCAGCAGCCTGCTGTCTGAGGGGTTCAAGAGAAGGGCAGTCTAACTGGTCCCTCCCCAGGTCTTCCCTTGAGGGTCCCCCTGAACCCAAGAATTCAACTTGATCAAGTTTGAACTCCCTAGGCTCAGTTTCCCTCAATTCCTGTAGGTCAGCCTCCTCTGAGACTTGATCCACGACCTGGGGCAAGGGGGAAGGCGCAGCCTTAACCCTACCGCTCTTTTTCTTGGGAGGTGTCTGGTCCGTTGTCCCAGGATCCAGCACCTGTTCAGTGGGGCATTTCCTGACCTGTGACCTGGTCACAGCGAACACATGTGCTGGCAAGCCTAACATTTCCATGTGAGTCCGGTGCTCCACTTCTGACCATTGTGATGACTCCAAATCATTGCCCAACAAACAATCCACTGGGAGGTCTGAACTAACTACAACCTTCTTTTGGCCAGTTACCCCTCCCCAGGAGAAAGCTACAATTGCCATACTGTGATTGGTAGTGACATTGCTTGCATTGGTCACCAGGAATTCCGTACCCGGCATGATCTGTCCAGGGTCCACAAAGTTAGGCGTCACCATGGTGACGCTGCCACAAGTGTCCCTATAGGCCTGAGCCATCTTTCCATTTATGAAAGGCGTCTGTCGGTATTTGCCCAAAGTATTGGGACTTACGTCAGGGGACACGTCCACGTCCCCTGTACTGACAAGGACAGCCTGAGTGAGTGTGCCAACTAAGTTGTCACGCCCCTCAGAACCCAGGGTTAACCCTACTAAACCCTTGGGAGGTGCACTACCACTGCTGGCTGTACTAGGGGGCACAGGTGCCTTAGGGGCTGCAGTGGCAGGAGCCTGCCCTCCTCCTTTCTTGGTGCACTCACTAAACCAGTGAGATTTACTTTTGCAGTACTGGCACCATCTTTTGGATTGGCCTTCTTTCTTCTTTTGGGGAGCCTGACCCCCACCCTCTTTGGGTTGTTGGGGACCTGTCGAAGACTTCTGGTCATTTTGTTCCCCCTTAGAATCTTTACCCTTCTGGTCTGCTTTCTTCTGACCACCTTGATTCTGGCCCTGGTTCTGTTTAACTCTTGTGCGAACCCATCTGTCTGCCTTCTTTCCCAATTCTTGGGGAGAGGTCAGATCCGAGTCGACAAGATGCTGATGCAACAACTGGTTCTGACAATTGTTTAAAATTTGTTCTCTCATCATCAAATTATACAATCCTTCGTAATCAGTAACCTTACTGCCCAGCAACCAGCCCTCAAAAGCCTTAGTGGCACAATCGACAAAGTCAGACCAATCTTGAGACTGCGTTTTCTGGGTATCCCTGAACAGCACCCTGTACTGCTCAGTGGTTAGGCCGAACCCTTCAACGAGTGTATTTTTCAAGACTTGGTAATCGTTAGCGTCCTCCACCCTTGTGGTGAGGAGCTTGTCTCTTCCTTTTCCTTCAAAGGAGAGCCACAAGATAGCTGCCCACTGACTTTGGGGAACACCCTGCACAGTGCAGGCCCTCTCCAAAGCAGTAATCCATTTGTGGATGTCGTCCCCTTGTTTAAAGGGGGGCACTATCTTCCCAAGGTGTTTCGTATCAAAACTCCTTTCCCTATTGCTAGGTACATTGCTGCCACCAGTGGGGACTACCCCACTTAACTGTTGCTCTCTAGCAAAGGCAAGCCTTTCTTTGGCCAGGGCAAGTTCTTCCCTTTCAATCCTCAGATTAGCTGCCCTTTCCTTAGCTTCGTACACTCTCCTCTGAGGGGACGTCATCCCTCTTTGAGAAGAGTTGTGAGAGCCATTGGTTTGAAGGGATCTGACAGAGTCTCTCGACAGAGATCGGGCTCGTCCATTCCCAATGTTAAGCGGACCTGACAGTAGCGCTGAGGGTCCCCCAGTACCACTATCATGTTTGCTTAAGTTGGACCTGCTTAGTCTAACGACTTCTACCTGTCCCTTATCTGCCTCATCCCCAGAGGGATCTTCATCCTCATCATCCTCCACATCTTCGTTCTCAGTTGCGAGGTGGATGAGGTCAGGATCGTCTCTGGTTCCCTCGAGGGGAGGCATGTCTCTTTCTGGATTAGAAGAGCTGGGAAGGGTCTCAGCTTTTCTGGCATCATAAGTCTCCAAGAGACCAATCGGAAAGGACGTGGTGGGGTTAGACCCCTGCTTGATCTTCCTGGAGTGACACACTTGTCTTAACTCCTTGAAGCTCAGCACAGTATATCTCGAAGGGATGACCTGTGGAGGGTCAACTGACACAAGGGGAGACTCAGAGTTTCCTCCTTTGTCCGACATACTGTTTCTAGTGTGGTGTAAGTGATGCACCTACCTACACTATGTGTTTACCTACTGATCCCTTGCTAAGAGTTGCAGCCAAGGTGTGCTAAGCCTTGAGGAGCTGCAACAGCTGGTTCAGTAGAACTCAGAGTATTCTAAGCTTTAGTTATATGTACTAACAGTACTTATGTGATCTTTCAACAAGATATTCTTAGGATACGTGTGGTAAAACAACAGCAAGCTCAAATCCCAACCGCTGCTCACCAATGTGAGAAGTTGGCCCGATATGCAGCGTTCGCTATTCTAGCGACCGCTATGTATCGTTCCAACGACCCTTATGGTGTTTGGTTGTAAGTCAACCTATAGACCAGCTATCCTAGTAGCATGGATACGAGCAGTCTAAGGCTAAAGACTCGAGAGGGCGCGTTAAGCCAGCTGTTTACCACATATGTACCCCTTGAACACCAAGTGAAAGGACACCACACAAGCGTTATGAAAATAAACAGGATATTTATTAAGATTCACAACAGCCCTGTACCCTTTATGAGGACAGGGTACTAAGCACAAACCAAATCTCTTAGGAAAATACTTCAAGTGCACAATTAAAACAAGTGTCCGAGGACAC